>NC_132821.1:1280893-2480893 GCF_048594095.1 Paramormyrops kingsleyae | reverse complement strand
GAGCTTTGTGCATTATCCTGCTGGAAGTAGCCATCAGAGGATGGGTACATGGTGGTCATAAAGGGATGGAAATGGTCAGAAACAATGCTCAGGTAGGCCGTGGCATTTAAACGATGCCCAATTGGCACTAAGGAGCCTAAAGTGTGCCAAGAAAACATCCCCCACACCATTACACCACCACCACCAGCCTGCACAGTGGTAACAAGGCATGATGGATCCATGTTCTCATTCTGTTTACGCCAAATTCTGACTCTACCATTTGAATGTCTCAACAGAAATCGAGACTCATCAGACCAGGCAACATTTTTCCAGTCTTCAACTGTCCAATTTTGGTGAGCTCGTGCAAATTGTAGCCTCTTTTTCCTATTTGTAGTGGAGATGAGTGGTACCCGGTGGGGTCTTCTGCTGTTGTAGCCCATCCGCCTCAAGGTTGTGCGTGTTGTGGCTTCACAAATGCTTTGCTGCATACCTCAGTTGTAACGAGTGGTTATTTCAGTCAAAGTTGCTCTTCTATCAGCTTGAATCAGTCGGCTCATTCTCCTCTGACCTCTAGCATCAACAAGGCATTTTCGCCCACAGGACTGCCGCATACTGGATGTTTTTCCCTTTTGTGAAATACTCAGACTGGCCCGTCTGGCACCAACAACCATGCCACGCTCAAAATTGCTTAAATCACCTTTCTTTCCCATTCTGACATTCAGTTTGGAGTTCAGGAGATTGTCTTGACCAGGACCACACCCCTAAATGCATTGAAGCAACTGCCATGTGATTGGTTGATTAGATAATTGCATTAATGAGAAATTGAACAGGTGTTCCTAATAATCCTTTAGGTGAGTGTAGATATATCATGTGTAGGAATATTTAGCTCAGGTAAATTCCGTGGTAGGTATGGCAGGATAGCTGAGGGAAGGGGTTGCGTGCCAAGTCAAGTGGTCCCTGTCCTTGAGGGTTTTTCTGCTGTCCATGGGCTCCTAGATCTTTGGGCCATAAAAGATGGGATACTGGCCTCCCTTGTTATCTGTGTGTATGTGTGGGATCACTAACCTCCCTTTGGTGCTTAAGCCAATGAGTACCTTTCGTACCAGGCTAGGCCTTGTCTCAGGCTAGGCCTGGGCCGGTATGCATAAAACGTCCTAAGAATGGTCTTAAGAATGGTCGTACACTTGGACTTAAGAGTAAAAAGAGTACCTTTTTATCAATTCATTATTGTCGTACGTCTGCAGTACGCCCTTTCTTTCACGGAAAGTGCGCGGTCTCTGTCTTTGTGCGCGTAGTGCTGCTGCCATCGTGAAACTCCTAACTGGCTTAGGAGTCCTCTCCAGCTCTCTTAAATAATTTAGGAGCTGAGACCAAGTCTTAACACTTAAGAATGTTTATGCATGCCACTTATTCTTAAGTCAGGGAGTAGGAGCAAAATCACATCACTCTTAGAATTGTGACGCATTTAAGAGTGAAATTTCACTCTGAGAAGTTTTATGCATACCGGCCCTGGAATCTCAGCCCTGTCGTATGCGCATATGTGATCCTACACATGCGCAATAATAAAAAGAATACAAAGTATTAGGTAATCAATAAAATGCTGCAAGCTATTCACACTCAGATGTGTATCATCACCCACCTTCACATACGGACTGGGGAGCCTGGCAGGAGACCAACACGTGAGTCCCGAGAAAGTGCCATACGACACACACTCTATCCCACGGCTGAGCTCCGATCAACACTGAGATCTCCCCCTTCCTTTATACTAATTTTAGCAATGAAGGCGGGCAGGGAATGAGCTGGCCAGGCTCACCCCTCCCCTCAGGCAATGCGTTCTCAATTTTCCAATATTGTCCGGGTAATGCAGCTTGCGGTTCCAATCAGAGATAATAAGACACATGTCCTTCAGCAATGTTTTCCTTCTTCCTAAGGATGAGGTAAGTGCCCCACATACCGATCAGTGGTGTGCAAAAACATATTAGGCAACACTTTCTCTCGTCCTCAGGAAAACCCCTCAGAAAAACAAGGGAAGCATCTTTGAACATGGTAAGCATCCCAGAACAAGGGTTTTTTGGACAAGATGCTCCTATCATAAGAAACAACTTATATAAGTGATCAGTGAAAAACATGTTTATTCAGTATCGACCTTGGCACAATAATATTATGGGCGAATCATGACGACGCATCTGAATCTCAGGATGATCAGTCCACACACGGTCAGAATGAATCCACACCTCAATCATCTCATGTGTATGTCTGCTAGGTGGAGTTGGAGGTACTCCACCAAACCTTGAATAGTGGTGTCGAACAATTACAACTTCCCAAATCATTACCGAGAGAGGGGGACATTCAACATATTTCTTTAGTTCTATACTGCGTAAGCGACGTGGCCAGTTACGTGACCACATGAGAATAGTTAATTATGAAATATTAATTATTGAATACATTTTTAAAAAAATTATTAAAGTTGAAACATCACAAAGATTTTAATTTAAAAAGCAGGTTAGTGTGTTAATAGCTCTTGTTCTCCTTTAACAAGTCCTCCAAGCCCATTGTAATGTGCTACATCACATGTCACCTGATGTAGTGGAACAGCTCATGGCTCACAGTCATGGACACTTCTGCTTGTGTTCTGTTTGCTAATTATTTTCCATAGTAAAAATCACTGTTTTGTGTTATAGATTTCCTTATGTTAGTCTTAAGGATGGTAAAATACTCGTTCAGCTTTTTTATCTGGTCCCAGTTGCTAAACATATAGTCGATGAAATCGTCCGATGATCCGTAACAAACTGTATTGCTACGAGTATCCGTTCTCTTTCCTAACTCCGTTCTCTTTCAGAAACCCAACACTCTGGGCTTACGTAAGCAGCAGCATAATACGATGCGTAGGCTGAACGTACCTGACATAAGTGCAGGTTAGTGCATTTATAGCTCTTGTACCCCTTTAATAAGTCCTCCAAGTCCTTTTGATAATAGTCCACCATGTTGCAGACAGAAGCTACTTGAACGTCAAGGTTGTTTTCCTGCTTTTATCTGTATCCGCGCTTCGTGGATTAGCATATGCATATGGAACGCAACGCCGACCCAGATCTTCATGGCATTGGAGCTCATATGGTTGTCCTTCAGCATAGAGTTCCTCAGACAGGTCAGCTGCTCGCTCAGCTGTTTCTCCAGACGTTTGGTCTTTTTTAGCGCTTCTTGTGGTTCCTGCGTATGCTTACAAAGGCGTTTCAGGTACTCGTCCATAGAATCTGTGATTTTTTTTTTATTTTTTATTATATTCCCTCCTCCACCCCCCCTCTGCGGGGGACTACTTTATCTGTATCTATTTATTTATTTATTAATGAATTTTATTATTATTATTATTATTATTATTATTTTATTATTATTATTTATTTATTTATTTTTAATTTTTTTATTTTATTTTATATTTTTATTTACTTCCTCAAAAGAAGGAGAGGGAGGGGGGGACAAAGGAGAAGGAGGGAAGAGAGAGAGAGGGAGAGAGAGGAATGGAAAGAAAATAGAAAAAAAACAAGAGAAAAAAAAAAAAACAAGAAAAAAACAAAACAGATAATCTGCTTCCATGTCTGTTGAAAAGAGAAAGACAACATACAACATCTGTACTAATCACAACGACCATCAAACGTTACATGTTGTTGAACAGCACACACAACCAGCCTTACAACCCATGCCCAGAAACAACAGAATATTTTCCTTAGCGATGGCCTGCTCCATCATGTTCAGGGGGCTGTCCATGGGAACCTTGACCAAACTGGCCATGAGGTCTAGGAAGGAGATGACCAACGCGCCCAATCCATCTGCATTTGATACTTTGAAAGTAGGTAAAGAGGAGCCCAAAAACGGCCATATAGTCCGGAAATTTGCTCACCAGGTCACTGACCATCTGAGAACTGTGCTGTTCTAGAACAGCTGATGAATTCATTCTTGAATATATCAATAAGGAGTCATCGATGGTAATGTCAGGAAGTACACCATTTTTCTCAGCTTCATTGAACATTGAACAACCCCAAATCCCGAAAGATCAATTAAACCAAATTAAATATTATCCCCAACAATTTCCCAGCTTAACTGTACCCAAATATTATTTACAATATTGCGATATTGGTCTTTTTACTTTCCAAAATGTTACCCATGGTGATGATCAGAGAGCTCAGATGCAATGGGGAGGAAAAGAAATAATACTGTGTTCCTTTTTTTTAGGATGTAAGAGGATTAAACTAACTTGTGGTTCAGGGATGGTACCATTTAAAGGTTAGTAATATACGCTATTACTGCTCTACAATTTAGATAAATTGTTATACGTTTATAGTTCAAATATTGATCTCATGTTCATTAGCAATGAATCGTAATGGATCATGTATTTCAACCAGTTACCTTGTTCATGATTTGTATCTGAGTAGTTACTAAATTACTCAGGAATTACATTGTAACGGGTTACTAAAAATGTATAATGAATCACGCCACCTGGTCCACTACATGTAAATGTGGCCGCCTGGTCAACTAAGCCTGAATGAGGCCACCTGGTCCACTAAATGTGAACGCGGCCGCTTAGCCAACTACGTGTGAGTGGGGCCACCTGCTTAACTAAGCATTAATGGGGCTGCCTGGTCAACTACGCGTTAATGTGGCCGCCTGGTCCAGTAAATGTAAATGCGACTACCTGGTCAACTACGCCTGAACGGGGCCGCCTGGTCAACTAAATGTAAATGCGATCGCCTGGTCAACTAAGCGGTAATGGGGCCGCCTGGTCAACTAAGCGGTAAAGGGGCCGCCTGGTCCACTGGATATAAATGCGACTGCCTGGTCAACTACATGTAATTGTGGCCGCCTGGTCAACTACATGTTAATGTGGCCATCTGTTGAAATACGCGTGAATGGGTAAATGTGTAAATGCGGCCACCTGCTCAACTAAGCATGAACGGGGCCACCTGGTCCACTATAAATAATTTAATAATGTATCTGATTGCTTCATTTGATAACAAATTTGTATTCCCTCGATGTGTTCTTGCAGGACGCTGCTCCTTCAGGCAGTATGTGCCTCGCAAACCCGGCAGGTATGGACTGAAAATCTGGGTGCTCTGCGATGCCAAGACGAGCTACTGCTGGTGGGTCAAAATGTACACCAGGAAACCTCCGGGGGAGGCACGGGAAGTCGATTTTGCCCAAAACGTGGTGCTGGATTTGTCTGAGGGGTTGGCGGGGCACAACATTACATTGGACAATTTTTTTACCTCCTTCGGTCTGGGACAGGAGCTCCTCCAGCGTCACCTGACGATGTTAGGCACTGTGCGCAGAAATCGTCCAGAGCTGCAGCCTGCCCTGCTAACGACTAGGGGCAGGCGGCTACATTCGTCGAAATTCGCCTTCGCCCAAAACATGACACTCGTCTCGTACTTGGCAAAAAAAAATAAAAACATCATCCTAATGAGCACACTGCACAGCCAACCGAATTTATCCCAAAGGCGAGACCGAAAACCCGAAATTATAATGGATTGCAATAAAACTAAGGAGGGGGGGGGGTTGATACCATGGATCAACTAATTTCAAATTATACATGCAAAAGAAACACGGCTTGCTGGCCCCGTGCACCTTTTTTACAATGTTCTGGACATTTCGGCGCACAATGCCTACATCGTCTGGAAGGAGCTCCATCCCAGTTGGAAGGCAGGTCTAAAACAGACGCAGGCTATTTCTGCAGGAACTGGGTGTAGCCCTAATCGCTGCCACCGTTCAGCAGCAAACGCGTCTTCCCTGAGGCATCCACGCTGCTGCAACGGTGAGAGCGATTAGGGACGCCCAGCTCAGTGACGCCCACCCCTAAGACGTCCAGCTCACCCAATCGCAACCCACTGTAGTCCCGCCAGCATGGCCTGTTGCCAGTGTGGGACGCTGGTGTGTAAGGAGCATTACGACATTGTGTGCAAGAAATGTAGAAGTTAAATGTAAATAGTTTACTTTATTATAGTGTAGTAGTTGTTGTTTTTAGATTTTACTGTGTTTTCTTGACAAGGTTCATATCATTTATTGTATTACTGAGTTATTTCAAGAATTGCATTTGCAGCTTTGATACTTGTGTTCTGTGTTTTCGTTTTACCCGCAATTATTATCTCATCAATTGCATTTGCCACTTTGATACTTGTGTTCTGTGTTTCCGTTTTACCCACAATTATTATCTCATCAATTGCATTTACCACTTGTGTTCTGTGTTTCCGTTTTACCCGCAATTATTATCTCATCAATTGCATTTACCACTTTGATACTTGTGTTCTGTATTTGACAAGGTTCATGTCTTTTCATAAAGTTTCATACCTTTTGCACTGGCTGGTCCATTGTTTTCATTATTGATTAGGATTCAGGTGAAGTGAATACTGGGTCCTGAGGACCTTTAATCTTAAAAAACTGCTCTTTCTAGCCAGGAGAGTATTACATACCTTGGACATGTAATTTCCAAAGAAGGACTGCGACCTACATCCAATCATATCACAGCTATTGCAGACGCGCCAGCACCTCGAGACATGCCCGCATTACGTTCTTTTTTGGGTCTTACTTCATGGTTCAGTAAGTTTCTTCCACATTATGCTACATTAGTGGAGCCTTTGAGAAATATTCTGCGAGCTGGAGCTCAGGCCAAATTTACCTGGACTGACAAAGCTCAGGACAGTTTCTTAAAACTGAAAACTATGCTCATAGATAGCCCAGCTCTCTCTATTTTTGACCCAGATTTTCCTACTTTTGTAACTACAGATGCTTCAGATTAGGGACTAGGGGGAGTTTTAACTCAGCTACATCTCGATAATAGTGAGAGAATTGTTGCATTTGCTTCTCGCACACTAACGCCAGCTGAGAGGAAGTATTCCACTGTCAAAAAGGAAGCACTGGCATGCATATGGGCAGTGGAAAAGTTGAGAACTCTGTTGTGGGGGCGGCGATTTACTCTCAGAATGGACCACCAGGCTCTTACTACACTACTGGCCACCAAGGGCATGACCCGAGATGGTATGCAAATTGCCCGCTGGTCTGTGTGGCTTATGTGCTTTCTGTATGATGTGACATACTGGCCTGGACGAGAAAAGAAAACTTAATACACATATATTTTTCACTTTATCAAATTTACACACATAATCCGGCTCCAATTCAAATACATTCAAATACAAAGAAATTTCCTCTCTACCTGTAAATGTATAACATTCATGAGCTGTGCGTTCTGGCTACCTCGCACTCCCAGCTCCCCTAATAAGAACACAAGAATGCATCTCGAGTGGTGGCTCTGTCCTCACCTGCAAGCTATACCAGCATGCTAGCGGCTAAAACTTTTGCATACTTCTCACAAAATAAAACCCCAATTTAACAACCCCAAATCCCGAAAGATCAATTAAACCAAATTAAATATTATCCCCAACAATTTCCCAGCTTAACTGTACCCAAATATTATTTACAATATTGCGATATTGGTCTTTTTACTTTCCAAAATGTTACCCATGGTGATGATCAGAGAGCTCAGATGCAATGGGGAGGAAAAGAAATAATACTGTGTTCCTTTTTTTTAGGATGTAAGAGGATTAAACTAACTTGTGGTTCAGGGATGGTACCATTTAAAGGTTAGTAATATACGCTATTACTGCTCTACAATTTATATAAATTGTTATTCGTTTATAGTTCAAATATAGATCTCATGTTCATTAGCAATGAATCGTAATGGATCATGTATTTCAACCAGTTACCTTGTTCATGATTTGTATCTGAGTAGTTACTAAATTACTCAGGAATTACATCGTAACGGGTTACTAAAAATGTATAATGAATCACGCCACCTGGTCCACTACATGTAAATGTGGCCGCCTGGTCAACTAAGCCTGAATGAGGCCACCTGGCCCACTAAATGTGAACGCGGCCGCTTAGCCAACTACGTGTGAGTGGGGCAGCCTGCTTAACTAAGCATTAATGGGGCTGCCTGGTCAACTACGCGTTAATGTGGCCGCCTGGTCCAGTAAATGTAAATGCGACTGCCTGGTCAACTACGCCTGAACGGGGCCGCCTGGTCAACTAAATGTAAATGCGATCGCCTGGTCAACTAAGCGGTAATGGGGCCGCCTGGTCAACTAAGCGGTAAAGGGGCCGCCTGGTCCACTGGATATAAATGCGACTGCCTGGTCAACTACATGTAATTGTGGCCGCCTGGTCAACTACATGTTAATGTGGCCATCTGTTGAAATACGCGTGAATGGGTAAATGTGTAAATGCAGCCACCTGCTCAACTAAGCATGAACGGGGCCACCTGGTCCACTATAAATAATTTAATAATGTATCTGATTGCTTCATTTGATAACAAATTTGTATTCCCTCGATGTGTTCTTGCAGGACGCTGCTCCTTCAGGCAGTATGTGCCTCGCAAACCCGGCAGGTATGGACTGAAAATCTGGGTGCTCTGCGACGCCAAGACGAGCTACTGCTGGTGGGTCAAAATGTACACCAGGAAACCTCCTGGGGAGGCACGGGAAGTCGATTTTGCCCAAAACGTGGTGCTGGATTTGTCTGAGGGGTTGGCGGGGCACAACATTACATTGGACAATTTTTTTACCTCCTTCGGTCTGGGACAGGAGCTCCTCCAGTGTCACCTGACGATGTTAGGCACTGTGCGCAGAAATCGTCCAGAGCTGCAGCCTGCCCTGCTAACGACTAGGGGCAGGCGGCTACATTCGTCGAAATTCGCCTTCGCCCAAAACATGACACTCGTCTCGTACTTGGCAAAAAAAAATAAAAACATCATCCTAATGAGCACACTGCACAGCCAACCGAATTTATCCCAAAGGCGAGACCGAAAACCCGAAATTATAATGGATTGCAATTAAACTAAGGAGGCGGGGGGGGTTGATACCATGGATCAACTAATTTCAAATTATACATGCAAAAGAAACACGGCTTGCTGGGCCCGTGCACCTTTTTTACAATGTTCTGGACATTTCGGCGCACAATGCCTACATCGTCTGGAAGGAGCTCCATCCCAGTTGAAAGGCAGGTCTAAAACAGACGCAGGCTATTTCTGCAGGAACTGGGTGTAGCCCTAATCGCTGCCACCGTTCAGCAGCAAACGCGTCTTCCCTGAGGCATCCACGCTGCTGCAACGGTGAGAGCGATTAGGGACGCTCAGCTCAGTGACGCCCACCCCTAAGACGTCCAGCTCACCCAATCGCAACCCACTGTAGTCCCGCCAGCATGGCCTGTTGCCAGTGTGGGACGCTGGTGTGTAAGGAGCATTACGACATTGTGTGCAAGAAATGTAGAAGTTAAATGTAAATAGTTTACTTTATTATAGTGTAGTAGTTGTTGTTTTTAGATTTTACTGTGTTTTCTTGACAAGGTTCATATCATTTATTGTATTACTGAGTTATTTCAAGAATTGCATTTGCAGCTTTGATACTTGTGTTCTGTGTTTTCGTTTTACCCGCAATTATTATCTCATCAATTGCATTTGCCACTTTGATACTTGTGTTCTGTGTTTCCGTTTTACCCACAATTATTATCTCATCAATTGCATTTACCACTTGTGTTCTGTGTTTCCGTTTTACCCGCAATTATTATCTCATCAATTGCATTTACCACTTTGATACTTGTGTTCTGTATTTGACAAGGTTCATGTCTTTTCATAAAGTTTCATACCTTTTGCACTGGCTGGTCCATTGTTTTCATTATTGATTAGGATTCAGGTGAAGTGAATACTGGGTCCTGAGGACCTTTAATCTTAAAAAACTGCTCTTTCTAGCCAGGAGAGTATTACATACCTTGGACATGGTTCAGTAAGTTTCTTCCACATTATGCTACAGTAGTGGAGCCTTTGAGAAATATTCTGCGAGCTGGAGCTCAGGCCAAATTTACCTGGACTGACAAAGCTCAGGACAGTTTCTTAAAACTGAAAACTATGCTCATAGATAGCCCAGCTCTCTCTATTTTTGACCCAGATTTTCCTACTTTTGTAACTACAGATGCTTCAGATTAGGGACTAGGGGGAGTTTTAACTCAGCTACATCCCGATAATAGTGAGAGAATTGTTGCATTTGCAATTGCAAGGAAGCACTGGCATGCATATGGGCAGTGGAAAAGTTGAGAACTCTGTTGTGGGGACGGCGATTTACTCTCAGAACGGACCACCAGGCTCTTACTACACTACTGGCCACCATGGGCATGACCCGAGATGGTATGCAAATTGCCCGCTGGTCTGTGTGGCTTATGTGCTTTCTGTATGATGTGACATACTGGCCTGGACGAGAAAAGAAAACTTAATACACATATATTTTTCTCTTTATCAAATTTACACACATAATCCGGCTCCAATTCAAATACATTCAAATACAAAGAAATTTCCTCTCTACCTGTAAATGTATAACATTCATGAGCTGTGCGTTCTGGCTACCTCGCACTCCCAGCTCCCCTAATAAGAACACAAGAATGCATCTCGAGTGGTGGCTCTGTCCTCACCTGCAAGCTATACCAGCATGCTAGCGGCTAAAACTTTAGCATACTTCTCACAAAATAAAACCCCAATTTAACAACCCCAAATCCCGAAAGATCAATTAAACCAAATTAAATATTATCTCCAACAATATCCCAGCTTAACTGTACCCAAATATTATTTACAATATTGCGATATTGGTCTTTTTACTTTCCAAAATGTTACCCATGGTGATGATCAGAGAGCTCAGATGCAATGGGGAGGAAAAGAAATAATACTGTGTTCCTTTTTTTTAGGATGTAAGAGGATTAAACTAACTTGTGGTTCAGGGATGGTACCATTTAAAGGTTAGTAATATACGCTATTACTGCTCTACAATTTAGATAAATTGTTATACGTTTATAGTTCAAATATAGATCTCATGTTCATTAGCAATGAATCGTAATGGATCATGTATTTCAACCAGTTACCTTGTTCATGATTTGTATCTGAGTAGTTACTAAATTACTCAGGAATTACATCGTAACGGGTTACAAAAAATGTATAATGAATCACGCCACCTGGTCCACTACATGTAAATGTGGCCGCCTGGTCAACTAAGCCTGAATGAGGCCACCTGGTCCACTAAATGTGAACGCGGCCGCTTAGCCAACTACGTGTGAGTGGGGCCGCCTGCTTAACTACGCGTTAATGTGGCCGCCTGGTCCAGTAAATGTAAATGCGACTGCCTGGTCAACTACGTCTGAACGGGGCCGCCTGGTCAACTAAATGTAAATGCGATCGCCTGGTCAACTAAGCGGTAATGGGGCCGCCTGGTCAACTAAACGGTAAAGGGGCCGCCTGGTCCACTGGATATAAATGCGACTGCCTGGTCAACGGCATGTAATTGTGGCCGCCTGGTCAACTACATGTTAATGTGGCCGTCTGTTGAACTACGCGGGAATGGGTAAATGTGTAAATGCGGCCGCCTGGTCAACTAAATGTAAATGCGATCGCCTGGTCAACTAAGCGGTAATGGGGCCGCCTGGTCCACCGGATATAAATGCGACTGCCTGGTCAACTGCATGTAATTGTGGCCGCCTGGTCAACTACATGTTAATGTGGCCGTCTGTTGAACTACGCGGGAATGGGTAAATGTGTAAATGCAGCCGCCTGCTCAACTAAATGTAAATGCGATCGCCTGGTCAACTAAGCGGTAATGGGGCCGCCTGGTCAACTAAGCGGTAATGGGGCCACCTGGTCCACTGGATATAAATGCGACTGCCTGGTCAACTGCATGTAATTGTGGCCGCCTGGTCAACTACATGTTAATGTGGCCATCTGTTGAAATACGCGTGAATGGGTAAATGTGTAAATGCGGCCGCCTGCTCAACTAAGCATGAACGGGGCCACCTGGTCCACTATAAATAATTTAATAATGTATCTGATTGCTTCATTTGTTAACAAATTTGTATTCCCTCGATGTGTTCTTGCAGGACGCTGCTCCTTCAGGCAGTATGTGCCTCGCAAACCCGGCAGGTATGGACTGAAAATCTGGGTGCTCTGCGACGCCAAGACGAGCTACTGCTGGTGGGTCAAAATGTACACCAGGAAACCTCCGGGGGAGGCACGGGAAGTCGATTTTGCCCAAAACGTGGTGCTGGATTTGTCTGAGGGGTTGGCGGGGCACAACATTACATTGGACAATTTTTTTACCTCCTTCGGTCTGGGACAGGAACTCCTCCAGCGTCACCTGACGATGTTAGGCACTGTGCGCAGAAATCGTCCAGAGCTGCCGCCTGCCCTGCTAACGACTAGGGGCAGGCGGCTACATTCGTCGAAATTCGCCTTCGCCCAAAACATGACACTCGTCTCGTACTTGGCAAAAAAAAATAAAAACATCATCCTAATGAGCACACTGCACAGCCAACCGAATTTATCCCAAAGGCGAGACCGAAAACCCGAAATTATAATGGATTGCAATAAAACTAAGGAGGGGGGGGGGGTTGATACCATGGATCAACTAATTTCAAATTATACATGCAAAAGAAACACGGCTTGCTGGCTCCGTGTACCTATTTTACAATGTTCTGGACATTTCGGCGCACAATGCCTACATCGTCTGGAAGGAGCTCCATCCCAGTTGGAAGGCAGGTCTAAAACAGACGCAGGCTATTTCTGCAGGAACTGGGTGTAGCCCTAATCGCTCCCACCGTTCAGCAGCAAACGCGTCTTCCCTGAGGCATCCACGCTGCTGCACCGGTGAGAGCGATTAGGGACGCCCAGCTCAGTGACGCCCACCCCTAAGACGTCCAGCTCACCCAATCGCAACCCACTGTAGTCCCGCCAGCCCCGGAAACTAAATCAAAGCGGAAGAGATGCGGCATGTGCCACTACACCGCGGACCGAAATACCAGCATGGCCTGTTGCCAGTGTGGGACGCTGGTGTGTAAGGAGCATTACGACATTGTGTGCAAGAAATGTAGAAGTTAAATGTAAATAGTTTACTTTATTATAGTGTAGTAGTTGTTGTTTTTAGATTTTACAGTGTTTTCTTGACAAGGTTCATATCATTTATTGTATTACTGAGTTATTTCAAGAATTGCATTTGCAGCTTTGATACTTGTGTTCTGTGTTTTCGTTTTACCCGCAATTATTATCTCATCAATTGCATTTGCCACTTTGATACTTGTGTTCTGTGTTTCCGTTTTACCCACAATTATTATCTCATCAATTGCATTTACCACTTGTGTTCTGTGTTTCCGTTTTACCCGCAATTATTATCTCATCAATTGCATTTACCACTTTGATACTTGTGTTCTGTATTTGACAAGGTTAATGTCTTTTCATAAAGTTTCATCCCTTTTGCACTGGCTGGTCCATTGTTTTCATTATTGATTAGGATTCAGGTGAAGTGAATACTGTGTCCTGAGGACCTTTAATCTTAAAAAACTGCTCTTTCAGCCAGGAGAGTATTACATACCTTGGACATGTAATTTCCAAAAAAGGACTGCGACCTACATCCAATCATATCACAGCTATTGCAGACGCCCGCCAGCACCTCGAGACATGCCCGCATTACGTTCTTTTTTGGGTCTTACTTCATGGTTCAGTAAGTTTCTTCCACATTATGCTACAGTAGTGGAGCCTTTGAGAAATATTCTGCGAGCTGGAGCTCAGGCCAAATTTACCTGGACTGACAAAGCTCAGGACAGTTTCTTAAAACTGAAAACTATGCTCATAGATAGCCCAGCTCTCTCTATTTTTGACCCAGATTTTCCTACTTTTGTAACTACAGATGCTTCAGATTAGGGACTAGGGGGAGTTTTAACTCAGCTACATCCCGATAATAGTGAGAGAATTGTTGCATTTGCAATTGCAAGGAAGCACTGGCATGCATATGGGCAGTGGAAAAGTTGAGAACTCTGTTGTGGGGACGGCGATTTACTCTCAGAACGGACCACCAGGCTCTTACTACACTACTGGCCACCATGGGCATGACCCGAGATGGTATGCAAATTGCCCGCTGGTCTGTGTGGCTTATGTGCTTTCTGTGTGATGTGACATACTGGCCTGGACGAGAAAAGAAAACTTAATACACATATATTTTTCTCTTTATCAAATTTACACACATAATCCGGCTCCAATTCAAATACATTCAAATACAAAGAAATTTCCTCTCTACCTGTAAATGTATAACATTCATGAGCTGTGCGTTCTGGCTACCTCGCACTCCCAGCTCCCCTAATAAGAACACAAGAATGCATCTCGAGTGGTGGCTCTGTCCTCACCTGCAAGCTATACCAGCATGCTAGCGGCTAAAACTTTAGCATACTTCTCACAAAATAAAACCCCAATTTAACAACCCCAAATCCCGAAAGATCAATTAAACCAAATTAAATATTATCCCCAACAATATCCCAGCTTAACTGTACCCAAATATTATTTACAATATTGCGATATTGGTCTTTTTACTTTCCAAAATGTTACCCATGGTGATGATCAGAGAGCTCAGATGCAATGGGGAGGAAAAGAAATAATACTGTGTTCCTTTTTTTTAGGATGTAAGAGGATTAAACTAACTTGTGGTTCAGCGATGGTACCATTTAAAGGTTAGTAATATACGCTATTACTGCTCTACAATTTAGATAAATTGTTATACGTTTATAGTTCAAATATGGATCTTGTAAAAAAGACTCTTAATTGCTAGTTCCCAGCCTTTTAGTTTCCTTCCATTAATGTATTTGGATGTAGTTTTTGTTTCTGCCACCAGGTGGCTACTAGAATATAACAATGCTTGTTCTGAGCATACCGTGGTTCGGGGAGGTACCGGCATGACGCAGATATCGTTCAATTGAGATATTAAACAGTGTGCGTCCATTGGCAGTGAGTATTATTACTATTTGTGCTTCATAATCATTTCGTAGATGCTTTACAGTTGTATTTACAATTATGTGATAGAGTTTTATAGTTGTTTGCGATTATACAGTTTTCAGCATAACTTGGAGAGCTAATTGTTAGCCAACTAATGCTGCGCAATGGAGCTCGGTTTAACTCCCTTCGTTATAGTAATTATTGTAGCTCTTAATTTCTGATCGTAATGCTTAGTTTTATCGGTTGTGTGTTATGTATTTAGTATAAGAAGAATTTGGTAGCTGTAAAGAATTGTTATGGGCATTTATGTTGTACATTTCATAGCGACTACAGCTATTAGCATTGTAGCAGACATTGTTATATGTTTATTCCCTTATAGACAATTAATTGTATTTGTTGTAATAATATTCATATATATTTGTTTTATTTCTTTGTAGAAAACCACACACACACACACACCCGATACCTGTGTATGAAGGATTGTTAGCACTTTATTAAAACCAAGCGCAGAGATGATTCCTGGACCTGGACATTCTCTCCTTACCTCTCTACTCACCTGAATATATTTAATTGCTGTTCTGACCCGACACCCTGTAGTGATTGCTACTCATTCTACTAACCGGTTACAGTCCTCGCTACAGATCTCATGTTCATTAGCAATGAATCGTAATGGATCATGTATTTCAACCAGTTACCTTGTTCATGATTTGTATCTGAGTAGTTACTAAATTACTCAGGAATTACATTGTAACTGGTTACTAAAAATGTATAATGAATCACGCCACCTGGTCCACTACATGTAAATGTGGCCGCCTGGTCAACTAAGCCTGAATGAGGCCACCTGGTCCACTAAATGTGAACGCGGCCGCTTAGCCAACTACGTGTGAGTGGGGCCGCCTGCTTAACTAAGCATTAATGGGGCTGCCTGGTCAACTACGCGTTAATGTGGCCGCCTGGGGCCTCATGTATAACGACGAGCGTAGAATTCACACTAAAACAAGGCGTACGGACAAAACTAGGAATGTGCGTAAGCAAGAAAAAATCCAGATGCATAAAACTGTGCGTAAGCACAGATCTACGCACATTCCCTTTATAAATCCCAATGAGCGTGAAATTTAACGTACGTGAACGAGCCCACAGCCACCACCCCCCGACCCGCCCATAATTATGAATATTTGCATATGTAAATCTGTATAAATGCCCGCTTTGTTCTATGTTTTTCTTAAACAACAATGAATAAACCACGTGGGAAAAAGAAGTATTTCAGTGAGTGCGAAGTGGAGGTCATGTTAACAGAAATCGAGAAAAGAAAAGTGATATTATTTGGTGGTATAAGTGGCATCAGCAATAAACGAAAGTTGACGGAGTGGCACAGCGTGGCAGAGTCAGTTAAAAGTGTTGGTTCTGAAAATGGCACGGTGGCCAAAATTAAAAAGAAGTGGTCGGACATTAAAATCGACGTGAAAAAACGAGCGGCCGCTTACCGTAAGAGTCTTAAAAGCACAGGCGGAGGTTGCGGAATTCCCGGTATCACACCCTTTGAGCAACTAGTTGCTGCGATGATTGGGGACACACTTTTATCGGGTGAGGGGGACGCCGATGTCAGTTTTTCCTCGTACCATACTTGTTTGAATTACTTGCATGTTTATGAATAACACGTAGGGCGCAGATGCGGTGTTACTTTAGTTTATTCTCTTTGTTTATTCTTACAGACAATAGTACAAGAGGTGCCCCCAGTGCATTAATAGAGTACATTAATAAAGTGAAAGTGCTTTCTATTTACATAAGCATAAGCAAATTCGTTCTCTGAAGGTGACTTTATAGCAATGTGCGCGCAGTCGATAATTCGACTACATTTGGAAAACCGGACATCGCTGCGAATTGCGCTTTAATGTTTGCCTGTTCGCCCAGTGTAGGGAAAATTTATATATCTCGATGACAAGCGGATTATGCCATCCCATACAGCTGGCATGGCACGACTCAGTGATGACTGAGAAATGCCTGATCGGTCCGCAAGTTCACGCTGAAAAGCACCTGTGGCTAAAAATCCGAGGGTGGAGAGAACTTGTACAGGTACCGGTAAGGCGCAATTTCTTGCAGTCTTCCTCCGTAAAGCTGGCTCCAGTTCAGCACACAGCTCCAAGAGGATAGCTCTTGGAAATCTGAATCGACTTAGTAACCAGTCATCATCATGAGCCAAGAAATCACTGTGATCCCTGAATACGCGCTCTCTTCTGACTCTTCCATTTGCTATGTCCTCTAACAATGCAAGAGCAGCCATGGTTGGAATATTTTTTGTCTTTCCCTGCACCGTTTTATTGTCACAGATTGATTACGATCAGGTGACCGATGGCCAATTAATTTCGGTGTATTTCATGCAGACCGCGTCATGAATGCGAGTGTGACACAGTGAAACTGCAGTAGCACTCTTTTGCCAGTAGGTGCCTCCATTTTGCCAAATCGAGCAGAAACTTGCGTACGCCTTGTCTAGGGTTGCCGTGAGAATGTGCGTGGCGGTACGCCAAGTTTAGTTTTTATACATCTCGACGTGAGCGTGGAAACGGGCGTGCGCAACATTTTTGTGCGTAAGCACCGTTTATACATGAGGCCCCTGGTCCAGTAAATGTAAATGCGACTGCCTGGTCAACTACGTCTGAACGGGGCCGCCTGGTCAACTAAATGTAAATGCGATCGCCTGGTCAACTAAGCGGTAATGGGGCCGCCTGGTCAACTAAGCGGTAATGGGGCCGCCTGGTCCACTGGATATAAATGCGACTGCCTGGTCAACTACATGTAATTGTGGCCGCCTGGTCAACTACATGTTAATGTGGCCGTCTGTTGAACTACGCGTGAATGGGTAAATGTGTAAATGCGGCCGCCTGGTCAACTAAATGTAAATGCGATCGCCTGGTCAACTAAGCGGTATTGGGGCCGCCTGGTCCACTGGATATAAATGCGACTGCCTGGTCAACTACATGTAATTGTGGCCGCCTGGTCAACTACATGTTAATGTGGCCGTCTGTTGAACTACGCATGAATGGGTGATTGGGTAAATTTGTAAATGCGGCCGCCTGGCCAACTAAATGTAAATGCGATCGCCTGGTCAACTAAGCGGTAATGGGGCCGCCTGGTCCACTGGATATAAATGCGACTGCCTGGTCAACTACATGTAATCGTGGCCGCCTGGTCAACTACATGTTAATGTGGCCGTCTGTTGAACTACGCGTGAATGGGTAAATGTGTAAATGCGATCGCCTGGTCAACTAAGCGGTAATGGGGCCGCCTGGTCCACTGGATATAAGTGCGACTGCCTGGTCAACTGCATGTAATTGTGGCCGCCTGGTCAACTACATGTTAATGTGGCCATCTGTTGAAATACGCGTGAATGGGTAAATGTGTAAATGCAGCCGCCTGCTCAACTAAGCATGAACGGGGCCACCTGGTCCACTATAAATAATTTAATAATGTATCTGATTGCTTCATTTGATAACAAATTTGTATTCCCTCGATGTGTTCTTGCAGGACGCTGCTCCTTCAGGCAGTATGTGCCTCGCAAACCCGGCAGGTATGAACTGAAAATCTGGGTGCTCTGCGACGCCAAGACGAGCTACTGCTGGTGGGTCAAAATGTACACCAGGAAACCTCCGGGGGAGGCACGGGAAGTCGATTTTGCCCAAAACGTGGTGCTGGATTTGTCTGAGGGGTTGGCGGGGCACAACATTACATTGGACAATTTTTTTACCTCCTTCGTTCTGGGACAGGAGCTCCTCCAGCATCACCTGACGATGTTAGGCACTGTGCGCAGAAATCGCCCAGAGCTGCCGCCTGCCCTGCTAACGACTAGGGGCAGGCGGCTACATTCGTCGAAATTCTCCTTCGCCCAAAACATGACACTCGTCTCGTACTTGGCAAAAAAAAATAAAAACATCATCCTAATGAGCACACTGCACAGCCAACCAAATTTATCCCAAAGGCGAGACCGAAAACCCGAAATTATAATGGATTGCAATAAAACTAAGAAGGGGGGGGGTTGATACCATGGATCAACTAATTTCAAATTATACATGCAAAAGAAACACGGCTTGCTGGCCCCGTGCACCTTTTTTACAATGTTCTGGACATTTCGGCGCACAATGCCTACATCGTCTGGAAGGAGCTCCATCCCAGTTGGAAGGCAGGTCTAAAACAGACGCAGGCTATTTCTGCAGGAACTGGGTGTAGCCCTAATCGCTCCCACCGTTCAGCAGCAAACGCGTCTTCCCTGAGGCATCCACGCTGCTGCAACGGTGAGAGCGATTAGGGACGCCCAGCTCAGTGACGCCCACCCCTAAGACGTCCAGCTCACCCAATCGCAACCCACTGTAGTCCCGCCAGCCCCGGAAACTAAATCAAAGCGGAAGAGATGCGGCATGTGCCACTACACCGCGGACCGAAATACCAGCATGGCCTGTTGCCAGTGTGGGACGCTGGTGTGTAAGGAGCATTACGACATTGTGTGCAAGAAATATAGAAGTTAAATGTAAATAGTTTACTTTATTATAGTGTAGTAGTTGTTGTTTTTAGATTTTACTGTGTTTTCTTGACAAGGTTCATATCATTTATTGTATTACTGAGTTATTTCAAGAATTGCATTTGCAGCTTTGATACTTGTGTTCTGTGTTTTCGTTTTACCCGCAATTATTATCTCATCAATTGCATTTGCCACTTTGATACTTGTGTTCTGTGTTTCCGTTTTACCCACAATTATTATCTCATCAATTGCATTTACCACTTGTGTTCTGTGTTTCCGCTTTACCCGCAATTATTATCTCATCAATTGCATTTACCACTTTGATACTTGTGTTCTGTATTTGACAAGGTTCATGTCTTTTCATAAAGTTTCATCCCTTTTGCACTGGCTGGTCCATTGTTTTCATTATTGATTAGGATTCAGGTGAAGTGAATACTGGGTCCTGAGGACCTTTAATCTTAAAAAACTGTTCTTTCAGCCAGGAGAGTATTACATACCTTGGACATGTAATTTCCAAAGAAGGACTGCGACCTACATCCAATCATATCGCAGCTATTGCAGACGCGCCAGCACCTCGAGACATGCCCGCATTATGTTCTTTTTTGGGTCTTACTTCATGGTTCAGTAAGTTTCTTCCACATTATGCTACAGTAGTGGAGCCTTTGAGAAATATTCTGCGAGCTGGAGCTCAGGCCAAATTTACCTGGACTGACAAAGCTCAGGACAGTTTCTTAAAACTGAAAACTATGCTCATAGATAGCCCATCTCTCTCTATTTTTGACCCAGATTTTCCTACTTTTGTAACTACAGATGCTTCAGATTAGGGACTAGGGGGAGTTTTAACTCAGCTACATCCCGATAATAGTGAGAGAATTGTTGCATTTGCAATTGCAAGGAAGCACTGGCATGCATATGGGCAGTGGAAAAGTTGAGAACTCTGTTGTGGGGGCGGCGATTTACTCTCAGAACGGACCACCAGGCTCTTACTACACTACTGGCCACCAAGGGCATGACCCGAGATGGTATGCAAATTGCCCGCTGGTCTGTGTGGCTTATGTGCTTTCAGTATGATGTGACATACTGGCCTGGACGAGAAAAGAAAACTTAATACACATATATTTTTCACTTTATCAAATTTACACACATAAGCCGGCTCCAATTCAAATACATTCAAATACAAAGAAATTTCCTCTCTACCTGTAAATGTATAACATTCATGAGCTGTGCGTTCTGGCTACCTCGCACTCCCAGCTCCCCTAATAAGAACACAAGAATGCATCTCGAGTGGTGGCTCTGTCCTCACCTGCAAGCTATACCAGCATGCTAGCGGCTAAAACATTAGCATACTTCTCACAAAATAAAACCCCAATTTAACAACCCCAAATCCCGAAAGATCAATTAAACCAAATTAAATATTATCCCCAACAATTTCCCAGCTTAACTGTACCCAAATATTATTTACAATATTGCGATATTGGTCTTTTTACTTTCCTCCACCCCATGAGGAGGAGGAGATGGAAGAAGGCGAAATGCCTCACACCAGCAAAAAGCTTTAACACGCCCTGGAAGAGCTCAGAGCTGAAGCTGACCAGCAAAAACAGCAAGCCAGAGCCACCAGAGAAAACCTCGAAGCCAGACTGGACCAGGCCGACACCCTGCTGGACAGAGCCCACGCGGAGCTCAAGAAAAAGGATGGTCGGATCCAGGACCTGGAAAACCATCTGGCCGAGGCACAGAGACGTCTGCACAAGATGAATCACCAACTGATCAGCTCCCAGGAACAGCTCACCGATGCCATAATGAAACATCGGGCTGACGCAGAAGAGATTGACCGGGTGAGACAGGAATTGAAGCAAGCATATGAGATGAAGTTGGAATTTGAGGCACCCCTACGAATCAGCGAGGGGACCGACGTCATCTCCAACAGTGCGGTCGCTCCCAAGGCACACGGGGATCTCTCATCGGGACGAGGTAACTCCCTGCCCCTCACCAGACCTTGAGGAACCAAGAACCCAGAAGGTCTCTCTCAGAGAAGACACCACAGATGGAACAGGCCTACCAAAGTAAACGTTACACCAGCACCGGGTTACCACAAAGGAGCTTGATAAAGTAGCTCGGAATATCAACACGTTTACCCCGAATCCCAGAGGAGGCCACGACATTCATGCCTACCTCCAAGACATTGACTTCCACCTCCAAAGACTGGACAATGTGACCAATGAGGACAGAGTCTACCTCATCAGGATCACATCTAGCCTGGAGGTCCGCAGCTTCTTGGATCGACAACCTAGTCGAATCAAAGCTGACGCCATGCTGCTACACGAAGCACTGACTCGGGAGTTTGCTGACCCTGAGTCAAAACAAGGTATCACCGTAGCCTTCAATGTTAAACAGAACAGACAAAAAGCTCCCCAAGCCTACTACAATCGCCTTCGTCGGGCATATTTTGGGTCCAGAAATGAGCCAGACATGGAAGAAGATGCGAACGTCAAGGCTCTCTTCCTTCGGAACCTCCACCCAACCATTAACCACTACCTGGGGCTCATGGCTTGTCCCCGCACCATGACAAGTCAACAACTGCGAGACCTGGCGATCAAGGCATACCACAAACAAAGAGCAGCAGCTGAGAAGGCAACCAAGGCTCCGGCAGTGCTGAACCTTGGCACTACAGATCCCAACCTAGCGTTGGAGGGTGGCCACCCTCCTCATCAACCACCAATCCGCGACCAAGGTTGGAGAGCAGCAAGCCACAGTGAGCGTTACCCTGGTGCGCCCCCACAGCAGTCAAAGACTCCGCCAGACTGGTGGGAGACACGGCGCTATCTTAACAAGGGTAAGCTAAGACCAATGGAGCCATGGAACAAGTGGAGAGACTGACAGGGAAACCAGTTTCCTAAGCCAAGCTCTCCCCCAAATTCCCGAAGGAATCCACCACGGAACTGGCAAGACAGAAGGAGAGGTTACGATCCAGACTCGAGGCCTGGACGAACCAAGGAAGAAGAGGAGTCTAATCTACTACAGTTGCTGCGTGATTTCTTTAATCAGCATCCCCTCAAGGGTCAAGAGGACTTTCAGAAGAAAGATCCAAAATGACTAGGACGGAAGCACAAATCACGCAGGACCCCACAACCTTCACCTGAACCCACACCAGACAATGCCTACAAACTCCCTCAGAGATCAGCCCCAAATGACACTAAACAATCATCAACCTTCCCTACCAGAGATATTGGAACAACTGAAGAAGTCCCATCTCAATTAGAAAGTGCTGCTGACTCATGCCCAGTAAGAGCACCTGATGTTGCCGTCACCCCCCGCCGGTGCCCGGCAGCACTGTCCTGGTTGTGTGCCTTGACTCAGAGCACCAATCTGACTGTGGCGACGCCTCACCATTTCCTGGCCAGGCCCCTGTGCCACAGCTTCTGGGTGACCTGATGGAAAGGGGGGTAGCCAAGAAATTCTACCTCTCCATCACCCTGGAAGATGTTCTCACCCCCGAGGCCCTCATCGACACTGCAGCAGACATCACCCTCATGTCAGCCAGTCTCTTCTACCAGGTGCAGCACCTAGCCGCCCAAAAGAACAAAACCCTCCAGCCGAGGAAATGCTCTTTGGACGTGCAGGCATATTCACCAGTGGGCACCAGGATGGATCACATGATCCCCCTCAATTTGTCCATCAGCTGCATGAATGTAATGCACCCTGTATACATTTCCCAACTTGAGTCCATTCCATTCCTCATTTGGAAAGATTTGCTGAACTGGTTCAAGCCATTGTTAGACTTCCAACGTCAGAAAATTTGGGCTCAAGTTAGAGAACCGCTGCCACTGTGGACACCTGACACAGCCACATGGGAATGTCAAACCCTGGCTGTCTCCTCAGACCTCACTCCACACCATGGAGAGAACGCAGCTGGAGATCAGTGTCTTGACACAAGAGACCCATGCCAGCATCATGACTCCTTCCTGTGCAGGCAGCACCCTACCCTGGGATCCATCTGCCCCAAGATCGGGAAAGGCATGTGGTCCCAAGGCATGGAAGTCACAGATGTGGTAATGACCATGGAAGTAGAAGAGTCACCAGTGACAAAAGAGACTGTATGCCACGTGGAGCTTGCTGACGACCAACACCTGACAATCCATGCCATAACTGCCCAGCCTGACGCAGTACAGTCACTCAGCTGCCACAGCTATTCTCAGGAGGGACCAGCAGCACCCAACATTTTGGACACGCCCACACCAATGGAACCGTCGCAACACCACTACTTTGATGAAAATGTCTGTCAAAACATGATCACCATTTATGTAGATTGGTGCTCATTCAAACATCAGGGGACCCTGAAAGCTGGAGCTGGCATGCTGTGGCTCAATGACGACCCTGTCCCACCACAACAGCTCAAGCTTGGTCCTCACACGTCACAGTACACAGAGCTGGCAGCAATCTTAATCACCCTGGAGATGGCCTCCGAACATGAAGTGAAGGACCTGCTGATCTGCAAAGACTTCAGCTATGCACGTCTCAGCTTCATGTGCCATCTCCCTCATTGGACACGGAATGGCTTCAAGACATCAGGGAACAAGCCAGTCAAACACCAAGACCTCCTGCACACGTGCAATGCTCTGATTACCGCACGAAACACGCAGATCTATTGGAAGAAGGTCAGCGGTCATTCCAGACTCGTAGGACTGGACAAGACATACTGTACAATGACCACTCGGACACACCTGCTAAAGCAGGAGCACTGCATGGTGCCTGTCCCCTCCCACCCACCCATGCTGTCCAGGTCATCACCTGCAGCCATAGCCAAGCACCTACCTCGATGCCAGAGGCCTCACTGCTGGAACTTTCCCCTCAGCTTTCCGACTCTGACATCGTCTCCCTCCAGCCCACTGATGCTCTGCGATCATCTCTGCGACCTCTCTGCTAACTCAATCTCCACAACTGATCAGGCATCCCTTCCTGACCTCCATCACCTGATGATGGCTTTACCCTTTCTTTGTCTTACTGAGGGCGTACCTCTTGGTGTCCCTGATGCCCACACTTCACCACAGGTCGTGGTCCCTCAGGTACAAAGGGGGGTCATGCTACTGTACGCCCACGACGCACCCTGTGCAGGACACCGCAATGCCAAAACAACCAACGAGGCACTCAAGACGAAGCCAGCAGCTTGGAATGAACCACATTCCAACCAAAATAAGGACAACTTTTCCAGCCGAAATCTCCTCCAAAACCCCAACAAGAAAGACCAAAGAGAAAGGGGAGGAAAGATGGTCACAGATAGGGTAGATTAGAGTGGTGGACTTGACTACTGATATCTGGGTGACCTTGACGTTTTTGTTTAATTGTTTGTTTGTTTTGACAACATTTCATTTTATTTGGTTGTTGTTTTTGGTAAGGACCTGGGGTGGCTCATGCGTAACCGGGAAATTACTGAAGAGGATCCGGTTTTGCAATTTTCTTTGTCCTGTTTGTTTCTTTGCAATTGTTCTCTGGCCGAGAATTGTTGCCCACTATTTCTTTCTCCTGTTCCCTTTGCACCGGTGTGCACAACGCTCAGGGTCTGTCTCGACTCACCCCCTCACTCCTAATCTGGTCTTTATTTTCTACCCCCTATTACTAGGATGATGCTGCCCCCGCTATTAGCATTACTCTGCCTAGGAGGGGTGAGGCCCCAATCCGACATGGTGTGCCCTGGGCCTCCGCCCAGCATCGTCTTCCGGGGACAGCCCGGTCTTGTGATTACCAACTGTTGTACCCACACAGAGAGAGTATTCGTCGGACGATGTCAACTGAGCCATTACCTGCACGAGAGACCCCAAACTAGTGGGACAGGTGTCCGATGGACCCAGGATGCCCTGCATCATGCTGCCGTGGACACTACCCACAGGTTGGAGCAGTAACCCAATGACCGTGACCCAAGCTGAGTCCAATCAACGGCCCAAGAGGCTCCTGAGCACCCTGCTGGGAGCTGCAGCAGCCGTTGGCACCCTGTTCGACATAGGGTTCACCACTCCTCGCGGTCCCAGAAGCCAGGCGCCAGCCCCTGCGCCTCCTCCCTGTCCATCCTGTCACTGTGCCACCCAGAGTGCCAAACAATGGGATGTCAACAATGCCTCGTCGCATGGTGGTGATCCTGTTTCAACTTCCGTCGCCTGAATGATGGCAATGCCATCATCAGCCGAAAGGGGGGATATGTAGGATCACACATGCACATATCACAGGGCCTAAATTTCAGGTGGCCTGAGACAAGGCCGAGCCTGATATGAGAGGCACCAAAGGGGGATTACACACATAAACACACACACACAGATAGCAAGGGAGGCCAGCACTCAAACTTTTATTGCCCTTGACTTGGCACACAACCCCCCTCCACATACACTCTGCCTTACATCTCACTCACCCAACAGACGAACACCCTAAAGGAAATTTCATTTAAGTTTGGCTTTTGTATACCCTGTATATTGATTTACTCACGACTACTAGTCTCAATATACAGATAGGTTATGTTTGTATGTGTCCTTAGACAATCTTAGTGTTTTGTGTGCCACCCTTATAACCATGTTCACGGAGTATCACCTATTTTACCTCTTTGCACTTGAACACATAAATTTAAATAAATAGATAGGCATAGCTACCATTGTATATATGTTCTCATGGTATACCAGAAGACTCTGGAAAATTAGTGTAACCACTAATATCTGCACAAAGTGTAACATCTGTTGAGGTGCAACCCAAAACACCTGTATCCCATACTGATGTGAATCAGTCACATAGATAAAATAATTAATTGTTTAATCAATTAATGCAGATGGTATGAGGTATGTACCTGTGAAGCTGGTATGGCATATTTGGTGTCAAACTGATTGTTAATCACCCCTGATTCCAAATATGGTCAGTGATTACCATAAAAGTGGATGTATCAAAAGTTATAACAGCTTAATGAAAATCATCAGTAAAGGGAGAATCAGTCAAGTCATAAATCCCAAAAGGATTGATACAGACCCCCTTCCAAAAGCCCGCCAAATGGATGGCCAGCCATTGGGCCAGGAGTCGAATTCCTGGTCATCCCTATTCATGGACTTTACAGCATAAAACCCTGACACCTCAGAACAAAGGTGCGCAGAGAATAATCATCAGCCCGGAGGAGAACATCAGCCGGGGCAAACAGATCATCAAGCGCAGAAAAGACCATCAGCCCGGGAGACGAGAAGCCCACAAGAAACCCTCCGGTGAAGGCCCAGCTGAACCGAGAACAGCACCCAAGACAAAGCTTCACCAGGAGAGCGAATCCAAAGGGGCTCCACTCCACTGCTCCAAACGCCACGCCTTCCTGAGTGCCATCGGCTCAGCAGCTCTGCCATCAACTGCCAAGACCCCCCCCCCCCACTCTTCAACCAAGTAAACCAACTTCCTTTCATTCTAACAACTTAAGCTGTTCTGTTAACCTGCTATAAGACTTTAGGGTCGTGTTTCCACAAACTGTGCTTGCTTTGCAGAACAGTATTTCCCATTTAAGGTTACTCATTTAAATCCAGTCATCGCATTTTCATAATTACATCGTTTGTTTTATTCCGTTATTTTGTGTTTGTTGTTTGTGTTAGGTGTAATGTCTGTCTTATGTTAGTTGTAGTGTTAGCTAGGAATAAATGCATGTCTTTTACACAACTTCAGCCTCTGTCATTGAGTGTTCACACTAAGTTCCTGCCTCTGTGCAATCTTGCTACACGCTCTGAACCTCAAACTCGCCTGAAACATCGCGAGACTCTCTCTCATCGGCCGTGAGGGGGGCTTCGCTACCAATTGTTTACATTACCTGGTGATGCAGCTCGGTGGACGAGCCTTCTAACCCAGGTTACTAAGTGATACTGGTAATTAGTGAATCCAATTTAAGTCTCACATTAACAGACTCACGGGGATACCGCAATCGAGTTTGGAGGAGCCGACCATTCGGCATAACAATTGATTAATAATCAGCATTAAATAATAATTAATTTAACTTTAATTAATTCAAACATATTGGTGGAGATATTAAAATTTACCTGAGCTAATAATTCCTACAATATAGTAGACGTTTACAGGGCTGTGATACAGACATTCCAGAATTTGGTGGACAGAGTGAACACTTTAGCGGGGGCTGGGGATATAATACAGGTGGAACTGCAGGGGGCGGCAGTAACCAATAACACAGCTATACATGTTCGAGGCGAGATCGATCTAAATGATCTGCTATCGATGGTAGACAACCTTTAACAGAGCAACGCCGAGGTTTTCAGCGATGATACGCTGGAATTGGTCGTACAAATTATTCCTAATCGAAATGGTGGGGCAGCCAACCGACAGAAATTAACAAAGCTTTTAAAGTCTGACATTCTGCAAAAGAAGCTCAGCTGTCTTATCGTTTCTGAAAACTCTGGCAATAATCTATGCATTGCTTACTGCGTAGTCCACCTGTTAAACCCCGACATGTCACATCAGGTTGCTGAGATCGAAGCTAAGCGTTTGCAGGAAGCAGTAGGTCTAACTGAGTCAGACATGGTGTCATTCTCAAACATAGCAGAGTTTGAGAAAATGCTTTGTGTCAAAATTGTTGTGTAGTGCCGCTGTGACAAGTCTGACATTTTTAAGAAATTTCAGACAAACCCCGAGCCTTGTGATAAAACAATCTTTCTGTATCTTCAAGATCAACATTTTTTTGGCATAAAAAGCTTGACTGCGTTTTTTGGGGAGTCATACGTCTGTGATTATTGTTACGCTGCATTCAGTGTTAAAACAGATCACAAATGCAAGTATTACTGCAACGTATGTCTGAGTCCCGAGTGCCATAAGCACACCACAACGCACATCCATTGTGAGGACTGTGGCTCTTTCTGCCGTTCGCGGTATTGCTATAAGCAGCACAAAATCTCAAAGCAACAGCCAGACGGCAGTTTTTATATTTTGTGTGATTCGGTCAAGTATTGTGACAAGTGTTGCCGACTGTTGGGTTGAAATTGTATATATATATTATCACTCACGTGTATTCTCAAGGATGCATAACTTGTTCCATGTAGCAATTGTGTAAATGCTCAACAGTAACTTTCTATCACCTGCAGCAGACGAGGCCACCTCTGACGCACGTTCTGTTGTTCCTGTTCCCACTCCCACATTCCCATTGGTTCCATCCCATTCTAAAATGTTGTTTACACCCACAATGTAACCTGATATCAGTATGTTTACCTTATAGTATAAATAAACTCTGTCGAGGGGCCACACCTTTGTAGCTCACACTGAGGTGGGGTTACCCTTGCAGCAAGTAAATCAGCGCGTGTCTCATACTCTGTGGGCCGGCAGCCGGGGGGGGCTGATCACTCTCCCCAACACCGACGGTACGTCGTCACTAAAAAAAAAAACCCAAAGGCTCATAAATGTACACCTAATACAAGGTGTGTTTTTTGTAAAGAGGACTTGACGCATGGGTGTGAACATCAGTGTTTTATCAAGCCAGTAGCACCTGAGAACCTCTCAGAGCGCTATGTGTTTTATGATTTTGAATGCAGACAAGATGTGGGGGTTCACATTGCAAATTACATCTGTTGCATTGACTATGCAGGCAATTGCTGGTCCGCTAAAGGGTGTGTTGCGGCATTTTTTAAGAAGTACCGCAACTGTAAATACAAGGGGTATACATTCATAGCGCACAACTCTAAAGGCTATGACAGTTACCTGCTTATGAAATATTTAGTTGAAAATGGCGTCACCCCACACATTATCACGCAGGGCAGCAAACTGCTATGTGTGACAGACGAGGACTTTAACCAAAGATACATTGACTCACTTTGCTTTCTCCCCATGAAGCTGAGCGCATTCCCTGCAGCTCTGGGTTTTGAGAGCGAAAAGAAAGGCTATTTCCCCCATTTTTGGAACACTGTAGAAAATCAAAATTACATCGGACCCTACCCGCCACCTGAGGCACCTGTGCAAACCATGATGGAAAAGGAAAAGAGAGAGTTTATAGCTTGGTACGACACTGTTGTTGGGGGTGTGTTTGATTTTAGGAAAGAAATGGCAGAGTACTGTAAAAATTATGTTGTCATCTTAAGAGAGGGTTGTCTCAGATTCAGGGGTGAGATCATCAACAGTTGTAATCTAGACCCTTTTCAATGTGTGACCATAGCCTCAGTGTGCATGAAACAGTTTTGCATGAGCTTTCTGCCTGAAAATACGGTTGCGCTAACCACTCCGGGTAATTATATCAAGCGCCAAAAAGCATATTCCACACCATCTATTCAATGGCTGGAATACATAGCCCATCGCGAACAAATAGAGATTCAGCACGCACTGTGTAGAGGGGAGGTGAAAATGGGTCCCTACTACCTCGATGGCTATGCCGAAACCGGTGGGGTTCGTACGGCGTACGAATTTGCTGGGTGTTTTTTTCACGGGTGCCCAGAATGCTTTGATTCACACGAAGTGAATCCTGTAACAAAACTGCGTTTTGGGGACATGCATCAACAGTTTCAGGACAAAATCTTTGCCCTTAAAAACACATACAACCTCAATGTATATGTTATTTGGGAGCACCAGTGGAATAAATTGAAGGCTGAAAAGGCTGATGTACAGGCATTCTTGAGGGAATTTGACTTTCCAGAGCGCATCGATCCGTGGGATGCTCTGTTTGGTGGCAGAACTAACGCCTTGCATCTGCACTATAAAGCGCAGAGTGATGAGCGCATAGATTACTACGACTTTACTAGCCTTTACCCCTCAGTCAACAAGTTTAAGGAGTACCCGGTAGGCCACCCTGTAATCATTTACAGTGATTTTGACAGCATTGAAAACTATTTTGGGGTGATCAAAGCCAAAGTTTACCTGCCGAGAGGCCTTTACCTGCCGGTTCTGCCTTACAGGTGCGGTGGTAAACTCATGTTCACACTTTGCAGAACATGCTGTGAAACCGAGACGCGGGGGGTCATCTGGAGCAGAGAGCTCTGATCGGCACGTGGTGCAGTGTCGAAATCAACAAGGCTGTTGAAAAGGGCTACAAAATCGTAAAGATTTATGAGGTCTGGCATTTCCCCGACCGGACAGACACACTTTTTGCTGACTATATTAATACCCATTTAAAGGGAAAACAGGAGGCTTCCGGCTACCCCTCTTGGGCAACGACTGCTGAGGATAAAGAGAGATACATTCAGACTTACTTTGAGAAGGAGGGCATCCGTTTGAACCCCAAGAACATCGGGGTTAACAAAGTGAAACGCCAAATTTCCAAATTGTTTCTAAACAGTCTTTGGGGAAAGTTTGGTCAGAGAATAAATCAGGCGAGCACGACGCTCATCAAAGACCCCGATGAGTTTCTCACCTTCATTTTTTCAAAGCTGGTCAATGTGTCTCACTTTTCCTTCCTGAATGACAATGTGGCCATGGTTCAATGGCACCACATAAAGGTGTCCCCTAGCATGCCGCGGCACGTCAATGTTTTTATTGCCGCTTTCACTACAGCTTATGCCAGGCTTGAGCTGTACAATCTCATGGACCGCTTGGGACGGCGCACGCTGTATCATGATACAGACTCTGTCATTTTTGTCAGCAAACCGGGTGACTGGGCGCCCCCTCTGGGCGATTTTCTCGGTGAACTAACAAGCGAGCTGGACCCAGATGATCACATCGTGGAATTTGTCTCAGGGGGACCCAAAACTTATGGGTACAGAACGGCAAAGGGCAAAACGAGCATGAAAGTGAAGGGGATCACGTTGCATAACACCAATTCAAAAGTTGTCAATATTGCATCTCTGACAGGATTGGTTCAGGACTATGTGAGTAACCCACGTGACCACCCTAGAGAGATCAGGACATCCACGCAGCAGATTGTGCGGGATAAAAGGGGTTTCCATTTAAAAAACAAGACAGTCAGCAAGTGTTTCAAGGTCGTGTACACTAAGCGGCAGCTTCAGTCTGACTACACGACCTTACCTTATGGCTACTAGTGAAGGGTTCGACAATAGACTTCAGCATCCGTTCTCTTGTATTATATCGGGACCGAGTAACTCTGGCAAGTCATATTTCATTAAAAGACTGTTGGAAAATGTGGATTGTACATTATCCAGAGTTCCTGAAAATGTTGTATGGTGCTATTCTTGCTGGCAACCGCTGTATGATGAATTGCTGTGCAAAATAAAGAACATAAAATTTGTGGACGGAATTCCGGAGTCTCTGTGTGACGATGAACTTTTGCCTCCAAATAAAATCAACCTAATCATCATTGACGATCTAATGGAAAAAGCCTGCGACAATAACGAAGTTGAAAAATTACAGACGAGCGTACTTGCACGTCAGATGTACCCGCGGCATTCAAAATTTTTTCTAGAAGCTTACGAAGACGCCACAAAAGTCCCTTATGGGTACCTGATCGTGGATTTAAAAGCCGTGACACCCGAGGACTACAGACTCAGATCTGGTTTACTTCGACCGGAGATGCCTGTTGCTTACGTTCTCAAGAAAAAATATTAACGATGTCGGCTCGTATAAAAAGAAACTGGAGTGCCCTGAAAGCTTTATTTGACAGTAACGCCAGACAGAGAAAGAAAATTTTAAAGACGGTCTCGCCGGGTTTGCTGAACACTCTTTGTGAAATAGCTTTGAACGTACTGTGCGGTAACATCCCGCTAACCAAATCACAGACTGCAAGACTTAAAAAGCAAAAAAGCGGTATTAAACTACTTGCGAGCAAACGGGCATCGTTAAAAAGAAAGAAGAAGGCTATTAACCAGACTGGTGGGGGGTTCATTCTACCCCTTTTAAGCATCGCCATACCGTTTCTCACCAGTCTTTTTCATCGGGGTTACGTAAAATGGATTACGCTAGGAAAATGTATCTGGTCCCGAAGTCACAACTTGAAAAACTGCATGATGCCACAGCGCCTAAAGATACGATAAGGCAGACTGCTGAAAGCGAGCTGAACATTGCAATACGCAACATTTTATCAAGAACGGATGTTTCTGATCACGAAAAGGTCCGCTTGTATACAGAGGTGTTACAGAGATATTTGAATCTGGCCAGGCAAGGTGATAATGAGCCGTTATCTTTGACACTTCCCACTGAAGAGACAGCACACGCCACTGAAGAGACAACACGCGCCACTGTTGATGCTGGGGACACAGTCATGGATGATGTTGTTAAAAATGCAGCCCTGCGTAACAAGAAAAAGGTTGAATATATGATGGGTAAAATGCTTGAAAACTCTGCCCTCACCGCGTGGAACCCGCACGGGGAGTTTGTTTTTAATGGAAAGACTATCGCGGGGTCGCACATGCTCGATTTGCTTAAAAACATTACCAACCCTCGTAATGTTGACGATGTGCGAAGACCTGTGGGATGGGGCGAGTTTCTACAAGTACTGGCAAGGCTCAACATGCCTTGCTCCCTCATACCTAATCAAGATGTCTGCCGTCTCATTGAAGCGATCAAGAATCCCACCGATGTGTCGCGTGACAGTACCCCCAAAAGTTTTTGTCATTCTCCACGGACCCGTAGCACCCCGCGGAAATTCTTAAAACCAGACTGGCTTATGTTTTAAAAATGTTTTTTGTGCTTACTTAATAAAACACTGAAACGTGATATTTTGTCTTTGTGGTTTTTATTTAACATACAGTCTTTTTCAAAGACTTACAACAACATCTCACCGTTTGCATTCTGGTAAACACATTTTTCACACAATTGGTGTATTTAAATTTAGAAACAAAATGAGAAACCATGGCATCGTTCTTTTTAAAATCATTGCTATAAAACGACAGATTTTTACAAAAAGAAAAGCCTCTACAGCGGTTAATTAAATAAAAAAGGCAATGTTGGCCGCACGTCACGCTGAGATCGTCTTGAACCTGCTTTGCATTGTAAACAAGCCGGTCACAGTTCCTCGTCATGAATGTCTTTATGATTCTCGGAAAGTTGGAGTGATCAGGTGGATTCCCGTACGAGTCAAAAAACTCTGTGGAGCTGTCATGGTTAATAAAGAGCGCCAGCCAGTGTTCTCCGGGGGCAGAACTAGGATGTGTATTGACGATGAAGATTGCGGGTAATTTATCAAGCTTCACTTCCTCCAGCTCATCACAAGCTAAAACACCATAAAAATGTCTCGCGGTCCATCGGTTTCTACTAAGGATATTAGATAGCTCCAGGGTATTCATGACTAGTAGTAATCATACAAAATGTTTCTCCTTTGGTTAATCTCGATTATATTGTTGAAGGTCGCGTAAACTATCAGTGTGACAGTCCTGGTCAGAGGTTGACGGAATCTCATCTCCAGGCGCATGTTTCCACTTTTAACCATAGATAGGTGGTTTTGCAGGGAATTGCTGACCGTCGACATAAAGTGCTACAAATTCAGCATCGTAATGTTGAACATTGAAAGGGTTTCGATCGTAAGCTCCCATAAATCCCATGTTGTCCACTAGCCCGATGACAATGGTTTTAGGCAACTGACCTAGAAACAGATTTTCTTGCACGCAGACCCGGCTGCCTGCAGCAACGCTGAATGTTTTCATGCAGACTCTCTCGATCGGGTATTTCGCATTGGCTGTCAGCAAGGCGCTGGCGTGCCCCAGTTTGACAGCCATTGACACAGAAACTTTTTTAACAAACAGGGAAGCCGATACGATTTTGAGCTAGTACTGTTCAGCATCTCCGCTCATGAGGCAAAACTCATCCTTGTTTCGAACCATTTTAATTTTGGCATTGACCCCATTTAGCATTAACCTCTCTTGAAAAAATATGTCAGAGTGTATGGGGCCAATCAAATCGAAAATGCCGCTTCTTGCTGAAAATGCTGCTCTTTTCTCTAAGCCCTTGTTATCGCCATCAGGGTCTGTATCTTCCATAGCACCAGAACTGTCTTTATAAAACAGCCCGCAGGTAAACTGCCTGGATAGCGTTCCGCCGCTGTAATTAAGCAGGCACTCTATCATGGCTCTGTAAGGGTACGTATTGCTAGACTGGCTTACTAGCCTGTCACCCAAGGATATGTCCACCTGTGAGAAAATTGAGGCGATAGGGTAATTTATGACCCCCACCTTCGCGGCTGGGTCAATGTTTGTCCCATTAGCTTTTGTGATTCGGCACCGCAGGTGCAGTAGCGTGTTGTTGAGGTCTAGGTAATCTTCCCCATTACCGGCGATAAAAAACTCCAGGGGTCCATTATCTGTCAAGGCTGAGAGTGGCGGCACTTCGTATATGTTTTTATCGATGCTTGCTTGTGTGTATGGCACTGCAAAAATATCCAATTCTGATTTCATGCACTCCTCTGACAGGCTGTGTATGAGGGCCATTGTTTTAGAAAATGTATCTTCTTCTCTGTACTTTTTTGGGAGACTTCTTCTTCTCTTGCTTCTTTTTGACTACTGAGCTTCTCTTGGTAATTCGAGCCCCGGGGGGCCTTTGACACTAACCACGCGCCAACACCATGAGCCCAGAGCCCAGAGTCGTGTTGTTAATTGCCCAGTAATCGCACCGGAAATTACATTGTTTGCAATATTTTGCGCTGCCGATTTTAAATGCGGCTTCGCCATACTGAAAGTCCTTTTCAGAAATGGTACTGCCATTCTGAGGAGCCCTCAAAAAAGGCCCCCCAGACCTCCTCCGTACATGACGGGTGCTCTGTTGTATCCGGGGAGTCCGTTACCAGCTTGGTTTCTGTAGTATTCCACATATCTATGTGGATCTGAAAAATCGCCGGCGCTGTACATTATTATTATTATTGGGGGTAATGCTTAGTGGGCCTGAAATGCAGCTTCACGATTGTTTTTCCGTACCGGAAGGGTATCGCCTTGTTCTGGTCAGACTTTAAATCGATTAAAATATTATCAATGTGATTCTTGCAGAGCGACACGTAATGGACCCTGTCGTAAGATATTGTGACCATCGAGTTGTGAGTCCCCGTAATATGTACCCCCCGTAACAGAGGTACGAAACTGTCACCCACTCTTTGGTGCTCGACAATGTCTGAATACACGTAAATTGTGTAAAATCCGGCGCATATATCTGCTGGATTCGGAGCCGCTGATCTATCAGCAATCTTTTGAAATACATCAGGAACAAAACCCAGCATCCTTGCAAGGTTACCTTTCGTTTTTAAACCCATGTGTGGTGGTCCAACCATATGCACTTTGTTTTTTATCGCTCCATAGTCAAGTTTTAGTTTTGACATTCCTAGAGCATCGTTAATTTCACTGATTAGGTTTTTAGTATCTCTGTAATGCCCCGCTTTTAGCATGTATTGCAGGATTGGTGGTATTGCCACCCCTCCGGCCACGTAAAATAATGTGTCTTCTTCCACCAGCGTATCCCACGTTCGCGGGTAGTGGATTTCTGCTAATCCTACTTCCCATTTACCGTTCAGATCAATCGGCTTGGCTAGTTTTGTCGTGTAGCTTGATATGGTATTGTGCAGGAAAACATCCATAGTCGCGTTGCTAGGGAGCGTAACATAAAAACCGCTTTCCTCCTCCATGGCTGCTTTTGATGTGAATGCTTGCCACAAATACGCATCATCGCCCTTATACGTCGACTGCTTGGCTAGCGGGGACCCAGCTGTTAAATTTGTGGGGCCACCCCAGCCATTTCACTAAAAACATTTTTTTGCCCCTTTGCGTTTTTTCCGCAACGATTTTCTCAACTTTGAAGTTTTTGTCTTTGTCTATTCTGATCTTTTGTAGCTCTTCTGCATAAAATGTGGCGTCTATGATCTCCTCATCATAATCTTTTATCCTGTACACCGGTGGTGATCTAGGCAGATGTTCGGTGATTGTAAAATACTCGTCCCTAAAAGTTTGCTCATATCCTTTGGTAAATTTCCCCCGTGCTTTCGATACCCTGACCACATCACCGATGTTAAACTTATAACGACGCTTTTCAGCTGCACCAGGCGTCACGCCATATATGTTGTTGAAAACCTGTCCGGCATTCTCCGTATTCACCTCAACTGGCTTCATTTTAATTGTACTGTGGCAGGTGTTATTGTAAGCACTCGCCAGATCTTGTACAATGTCCACATACCTTCTTGTATTATAAGCCGTAAAATAACGCCACATTCGTGTCTTTAAAGTGCGGTTAAATCTTTCTACTATGGATGCCTTAACCGGTTGCGAAATGTATTATCCCCTGTTTCTCCGTAAGCTTATGAAACGATGTGTTAAAAAACTCTGTCCCTCGATCGGTTTGTAGCTTTTTGGGTATCCGGCCTTCAGAGAGAATGTTTTCAAACACTTTCTTTACCTCTGCACCTGTCTTGCTTTTAAGGCAGCGCACCCATGCGTATTTTGATAGAATATCTATGCACGTCAACATGTATTTCAAATCATCATTCTGGTCCGCGTAAGCCGACATATCCACCAAGTCAGCTTGCCATTGAGAATCGATGTTAGTCAACAAGACTCTATTCCTTTTGAAGTTAAATCTGATCGGTTTATGTAATGTATATGCATCTTCATCAGACAGCCATGTCGCAACTTGCTTTTTATCCACAGTATGTCCACTTTGGTCATTTATCTGTGACCTGTATAATCTATCGACACCACCAAATGAACTAGGGTTTGATGGTGTATAATAGACACATTTCAAGTGCTTGTTATCCATCGTGAACCTCTAGCAATAATAACACAATGTTTTCATGACTCAACTCATTTTATTTAGAAAAGCATGTAAAAATTGCCATCCAATCACATTTTGACAGACGTTTACACACCAGCCAGAGTCTGCTCGAACTTGTGCATATCCCAGAAATCACTAATTGCCCCATCTACAGCACACTCATAATCTTTCCCTTCAACATCACGTTTCAGCTCGCGTAATTTTTCCCGTACATTAATTTCGGTTTTAAGTTCAGAAATTACTGCCTCGACTGCACCTTGGACTTTCACAGGTGGGGGGTGAGGGTGAAACATCGCGACCGCTTTTTTGATAATATATTTAAACCATGGTCTATACAGTTTTTTCATCAGCTTTTCAAAATTGTTAAAGAAATAAAACGCTTCAGGTTCATAGAGGCACGTGTGCCTCCGCTGGCTCGGGTGATTCACAGAACAGCCGATACAGTTCGCCTTCAAGTCATCTTCGATGATCAGATCCAGAATACAGGCCAGTGACCCTTTGATTATCTTCATGGCAGCGTCGGTGATGCTCTCATCCACAGCATCTTCAGATAATGACAGTCCCGCAAAACGATCGCTGAGCTCATCCATCGTCAGCAAAAGGGGCCTCGATGTGTCCATTAGGTTGGAGGTCTCCTGCGGAGGTTGCTGTTGTGACCCCGGCCACACCGCCCAGGTAGGGCTAGAAGGAGGTGGTGGCGGCAGGGGCCACTGCTGCAAGATCTGAGGAAGCGGTGGCGGGGCGTCCAGTCGCAGTTCAAAAGTTGATGCCCGAGGCCATGATGGGAATCGCAGGCCAGAAGGTGGTGCAGGCTCCAGTAGGGCGGCTTCAGGAGATGTCAGTTCGCTCGCCATTGCTTGCTGGGAGATGTGTCTCGTCGTGAGTGCTTGCTCACAGGATGGCGGGGTTTTAATATGTTTTCAACATGGTCTTCTCTCATCTCATTGGTCGTCATCACCAGAAGTGGGCCGACCACACTTTGTTCAAAATTTTTTCTCCAGTTTTATACAGATACATTCTTTATGCGAGAATATGCTGCACAGTGGTCCGTGCTTGCGCTGTCTTGGCGGCTTGCGTGGAGCCCAAGTCGGGTTTAGCAGTACCAAGTTACGGGTACGTGTCGTCGTCAAACTCGTTGCAAGCTCTGTCTGTATGATATCGGAAACAATTTGTCCTTCGGTCGCCATTTTTTCCACCGATTTGACAGCAATGCTGCTATTTAAGTGTCTCTACGTGGAGAGCGAGTGAGAGAGAGAGCATGCGCTCATTTTAACAAGGATTACCAGCGGCTAGGCACTACTGCCCAGAAAAGGGTTTACCTGGGGTGCGGTTCGAACCCACGCGGACATACGTCCATTGGTTAAGCCGTCGCCATTTTTAACGTGTTTACGCTCCTCCCCTTCCCCCCGCGATTGACCATTTGACAAGGAAGTTTCGAACTGGCAGGCCACGTACGGCCGAGCTGCGGGGCTAAAATGTTTGCTGGTTAAATGTTTTCTTCAACCTAACACTGGTAAATATCGCTAAAAGTTTTTCTTCTTCTTCTTTAAACACGTTGGTTAAATGTAATGGGTTTAAAATGTTTGTGCTTGTTTCGCATTTGCTCTTTTGTGCTTGTTAAAAAGTTAAAAGTTTGGGACTTGTGTTGTTTGTGCTTAAAATACGGTGTTTCGCTCGGGGCATGTCTCTACTTGTTTAAATTCCGCCTGCTTTTCTTTCTTTTAAAAGTTAAAGATTGGGACTTGTGTCGTTTGTTTAAAATATGGTGTTTCGCTGGGGCATGTCTCTACTTGTTTAAATTCCGCCTGCTTTTCTTTCTTTCTTTTTAAATGTAACACTAAAGTTTTGCTCTAGCTTACATTCATCCTGCTATATGTTTTATTATTCCTTAAAAACATTATTAAAAATAACACATTAATAAAATACATGTAATGTATTTTTATTCTATTAAAGTTTAACAACCCCCCAAACCATATGACCCCCCCTATCGGCAACACGTGGCATAAGCATGTATGATACCATTTGGCCAAAAACCCCTCCCCCCGACCAATCAGAACAAAGGATACGCCCACATCCCGCTTATGACGTCATAGATGGGAGAGAGCTTTAAGCTCCTCCCAATGTACCAGGTAACGTTTTTTGTTTGCTGTAGTGCTAGGGTTTGTTGGAGTCAAACTACGCCGGGTCCGTTGATGAGAAGAGATTCACAGCACAGTTGAGGAGTAGTCGCAAGTCACCAGTTTATTCTCTGACAGATTATGATCTGGGAGCGACCATCTGACATACATTCAGCATGTACAGCAAGAAGCTCGAACCATAGGTATCAGCTCTGTCCCTTTATAGGCCTTCTGGGGTGTTGCCCCCCTTCTCGGTACTTTTCCATCTACGTGACTACAACATATTTTGACATTTGCTCTAGTTAGTCAGTGAGCACATGTCCCTCCCCCTCTTTATGTTAAGCCACGAAGGGTCAGGAACAATGGTGGCAAAGGGAAATCAGGTAGAGGACGAAGAAGCAAAAAGGGCAGCAGGATACCAGGTGACCAAACAGATGGTCACAGTGGAGGAGGAAGTTAGGCTGAGCGATAGACTAACCCTAGAGAAAGTTAAGCAAGAACAGGACAAAGCCTCTCCAGAGGAGAAAACTATGTGGATGAAAAAAGGGGGATGCAAAGAGGGGGGGCTGTGGCAGAATAAGGAAGGGAAACCAGCCCTTCCCCTTGGTATTCGCCAGACGATTCTAGCAGAGGCTCACGGGGTTGGTCATGCAGGGGTGAGACAGATGCTAGAAAACTTGACTGTGTGGTGGCATCCGTTTATGAAAGAGATGGTGCAGGGACACGTCCATGGTTGTGCGACCTGTACCTACTCGCGACCCACAGTCAAGCCTGATAAAGGGCAGTTTCCAACATACACAAGGTCAGGGGAAGAAATCATCATAGATTACACCGATATGCTTATTCCAGTGAGAGGGTTCAGATATGTGTTGATGTGTGTGGATGCATTCTCAGGGTGGCCGGAAGCATGGCCCACAAAAAAGTAGGATGGGGCATCCGTGATAAAGTTTCTGATCAATCAGTATATACCGAGACACGGGTTTCCCAACAGGATTCGGTCGGACAATGGGACCCATTTTAAGAATGAGGACCACCAGACGGTGGAGAAAGCGTTGGGATTGAAACATGCGTTCGGAACTGTGTATCATCCGCAGTCCCAGGGAAAAGTGGAGCGAATGAACCAAACAATAAAACAAAAATTGCCAAAAATCTGCGCGCAGACCAAAATGAATTGGGTTGATGCTTTACCACTGGCACTGATGTCAGTGAGGTGTTCCATAAACAGGGGGACCGGGTTCACCCCCTTTGAGCTCCAGACAGGCAGGCAGTTCCCAGGACCCCAGAGAGGCCTATCCTGGACACCCGATGAAAAGGGGAAGCGAAATCCTAGGGCATATTATGATGGTTTGCAAGTTCTCGTTGCAGATTTCTCCAAACACATCCAGGAAACGAGACCTGAGAATTCGCCACCCGGACCACACATGGCAGAGTGGGTCCTCCTGAAAGTCATCAAACGGATGTGGTCAGAACCACAGCAGAAATCCAGAAAGCCCTCGGAGAAGACACACAGAGCATCAGTTCGGCTGAACCAGACGCGACTCAGGTCTCTACAGAAGGGCAGAATAATCCCTTGACCTGAGGAGATCAGCAGGGTAGTCTACCCCTGACTGATTGAAGAAATCAACACCTCGTCCGTCGCAGATCATCAGGACCAGAATGCAGAGATTCAAAATAAAAAGGGGACTTGTGGGGGGAACCAATGTATTGTGTGTAATGCTTAACTCTTTCACTGTCGCCGCCTAGTGGTTCGAACGCATACTTCCAAATTTTCAAAAACAAAAAAAAATGACGTTCAATAAAAGAAACAAATGTATCAAATCAACCAAAAACAGCTTGTTACACTACAAAAAACCTTTCAGATAATATCTGTGTCACATCCCGCTCCGTACGATCCCGATGTGTGCCACGCCCCCCTCATTACCTCGTGTTCAGCCCTGATTGTTCTCACCTGTTGCCTGTTCCGTTTACCTAGTCCTGTGTATATTAGTCCGCATCTCCCCATGTCTGCCAGATCCGGCATTGTATTGTCTCGTGATTGTCCGTGCTTGCCTGTTTTAGTTCATTAAACCCAGTTTACCTGAAGTCCTGGCTTGCGCTCATGCTTCCCTGCTTGCCTCCGTCACCGAACGTGACAGAATGCCGGATCTCCCCCACAGCACAACGCGGGAGACCGAGCACCACCGGCTCGGTCTCCTGCAAGACTTTGTGTTTTGGCGCTCCCAACCCGAAGTATTGGAGGATCCTGTAGCCCTGGAGCTGGCCACCCGGGGCGCGGACCTCCTCACGGAGGAGCGCCCGCCCGGACAGCAGTACCCGAGGCGCCCCCTGCCGGCCAAGTGACTGCGGCAACCGCCGAGGCGCCCCCTGCTGACCACGTGTCGGCGGCGCCCCCTGCTGGCCACGTGTCGGCGGCGCCCCCTGCTGGCCGCGTGATGGCGGCGCCCGCTGCGGCGCCCCCTGCTGGCCGCGTGATGGCGGCGCCCGCTGCGGCGCCCCCTGCTGGCCGCGTGGTGGCGGCGCTCCCTGGTGACCAGGAGCTGAGGGTGCCCGCTGCAGCTCCGACTGAGGTGCCCGCCGAGGCGCCCCCTGCTGGCCGCATACCCAAGGTGCCCTCCGAGGTGCCCCTTGCTGGCCACGTGACGGCGGCGCCCGTCCTGCTGGCACCTGAACTGCCTGTCTCGCCTGTCCTGCCGGCTCTTGACCTGCCAGTCTCGCCTGTCCTGCAGGTGCCGGAACGGCCTGAGGTGGCCGCGGTGGCGCCCCCTGCTGGCCGCACGCCTGACCTGCCCGTCTCGCCTGTCCTGTCCGGCCAGCCCTGCTCGCCGGTCCTACCCGTCTCGCCTGTCCTGCCCGGCCAGCCCTGCTCCTGCTCGCCTGTCCTGCCGACGCCGGAACTGCCTGTTTCGCCTGTCCTGCCCCCTGCTGACCGTAGGCCCGAGGCGCCTGCAGTGGCCCCTGCTCTGCCTGCAGCGCCCCCTGCTGGCCGCTCGCCTGACCTGCCCGTCTCGCCCGTCTGGCCTCTGGCTGCACCACCTACGACCACGCCCGCGGCTGCATCGCCGGCTGCTGCAGGCCTGCTTGCCTGTCCAGCCGGTCCAGCCCTGCTCGCCGGCAGCTCCGCCGGCTGCAATGGCCACGCCCGTGGCCCCGCCCGAGACTCAGACTCTTGTCCCCGAGGGGGACCTTGAGTGGGATCCCTCGGGGGCCGTCCTATGGACCCCAGATCCCTCTCCCTGCAGGGACCCACGCCCCTTAGGAACCCGCCTGTCAGTGTCCTGAAAGGGACGGGGCCATAGGCGTGGGGCCCGGTTCCCGCCCGCCCTGCCCCCTGGCACGCCCTCGCTCGCCTTGGCTGGGGCTCCGGGGCCGCCTGCGGTTCCTCCGGCTCGGGGTCGCCTCCGGGTCCCCCCCTGGTTCCGCGGTGCCGGTCCTCGGTCCCTCCTCTGGCTCCATGTCGGTTGCCTCCGGGCCCCCCTGCTCCGGCTGGGCGTCGGACGGCGCCTTCGCCGGCTCCGGCTGCGCCTCCGCCTGCCGCGGCTTCCCCCTTCTGCCTGCCTGCACCGGTGTTCCCTCCTGCTCCCTCCGTGTCCCCTCCGTCACTCCCTCATCCCGTTCCCTTGGCTCCTGGGTGGTCCCCTCCTGCTCCCTCCTCCCTCTCCCCTGCGGCCCCTCCGGCCGCTGCCCGTCGCCCGCCTGGGCTCCCTCGTGCTCCCCTTGTTCCTCCTCCCTTTCCGTTTGTCCCGCCTGTCTCTGCTCCTCGTCCCTGTGTTCCTCCTTTGTTCACTCCTGGCCCTTTTGTTCTGCCTTTCTCCCCTTCTGTGTCTCCCTTCTTGGTCTGTCTGTCTGCCTTCCCCGTCCTCTGTCCGGTCCTGTCTTTCGTTTGGTCCTTGTTCTTGTTTTGTGTTTCTGTCCTGTTCCCCGTCCCTCGTTGATGTTTTTGCTTTTTGTCTTCCAGGTCCTGTTTTCCCGGTTCGTCTCGTCCGTCGCCTCTCCTCTGGTGCGCCCAGTGTGCGCGCCTTTGGGGGGGGTTCTGTCACATCCCGCTCCGTACGATCCCGATGTGTGCCACGCCCCCCTCATTACCTCGTGTTCAGCCCTGATCGTTCTCACCTGTTGCCTGTTCCGTTTACCTAGTCCTGTGTATATTAGTCCGCGTCTCCCCATGTCTGCCAGATCCGGCATTGTATTGTCTCGTGATTGTCCGTGCTTGCCTGTTTTAGTTCATTAAACCCAGTTTACCTGAAGTCCTGGCTTGCGCTCCTGCTTCCCTGCTTGCCTCCGTCACCGAACGTGACAATCTGTAGAAAGTTGCGCAATTTTTGTGCCATGGTTTTTTTGTAACAAGTAAAAATAAAATGACCATGGTAGCCATCTTTAAACGGGTCGTGTCAGGAAGTAAAATATAAGTGTTAATAAAATGAAAACTAAGCACTTCAAACTATTTCTTTCACGGCCAATACTTCATAAACCGTCACAGTATTAAGACAATACACGCATTTTTCCATAAATATGACTGTAATGCTCTCAAATAGCTTGCTCACTCATCGCGGAAAAATGTCAGTCGGCATTCTGTACATTCGTGCAATGTTTTTTATCTTCGATGTTTTAGAAGAAAACCAATGAATAAAATGACAAAGTTACCCTCGTTTGAAAGCTTGATCTCTTATGTACATAAATCAATCACTGTAATCCTTCATTGTCAAGTATTTTTTCAGATATATGCTCTGCTTCCCTGCTAGCACATTATTTTTTACGCACTGAACCTTTGCCCATGGTTATGTTTCACCATAATAAACTTTTTACATGAACATCAAATTACAGTGTCATTTGCTTCATCCAATAGAGGTGTGTCTAAGGTTTGCAAAATGGTATGGGATGTGCTGATTGCGCATTGTTTTTCGCGCTGGGGACATGAATGCGCAACTTATTATCTGCAGGTGCAGTATTTGTGGGAGTGTCTCGAGTACGCATTGCGCACGTAGTCTCCGTGAGTTTACCCAGTTATTTTCGGACAACAACTTTTTTGACTGAAGAAAAATGGCTCGGATGACTTTCACTGTTGAGAAAGCACAGAAGATGATTTTGAAGAGTGGTTCGGGGGAAGAAAGTGTCGCTTTTATCCATTGATTCGATGGAGGAGGACGCTTTTTTGCGCGGAGAGGATGCAACGCTCGACATAAGTACATTTATTTACAGTTTACATTTTACTCTTTTATTCTATAGATTTTTATAATTCCGTGATTCAGCAAATTACAATTAACATTTGCTTTGGTAACACTTGTATTGTGGTACATTGGGAAAAGTTCCGCATCGCCTTTGTCAAGCTTTGAAGTGTGCAAAGTAATGCAGCGCTTTTGGCTTTCACTTGGGCAAAGTTACGCGGGGCTTTGTTTGGGCAAAGTTATGCGGGGCACTTGTCGGCCTTGTTTGAGCAAAGTTATGTACAGTACTTGTCGGCTTTGTTTGGGCAACATTATGTACGGTACTTGTCGGCTTTGTTTGGGCAAAGTTATGCGGGGCACTTGTCGGCTTTGTTTGGGCAAAGTTATGCGGGGCACTTGTCGGGCTTTGTTTGGGCACAGTTATGCGGGGCACTTGTCGGGCTTTGTTTGGGCACAGTTATGCGGGGCACTTGTCGGGCTTTGTTTGGGCACAGTTATGCAGGGTTAGGGTTAGAAACAAAATGTTTCTTATGACCCATAAGTGGTAATGCATTTAGAAAGAAAGACGCTATCCCAAAACACTGCTAGTTACACTGCGGCCATTTTGGATAGGTTTTGGATAGGTTTGGCACAAGTCGTGTGAATAAAATATAGATTTTCCTACAAATGTGTGGTGATGTTGTGTGACAAAATGTTACTTATGACCCATAAGTGGTAATGCATTTCGAAAGAAAGACGCTACCCCAAAAAACACTGCTAGTTACACTGTGGCCAGTTTGGATAGGTTTTGGATAGGTTTGGCACAAGTCGTGTGAATAAAATATAGATTTTCCTACAAATGTGTGGTGATGATGTGTGACAAATTGTTACTTATGACCTATAAGTGGTAATGCTTTTAGAAAGAAAGTTGCTACCCCAAAAAACACTGCTAGTTACACTATTGCCATTTTGGATAGGTTTCAGATTAGTTTAGGTTAGGTTTTGGATAGGAAAGGCTCCCAGTTGCACCATTTGCTCTTTCCTCCGTAAAACCTGTTGGGCTGCATCAAATGATATGAAATTGGGTACACATGTAGAAAACAAGTTTGGGAACCAGATTTTTAAAATTGGACCTATTCCATCATGTAGTTTTTGAAATATTTACAAAAATCCAAGACACAAAGACAGATTTTGTATTTTTCCAGCTGTTTTTGTTATATTCGCATGTCCATAAATTATACACAGGTTATTCATTTTGTTATTGAACTTCCTACAATCAATTGTAAAGGGGTCAACTTTGATTTTAGGTATCAGGCATGTGTCTGTGAAGTTATAAGGTAATTATTCCAAAGAGGGAAGAAATGCCCCCCCATGCAAGGGGCCCCTGGTTCACTCCATAGGGTTAAATTGCTTTCCATTGTCCAGACTGGAGAGGCCACCCATCCCGAGTGCGTAGGATCAGGGGGAGAGGCGCCTCTGAAGCTTCAGTACATAAGAGGCACCCCCACCACCTTCGTGTTTGACTTATGTGACGTGATAGATTGCCAGGCACAGAACGCGTCATACCGGAGTTATGCTGTGTGGCTTTGCCACGATTACTACTATCATACGGTGTGCCGTACTGATCGACGCTGGGTGAAGCGTTGATTCGTGGGGTTCGTGGACCAACATTACCTTCTCCAGAGTAGCCTATACGGGAAGGTCGGGCTTTAATCCACTGGCATTGTCTGTGGGGTAGTATTACCGTCCCCCGCCTGCAGTGGATGAGCTGACCATCCTGCTGGGCGTTGACCAATCTGGAAAAGACCCCTGGGGCATAGTGTGCATCCAGCTTGTCGACCCTCCCAGAGAGGTTTCACAACTCCCGGGAGAGCCTGAGGTACAATTGACTGCTACCCTATCCCCGTCCACCAATAGGTCCAGGGTGCTCCAGATAGATTACACCAGGCTGAATCCTTTAGACATTTTGGGATTGACCACAGGGTACAAGGACAGCAACCTTTGGTTGGCCTGGATTGCCCAGACAGCGAAAGAACAGCAGATGGAGGGCTGTGTGGCCTGCGCCTCGGCCAGACCCCAGCTCTACACAGAACCGGCCCCATTGCATGTCTCAGACGCCTGGGGCTAGGGCTGTATGATAGGGCTGTATTGACTCGAGAAGCCACCCCGGCGAACTGTACCACCTTAGCATCCCTTTTCCCACCTATCGACCCCAGGACCAAAGCAGGACCATTTATTCCCCATATAGGGGAGTACCTCTGTTTTATCTTCACAGGCACTGGTCCGCACATTGGGGATATTCCTAGCGAGTGGTGCCAGAGGACCATACACAACGGTTCCTGTGACACCATGATTGGACATTTGGCCCGTTCTGGCCTCTATTGGTTCTGCGGTCGCGATAAGTTACTTGTTAGGATGCCTCTCAGCGGTCAAGGGATGTGTGCCATGGTAAGGTTAGGGGCACCATTAGTTCTGATAGGGGAACGTCCCGATATATTGGCAAGTACTACCACACCACCACCTACTAAAGCACGGCAAAGGCGCGTATTCATTAGACGCAGACGTGGGACTCCTAATTTTTCCCCAACATACATAGACGCCATAGGAATACAGAGAGGAGTGCCAGATGAGTTTAAATTGGCCGGCCAGGTAGCCGCAGGAATTGAGAACATTCCCATTGTTGCGGCTTTATTCCCCATCACCCCCAATAAAAATTTGGATTGCATTAACTATGTTCATTATAACGTTTTGCACCTCTCGAACTTAACTAGGGATGCAGTGGCAGGCCTTGCGGAACAATTAGGTCCGACTTCCCTCATGGCCGTGCAAAATAGGATGGCACTAGACATGTTACTAGCCGAAAAGGGGGGAATGTGCGCTATGTTCGGGGAAGTATGTTGTACTTTCATCCCCAATAACACCGCACCAGACGGTGATAGAGAAGCGTGATAACGCCTATGCGCAGATTATGCCTCTCCTGTGTAGGATCACACATGCACATATCACAGGGCCTAAATTCCAGGTGGCCTGAGACAAGGCCGAGCCTGGTACGAGAGGCACCAAAGGGGGGTTACACACACAAACACACACACACAGATAACCAGGGAGGCTAGCACTCCAACTTTTATTGCCCAAAGATTTAGGGACCTACAGACAAGCAGAGTGGACTTCACGGACAGGGGTCCCTCGACTTGGCACCCAACCCCCTCCACATACACTCTGCCTTACATCTCACTCACCCAACAGACGAACACCCTAAAGGAAATTTCATTTAAGTATGGCTTTTGTATACCCTGTATATTGATTTACTCACGACTACTAGTCTCAATATACATAAGAACATAAGAACATAAGAACATAAGAAATTTACAAACGAGAGGAGGCCATTCGGCCCATCAAGCTCGTTTGGGGAGAACTTAGCTAATATCTCAGAGTTGTTAAAATCTTATCTAGCTCTGATTTAAAGGAACCCATGGTTTTAGCTTCCACTACAATAGCAGGAAGACTATTCCATACTCTGACTACACGCTGTGTAAAGAAGTGCTTCCTCAAATTTGTTTTAAAATGTTCTCCCGCTAATTTCCACTTATGGCCACGAGTTCTAGTATTTAGACTAATATTGAAATAGTCATTTGGCTGAACAGCATCCAGACCCGTTAGAATCTTATAGACCTGAATCATATCCCCCCTTAGTCTCCTTTGCTCAAGGCTGAACAGATTCAGTTCCGCTAACCTCTCCTCGTAAGACATTCCTCTAAGACCAGGAATCATTCTCGTAGCTCTTCGTTGCACCTTTTCTAAGGCAGCAATGTCCTTCTTGAGGTATGGTGACCAAACCTGCACACAGTATTCTAGGTGGAGTCTTACCAAGGAATTATATAAGTGTAACATCACCTCCCTGGACTTAAACTCCACACATCTAGAGATATAACCCAACATTCTGTTCGCCTTTTTTATTGCTTCCCCACATTGGCGAGAGTGGGACATGGAAGCATCAACATACATACCGAGATCTTTCTCGTAATCAGCTACCTTTATTTCAGTGGAACCCATAAAATATCTGTACTGTATATTTCTGCTCCCTGCATGGATTACCTTACATTTATCTGTGTTAAATTTCATCTGCCAAGTATCAGCCCATTCGCTAATTAAATCCAGATCCCGTTGAAGCCTCTCTGCTGCTAGATTAGTATCTGCTACCCCGCCCACCTTAGTGTCGTCTGCAAATTTAACCAGTTTACTGTATGTATTCGTGTCAATATCATTAATGTAAATTAGGAACAATAGTGGTCCTAAAATTGAACCCTGCGGTACCCCACTATAAACGGAGGCCCACTGTGACATAGTGCCTCTAATAACTACTCGCTGCTTCCTATCAGTTAGCCAGTTTTTGATCCAAGCTGCCACAGTTCCTAAAATTCCTGCAGCTTTAAGCTTTAACAAGAGCCGTTTGTGGGGGACAACATCAAAGGCTTTCTGGAAATCTAAGTAAATCACATCATAGGCCTTTTTGTGATCAATTTCACTTGTAGCTTCCTCAAAGAACTCAAGCAGATTCGTTAAGCAGGATCTACCTCTCCTAAATCCATGTTGGCTATCCTTTATAATGTTATTTGCATCTAGGTAATCTACCATTTTCACTTGAATTATAGCTTCCATTATTTTTCCAGTAATGCTAGTTAAACTGATTGGCCTATAGTTTGCTGGATTACTTCTATCCCCTTTTTTGAATATGGGTGTTATATTAGCATGCTTCCAATCTGATGGTACCACACCCGCAGATAACGATTTCTGGAATATTAAAGTCAAAGGTTGGCTAATAATATCCCTCATCTCTTTCAAGACTAAAGGTAAGATGCCATCAGGCCCCTGCGATTTATTTATTTTTAGTTTAGCTAGGCTTAGTATCACATCAACCTCAGTTATACATATATTGGTCATAGACGATGCTGTATTCGTATTAATTGGTGGTAAATTACTTGTGTTCTCTATTGTGAACACCCTTGAAAAATAATCATTAAACTCGTTTACCATATCAATTTCGTTATCAATTATAAGGCCCTTACTATCCTGCAAATTAGTGATTTCAGCTTTTAGTGCTCTCTTAGAGTTAAAATATTGGAAGAAACCTTTACTGTCATGCTTAGCCTCCAATGCAATTTTTCTTTCTACATCCCTCTTTGATAGCCTAATGTCATTTTTTAACTCTGCCTGTAGACTTAGATACTCCTGCTTGATTTTGAAATCATTAGTTATTTTCCAGTTGTGGAACAGAGCCCTTTTCCTCCTGACTTTATTCTTAATTTCCTTATTAAACCACCTTGGTTGTCGTTTCCTAGATTTAGTTTTGCTGGAAACAGGTATGAAGTCCTCTTGCACTTGCAACAATGTGCTTTTGAAAAATTCCCATGCCTCTTCAACTGTTTTGCTATTTAACTCTGTCCAGTTTACAGTTTCTAATTTCCGTCTCATACCATTAAAGTTAGCCTTCCTAACATTGTATACTTTTAATTTAGACTTTGCTCTTCGGACACTAAAATTAACCTCGAATTTAACCATGTTATGATCACTACCGTACAATGGGTCTAAAACCTCTAATTTTCCAATCCTATCCTGGTTATTACAAAAAACGAGATCAAGAAGGGCTTCTCCCCTGGTAGGAGTATTAACAAACTGAGTAAAAAAACAATCCTGTACTAATTCCACCATCTCAAGTTCATTTACAGAAGAGCCAGAGACTGTGTCCCACTGTATCCCAGGTAAATTAAAATCACCCATAACCACCACATCATTTTTATTACTCATAATCCTGATATCATCATATAATATTCTGCTTTCCTCTACAGCTACATTAGGTGCCCTATAACAAACCCCGACAATTAGGCCATTTGAATCTTTAGCATCAAGTTTGATCCATACAGCTTCTGAATTTTTATTTTTATCAGTGAGTTCCCTTGCCTGCAAGTTTTCTTTTACGTATACTGCAACACCACCTCCCTTCTTGCCTATCCGGTCTCTACGGAACAACGTATAACCATCCATATTATATTCATCACCATCATTGTCACTCATCCATGTTTCAGTTATTCCTATAATGTCGTAATTGTCTGAAGAAATTAAAGCCTCTAAGTCATTAATTTTGTTTCTAATACTCCTAGCATTCAAATACAGACCACTAATGGTAGGCCTTTTACATTGTCTACTTTTAATATTTATTTGGGCTTTCCGTCTCTCCCCACATAAATTCATAACTGACCTCCCTGCCCCCCCAGTCCCTAGTTTAAACATTCCTCAACTATTCTGCACATACGCCTCCCCAATACACTGGTTCCCCTATGGTTCAGATGCAACCCGTCCGGCTTGAACAGGTCCCACCTGTTCCAGAAGGTCTTCCAGTGCCCCATAAACCTGAACCCCTCTTTCCTACACCACCATTTTAGCCACGCATTTAATCCCCTTATCTCAGCTAATTTTGCCTGACTTGCACGTGGCACGGGAAGTATTCCAGAGAATACCACCGTGGATGTTCTGCTTCTAAGCTTATCCGCGACTTCTATAAATTTATCTTGCAGAACAGCCCTTCTGCCCTTTCCTATGTCATTGGTGCCAACATGCACCACGACCACTGGATCCACCCCGGCTGGGGCCAAAAGCCTGTCCACTCGATCTGGAAGGTCCCCTACCTGGGCACCAGGCAGGCAAGACACCGTACGGGACCCTCTATCACGGGTGCACACATAACTATCTACACCTCTTATAATTGAATCCCCTACTACCACAACCTCCCTCCTACTGGGGTTAGGTGGCTCCTTGGTGCCCAAGGGCCCACCTGCCTCCCCAGTCTCTTCCGGCTCTAAAGCTGGAAGCACCTGAAAGCGGTTAGAAACCGTTACTTCAGGTGATGCCGCCTCTGTGAACTGTGTACGCCCTTTTCTACGTCTACGACCTACGTTCACCCAGCTCTCTCGACCTACCTGTTCATCATTCTCCCCCCTCCCCGCTTGTGACGTACACATAGTCTCCCTAGAAGGCGTATTAACTCTCTCCTTTAACTCATTGCTATGCTGGATGAGAGCCAGTCGCTCCTCTAGGTCACGAACCTGGACCATGAGTGAGTCAACTAACCCACATCGCTCGCAGACGAAGTCCGACTGGACGCAAGCATCCAGAAGGGCAAACATCTTGCAAACACAACACTGAGTTGGCCCCATAATTACCTAACTCACTATGTCCCCGTCCTTTACTCCCAGCCCAGTATATTAATAGAGATTATTTAAACTTTTAGTTGATCTAAGATACGTTATGTTTGTATGTGTGCTAACTTTTAGAGAGTCTTCTGTGTTAGAAACCCCCCCTTCTCTTCCAACATTCCTTTGTGGTCCTTATCTGATCTTGGTGGACAGTCACCAAGTTTCTTTGTTTCTAGCATGCTATGTTAAAAGAACTGAATTAAGGTGTATCTTATCCATTCTGGAGAAGATGAATTGGCACAAGCCACACCAAACAAAATATGTTGTTTCCAGATGTGCAACTTATATTGATATTACCACAAACTAACGGCCACGCCAATCTATGGATAAGATGTGCTGTTTGTAATATGAATATTCGATGTAATATCCGCACAAAGTGTAACATCTGTTGAGGTGCAACCCAAAACCCCTGTATCCTATACTGATATGAATCAGTCACATAGATACAATAATTAATTGTTTAATCAATTAATGCAGATGGTATGAGGTATGTACCTGTGAAGCTGGTATGGCATGTTTGGTATGAAACTGATTGTTAATCACCCCTTATTCCAAATCTGGTCAGTGATTATCATAAAAGTGGATGTATCAAAAGTTATAACAGCTTAATGAAAATCATCAGTAAAGGTAGAATCTGGCGGGCCATAAATCCCAAAAGGACTGATACAGACCCCCTTCCGAAAGCCCGCCAAATGGATGGCCAGCCATTGGGCCAGGAGTCGAATTCCTGGTCATCCCTATTCATGGACTTTACAGCATAAAAATCCTGGCACCTCAGAACAAAGGCGAGCAGAACAACCGTCAGCCGGCGCAGAGAATAACCGCCAGCCCGAAGGAGAACATCAGCCCGGGAGGAGAGAAGCCCACAAGAAGCCCTCCGGTGAAGGCCCAGCTGAACAGAGAACAGCACCTAAGACAAAGCTTCACCAGGAGAGAGAATCTAAAGGGACTCCACTCCACTGCTCCAAACGCCGCGCCTTCCTGAGTGCCATCAGCTCAGCAGCTCTGCCATCAACTGCCAAGACCCCCCCCCCCCACTCTTCAACCAAGTAAACCAACTTCCTTTCATTCTAACAACTTAAGCTGTTCTGTTAACCTGCTATAAGACTTTAGGGTCGTGTTTCCACAAACTGTGCTTGCTTTGCAGAACAGTATTTCCCATTTCAGGTTACTCATTTAAATCCGGTCATTGCATTTTCATAATTACATTGTTTGTTTTATTCCATTATTTCGTGTTTGTTGTTTGTGTTAGGTGTAATGTCTGTCTTATGTCAGTTGTAGTGTTAGCTAGGAATAAATGCATGTCTTTTACACAACTTTTGCCTCCGTCATTGTGTGTCTCATAATAAGTTCCTGCCATTGTGCGATCTTGCTACACGCTCTGAACCTCAAACTCGCCTGAAACATCGCGAGACTCTCTCTCATTGGCCGTGAGGGGAGCTTCGCTACCAATCGTGTACATTACCTGGTGATGCAGCTCGCTGGACGAGCCTTCTAACCCAGGTTACTAAGCGATACTGGTAATTAGTGAATCCCATTTAAGTCTCACATTAACAGACTCACAGGGATACCGCAATTGAGTTTGGAGGAGCCGACCATTCGGCATAACAATTGATTAATAATCAGCATTAAATAATAATTAATTAAACTTTAATTAATTCAAACATATTGGTGGAGAATATTAAAATTTATTTGAGCTATTAATTCCTACACCTGCCTGTCAGGAAGGAGGGAGATGATGGCCCTCCTCTGGCTATTGTGCTTTCCCGCCCGTAAGGTGATCTCCTTGTGGAGATCAAAAGGGGGAAGCAAAAATTTCACTAATCATTGTCCATAATCAGGGTGATCTCCTTGTGGAGATCAAAAGGGGGAAGCAAAATTTCACAAATCATTGCCAATAATCAAGGTGATCTCCTAGGGGATATAAAAAGGGGTAAATTGAGGGGTTAATCATACAATAATACAACTACTAATTTATAATAATACAGCGTCTAACATAATGCAGACAATAGACATGGGAACTAATACTAGGCCGGCAGGATGGGGTGATCTCACCCCATGCAATTGGGAAAAATCTGGAACTGACAGCGGGGGAGCAGGTCAGGGTGACCTCGCAGGAAAACAGGAACCCATCATATAACCGATGCTTCTTTTAACTTTTGCTTAACATAAAGGGGGGGGGGGCATGTACTAACTGACTAACTAGAGCAAATGTCAAAATATGTTGTAGTCACGTAGATGGAAAAGTACCGAGAAGGGGGGCAACACCCCAGAAGGCCTATAAAGGGACAGAGCTGATACCTATGGTTCGAGCTTCTTGCTGTACATGCTGAATGTATGTCAGATGGTCGCTCCCAGATTATAATCTGTCAGAGAATTAACTGGTGACTTGCAACTACTCCTCGACTCTGCTGTGAATCTCTTCTTATCAACGGACCCGGCGGAGTTAGACTCCAACAACTTACTGCTGCTGGTCCCCTCCTACCCCAACCCTGCTGACATGGGGCCCCCTTCCTACCCGTGGAGCTTTCTGCCTGCCTGCCAGCCAGCTCCTCCAGAAGCCAGTTCCCCCAGAAGATGGAACTGCGGCCGCCTGGTCAACCAACTGGAAATGCGGCCGCCTGGTCAACCAACTGGGAGGATGGGGCTGCCTGCTCCAGTAATTGTAGATGCGGCCACCCGGTCAACTAGGTGTGGACGGGCCTGGCTGATCAACTAGGTGTGAACAGGGCGACCGGGTCCACTGAATGTAAATGCGTACTGCCTGGTCAGCTAGGTGCAAATGAGGCCGCCTGACCAACTAGGTATGAACGGGGGCCACCTGCTCCAGTAGCTGTTACTCGGGCCGCCTGGCCCACCAAAGGCCAAATGCAGCGGGGTGAGTCTGCGAGGAGCCAAGTGGCCCTGGCCGCCTGCTGCACTGAGCTGCAAGTCAAGCCGCCTGGTCCACCAAAGTCAAACGCAGCAGTGGGGTGAGTTTGCGAGGCACCGGCTAGCTCCCCTCCCTCCCCCCCCCCCCGGGCCGCCTGGACAATGCACAGAACTCTAGTCCCGGCCGCCTCTCTGGCCCCAGCCGCCTGGTCCACCAACCAGCCCCTTTCTTTCTCCCGAAACTGTGGGGAAGAAATTGGGATGCACAATAACTGCATTTCAGGAGCCATGATGTTTTTAATTGATGAGTGTGTTTTTGTTGTGATTTTGATAAATTAAATGGTCGTTCATCCAATGTCTGCCCTATCAACTTTCGATGGTACTATAAGTGCCTACCATGGTGACCACGGGTAACAGGGAATCAGGGTCCGATTCCAGAGAGGGAGCCTGAGAAACGGCTACCACATCCAAGGAAGGCAGCAGGCGCGCAAATTACCCACTCCTGACATGGGGAGGTAGTGACGAAAAATAACCATACAGGACTCTTTCGAGGCCCTGTAATGAGAATGAGTACACTTTAAATCCTTTAACGAGGATCCACTGGAGGGCAAGTCTGGTGCCAGCAGCCGCGGTAATTCCAGCTCCAATAGCGTATATTAAAGTTGCTGCAGTTAAAAAGCTCGTAGTTGGATCTCTGGATCGGGCTGGTGGTCCGCCGCGAGGCGAGCTACCGCCTGTCCCGGCCCCTGCCAGTCGGTGCCCCCTCGATGCTCTTAACTGAGTGTCCCGCGGGGTCCGAAGCGTTTACTTTGAGGAAATCAGAGTGTTCAAAGCAGGCCCGGTCGCCTGAATGCTGCAGCTAGGAATAATGGAATAGGACTCCGGTTCTATTTCGTGGGTTTCCTGATCCGGGGCCATGATTAAGAGGGACGGCCGGGGGCATTCGTATTGCGCCGCTAGAGGTGAAATTCTTGTACTGGCGCAAGATGCACATGTGTCTCCACCAGACCTCTATCCTGAATGTATCAAAATCACATTTAAAATTAAATTTAAAAACTTATATTAAATGACATCAGGAATTATATTTCACTGCTTGCAAGATTCACCATGCATGGATGTTTATATATAATATCATACATTTATCAGTGACCTATATATTTATTTTAAATGTTATTTATCCTTTTGGCTCCCAAACTGTGGCACAGAGACATTTATGTCATTTAAATTTTTCCCTGCTAGCTTATTTTCTCAGTATCAGAAATGTTGAGTGCAGCTTTGTAGTATAGATCAGTTCAGTGGTTTGGGGGCGCACTACCGAATCCGACCAGCAGGGGAGCAACGATTCACAAATTTTCAAAGTATAGATAAATGTGAAATTAAAGATCTTCAGGCCCATCCTGATCCCTAGGACACTCAGGCAAATTATTCATCCATCAAATTTAAAGCTCTTAATTTCAAATTAATTGGCCCTAGTACATCCTGATTGCACAATTAGTTTTGGAGAAACATGAGAAAATATTTGATTAAATTTGCTGGTGATGGACATTGCGGGGAAGGGGAAAGGAGTGCATAATCGATGTTTATAGGAGTGGCTTACCCATCCCCCTCTTCTTCCTGCACACTCAAATAAACATACAAGCAAATGGAAGAAAGTGCTTTTTAAAAGGAAGGTGGATTGCCTTACATCTGTACGGTAGAGAATTAGTCTGCTCTGTGTGATTATCTTTTTTTGTTTATCTGTTTTATGTTTCTGTTTTAGAAAATGCCTGGCATTGGTTTAAACTTTTTGTACTGACATGTAAAAAGTTTAAAGGAATTTAAAAAATAAAGTCAACATTGCTAGGGAATGTCTCCTAATTTGAGAGACGCCAGAGAGAGATAGAATACCGCTTATGTCAAAGTGACAGGTTGGGTCAAAGGTCACAAAGGTCAAATAAATCAAAAAGTGACAGGCGGGGGCTGCCGGGTGACGTCATGAGGTAGTGGGAGGGGGGGCTATTTTTTTTTGGCTGTGAGCGAGTTGAGCGTTGGGATAGGGGTTTATTTGTATATAGTTTATTTATTTATTATAATTTAATTATGTATTATTATGTAATTATTATTATTTTAATTTGAGGAGAGTGCTTATGAGTGTGGTGTTTTGTCTGCATCCAGCGGGTGCCGAGCAGGGGACTGAGCAGGGGGGGGGGTTGGTGCGTTAAGGTCCCAAACACTGGGTCTGAGTGGGGGTGGGTTACCTGATGGAGTGTGAGCGTACGCTGTACCGTGGTAAGGTCCGTGGCTTTGGAGAATCTGTGGAAAAGGGCTCGGAGAGAGCGATGCTGTGTCTGTTGCGGTACCGTGGTAAGGTCCCATGGCTTTGGATAATCCGCAAAGGACTCGGAGAGAGCGATGCCGGAGAGCTGAGAGTTGTGCTGCGCGAGACTGAAAGAAATCCTGTGAGAATGACCAAGTTGGAGCTAAGAATGAGAGGAGGAGCTGGGTCTGACGTCCAGTAAAAAACGCTTAGCAGTAGTTTGACCGTCTGTGTGTGTGTGTGTGTGTGTGTGTGTGTGTGAAAGCCGACACCCCCCTGCAGCAGTAGCAGTTTGGCCTTGTGTTTTTCCTCATGCAACCTATGTACATCCCGATAGGTCAAATCCCGGTCAAACTGTAATTTCGGCCACACATCAAGTTTGACACTTTGTATTTCAGTAAATTTTGGTTGAAGTTTTGTCTTTTCCCCCCGTCTCCCCGCCACACATCAAGTTTGACATTTTGTATTCCAGTAAATTTTGTCTTTTCCACCGACTCCCCCCATACCGTCTGCGCAGTTAAAACGTACATCGAAATAGACAACAGATAAAACTTGACAGGACGTATATTTCTCCTTAAAGAATCCTAAAAAGTACCCAACCCCAGAAATTTTTAGTATGCGGGTTTCACTCCTTTGGTAAAGAGACACAAGTACCCCACACCCAGTATCATCATCAAGGCCTTGCCCTACTGGAAAGAGAAAACTACTCGGGACCTGCATAGAGTGAGTATATTATTTCTTTTATGCGTGTTTTATGATAAACACCATACAATAAAATAACTTAAAATAATTATTTTATTTTTAGAGATTCAGCTATTTTGGGTTTGTTTTTTTCTCTACGGGAGACGCTGCGGATAGAAAACTCCATATAGTGAGTATATTATTTCTTTTATACATATGATAAACGCTATACATTAAAAATAACTTATTCTAATAATAGGTATTCCCTGTTTTCTATGTACAAGAGAGACGGCGCGGACCGGTCAAGAGAAAATCTACGCAAGACCTGAATCAGCAGATATGGACGGAGCAACACCCCCTCCTCTACCCGAAGCGCTATTAAATGAAATGGACAACATCAACAACGGTAATAATGATGAAAATGATGCGGTTTATCAACACGACTCGCCAGCACCACCACCAGCGCCTATACCCGAAGCGTTATTAAATGAAATAGACATCATCAACAACGCTAATAATGATGAAAATGATGCGGTTTATCAACACGACTCGCCACCCGCGGCATCTGGTGAATCCAGGGTCCAAGAGCCCTGTTTCCTACCGTCCTTAGAGACATTAATAAGCATGTTAAATGAAAGGGGCTCTGAAGCAGAAGCGGTGCTGCCCGACGACGAGGTCGCGTGGTCCCCCGCGGATTCTGAATTGTGGGAAGTCTTGTCAGACGTAGAATTTCTTCTCGATGCCGAGGAGATTGAAAATGACTTGGGACTGGGGCAATTTGAAAATGTTGAACAGGACGGTGGCGGTGGTGACTTGGATCACCAGCCTGACGGGGTCGTGCATCGCCGCAGATTCAATAATGTACAGATTAGGCGGATTCTAAATATTCCGCGACCTAGAAACGAAGGCAATTTCCGCGAGTACTATGAAAATGTAATCGAGGGGTTTCAAAATATTGTGAATGAGGCGATACCTTACGCCGCATGGGGAGCTTATATACAGGTCACCCTGCGCGGTGACTTTTTAAATGACGAGTTGTCGCAAATTGTACGGTATGGGGAAGGGGAGCTGACAAATTTCCAGCAATTGTTGGATCGCTTGGTTCAGTCTAATCAAGAGATTTTAAACGATTCCAACCTAGAAGTAATAGTAGACGTAATAAATATCCCACGCGGTGGCGGAAACAAACGTAAACTACAGACCATGTTAGCTTCAGAAATAATTTCTAAAAAAGCCAAACACATGTTTATCATTCAGAACGACAGCAGAGCGTGTTTCGCCATAAATTTGGCTCATCTGCTGCACGAAAACTTCACTGACGCAGAGGCTGAAAAGCTCGGCCTGGAGTTACAGGAGAAAGCGGGTTTCACCCCCGACTACGCAGTCGCTTTGAATGACATTATCAATTTTGAGAAAATCATTGATTGCAAAGCAGTGGTGTATTATCAACAACATTATTCAAACAATCTCCAAATTTACCAGACACCCACACCTACCGACGATAGACGGGTGGTGTATTTCTTTTTACACAAGGAGCATTTTTACGGCATTAAAAGCGCCAAGGGCTTCTTAGGGGCCGGCTACGTTTGCACTAGCTGTTTCAAAGGGTACGACTCGCCTCATTCTCATCGCTGTAGAAAATTTTGCAGCGTCTGTCAGACTAATTGTAAAGAAGGTGAAATCACACCGGGGATAGTGTGTGAGCGGTGTAATCTCAGATGCTTAAATAACATGTGCTTCGAGCGTCACCGTACGCCGAGGGTCTGCCCCATTAGGGGTGAGATTGCTAGCCCCTGTGACAAGTTCAAAAAATGCAAAGCTTGCGGGGTCAACTACTACCAAAGTCCCGAGAACCCAAAACCGCACTCGTGTAAAACAGTAAAATGTAATATATGCGACGCTAAGTTGCAGTCAGCAGAATCAGACATATCCACCCCACATCTCTGCTATTTAAATCCAATCGAGAAATCTAACAAAGGGAAAGCGGTCGCCCAAAGCGGTGAGGGCAGTAAAAAGCCCCCCAAATATGTGTTTTTTGACTTTGAAACATCCCAGAGCTCGGGTACCCATATCCCGGTTTACGTGTGCGCCATCTCCGATCAGAATGAGACAATGACCGCCGAGGGGCCAGACTGCGCGCTGCACTTTCTCAGACATTTCAGGACGCCCTACTATACAGGGACGTGTTTCATTAGTCACTATGGAAAGGCGTTCGATAATTACATAATACTGAACGCTATGGTGAAGGAAGGAGTGGAACCGCGTGTGGTGTCACAGGGGAATAAAATCATTCTCATCCTGGACAGCGTGTTTGAGCAAAGGTACATCGACAGTCACTGCTTTCTAAGCATGCCGTTGAGAAAAATCCCCGATGCAATGGGGTGCTCGACTCAGATGCGAAAAGGCTATTTTCCGCATCATTTCACAGACATGGAAAAGTTTAGTTACGTGGGGCCCTACCCTCCTCCCGATCAGTATGGGCCCGAGCAAATGCCCTGCAAAGAACGCGACAAGTTTTATCAATGGTACGACGGTGTAAAGCACCAGACCTTTAATTTTCACAAAGAGATGATCGCTTACTGTAAGAACGACGTGGAGATTCTGAGAGAGGGCTGCTTGCGCTTCCTGCAGGAGTTTGAAACGCTCACGGGTTGCGACCCCTTCTCCACGGCGACCATCGCTTCGGCCGCGTTGCTGGTTTACAGGACAAATTTCCTGCCCAGAGATACGATCGCGATCCCGGACGTCTGGGATTACAGGAGGCAATACAAAAGTTATTCCAACGTCTCGATCCAGTGGCTGGAATTCGTGGGCCGCACGCGCGGCATAGAAATTCGACACGCGCTGCGCGGGGGTGAAGTGCGCGTGGGGCGCTTTCACCTAGACGGATACGCTGAGATAGAGGGAGAGAAATGGGCTTTCGAGTTTCTAGGCTGCCAGTTTCACGGCTGTCCTAAGTGCAACAATGAACACGATGTCTGCCCCCTGACCCGCGAGAGCTTCGGTGCCCTGTACGCTAAAACAAGGGAAAAACTCGAGGTGTTGCGCCAAGAGTTTAATATGAATGTAGAATCCATCTGGGAACACGAATGGGCTCACGCTAAAACTCACGACCCACAAGTGCAGAGTTTCCTGTCAGACTTTCAGCCCCCTGACCCCCTTAGGCCGCGAGAAGCGCTGTTTGGGGGTCGGACGTCGGCGATTCGCCTGCGTTACGACGTCACGGGGGAAGAGCGCGTCCACTACGTGGATTTCACGTCGCTGTACCCGTACACTCTGGCTAAATGTGAATTCCCCGTGGGGCACCCGGAAATCATTCATTCAAATTTTAAACCTCTGAATGAATACTTTGGCCTGATCAAAGCCACTGTGAACACCCCGCGCGAGCTGTTTTTCCCCGTCCTACCCAGCAGACTGCCAAATGGGAAACTCGTGTTTACACTGTGCAGGACGTGCGCGATCGACAACAGGCAAGAGGGGAGCTGTGGTCATTCTGACGCAGAGCGTGCGCTGACCGGCGTGTGGGTCTCTGCGGAGCTCAATCAGGCTTTAGACAGGGGCTATACTGTCGTGAAGGTGCACGAAGTGTGGCATTTTCCCCAGACCAGCGGCGACCTGTTTAGAGAATACATTAAAACCTTTCTCAAAGTGAAGCAGCAGGCTTCGGGCTACCCCGACGACGCGACCGATGACGCGGGTCGCAGGGACTACATTGAAAACTATCTCGAGCGCGAGGGGATCCAATTGGAGCCCGATAAGATCGTGTCTAACGGTGGCAAGAGGCAGGTGGCCAAGCTTCTGCTTAACTCTCTGTGGGGTAAACTGGCGCAGAGGAACAACATGCTCCAGACATGTATAGTGTCTGACCCGGGGGAGTTTTTTAATTTTTTATGCTCGGAGCTGTACGAGATTTCCAGCTTCGCGTTTGTCAACGACGAGGTCGCCCTCATCCGCTGGCGATACAGGTCTTCCTACAAAGTGCCGCCGGGAAAGACCAACATATTCATAGCGTGTCAAACTACCGCGTGGGGGCGGCTGACGCTTTACAAAGAACTGGAAAAATTGGGGCGTAGGGTGCTGTATCACGACACAGACAGCATCGTGTACATAAGCAGGCCGGGTGAATATGAGCCGGCCTTAGGCAATTACCTGGGGGAGCTCACGTCCGAATTAGCCCCCGACGAATACATTGCTTCGTGGGGTGCGCTGGGACCAAAAAGTTACTGTTACCGACTCAACAACGGGAAAACACAGTTGAAATGTAAGGGTATAACTCTAAATTATGAAGCCTGTCAAAAGGTAAACCTTGACAGTATGATTGGATTGATTGAAAACTACATCGGTGGATGTAGGAATGATCCCCCTATAATGACGCACTACAACAAAATCGAACGCGACATGAAAAGTTTTCGACTGTTTAATAGGCCTCTAGACAAAAAGGTCAGGGTCGTCTACGACAAACGCAGATTGTTGACTAGCGGGGAAACTCTGCCTTTTGGTTACTGAAATGTAAAATGTTCAAAGATGTTTTAAAATGAAAAGCTTTTCCAAAGATGTTCATTTGTTTTAAAATGAAAAATGTTCATAGTATGATGTTTTAAAAGTTTTTCCAAAGATGTTTTTTTAAAATGTTCATAGTAAGATGTTTTTTAAAAATGAAAAGTTTTTCAAAGTAAGATGTACATTTGTTTTTTAAAATGAAAGTTTTTCTAAAGATGTTTTTTTAAAATGTATCATGAAAGTAAGATGTTTTAAAGTGAAAGTTTTTTAAAATGTATCATGAAAGTAAGATGTTTTTTAAAGTTGTTTTTTTCAAAGATGTTCATTTGTTTTAAAATGTAACTTGTGTACGAAAATGTTTTGTACGTTTATCACAAGATTTTATAAAAACTTTTATACACGCATTTTGGGTTTGTGTGTGTGTGTGGAAAGGATTTAAAACAATAGGGTAGTGTTTACCGTTTCATCAGTGTTTTTTTGGAAGATGATGGGTAGTGACGTGAGAGAGGTCGACTTTGATCACCGTTTAGAATTGCCGTTTACGGCGATAATCGCCGGGGCGAGTTCTTCGGGGAAAACCTATTTTACTAAAGAATTGCTGTTAAATCAGAGTCACTGTTTCATAGGGGGACCCGTAAAAAAAATTGTGTGGTGTTACGCTTCCCATCAGCCGCTTTATGATGAATTGCGTGATCGGATCAGCGAAATTGAATTTATACAAGGGCTGCCTAAAAGCTGGGAAGATGAGGAGCGTTTCCCCTCCGGCTCCTTGATAATCATCGATGATTTGATGGACAGCGCGTCCGAAAATAAACTCGTGGCAGAAGCGTTCACGAGATTCAGACATCACCGTCAAATCTCGGTCATATACCTAGTGCAGAACGTATTTCACCAGGGCAAGTACAGTAGGACTATAGGTCTAAATACTACTTATTATTGTCTGTTTAAGAATGTGCGGGACAGAATGCAAATCAAAGTTTTAGCTCAGCAAATGTTTCCTTGGCAGAAAAAGTTTTTTCTAGATGCCTATGAAGAGGCCACTCGACCCGCACACGGGTATTTATTGGTCGATTTAAGAGCCACGTGCCCAGAAGAGTTCCGACTCAGGACCGGTTTATTACCGGGGACGCTTCCCGTCCTCTTTCTACCAGCGAGCCATTGATTGATTGATTTAACATTACGGAGCCATGTCCGAGCATCTCAGGAAACAACTGCCGACCCTTAAAGTTTTACAGAGGATGAGGGGGGTGAAACGTAAAAAGATTCTTTCGGACCCATCTAATAACATAATTTTGGCTCTCTCCGAAATCTGTCTCAATCTTATAAGAGGCCGTATACCTTTATCCGTAGCTCAATTTAACAAGCTTAAGAAGCAGAAAAGGCTGATTAAGCTTTTCGCCTGTAAGAAAAACAGCGTCGCGAGGAAACGCAAGGCCGTGCTTCAGAAAGGAGGATTTTTGTTACCGCTGCTGTCAGTGGCTCTGCCATTCATCACAAGCCTGTTCACCAGTAAGACGGCTAACTAGCTTTTGTGTGTTTGTTTTTTCCACCACCGGCATGAGCGAGGTAAAAAAAATGTTCCTGTTGAGCCCCCAACAACTCCGTATGCTGACCCAGAGGGCGACCCCGCATACCACCACCATCGGGGAATCGGCCCTGGGTGAACTTGAAACCCAGATGCACGGTTTATTAAATCAGCCGGGTATGAACTCGCACGAAAAAGTAAAGAGATACAACCATTTGCTACAGAGGTATCTGAATTTAGTCCGAAAAGAGGAAAATCAGGGGCGAGAAATTATCCTTACCGAGCGGAAAGAAAAAACGGATGAGGAAAAGAGAGATGTGCCGGGGGAGGAGGAGGAGGAGAGACAGCCCGGCGGCGCGACTAGGGACAAATCTGTACAGGAAGTTGTCCAGCAAGTGGCGCCCAGGGCTAGAAAGAACGTGGGGTACATCATGCAGAAACTGCTCGATTCCGACGGGGCAGTACGTTGGACCCAGTCGGGTGAACTCATCATCAGAGATAGTCCCATTAAAGGTTCCCATATTTTGGATTTGATGAAAACTTTATCCCAGCCGAAATCCCAGGCCGTCGGATATCCTAAAGGCTGGGAACCCTTTTTAAACGTAATATCCGAATTAAACATCCCCCTCACGACCGTCGGTAACATTCAAGCTAGGAAAGCCCTAAGCCATCTTAAAGATTACGGCGCTGGAAACGCCACGGCGAGGGGTCCCCCGCCACCCTCCTCGCCCCCTCCTGCGAAAAAGAAGCGCAAGAGACGTGCAAAATTTAGTACGGACGACTCTCCGCTTGTGGGTACCCCTCACACACCGCGTGATTCCTCCCCTGAATATCGTTTATGGCCTTTAAAGGGTACCCCTTATTCTCCGTGGATAGATTACAGCGATTAAGTGTTTTATGTGTGTGGGGAAAAAAAGACGCCTGTAACAACGAAAAAAGATGGTTAATAAAATGTTGATTTTATTGAATAAATGGTGTCACGGTGTTTTTTTTTTTATTTTTCCTCTACAATAATCTAACAACTATAACAATCTTTAAATAGTTTTAAGGAACATACATTTTGCGGCTTTGAAAGTTTATCGGCATTAACACGGCTAATACAGTTTGAATATTTCTTGATAAACTTGGACACTAGAGCGTCGTTTTTCCTCAAGTCATCAGAGTACAGCATCATAGTCTCTTGAAATGAAAGTCCCTTGAAGCGCTGGTAGAGGAAAAAGGAGACGTGGGCCCCGCACGTGGAGGAAAAGTCGTGTTGAACTTGACGCGTATTATACCTTATTTCGCTAGCGTGCCTCCCCAAGAAGCGCATAAAACTTTTAGGGTAGTAAGGGGAATCGGGGGGATAACCGTAAGAATCAAAGAAGGAGGCTTTCCCCTCTTGGGGCTCCAAAATTATCCCGATCCAGTGTTCACCCTCTCTATTGCTATCGTGCGTGTTTGCGACCAGAAAAGTGGGCCTCGTCTGTACGCTGGTGGGTAATAAATCGCTAGCCCACACACCTCCAAAAGCATCCCCCAGCAGGGGTCGTAAAAGGCATTCCAGCTGGTGAGTGTTCATGATTAAAAGTCCACCAAAACCTGTCTCTTGGAGTTTATTTCAATCACGGTGTCGAAGCAGGCGTAGACGATGAGACTCATTGTTCGAGGTAGCGGGGCTCTGAACCTTAAATCCAGACGGCACGTGCCGCTGATGACGGGTGACAGGGCACCTCCGTCCAGCTCGTCGTCTCGGGAGAGATTGAGAGCAAATAGCGAGTATCCGTTTTCAAAATCCTCACGGTTAATGCATAGCGCCGAATCCCTTAAATGCCTGTTTGTAGCCAGGAAAAGGTTGTAAAACTCTCTGACCGACTGCCTCGCGTTAAAATCGGGCTGGAACGGTTTGCTGGGTATGTGTCGACCGTTTACAGAGAGACTCAGAAATTCCAGGTCACAATGCTGAAACCTGAATGGGTTTCTGTTTCGCGTGCCCACGAACGCGGCGTGGTCCACGATCCCCAAAACGATGTAGCGCGGTAAGTTGCCCAGGAAAAGATTGTCCTGCGGGCAGACCCGCGACTGCGCGGGCAGCGTGTAATTTTTAACGACTACCCTGCTTATAGGGTACAGGGCGTTTGCTTTCATGAGAGCGGCCGAGTGACCCAGTGACACCGCCGGGGAGACGTCCACTTTTTTCACAAACAGGCTGGCCCTCAGTATTTTCAGCTCATAATCGGCGTCATTTCTACACATGAGACTAAAATCGCTTTTAGCCTTTACAAACTTTAAGCGTATATCCACATTGTTTAACAGCATTCGTTCGCTGAAAAAAATATCAGCGTGTACAGGGCCTATCAGAGAGAATTCCCGAGAGTTTCTACAGAAGGCAGCTCGCTTCTGCAACCCCACGTTAGGGCCCTGGGGGGTGATGTCCACGCTATCCAAGTCGGCTCCGCCGTCTTTGTACCAGAGCCCTGCCGAAAACTGACTCTCTAGCGTATCCGTAGAAAAATTGAGCAGGGTCTCTATGAATGACCTATAGGGGTGCGTGGCCGATGAGGAACTGATCAGGACGTCGTTCAGACTCACGTCCAGCTGAGAGAATATACAGTTTAGTGGGTACTGTATAATACCGCAGGGGTCAGCGTCAACCAGGGGGGCGCCGTCCGCCCTAACGATCTTGAGCCTTAGATATAGCAGTGTAGAGTTGAGGTCCAGATAGAAATTGCCCGACCCCGGTATTAGGAAATCCAAAACATCCTGATCGGTAATGGAATTTAATGGGTTGATTTCTACATAATTGGTCTGATCTATGGATAATTGCGTCATAGGGGCCGCAAACAGGTCCAGCTCAGATTTGGTGCATTCGGCCGAGAGGCGGTGAGCTAGAGCCATTCTTCCTTATGCTCTTAAAATATGTCCCCGGGGGGTTTCCTGTTTCTCTTTGAAGGTCGAGACTTGGGAATCCTGACAGCTCTGCCGCTGCGAGGTTTTTTATGACCGTGCTGCCTGGGTAAAGGCGCTGGGGCTCTCTTCCTACCCCTCTGAGATAGCAACAGCAGACCAGAGCCTTCCTGCTTGGGGTCACCGGTGTTTGTAAAACGGCCGCTGATTACAGAGCTGGCGAGATCCGAAGCTATTCCTTTGGCCGCCGATTTCAAATGAGGTTTCGCTAAATCAACTCCACGCTTAAGAAAGGGTAAAACGAATCTAAAAGCCCTACTGAGCATGGAGCCCAACCCACGCCCGTACATCACGGGGCTCCCCGCAAAACCGGGGAGCCCATGTCCCGCCTGACTGGTGTAATACTGAATAAATCTCTGCGAATTGTGGTACGCCATGCTCTCCCACCCCCCTCAGCTTTCTCTCTTTTTTTTTTTAAACGGGGATCTTTGGCACTGGGCGAAAGTGCAGCTTGATGATCGTTTTTCCGTAGGAGAAATTAATCAGAGTATTCTGATCGTTCTTTATCTCAATATGCAAATTCTGGAGGCTCTGCTTGTTCACCGGTACGTAGTGCAGCTTGTGGAACGGCAAAGTGACTACGTCGCCGAACCCACCGTCTATTTTAACGGTTCTCAGGAGCGGCACTACAAATTCCCCCACGTGCTGCGGATCCACAATGTTACAGTAGACGTACAAATTATAGAATCCCGCGTGAATGTCGGACGGGTAGGGTGAGGTTGGCATGGTACCTCCTACGTTATACCAGGCACCGGGCTCAAAGCCCAGCATGTAGGCCAAAGTAGGTTTAAATTTGATCTTGTATTTCTGATTTCCGGTTATATTAACCCTTCGCGTAATCTCGTTGTATGCAAAGAAAACTTCCGTACCTAACTTTTTTAACGAAGCGTTGATTTCTGACACAATCTGTGAAACGGATTCATAATATCCGACTTTAATTTTCCGAGGGTACAGGTAAGGCAAATCCACTAGAGGATCGGCGTCTCTTCTTGCCTGCACCTCCGTATCCCGCAATTCAAAAGTATTTTCGGGGTGTGTAATATTACGCCACGTGTAACAATACATGATTTCAGCCAGTCCTACTTCGTAAGGCCCCCGTAGCTCTATAGGTCGCGAGAGCATCACGGTGTAATCCGAACTCTGGTTATCGGGGAAGATGGAGAGACAAGAGTTTGACGGTAGCGTGAGGTAAAAAGAGGGGCGATCCTCCATTTTTTCCCCCTTTTCTTTTTAAAAATTAAATCCGTATCAAGTCCGACCGCGGTATCCACGAATCAAACCTCGAGGGCCAACCCTGCCAGCGTACTAAAATCCACTTTTTCCCCTTTTCGTCGGTCTTTGAGCCTATAACCTTCTCGACCTTGAACGCGCGTTTCGGAGATATTTTGACTTTCTGCAGCTCAGCTTCATAGAATGTCCCTTTGAGTATTTCACCGCGCACGTCCCTCAATTTATACACCGGCGGGGATCTGGGTACACGTTCGCATATGACAAAGTACTCGTCAGTAAATGTCTGCTCGTACTTTTTGTCAAATATCTGACTGTGCTTGGAGACTCTCACAGTGTCCCCTATGTTAAACTTAAAACGTGGCCGTCTGCTTTTCTTCTTCTTCAGAGGACCGTATAGATTATCAAATACTAGATGAGCATTATCGGTCGTGACCTCAGAAGGTTTCATTTTAATAGCGCTGTGAAATGACTGGTTGTACCCCTTTATTAGATCGTCCAACACATCCACGTATCGTCGAGTGTTTTTAGCCGTAAAGTACCTGTACATCCTCTCTTTTAACGTTCGGTTAAATCTCTCTACGACTGAAGCTTTAAGTTCACTACCCGTGGTGAAATGGGTGATTTTATGACTTTTTAAAAGTTTCTGAAAAGTCCCATTTAAAAACTCCTTACCGGCATCCGTCTGTAACTTGAGGGGCACACCCCCCTCAGTTAAAATAGAATCAAAGGCCTCCGTTACGGCCACCCCCGTCTTGTTTCTTATGGCACGCGCGTAGGCCTTTTTAGAAAAAACATCAATCACCGTAAGGAGGTATTTTAACCCGTCGTTGTACGTGGCCAGCCCTTGCATGTCGCATAAATCGGCCTGCCACTGATACATGGCTCTCGGTACAAACACTCTGTTCCTGGGGAAATTCTTTTTAGCCGGCTTATGTAAAGTATAACTGTCTTGCATAGACAGCCACTCTCTGATATCATCGGTAGCCACTTTTTTCCCAGTATCATCCTCCACGGCTCTCTGCAGTCTGGAGACACCCCCGGCTGGCTGGGGTCATAGTACGAGCGGCTCAAGACACGAGCTGTAGTCTTGGCAACAGACATGCTTTTTCACACAGCGAGAGTGTGGGGGGTGAGAGCAGGGATGCGGCGTTTTATAGCTGTCTGGGGAGGGGGGGTGAGTGAACACATTAATGAAATTGTGTGTAGAGTTTAGAAAAGAGTTTTAGCTGGGGCGGGATTCGAACCCACGCGGACATACGTCCATTGGATCTTAAGTCCAACGCCTTAACCACTCGGCCACCCTGCCAAACATGTATATACAAAGACTATTGCAATGTTGTTCAACTCAATTTTATTGCAAGGGCATACATTTTAGTGAAAGATACATTTTCAAAATGCTGGTATACATTTTCTTTGTGAAAGATATAGTTTTAAAAACGCTATTACAAGGGTACACATTTAGTGAAAGATATAGTTTTAAAAACGTTATTACAAGGGTACACAATTACAGGTAGTTACAGCCGTGACAGTTGTTGAGGTAGATTAGCGATGTCACATGCAGTAAGGTCCGTATAGAGGCCTTTTCAGCGATGCATGTATGCAGAGTAGAAAGCATCTGATTAACATCGAAAGGCTGCTTATTATGAAATTTAAAGGCAACTACATCTACGATTAAAGCATAAAATATAAAAATGTGATTACAGTCAAATTCATCGTCGGGAATACAAGATAGACACGCGTGTATGAGACTTTCTGACGATTGTCCTTCTCTCTCTGCCATCGGCTGAATAAGTAAAACTATTCCCCGCTGATAATGTTCTCCGACTTGAGCAATCTCAAATATCAGTCTATGAAAGCAGCAACAAGTATAATCATCCCGACAATCGCTTTTCTTTTTATCGATAGCATGCAACAACAGTGGGCTAACTTTTTCTAAAAAAACATTTAACATAAACCGTCGTAAAACGCTGCCGATACCGTTCCCCATTACAAATTGCGTTTTGTTTTAGTCTTGGGCCTCCCAACGACTCAGAAACTCTTCTTCCAGGATCTGCTTAAGCGCGGGGGTCTGTTCAAACAGATCCTGTTCCAGGCGAGTGATTTCCAGCATTCCGTCGCGGGCCTCGCGTAGATCATACAGGATAGCTTCCACGGCCCCCTCCAACCTGCCGATGGAAGCTCGGATGCCCAGGGTCGTCAGAACGTGAATCAAGGCGGGTGTCAGCCGGCTGGTCCACAGGTCACTCAGCACAGAGTCAAAGTGTATGTAAAAGTAATTCCTGCCGGCGGGAAACAGGCAAGGGTGCTGTCTTTGACTGGGATGATCCACCTCGCAGCCGTAGCAGTTTTTCTGCTGATGCTTCCTGATGACTGAGGCTAAAAGCCCCACTATCATGGCTTTTATGCAGCTGAGCATCCCTATGCACAAAGCCGGTCTGGAGCGAAGCGTGCAGGGGGTCGGAGGGACCTCTCCAGGAACAGAGGCCGGTGTCGGTGGAGGGGTCGGAGGGAGCTCTCCGGCATCAGAGGCCTGTGATGCTGCTGGTGAAAAGGCCTCATTCTCCCCGCTGCTTTCGTCGTCGGAGAACACTTTGTCGCTGTAATTTGCTGCTGCTGCTGCCATGATGATGATGATGATGTTTGTGAAAGGGGGTTGTAAAGGCGTCCAGTTATATACAGGCGGAGGGTGCGGGGAGGGGGGTGATCCTTAGGGCGTAGGTTTTTGCATCTCCTTACTGTATCCGACTCTCCTTGAACAGCGCTTGGAAGTAATCGCTCTTTTCTTCAATCAGCCGCATCCAAATCATGAACGGAATTCTCATTCCACAACAGTCGCATTTAGGCAGCTGCCATATATTCAGCATTCTCTTGTCCAGCTCCCCGGTCGCGTCCCACTTCATAAAGGTGCTCCGTTGTTTACCAGTGTCAGCATCTCTATAGTGCATCTCCATTCTAGCAGTCTCTGTCTCAAAGTCGGGGTCGGTGCTCTCCTTCATCAACGGGATAACAACAGTCTTCAAGTTTCCCCATTCCATTTCAGAAAAACATGCCAGATGCGGGTCATCTTTCCCTGGGTCTGCGGCATCTCCGGTGACCTGAAAGATGCGTAGTTCCTCCGCAACATTGTCAAAGAGGCAGACCAATTTATCCCCGTTGGGCAGCTCCCAGGTACCTCTCAGGTCTCCAGACGGCTGCATCAAAAGTACCCGTCTACGCCTCGTAGGAGTCTTCTTCTTGGGAGCCCCCGGAGGCCGCATAACAGCCTCCTCCTGCTCCTGCTGAGTCTTAGGTGGTGTTGAGGCTGAATCGTTCATTTCCATAGTGCCAGACATGTCTGTGTTTCTTAAAAAATCAGTGTTGGCCCTACAGCGCAAAGCTCCCTATATTCTCCACGGCCTGATGGTGGGGGGCGTGGCACGCATGGTAAGGCCATGATGATGATACTGGGTGGGGGTACTTGTGTCTCTTTACCAAAGGAGTGAAACCCTGATCAAGGTAATAAAAATTTCAGCGGTTGCTTACTTTTTAGGATTTATTTAAGGAGAAATATACGGCCTGTCAAGTTTTATCTGTTGTCTATTTCGATGTACGTTTTAACTGCGCAGACGGTATGGGGGGAGTCGGTGGAAAAGACAAAATTTACTGAAATACAAAATGTCAAACTTGATGTGTGGCGGGGAGACGGGGGGAAAAGACAAAACTTCAACCAAAATTTACTGAAATACAAAGTGTCAAACTTGATGTGTGGCCGAAATTACAGTTTGACCGGGATTTGACCTATCGGGATGTACATAGGTTGCATGAGGAAAAACACAAGGCCAAACTGCTACTGCTGCAGGGGGGTGTCGGCTTTCACACACACACACACACACACACACACACACACACAGACGGTCAAACTACTGCTAAGCGTTTTTTACTGGACGTCAGACCCAGCTCCTCCTCTCATTCTTAGCTCCAACTTGGTCATTCTCACAGGATTTCTTTCTGTCTCGCGCAGCACAACTCTCAGCTCTCCGGCATCGCTCTCTCCGAGTCCTTTGCGGATTATCCAAAGCCATGGGACCTTACCACGGTACCGCAACAGACACAGCATCGCTCTCTCAGAGCCCTTTTCTACAGATTCTCCAAAGCCACGGACCTTACCACGGTGGTACAGCGTACGCTCACACTCCATCAGGTAACCCACCCCCACTCAGACCCAGTGTTTGGGACCTTAACGCACCAACCCCCCTGCTCAGTCCCCCCTGCTCGGCACCCGCTGGATGCAGACAAAACAACACACTCATAAGCACTCTACTCAATATAAAATAATAATTACATAATAATACATAATTAAATTATAATAAATAATTAAATTATAATAATTATAATAAATAAATAAACTATATACAAATAAACCCCTATCCCAACGCTCAACTGGCTCACAGCCAAAAAAAAATAGCCCCCCCTCCCACTACCTCATGACGTCACCCGGCTTGCACCCACCGCCTGTCACTTTTTGATTTATTTGACCTTTGTGACCTTTGACCCAACCTGTCACTTTGACATAAGCGGTATTCTATCTCTCTCTGACGCCTGTTTCTTCCTACAAGTCTAGGGATTTGAAAATTGCTGTTAAAGAAAAAAAAGGAAATGAGAAAGAATATTTTTTTGGTTTGGACCAGTTTTGGTAGTTTAATATAACTTTACAGTTTAATATAAGTTAGGACAAGTTTAATACTAATTATATACATCATAATTAACATTTATCAGTGACCTATTGTAATTTTTCAAAGGCAGTGAGCACTGAATAATGGAGACGATGTCACTGGAATTAAACTGAATGTAACTAATGAGCAGAAAAAAAGGGACAAGGAACAGGCCACACATGCAAATTAGCTGGAGTTGTGAGCAAATTACAATGATGCAAATATTATATATATATTAGTGCTGTCAAACGATAAATTTTTTTAATCAGATTAATCACAGGGTTGCTGTGGATTAATTTAGATTAATCACGATTTAATATCATTCATTTTTAATCTATATTAATCACAATTCATTTTGCATGAGCAAACGGACTCAAGAAAAAAGGGAATATATATGCACTTAACACGTGTATTGAACAACTTGAACACAAGTCGGATGCATTCCATCTGCCACAGAAGTGCAGTACCATGGACCCATATCAAAGAGCAAGATTTTTTGCTTAGCCGGACAAATTGTCGTATTTAAATGGTTTTATCTTTGTTCACTTACAATTAGGCCGAACTACCGTAAATCCAACAAATAATCCGACTAATCATGGAATCCAGTTCTAGCCCGGTTAATTGCCATTGTTAGCAATATCACTTGATAACACATTATGCGCGGTGCTTTATGTATAAAACTCCGTAGCAACACGGCCACAGATAAGTTGGACGGTATAGTGTGTGCGACCGATTTAACTCTTTCATTGTCGCCGCCTAGTGGTTCGGACGCATACGTCCGAATTTTCAATAACAGAAAAAAATGACGTTCAATAAAAGAAACAAATGTATCAAATTAACCAAAAACGGCTTGTTACACTACAAAAAACCTTTCAGATAATATCTGTAGAAAGTTGCGCAATTTTTGTGCCATGGTTTTTTTGTAACAAGTAAAAATAAAATGACCATGGTAGCCATCTTTAAACGGGTCGAGTGTCAGGAAGTAAAATATAAGTGTTAATAAAATGAAAACTAAGCACTTCAAACTATTTCTTTCACGGCCAATAATTCATAAACCGTCACAGTATTAAGACAAAACACGCATTTTTCCATAAATATGACTGTAATGCTCTCAAATAGCTTGCTCACTCATCGCGGAAAAATGTCAGTCGGCATTCTGTACATTCGTGCAATGTTTATTATCTTCGGAGTTTTAGAAGAAAACCAATGAATAAAATGACAAAGTTACCCTCGTTTGAAAGCTTGATCTCTTATGTACATAAATCAATCACTGTAATCCTTCATTGTCAAGTATTTTTTCAGATATATGCTCTGCTTCCCTGCTAGCACATTATTTTTTACGCACTGAACCTTTGCCCATGGTTATGTTTCACCATAATAAACTTTTTACATGAACATCAAATTACAGTGTCATTTGCTTCATCCAATAGAGGTGTGTCTAAGGTTTGCAAAATGGTATGGGATGTGCTGATTGGGCATTGTTTTTCGCGCTGGGGACATGAATGCGCAACTTATTATCTGCAGGTGCAGTATTTGTGGGAGTGTCTCGAGTACGCATTACGCACGTAGTCTACGTGAGTTTACCAGTTATTTTCGGACAACAACTTTTTTGACTGAAGAAAAATGGCTCGGATGACTTTCACTGTTGAGAAAGCACAGAAGATGATTTTGAAGAGTGGTTCGGGGGAAGAAAGTGTCGCTTTTATCCATTGATTCGATGGAGGAGGACGCTTTTTTGCGCGGAGAGGATGCAACGCTCGACATAAGTACATTTATTTACAGTTTACATTTTACTCTTTTATTCTATAGATTTTTATAATTCCGTGATTCAGCAAATTACAATTAACATTTGCTTTGGTAACATTGTATTGTGTTACATTGGGAAAAGTTCCGCATTGCCTTTGTCAAGCTTTGAAGTGTTCAAAGTAATGCAGCGCTTTTGGCTTTCACTTGGGCAAAGTTACGCGGGGCTCTGTTTGGGCAAAGTTATGCGGGGCACTTGTCGGCCTTGTTTGAGCAAAGTTATGTACAGTACTTGTCGGCTTTGTTTGAGCAAAGTTATGTACAGTACTTGTCGGCTTTGTTTGGGCAACATTATGTACGGTACTTGTCGGCTTTGTTTGGGCAAAGTTATGCGGGGCACTTGTCGGCTTTGTTTGGGCAAAGTTATGCGGGGCACTTGTCGGGCTTTGTTTGGGCACAGTTATGTGGGGCACTTGTCGGGCTTTGTTTGGGCACAGTTATGCGGGGCACTTGTCGGGCTTTGTTTGGGCACAGTTATGCAGGGTTAGGGTTAGAAACAAAATGTTTCTTATGACCCATAAGTGGTAATGCATATTAGAAAGAAAGACGCTATCCCAAAACACTGCTAGTTACACTGCGGCCATTTTGGATAGGTTTTGGATAGGTTTGGCACAAGTCGTGTGAATAAAATATAGATTTTCCTACAAATGTGTGGTGATTTTGTGTGACAAAATGTTACTTATGACCCATAAGTGGTAATGCATTTAGAAAGAAAGACGCTACCCCAAAAAACACTGCTAGTTACACTGTGGCCAGTTTGGATAGGTTTTGGATAGGTTTTGGATAAGTTTGGCACAAGTCGTGTGAATAAAATATAGATTTTCCTACAAATGTGTGGTGATGATGTGTGACAAATTGTTACTTATGACCTATAAGTGGTAATGCATTTAGAAAGAAAGTTGCTACCCCAAAAAACACTGCTAGTTACACTATTGCCATTTTGGATAAGTTTCAGATTAGTTTAGGTTAGGTTTTGGATAGGAAAAGCTCCCAGTTGCACCATTTGCTCTTTCCTCCGTAAAACCTGTTGGGCTGCATCAAATGATATGAAATTGGGCACACATGTAGAAAACAAGTTTGGGAACCAGATTTTTAAAATTGGACCTATTCCATCAAGTAGTTTTTGAAATATTTGCAAAAATCCAAGACACAAAGACAGATTTTGTATTTTTCCAGCTGTTTTTGTTATATTCGCATGTCCATAAATACACAGGTTATTCATTTCGTTATTGAACTTCCTACAATCAATTGTAAAGGGGTCAACTTTGATTTTAGGTATCAGGCATGTGTCTGTGACTTTTATATCTGAAGTTATAAGGTAATTATTCCAAAGAGGGAAGAAATGCCCCCCCATGCAAGGGGCCCCTGGTGCACTCCATAGAGTTAATGAGCCACAAATGAGAAGTAGTGCTTAAACGGTATAAAACTACAACTTTCCCTTCTGTTGATAAAAAGCGCAGCCATCTTGGATTCTGAATTTCCGAGATATTTCTTGGATCTCAGAGAAACGGGAGCGCGCATGTCGTCACTTCCGGCTGCAATACGAGCTCACAGGGCAAATGGAACGCACCAAAACTGCCCGAAATTGGTTGACAGAGACATTTCAGGGATTTTGAGTTATTCTGCACTGCAGATGGGTTAATTGCGTTAAAAATTTTAATCAGATTAATCATGATGATGGATTAATCCGCGTTAACTTGTTAATTTCAACAGCCCTAATATATATATTATTTATTTATTTATTTATTTCACAACCATTAATGCCGTAAGGCTGGAGAAGTCACCGCTCACCTCACCACCTGCTGCCCCCGCTGTACTATTGAGCTATGAATTTGATGTGAATAAAGTTGATACATGTCAGAATATGTGTTAGAACATTGTTCTAACATGCCAGAGGCTGTTCACCTTGGAGACCTGCTGCGGATATGGGTATGGCCTGGCACGAGATTTACACCCTCTCCCCCGGATTTTCAAGGGCCAGCGAGAGTTCACCGGACGCCGCCAGATCCGCAACGCTTTCCAGGGCCCGGGCCCCTATCTCGGGGCGAACCCATTCTTCACAAAGAAGGGGCTCCTGCCGGCTTCTCCAGGTTCGTTTGCGTTACCGCACTGGACGCCTTACGGCACCTATCTCCGCGCTCCTGGTTCGGGGATCTGAACCCGACTCCCTTTCGATCGGCCGGGGGCGACGGAGGCCATCGCCCCTCCCTTTGCCAATCTCTTAGGATCGACTGACCCATGTTCAGCTGCTGTTCACATGGAACCCTTCTCCACTTTGGCTTTCAAAGTTCTCGTTTGAATATTTGCTACTACCACCAAGATCTGCACCCGCGGAGGCTCCTCCCAGGCCCATGCCCTAGGCTTCTGCGCCACCGCGGCGGCCCTCCTACTCGTCGCAGCATAGCCCCCGGGGCTCTCCCAAGTATGGGCCCGACGGTCGAGCACCATCCATTTTCAGGGCTAGTTGATTTGACAGGTGAGTTGTTACACACTCCTTAGCGGATTCCAACTTCCATGGCCACCATCCTGCTGTCTATATCAACCAACCCCTTTTCTGAGGTCTGATGAGCGTCAGCATCGGGTGCCTTAACCTGCCGTTCGGTTCATTCCGCAGCACCAGTTCTGCTTACCAAAAGAGGCCCACTAGGCGGCTCGCATTCCACTCGCTCCAAGCCAGCGAGCTGGACTTCTTACCCATTTAAAGTTTGAGAATAGATTGAGATCGTTTCTGCCCCAAGACCTCTCGTCATTCGCTTTACCAGATAAAACTGCGAGTTTTCTGAGCGCCAGCTATCCTGAGGGAAACTTCAGAGGGAACCAGCTACTAGATGGTTCGATTAGTCTTTCGCCCCTATACCCAGGTTGGATGACCGATTTTCCTCTGGCTTCGCCCTGCCCAGGTATAGTTCACCATCTTTCGGGTACTATCGCATGCGCTTATGCTCCACCTCCCCAACAGAGCGGGCGAGACAGGCCGGTGGTGCTCCCGGCCGCCACGGGGGACGGGCCGGGAACCCACCTCAGCCGGCACGCGCCGGCCCTCACCTTCATTGCGCCATGGGGTTTTGAGGGACCCTCTGACTCGCGTGCGCGTTAGACTCCTTGGTCCGTGTTTCAAGACGGGTCAGGTGGGTAGCTGACATCACCGCGGACCCCTGATGTAGGTCATGGGTCGTGATCCGCGCGTGGCGTCCCTCACTCAGCAGCCGGGCGCACCCTGTCAGGGGGAACCCGGAGAGGGCGGAGGGAAGGCACGGTGACAGGTCATCTCCCTCGGCCCCGGTAAGCGGCGAGGTGGTGGGCCGAGAGGGAGGGGGAGGCGAGGCGAGCCACCTTCCACACCGCAAGCCCTTCCAGGGGATCTGAGGGGATCCGACGGGACCTGGGACGGCTGACCAGATGACCCGCCGAGTTGAATCCTCCGGGTGGACTGCACGGACCCCACCTGTTTACCTCTTAACGGTTTCACGCCCTCTTCAACTCTCTCTTCAAAGTTCTTTTCAACTTTCCCTTACGGTACTTGTTGACTATTGGTCTTGTGCCGGTATTTAGCCTTAGATTCAGTTTACCACCCGCTTTGGTATTTCACCAAACGTGAAGATCCATTGATAGAGGCTTTGGGTTCCGTAGATGTCGCACAAACAGCGGGGTCAAGGCAGCCATTATTCCACAACGGAGCGAACCCGACATGCTGCCAGCCTGTTCGAAACATGCGCGTCAAATGATTGTCCATGGGGCAGCACTTGGCACATGCGCACTCATGCAGAATTTTGTTAGTTTTATTTTAAATAAGATGCATCCAATATATTTAATTACATTTAGTAGCTGCAGGAACTAGTGAGCGGTATTTAGCATCATACTATGGTAGAATAATACCTGGAGTATATTATTTTTAAGGGATGAAAAATATCATTCGTGTCTGTTAAGCATATGCCCACACACACACACCTGTTGTCGGAAACTCCAAATATGGTTCGTGGTTCCCTGTTCCCAAATTATTGTCCATTTGCTGTAATGTCATAAGCCGTCGCTGGTCCCCCGTTCCCAAGCTATTTTCCATTTGTTGTAATGTCATAAATCGTCGCCGATGTTTACCCGAAACCAAGCATTAAACATAGAATGATGATTCGTAAGACACCCCATTTCAAAATGCCGGCATAAGCCCCTTAAGCCCCTTAAGCATAACATTTTTTAAGTAATGAAGCACTTTTCTGCCAATGTGAATAATAAAGTAAAGCGCCCTAAGCATTTCAGCAACTAAAATCAAGGAATAACGCGGGTAATCCTTTTTAAAATGAGCATATGGCATTAACCCAAATGTGGGGTGGTTAAAAACTGCCTTGCCACTAAAGTTTTAAACTAGAAATAATTCTCTTTAACATGAATGTGCTGTTTTTAATATAATGTTTAATACCATGTATGTGAATAAACTAGAAAATAAGTTTTAGGGAATGAATCTATGTGTTTTTAACACTAGAAAGACTGAGTGGGTCAATTGACCCAAATCAAACAAAATCACTGCTATTTCTCATTGAAGTTCTTGCTACAAAAATCTGAAAAAAGTTAGCTTCAGTTAGCTTTCGTTTGACAGCTCATGCATATTTTGGGCAAGCATGCCCAAATTTGGGTAACTAGGGAGACAACGAATAATCAAAGCGCTCAGTATGTACATTATTACAATACCTTGCACCAGACTGATGTCAGTGCAAGGTTTAAATACGGTATTTCCCTCAGTTTCCGGCAATCATTGCCAGTCACGTGAGGTGGGCGTGACAGAATCCCCCCCCTGACGGCCGCCTCCTGGAGGCCATGGACGGGCTGGGGGACGGCCACAAGGTCTCGGGGCCGGGCGGTCTGGATGTGACCTGTGGAATTGGAGGATGAGGGAGGGATGCAGAATGTCCTTAGCGAGCACCCAGCTTCTTTCCTCCAGGCCAAACCCCTCCCAATCCACGAGGTATTGGAGTTGGCCCCGTCGGCAGCGTGAATCCAGCAGGTCATGCACAGCATACACTTCGTCACCCAACATGGGAGGCGGTGCGGGGTCCTTGTGGGAGACAGCTGGCGGATGGGCAAGACTATAACGGACAGGCTTGAGCAAAGATACATGAAATGTGGGATTTATTCAGTACACCCGAGGGAGTTGTAGACGGTACGTGACGGGCTGATGAACCTAGGGCATAGTTTACGCCCTGCAGGAAGATGGAGATTCTTAGTGGCTAACCAGACCTTATCCCCTTCCTGAAAACGGGGTCCTGTCCTATGTTTGCGATCACCATAGAGTTTCATCCACGTGGCCCCACGTTCCAGGAGGCGACGAGTTTGCTCCCACACCTTTCTGCCTCGTTGGTACCAGTCATCCAGGGCGGGGATATCGGCAGGTGTGGGGTTCCAAGGGAATAGGGGAGGCTGAAAACCAACACACACTGAAAGGGGGTCATACCTGTAACTGAGTGGGGTAAAGAGTTGTGGGCATATTCCGCCCAAGGGAGAAACCGAAACCACTCGCGGGGTTGGGAGCCGCACATGATCCGGAGCATCTTTTCCACCTCTTGGTTGGTTCGCTCAGTTTGACCGTTCGACTGTGGGTGGTAGGCTGAGGAGAGACTAAGCGAAATGTTTAATCGGGAGCACATGGCCCTGAATACCTTAGATGTAAACTGGGGTCCTCGGTCTGAGACTATATCTTCAGGTAAACCATAATAACAAAAGACTCCTTGTAACAACAAGTCGGCAAGCTCTAAGAAGGATGGTAGTTTGGGAAGTGGTATGAGACGACACATCTTTGAAAAGCGGTCAACAAGGGTTAAAATGGTAGTGTTCCCTCTGGAGAGGGGTAGGTCTGTGATGAAGTCCAACGCTATGTGCGACCAAGGACGATTGGGAACTGGTAACGGCTTCAAGAGCCCCCGAGGGTGAGCCAGAGATGCTCTTATTCTGGGCACATAACGGACAAGACAGCACGTACCTCTCAGCCTCCTGGCGCCACCCTGGTCACCAGTAATGCTTTTCAAGGAGGCGAGCAGTGACTTTGACTCCAGGGTGCCCAGACCCCAGAGAGGTGTGCACCCATTGAAGGACTTCGTTGCGCAGCTGGGAGGGTACGAAGGTCTTCTCTGGAGGACATACGGGAGGCGGGGCAGAGTTCCGATTATATTCCAGGAGGCGCTGCTCCAAGTCCCAGGTAACTGTACTCAAGAAACAGGAAGAGGGTAGAATGCGAGTCACTGGGTTGGGGTTCTTCAGAGACGGGAAGCAGCGTGAAAGGGCATCCACTTTGATGTTCTTAGCCCCAGGGAGGTAGGTGACCTGAAAGTTAAACCGGGTAAAGAACAGAGCCTCGAGTTTAGCCTTGCATTGATACTGCAAATTACGGTGCTCGGTCAGCACCTGGAAGGGATGCAGTGCCCCCTCCAACCAGTGCCTCCACTCCTCGAGAGCTTGCTTAATAGCTAACAATTCCCGATTACCCACATCGTAGTTACGTTCCGCGTCGGTCAGTTTCTTTGACAGAAACGCACACGGATGACGTTTACCTGACCTGGGATCCTCTTGGGTGAGCACTGCTCCAATGCCTACCTCGGATGCATCCACCTCTACCTGGAATGGTAGCTGAGGGTCAGGTTGTCGTAGGATGGGAGCAGAACAGAATCGTTGCTTCAGATCTTCGAAGGCAAGCATTGCTCCAGGGGTCCAACTCAGGTTCTTAGCACCTCCACGCATTAAGTCCGTGAGGGGAGCTCACACAGAGCTGAAACTTTGGATGAACCGTCGATAGAAGATAGCAAAACCTAAGAACCTCTGTAGATCTCTGAGGGTTTTGGGTCGGGGCCAATCTCGAACAGCCGAGACCTTGTCTGGATCCATGGCCACTCCTCCAGGAGAGATAACATAACCGAGGAATTTTATTGTGCTGCGATGAAACTCACATTTCTCACCTTTTACATAGAGTTGATGTTCTCGGAGTCTTTGCAGTACCTGTTTGACATGCCCCACATGTTGGTCCTCTGTATCTGAATAAATCAAGATGTCGTCAATATAGGCAATCACACAATTATGCAACATCTCAAAACACTTCATTAATGAAGGACTGAAACACAGAGGGACTCTTAGCAAGCCCGTAAGGCATCACGAGATACTCATATTGTCCCGTAATAGTGATTAAAGTCGTCTTCTATTCATCTCCTTTCTTTATCCTAATGAGGTTATAGGCGCTTCTCAGGTCTAGCTTTGAAAAAACCCGGGCTGAGCGAAGTTGTTCCAAGGCTGAGGGGATAAGAGGGAGAGGTTCTCTACGTTTTATGGTGATCTTATTGAGCCCTCGATAATCTATACAAGGTCATAAGCCGCCATCTTTCTTGGGCACAAAAAACAACCCCGAAGCAAATGGGGAGGTAGAGGGGTGAATAATCCCCTGTTTTAGGGACTCCTGCACAAATGCTTTCATGGCCTCCTCTTCGGGTATAGAGAGGAAGAAAAGACGTCCACAAGGTGGAACAGCACCCTCTACAAGATCGATGGCACAATCGAATGTACGATGAGGCGGGAGACCATAGGCTTGTGCTATACTAAAGACATCCTGAAAATCTCTGTAGGGTTCGGGAATACCTGAAAGATCCTCGGGCAGGGGGCTCTCAACGGAGGAGACTCGGCAGGGTAGGGAAAGACATTCCAGAAAACATTCAGATGACCATGCTTGAATCTCTCCAGTTCTCCAATCTATTGCAGGGTTGTGCCGTCTTAACCATGGAAATCCTAGAATGATCTTATCTCGTATGGAGGGAACAACAAGTAATTGAGTCAGCTCCACATGGAGAACCCCAACCTTTAGGGTTAGTGGTGCTGTGTGGTGAGCAATTAACCGAGAAGAGAGCGGTTCTCCATCCACACCTCGCACAAGCAACGGCTGTGGCATTTCCTCTAAGGGAATCTGATGATGTTGAGCAAATGCGGTATCTATGAAGTTACCAGCAGCTCCTGAATCCACCAAACCCATACCTTTCACCCCTTTTGTTTCCCAAAAAAGAACAACCGGCACCGTTAACTGTGTCTTGGTAAGGTCTGGCGGAACTAATGTTCTTTCCTGAGTCTCTTCAGGGCGGCTTCGGGTGGGACGCTTTGGGCATGCACGCATGAAATGCCCCGCTACTCCACAGTAAATGCACAGCCCCCGATTGTGGCATCTTTCACACTCTTCCGGGGTAAGGGGCACACGCCCCAAAACCAACGGTTCCGCTTCCGTGGAGCGCGCCGGCGGGGTTAGATTCCTTCCTTCCGAACGCACCGTTGATCTGCGCTGTTCGCGGAGAGCGGTGTCCAGGGTTATGGAGAGCGGTGTCCAGGGTTATGGAGAGCCGCACATATTCCCCGAAGGTCCGGGTGGCTTCTCAACATGTCAGTTCGGCCCGTAATTCCGCTATTTTCGCTGTTTCAAATACGCTGCCACAAATTCAGTGGTTTAAAATACGATCCAAAATTCAACCCTCTACATCGGGGACTTGCAGGATGAGCGATAGATTGCCGATAGAGTTCTCTTCGGGAACCGCAGTCAAAATGGAGCAAGCGGTAAGTAACAAGTACTGATTGACTTGGCAGCAGATTTTCGTTGATTGTGTTATTTATGTTCCTTGTCGTTTACTGGTCAATACGATAACTTTTTGCGCCCCCAACTAATAGGTTTTTATGTAAATAATTTGCTAGCTGCATTAATTATAACCAAACTTATCTTGCTAACGTAAGATGCCTGAGGGCAACTACAAGGTCCGCTAGCTTGCAAGCTAGCCAGCTAAGTAGTTGGGATGGGATAGTAGTCGACTTGGGGACTGACAGGTCCGCCATGTCGGCGATGACACCAGAAGGGACCTTAATAGAACTTTGAAAGTATGATATGCCTAATTAATTAAGGAAAAGACGGTGAAGATGAAACGGCATCCGACAGGGCTGGGCCGTGAAATATCGCATCGTGTTTATGAACATTCATATCGTCATCAGTGTATAATTTCGTAATAGTTATAATGCACTATTTATACAAATTACATCAAGGTATGAGTCAGTTGCTGGCGCCCTTACCATTAAACCAGTCACTCACGCCATATCTATTAGTAATACAATTTGGTCATCATAATCAGAAAAGCTCGAAACCACCTGTCATATTTTATTGTTTTCTACATATGAATTTTTTAATATGGGCATGGTGAAAATCTCTGAAAATATTGTGATATCATTTTTTAGGACATATGCCTATTGTATGATAGAACCTGAACTAGCATTGCAGTAATGCAAACTTTGCAAAGGTTTATTAGTTTGAAGCTGTGAATAGCCTGTTTCTTTAGCTGTATATAGTAAATGACAGCTGGCTAGAGTCTTGGTTTTGCTTGTTGCAGTGACCATGGAATGAGATTCTAGTCAATTTGTCAAATTATCTGAATGTACCCATGTTGTTTGTGGGACAAGGGAGGCAATGAAGAAGTACTGAGGTCAACAAGACACCTTATGTCTCTTCTGTCAAATTTTCAAAGACAAGGAAGTGCAGGACTTTCTACCAGTCAGGATAGTATCAGGTAAAATTTCATGTGTTCTGTTTTTAATGTCAGAATATCTCAATAAAGTAATTAAGTAATTTTGTGAATTTTCATTTTAATGTATGTCTGCAGAGCGAATAGACAAGATGGCCAAACTGAGAGAGCGGCATCTGTCCAGGCAGAAATGACAAGGTGGATATACAGTATAACACTTTCATGCATTTATAACATCAGAGGCATTATAACAACAACTGCACTGGCAGTTACTCATTTTTCTTCAACAGGTCGTTTCCTGGATTGTTTTTGAGTTGGAGAGGAAAACGGCGCTTTACTGGAGTGTGTCCTGTGCCCAGTAAACAAAAACCATTTAATGTCATGTTCCACCTGCTGCCAACCCAGTGTGAACGAAGTCCTAGTGGTCCCGAACAGCTGCTCCATGCTCAGGCAGGATTAGGACAGAGAACTGCCACCTTGGATGAAAGCATTACACACCAAGAAGTCAGGGAATTACTATTCCAATACCTTGAACCACTAGACCAAATCAATCAGAATGTTTAGGTTAGTTCTCAGTAGCTTGATAAGTCATCATTTACACCAGCAGTAGCATTTGTGGTAGCAATTAGATAAATAGCATTGAGTTGTTTTATCATTTACAGTTACGCGATATCCTTATTGAGCTGTATCCAAAACTAGAAGGAATAAGTGGTGGATGGCTCCTGTACAAAGCAGGAGGTAATACTGCCTATCCAAAACGAAATATAATGCAATTTGCTGATTTTGTTATCTTTTGTTATGTATAAATTTGTTATGCTTTGTTATGTAATTCTTGCTGTTATGACTTCTAGGAGGATGGGGAAGTCGTAAACTCATTCTAGTGGGTCCTGAAGACTGTGGATATACAGGCAGGATTATAAGATCTGCAAAAACAGGAGAGAATTCAGTCCTCTACATAGCTCCTCTTCAGGAGGAGTTGGATACTGCACCTTTGCCAGCATTTTCTGAAGCCTTCCGTAACATGCCTAAGGCACTGTGCAAAAAGTGTAACATGTCTTATCCGCTTCAGGTTCTAACAGAACATATTAAATCATATTCTGTTGTTGTGGTGGATGATGACGATAACGATAGGGTGGAAGATGGGAAATGTGACAATAAGCACATCACTGAAGATGTGAACAATGTACAGGTAGGCTGTTTCAGTACTGTAAAAATGTAACTTGTGGATAACTTATATCAACTCATAAGCATAGACTGTATGGTCTGTCATTTTAAATTGTTTAATTGCTAAATGTTTATATTCTTAATCATCCATTTTAGATACATATATATAATTTGAGAAAACATAGGCAAAATATGGTAATTGATTAATGCATTTGAATGTCAGCATTTCTCATTTAAATATTTATTTTGTCTCCATCTACTCTTTTTGTAATTTATCATTTATTATAGACCTGTTGTCCTATATGTGAAAAAGAAATGCCTCTTGATGTGTTGGAAGTTCATGCAAGTGGATGTGGGGAAAGGTATGCAAGACAGATATTGTATGAAAAATGTTTTCTACAACATAAAACTACCATATGCCTGAATACATAAAAGTTAATTATGATTCTTAATACTGTTTTTTGTTGTTTTTTTGTGTGTTTCCTTTTCCCAAATTGTAGAACAATGGAAGTGACTCATTTGGATAGTGGTGGCTAATTTGTTTAATCTATGGTTTCTCTAATTGACCACTACCTAGAAGAATGATGTGAATATTAACATTGTATTTGCTATGGCTGCTATGCTAAGGGGATTTGTGCTTTGTGGCCCTTCATGAACTTGTGTTAAACAATGAAAAATGAAGCAGAAAAGAAAACAAAATATCATTCATTGGTGATCTAAATCGATTTTAATACAACTTGATTTGGAAGGATATATTAAAAGAAATTGTTGATTCCCTTCCAGATTGGAAGACTCACCCTGATCCTAAAATGGCTGTATACTTGTGAAATCCTCCGTCTCCATGAGACAGGGAAACCTCTTTTCATGTACATGGATTTGAGATCAAGCACTGAATAACAGGAGAGGGAACTGATAAATTTCTACAAGCAAACAAACATAGAGTGGGCATGTCCCATTAGATGCCAACTTCAAGGTGAATTGTAGATTAAGATGTGTTCGTCAAAGTGTGTAGTTTGTATTGTATAGCTTTACTTTATGCCTGATTTAGTCCTTGTCTTTTAGGAGACTCTGCAATTGGTGATGGAGTCACGAGGCACTTTTTTTCCATAATTCTGGAAAAACTCAAATATGGTTTCAGTTTGAACATGGGTATGCACTGAAATACAGAATAATGTGCCTTATACATGACACTTGTTTAGTAGATTTTCCTCTTGTGAACTTCACTCTGTAGTTTGTGTCTGACACCTGGATTGAAAAATGTAATATTTCTTTGAACAGGAAACACAGGAATAACTTGCTTGTTAGAAGGGCAGCCAGATCACTTGGTGCCGTCCTCATCCCAGTTCCTAATTGAAAGCAACCTTTTCCTAGTGGCGGGCAGAATGCTAGGCCACTCTTTCTTGCACGGCGGCCCATGTCTGGCAGGGGTCAGCAGAGCTTTTGATCATGTGCTACTTCTTGGTTCACATGATACAGCCAATTGGAGGACTGGGGAAGATGGTGGCGCAGGAGGTAATGCTATCGTTCAGCAACTGGAGGGTTGCAGGTTCGAGCCCTGGTTCCTCCTGACTCCATCAAAGTGTCCTTGAGCAAGACACTGAACCCCAAATTGCTCCCGGTGTGCAGGTTGGCGCCTTGCATGGCAGCCTCCACCACTGGTGTGTGGATGGGTGAATGTGAGGCATGAATTGTAAAGCGCTTTGAGTACTCGTAAGAGTAGAAAAGCACTATATAAATGCATAGTCCATTTACTGCCCAGATATTGATCTGCAAGAAACCATCACCTTGGTATATATTTGTAGCTGCATGTCAATTATACACACAGTATACAGTATATCAATGTATATATTCATATATTTGTTCTTTGGAGCTTGATGGACAGTCTCCATTGAATGAGGACCAACACAGAAAAATCTTGGAACTCTGTCTCTCTTGGGATCTGCCTGGTCCAACAGAGGAAACCAGAAGATGGCTTTATGAGCGCCTGCTGTCACATGCGGTAAATTTAATTGTAGGAATGCAAAGTTTCTCTTCTAATATTTGTCATATTCCATCTCATTAAGGTTCTAATAACACTTTTGTACAAGTTGTATAAAAGTATACAGGCCTATAATCTTATTTGTAATCTTTACATATTTATTGTAAACCTAGATATCTGTTGGTCTGTATTCCTGGTTGTGATTTCTGAGCTAGATGATGTTATATTATATCCTGATCATGGCTGTTAGCAATTTGCTTACAGTGATTTTAATGGAAACATGAAATGGTACTATGGTAGTCTGATGTGGTATCTTTTATCCTTCTATGGCACATTATTCTCTGCTCCTTCTCTTTCAATCTTTTTTTATGGATATCATTTGTGTGCTTTACTCCCATATGGTCTGTAGACCTTTAATTGCAATGTCAGAATTAAACTAATTACTGTGCAACTGAATTTTGTCATGCAGGTGTGGATGTTTTTCTGAGATCCAAAACCTCTTCAATGTTTTTTTTTTTGAGGGTATAACAATGAGCACTTGCCTATTTGCTGTTTTCCTCTACACAAGTTATCTATCAACATTGCTTTCTGACATTTTTTTATAAATCTAAAAACTCATTTGAGCATGTTTATATCACACAAGCCTATTGAATATGGAAATTAAATCAGTTTCCATATGTTTATGCATATTGTAGGTTCTTGGGAGAAGAACCCGCCAAATAAAACAAATCAGACGAGGACTGAAGGACACCCTGGTTTGGCCTCTTCTTACTGAGAGAAAGGATGTGGTGTTCTTCCCAATGGAATCTGAGGATTCATGCTCCCCTGATGTAATGCTTACTTCTGGGTGATCTTTATTTGGCAGAGAATGGAACAGTTATGTTCCTCTCCCTTGATACGACCGTCAAATGCCTTACAGCTGTGCTGTTGGTAATGGGAAGCCCACAGCTGACTCATGTGCATTTCTTTTAATGCTTTAGATGGTGCTTTCCTATGTATCCTGGCCTAAAAACTGTGACGGTGTCAATGACGATGACAACGAATGCTCACCGGATACAGTGGAACGGATCTCAGGGTACTTAAAGCAATTCATTGAGACAGGTATGTCCTTTGCAGTATCAGGAAATCTTAGTCATTGTTTGTCTTAGTAAGTGTATTTGTGCTCTATGTATGTATATTCTATGTTAAATAGCATAAGCCTACTTTACATAATTTCAAGTTGTAAGGAGCCCGATGGTACTGACAAATTCATGTCTCTTCCTGCATAAATGAGCACTTCAATGATTCATCTCATGGTTGTTTCAAAACTAAATATCAGCATGTACAATTTAAATTAAGACCATAGAGTTTTTTGCAGTCATATGTAGCAAAACAACTCTGAGGAAACAATGTGCTGTAAGATCTCATTGTGTAATAAGAATGACTTTATGTAATGCCAGCATCCAGCAAGGACCTAAAGAACCCTTTAAAATTTTGGATCGGATGGGAGGTTGCAAGGGAAGATTTGACGTGGAAGTCATGAATGGTGATTTCCCAAGATCCTCTACCTGCTTTTGTATCCTGAGGCTACCAGGGCACTATGCAGATTTCCAGTCCTTTAAAAAGGACTTGATGATGTGCATTGGCTCCTGCAAATATGGTTTTGGTCATATGTAATGTTTAAATGCTTGACTGTATGGTACATGTTAAGTTTGCACTAATGGCACTGTGTGGTGCTGCTGCACTACAGTGCTGTAAGTTATTGTTAGTATTTGTGCTACTGCTAGAGTTGCTGTCATTGTACTATTGTATAGCAAGTTACTATACCATTCCTTAAACATTTTACAAACTAATGTTATTGTGACATTATACATACTGTTACTATGGAACACTACAGTGAAGCTGAATCATCATATGTTGCCAAAAAGGAAGCACTATAAGGTACAGTTGTTTATTTACATTACAGTAAAAAAAATGTACTCACTGGATGTGCAAACAAAGTTCAAATAAAATATTGGTGTATTTGAAAAAATAATACAATCTTCAACTATTGCCTGGTCAAGCATTACTGACTGATGGAAATTGGTAAAAAGACAAGTTTCATAAATGAAGTGAGACATAATTTCAAAACTAAGCAAAGACCAAAAAAAATAATTACTCTATGAGAACTGACTGACAAAACTGAAGCACAGCTAAATAAATGTCCCAACCAAAGGTCTGTGAAGGTGCTCTGGGGTCTACGGTTTCTTGAAGTGCTGCAATTTGTCCATCACTCAAGGGAGACTCGAATGTAGGAAGGACGAAACTGGAGTGTACATGAAGACTGAGGCCACTACTCTCCCAGTCAATGTGTGGTATGCTCAACCCCTAGAAAATTAAAATCCTTTTAGATCTTCTTTGATCATTATATATCCATTGACTATGAAGGAATACTTACAATTCTTAAAACAATAAATACTGAACTGCATGAATGTTAAATCATAATGCTATCTTTACTAAGTATTTAACTGAACTATATACAAATATCCTGCTCAAAAGAGTTGGCTAATACTGTCAAGCCTGCAGTAAATACAGCATACCTCTATGTCAGGTTCAAGTACAGGATGATGGATACTTCCAATTGTCCATAACTGGTTTGGGGTCATGTTGCCCTCTGTGCGGATTGGGTGATTGTCCCAGGTGTCTCGAAAAAGATTCAGATCATTTTGAAGCCGTGGAAGAAATACACAGTGGCAACAGAAGAGGTGAATCCTTTCTGAAAGATCAAGGTAGCCAGCTTCTTCCAGGGAGTGTAGAACATCATAATATACACTCACCTAAAGGATTATTAGGAACACCTGTTCAATTTCTCATTAATGCAATTATCTAATCAACCAATCACATGGCAGTTGCTTCAATGCATTTAGGGGTGTGGTCCTGGTCAAGACAATCTCCTGAACTCCAAACTGAATGTCAGAATGGGAAAGGAAGGTGATTTAAGCAATTTTGAGCGTGGCATGGTTGTTGGTGCCAGATGGGCCGGTCTGAGTATTTCACAATCCGCTCAGTTACTGGGATTTTCACGCACAGGGTTTCTAGGGTTTACAAAGAATGGTGTGCAAAGGGAAAAACATCCAGTATGCGGCAGTCCTGTGGGGAAAATGCCTTGTTGATGCTAGAGGTCAGAGGAGAATGGGCCGACTGATTCAAGCTGATAGAAGAGCAACTTTGACTGAAATAACCACTCGTTACAACCGAGGTATGCAGCAAAGCATTTGTGAAGCCACAACATGCACAACCTTGAAGCGGATGGGCTACAACAGCAAAAGACCCCACCGGGTACCACTCATCTCCACTACAAATAGGACAAAGAGGCTACAATTTGCATGAGCTCACCAAAATTGGACAGTTTAAGACTGGAAAAATGTTGCCTTGTCTGATGAGTCTCAATTTCTGTTGAGACATTCAAATGGTAACAGAATTTGGCGTAAACAGAATGAGAACATGGATCCATCATTCCTTGTTACCACTGTGCAGGCTGGTGGTGGTGGTGTAATGGTGTGGGGGATGTTTTCTTGGCACACTTTAGGCACCTTAGTGCCAATTGGGCATCGTTTAAATGCCACAGCCTACCTGAGCATTGTTTCTGACCATGTCCATCCCTTTATGACCACCATGTACCCATCCTCTGATGGCTACTTCCAGCAGGATAATGCACCATGTCACAAAGCTTGAATCATTTCAAATTGGTTTCTTGAACATGACAATGAGTTCACTGTACTAAAATGGCCCCCACAGTCACCAGATCTCAACCCAATAGAGCATCTTTGGGATGTGGTGGAACGGGAGCTTCGTGCCCTGGATGTGCATCCCACAAATGTCCATCAACTGCAAGATGCTATCCTATCAATATGGGCCAACATTTCTAAAGAATGCTTTCAGCACCTTGTTGAATCAATGCCACGTAGAATTAAGGCAGTTCTGAAGGCGAAAGGGGGTCAAACACCGTATTAGTATGGTGTTCCTAATAATCCTTTAGGTGAGTGTACATTCGTTACTGATGCCCAGACATCTCTCCATAACCTCTCGATGCTGAGAAAATCGGTCAATTAACATTATCAGGCAAAGTACCCCGTTCACTGACAGGTTACATGTAGAGATGGATGAATAGCAGTAAAAAATAGCCAAAAGTCAAGACTGTCCATTAAGTTATCTGGACAAACTGAAAAATCTCACTTTATAGAATAGGACTAAGAAATGCTGAATTAAACAATTTGACTGGCTTAACTCACCGCTGATTATGGACGCTCTTCCCTGAAATAAAGCTGCCCCTTCCTGTCCCACGACCTGTAAACATCAGGTGAGCTACATCCACATTTTCACTACCCTGGTCACCTCGTACCCTACAATATAAAAAAAAAAATCAGTTTTGAAGCTCACAGTCTAGTGTGTAAATTTAAGCTTGTTATTAAAGACTCAGGTAGTAATTTTTTAATTGAAGTTTTAAAAGTATGTGTCACGCCCAGCTCCGTCTGATCCTCGTGTGTGCCACGCCCACCTCGTCACCTCGTGTTAATCCCTGATTGTCATCACCTGTTTCCTGTTCCTTTTGACTTGTCCTGTGTATATTAGTCCGCGTCTCCCACTATCTCCCAGATCGGTCATTGATGTTGTCGTGTCTCATGCAAGTTCGTGCCTTTCTGCCCTGTCGTTTCCAAATAAACCCCGTTTGCCCGTCCGCTTGGCTCTACTCGCCTGCTTCCCCGCTCTCCTGCTTGCCGAATTGTAACAGTATGTCCATGTATTAAAATGTTTTAAGCATAAAACCTTATTTATATCATAAGAGGTGTACTTAAGTGGGAAGCCGAATGTTTCCACAGATTCTTGGAAAATATCCAGGGTAGTTGAAGCCCAGTTATTAAAAGCAGCACCCAGGTACATTATCTGTGTAAATAAAGTAAAAATAAAACAGAGGGCAAGCTGGTGATGATCCAACACATTATACATAGGAACCAACACTAATTATGCGTGAGAATTACCTTGCGCGAAAAGCCATCTATACCTCCAAAGATGATTAGATTGTAACTGAAATATCACAAAGAAAAAAAAACAGTAGAAACATACACAACTCTCAGAGCAAGGCTTGCAAAATAAAATAATTAAGGACCATCCTAACAAACATACCGAATCAATTTATGATTGGTGTCGATGTGCATCAATGCTCTGGGACTGGAGACAGAATATGTCCTTTGAATGACACAGCCAAGTTGTGTCATTCGACATATCACTCCAGCAGTATCCACCCGGTGCATGGATGCTCTAACGCGTTCAAACTGTACTTGATGTCCAAGGGCCTGTAACGCTGCTCTCACCATTCTGTATCCGCAATGTGGCATGCGTTGCTTAACACCTGTCACACAAGCATCTACTGTAACTCTTCATCAGAAAAACTGCTATATCGTGCACTGACTGAGAGATTGCATTCTGCCATTCGTCTGTATATTGTGCGTGTGCATACTCCTAAAATCCTAGCAATGTTAGGAACAGACAAATTCATATCCAAGAGATTTGCAATGTGTTCTGGTGATATGATAATACGTGTTCGTCCCATTCGTCCTTGCTCTTGCTGAACAGTCACAGTGGGCATCTCCCTGAATGTCAGGTTTCGTTGGATTAGTTGAAGCAGTTCAGTGACAGCCTGTGTTATGTTATGTGGGGTGGTTACTATGCTGGAAATTGCACTTAAAAAAACCCATTCCTGCGAGCAGACAAAGTCCAAGTAATCGAGGTCAAGGGGCAAACGCCCAACTGCATGCTCCAAGCGGGAGTGGAGTCTTTCCAGCACATAGTTCAACAGCAACTGCTAAAGGAAAAACAATACTTACAATGTACTTACTCTGTATCGAACACAATAAATTCCACACATTAAAAATGTATTATTATTTCCATAGCAAAGCCTTACAGTTTATCAGTGTGATAAATTTATGATAACGACTGTCAGTTATGAAAGCTCATGGCAACAGGTTTAATGGTAAGGGCGCCAGCAACTGACTCATACCTTGATGTAATTTGTATAAATAGTGCATTATAACTATTACGAAATTATACACTGATGACGATATGAATGTTCATAAACACGATGCGATATTTTACGCCCTGTCGGATGCCGTTTCATCTTCTCTGTCTTTTGCTTAAATAATTAGGCATATCATACTTTCAAAGTGCTATTAAGGTCCCTTCTGGTGTCATCGCCGATAAATAACACAATCAACGAAAATCTGCTGCCAAGTCAATCAGTACTTCAACCAAGGAGACCTCAATAGATAGTTGACAAGTGTTTATTTGTTGAACAAATTTAAATGAGTATGTGAACAGTGATTTGGCAAAGCCCCTCTTGGTCGTTGGTTCCATCGACTCTGAAGCTGACAGATCTGGCTGGGCGACCAGGCAGGAGGCGAAGGAGCCAACCCCCGGACCAGGCAGGAGGCGAAGGAGCCAATCCCGGACCAGGACGGGGAGCCGAAGGTGGTGGTGGGGAGGAGGTGGGAGAACGAATAGCTGTAACGGCAAAGAAGTGGGTTAGATGTAATCTTTATATAAAACCTGGACCGCTGTGATTGGACACGCTGGCGTTCATTAGGTCTCCTTGTTTGAACTTTCGTATTCACTTCCATTTGTACTTACCGCTTGCTCCATTTTGACCGCGGTTCCCGAAGAGAACTCTATCGGCAATCTATCGCTCATCCTGCTAGTCCCGGATGTAGAGGGTTGAATTTCGGATCGTATTTTAAACCACTGAATTTGTGGCAGCGTATTTGAAACAGCGAAAATAACGGGACTGAATATTGTAAAGCAGAAATAAGAGGACTGAATGTTACTGCTTGAATAATAAAGATGCGAATAAAACACATGGAATATTTTCAACTGAATTTGTTCTTTTGAAATTTATTTTGAGACGAAATTGAATGAACTGAATTCATGTGGTTGAATTATAAACAGGCACTTTAAAATACATATGTTTTGGAACTGAATTTTGGAAGCCGAATATTTTTGTACTGAATATTTAAGTAATGAAATTACAATTGAATTTTTTTCAGTTGAAATGTTCAATGTTTATTGTATACACATATTAAATTACAGTCTACAAAAATTCTAAGCGTCATTAATGCAATGCGTTTTTATTCGATAAGTGTAATTCAACGTGTTTTTTTTCATCAACGACTTTTGTCATTAATTTACTTCCATATTATTGCCACTTTCAGTACCACGTATGCTAGGCTTGAGCTGTACAATCTCATGGACTGCTTGGGGCGGCACATGCTGCATCATGATACAGACTCGGTCATTTTTGTCAGCAAACCGGGTGACTGGGCTCCCCCTCTGGGTGATTTTCTCGGCGAACTAACAAGCGAGCTGGATCCAGATGATCACATTGTGGAATTTGTCTTAGGGGGACCCAAAACTTACGGGTACAGAACGGCAAAGGGCAAAACAAACATGAAAGTAAAGGGAATCACATTGCATAACACCAATTCAAAAGTTGTTAACATTGCGTCACTCACGGGCTTGGTCCACAGTGTCACACCCTGCTCCGTACGATCCCGATGTGTGCCACGCCCCCCTCATTACCTCGTGTTCAACCCTGATTGTGATCGCCTATGTCCTATTAAGTCTAGCTTGTCTTGTGTATTTAGTCCTCGTCTGAGTCAGTCTTCCCCAGACTTGTCATTGCGTTGTTCATGTATTGTCCGTCGATGTCCGTACCTGTCAGTCCGTTCGTGCAATTAAACCCAGTTTCCCTGACTTCCTGGCTCCGATCGCCTATTTCCCTGCTCGCCCGAGCCCGAACGTGACAGAATGACAAGTCTCTTTAACAAGCTCAGCGCTACCGGGGAGGTTCTCCCTATGGAGAACGAAGTAATCGCCTGGACGAACCGGCTTGATCGCCACCCGGATCCCGTAGCCCGCCGGCTGGTGGATAGCTGCTGGGAGCTCCTCGACAGGAGGTTCCACACCGGCGAGGAGCAGCTGCTCGAACAGGTGGGCGAACACCTGCAGCAGCTGAGGGAGAGAGCGGCTGTTTGGCTACCCCACCCGGGGTATGCCACCCGGGAACCGCCCCCCGACTCGCTACCGGCCACCTTCCCGGTCTCCAAAAGGGCTGGGAATAAAACACGCAACCCTGAGCTTCACGCGGCTATGGCCGCTCAGCTTCCCCGCTGGGGGGAGCTGCCCTGGGTCCCAGAGGGCTCCGCTCTCCCCCACGCCAAGAAGAGACGCCGTGGAAAAGGGAGGAAAGCCCATCCGACGACGCTCTTCTTGGGAGCGTGCTCCCTTCTCCCCGTCTTGGAGGACGCCTATGTTACCGGTGAGCCCCATGACGAGGAGGACCTGCCTCCTTTGGAGGCTGGGGATGACCGGCCAGAGCGCTGTCCCGGGAGAGGAATCAGTGCCGTCAGAGACGCCAGTCCCCAGATCCATAAAGCGCGGAAAGGAAAGGCGCATACGCGCTCAGCACTGGTGAGAAAAGGTATGGCGACACTTAAAAAATGAACCCCCCAGTGGTCTGGTTAATAACCTTCTTCTTTATTTTTAACGATGCTCGTTTGCTCGCTAGCAGTTTAATACCGCTTTTTTGCTTTTTAAGTCTTGCAATCTTTGATTTGGTGGGAAACTTTTTCCTTTGTCGAAGCAGAGACCAGGAGACGTTGGGATATCTTTCAAGCAGAAGTTACTCTTTATTGAGAACTCGCAGTTTATACTTTTCAAGGGGGGAGGGATACACAGAGGTGGAGACTATCTAAATAAAGCACAGTATAGTCCAGGAATCAGCCTGGAAGTTCCCCAGCCCTGATCTCATCAGCATAGCAGTGCCTTTCAAATGCATAGGTGCTAATCTAATCAGCCTGACAGTATCACCCAGACCTTCACATTATCATAGCGACAAAGGCACAGCCTGGCCTTGAGATTAGCATTCATATTTACTTTGGGACCCTACCCAGTGGTCAGGAAGTCCATAAAGACAAAAGGTGACCAGGTGACTTTTTCATCGGGGCTAAGTAAAATGGACTACGCTAGGAAAATGTATCTGGTCCCGAAATTGCAACTTGGAAAAACTGCATAATGCCACAGCTCCTAAAGATACGATAAGGCAGACTGCCCGAAAGCGAGCTGGACATTTCAATACGTAACATTTTATCAAGAACGGATGTTGCCGAACACGAAAAGGTCCGCTTGTACACAGAGGTTTTACAGAGATATTTGACTCTGGCCAGGCAAGGTGATAATGAGCCCTTATCTTTGACACTTCCCACTGAAGTGACCTACTGAATAATGCAGGGTCGGCACGCGCCACTGTTGCTGATGCTACAGCTGATGGTGACACCATCATGCAAGATGTTATAAAAAATGCAGCACCGCGTAACAAGAAAAAAGTAGAATATATGATGGGTAAAATGCTTGAAAACTCTGCCGTCACCGCGTGGAACCCGTGCGGGGAGTTTGTTTTTAATGGAAAGACTATCGCAGGGTCGCACATGCTCGATTTGCTTAAAATCATTACCAACCCGCGTAATGTGGGCGAGGCGAGAAGACTTGTGGGATGGGGCGAGTTTCTACAAGGACTGGCAAGACTCAACATGCCTTGCACCCTCATACCCAACCAAGATGTCTGCCGTCCCATCGAAGCAATTAAGAACAAGAATCCCACCAAGGAGCCGTGTGACAGTCCCCCCTGAAGTATTTGTCGGTCTCCACGATCCCGTAGCACCCCGCGGAAATTCTTAAAACCAGACTTGCTTATGTTTTAAAGTGTTTAAAAACGTGATATTTTGTCTTTGTGATTTTTATTTAACATACAGTCTTTTTCATAGCCTTACAACATCTCACCGTTTGCATTTTGGTAAATATATTTTTCACACGATTGATATATTTAAATTTAGAAACAAAATGAGAAACCATGGCATCATTCTTTTTAAAATCATTGCTATAAAACGATAGAATTTTAGAAAAAGAAAAGCCTCTACAGCGGTTAATTAAATAAAAAAGGCAATGTTGGCCGCACGTCACGCTGAGATCGTCTTGAACCTGCTTTGCGTTGTAAACAAGCCGGTCACAGTTCCTCATGATGAATGTCTTTATGATTCTCGGAAAGCTGGGGTGATCAGGTGGATTTCCATACGAGTCGAAAAACTCTGCGGAGCTGTCATGGTTGATAAAAAATACCAGCCGGTGTTCTCCAGGGGCAGAACTAGGATGTGTATTGACGATGAAGATTACGGGTAATTTATAAAGATTTACTTCCTCCAGCTCATCACAAGCTAATACCCCAAAAAAATTCCTTGCAGTCCATCGGTTTCTACTAAGGATATTTGATAGCTCCAGGGTATTCATGACTAGTAGTAATCGTACAAGACATTTCTCCTTTGGTTAATCTCAAATATATTGTCGAAGGTCGCATAAACCATCAGTGTGACAGTCCTGGTCAGAGGTTGATGGAATCTCATCTCCAGGCGCATGTTTCCGCTTTTAACTATAGAGAGGTGCTGATTGCATCCTTCGTCTGGTGACAAGTTAAAGGCGTACAAAGTGTAGCCGCTTATGTACTCGTTTCTGTCAACAGTGACAGGCTCGTTTTTCAAATGTCTCCCCGTGGCCAGAACCAAGCTGTAATACTCATGGGCAACATTTCCCCTGTTAAAATCAGGCTGAAATGGTTTAGAGGGATATTGCTGGCCAAAGACATAAAGCGCTACAAATTCAGCATCGTAATGTTGAAAATTGAAATTGAATTGAATTGAAAATTGAAATGGTTTCGAACCCATGTTGTCTACAAGCCCGATGATAACGATTTTAGGCAACTGGCCTAGAAACAGATTTTCTTGTGCACAGACCCAGCTGCCTGCAGCCACGCTGAATGTTTTCATGCAGACTCTCTCGATCGGGTATTTTGCGTTGGCTGTCAGCAAGGCGCTCCCGTGACCCAGTTTCACAGCCGTTGACACAGAAACTTTTTTAACAAAGAGGGAAGCCGATACGATTTTGAGCGAGTACTGTTAAGAACATAAGAACATAAGAACTATACAAACGAGAGGAGGCCATTCGGCCCATCGAGCTCGCTTGGGGAGAACTTAACTAATAGCTCAGAGTTGTTAAAATCTTATCTAGCTCTGATTTAAAGGAACCCAAGGATTCAGCTTGCACTACGTTATCAGGAAGACTTTTCCATACTCTGACTACACGCTGTGTAAAGAAGTGCTTCCTTAAATCCAGTTTGAAATGTTCTCCCGCTAATTTCCACCTATGGCCACGAGTTCTTGTATTTGAACTAATGCTGAAGTAACTATTCGGTTGAACAGCATCCAAACCTGTTAGAATCTTATAGACCTGGATCATGTCCCCCCTCAGTCTCCTTTGCTTGAGGCTGAACAGATTTAGCTCAAATAACCTTTCCTCGTATGACATTCCTCTAAGACCAGGAATCATTCTTGTGGCCCTACGCTGCACCTTTTCTAAGGCCGCTATGTCCTTTTTAAGATATGGTGACCAAACCTGTACACAATATTCTAGGTGAGGTCTCACCAAGGAATTGTATAATCTTAGCATTACCTCCCTTGACTTAAACTCCACACACCTGGAGATGTACCCCAACATCCTATTGGCCTTTTTTATTGCTTCCCCACACTGGCGAGAATGAGACATGGAAGCATCAACATACACACCAAGGTCTTTCTCATAATCAGCTACCTTTATTTCAGTAGGTCCCATAAAATACCTGTACTTTATATTTCTGCTCCCTACATGGAGTACCTTACATTTGTCTATGTTAAATTTCATCTGCCAGGTGTCAGCCCAGTCACTAATTAAATTAAGATCCCGCTGTAGCTGCTGAGCCGCTAGTTCAGTATCTGCTACACCACCCACCTTGGTGTCATCTGCAAATTTCACCAGTTTACTGTATATATTGGTGTCTATATCATTTATGTAAATTAGGAACAAAAGTGGTCCTAAAATTGAACCCTGCGGTACCCCACTATGAACGCAGGCCCACTGTGACATCGAGCCTCTTATAACTACTCGCTGCTTCCTATCCGTTAACCAGTTATCAATCCAAGTCGCTACAGTTCCTAAAATACCTGTCGCTTTGAGTTTAAGTGAGAGCCTCTTGTGGGGAACAACATCAAAAGCCTTTTGGAAATCTAAATAGATGACATCATAGGCCTTCTTATCATCAACTTCCTGAGTAGCTTCCTCAAAAAACTCCAACAGATTTGTTAAACAGGATCTACCTCTCCTAAATCCATGCTGGCTATCCCTCAAAATGTTATTTGAGTCCAGGTAATCTACCATTTTCTCTTTGATTATAGCCTCCATAACTTTACCAGTTATACAAGTTAGACTGATTGGCCTATAGTTTGACAAATTACTTCTATCCCCTTTTTTGAAAATGGGCGTTATGTTGGCATGCTTCCAATCAGAAGGTACCACACCTTCAGATAAGGATTTTTGAAACAGTAATGTTAAGGGTCGGCAAATAATATCCCTCATCTCTTTTAACACTATAGGTAAGATGCCATCAGGGCCCTGTGATTTATTTATTTTGAGCTTAGCTAGGCTTTGCAAAACATCAGCTTCAGTTATATATATATTAGTTATAGACGATGTTGAATTAGTAATAAGAACTGGTAAGTTACTAGTGTCCTCGACAGTGAATACCCGTGCAAAACTATCATTGAACTCATTTACTATGTCAATGTCGTTTTCAATTATAAGACCCTTACTATCCTGCAGATTAGTAATTTCAGCTTTTAGAGCTCTTTTAGAGTTAAAATACTGGAAGAAACTTTTAACGTCATCCTTAGCCTCCAATGCGATCTTCCTTTCGACATTCCTTTTAGCTCGTCTAATGTCATTTTTTAATTCAGCCTGTAGATTTAGATACTCTTGCTTTATTATGTCATCATCAGTTATTTTCCATCTCTGGAACAAAGCCCTTTTCCTCCTTACTTTATACTTTATGTCCCTATTAAACCACCTAGGTTGCAATTTCCTAGATTTATTCTTGCTAGAAACAGGTATGAAGTCCTCTTGTACTTGCAATAATGTGCTTTTAAAAAATTCCCATGTCTCTTCAACAGTTTTGTTATTTAACTCCATCCAGTTCACGGTTTCTAGTTTTAATCTCATACAATTGAAGTTAGCCTTCCTAACATTATATATTTTTGATTTGGACTTTGCTCTTCGGGCACTAAACTTAACCTCAAATTTAACCATGTTATGATCGCTACTGTCAAGTGGTTCTAAAACATCTAATTTACCAATCCTGTCCTGGTTATTAGACAAAACAAGATCAAGAATGGCATCTCCCCTGGTAGGGGTGTTAACAAACTGAGTAAAAAAACAATCCTGTACTAATTCCACCATCTCAAGTTCATTTTCAGAAGAGCCAGCAACAATGTCCCACTGTATCCCCGGTAGATTAAAATCACCCATAACTACCACATCATTTTTATTGCTCATAATCCTAATATCACTGTATAACAATCTGCTTTCCTCAGCAGCTACATTGGGTGCTCTGTAACAAACACCGACAATTAGGCTATTTGAGTTTGTAGCATCTAATTTTACCCATATAGCTTCCGTACTTTTACTTATATCAGTAAGCTCCCTTGCCTGCAAGATTTCCTTTACATATACTGCAACACCACCTCCCTTCTTACCTATACGGTCTTTACGGAACAATGTGTAACCATCCATATTATATTCTTGTCCATCCTTATCACTCAACCACGTTTCAGTTATTGCTATAATATCATAAGAGTCCGATGAGATAAGAGCCTCTAAATCATGAATTTTATTCCTAATACTCCTGGCGTTTAAATACAGACAACAAAGGGTAGGCTTATTACAGTGCCTACTTATAATATGATTTTTTTGGGCTTTCCGTTTCCCCCCAGTTACATACTTAACTAACCTCCCTGCCCCCCCAGTCCCTAGTTTAAACATTCCTCAACTACTCTACAAATACGCCTTCCCAGTACACTGGTTCCCCTCCGGTTCAGATGCAACCCATCCGGCTTGAACAGGTCCCACCTGTTCCAGAAGGTCCTCCAGTGCCCCATAAACCTAAACCCCTCTTTCCTACACCATCCTTTTAGCCACGCATTTAATCTCCTTATCTCAGCTAACTTAGCCTCACTTGCGCGTGGCACGGGGAGTATTTCGGAAAATACCACCATGGACGTTCTGCTTCTAAGCTTATTGGCGACTTCTATAAATTTATCCTGCAGAACAGCCCTTCTACCCTTGCCTATGTCGTTGGTGCCAACATGCACGACGACAACTGGATCCACCCCAGCTGGGGCCAAAAGCTTGTCCACACGATCTGGAAGGTCTCCTACCTGGGCACCAGGCAGGCAAGACACCGTACGGGACCCTCTATCACGCGTGCACACATAACTGTCTACTCCCCTAATAATTGAATCCCCCACTACCACAACCTCCCTCTTTCTGGGGGGAGGGGGCTCCTCAGTGCCCAAGGGCCCACCTGCTTCCCCAGTCCCTTCCGGCTCTAAAGCTGGAAGCACCTGAAACCTGTTAGACACAGACACCTCAGGTGATGCCGCCTCTGTAACGTGTGTACGCCTTTTCCTGCGTCTACGACCTACGGTCACCCAGCTCTCTCGACCTCTCTGCTCTTCATTCTCCCTCCCCCCCGTTAGTGGCGTACACACCGTCTCCCTAAACGGCGTATCAACTAGCTCATCTAACTCACTGTTGCATTGGATGCGAGCCAGTTGCTCCTCAAGGTCGCGAACCTTGACCATGAGTGAGTCCACTAGCTTACATCGCTCGCAGATGAAGTCCGACTGGACACTAACGTCCAGAAGGGCAAACATCTTGCAAACGCAACACTGAGCTGGCCCCATAATTAACTAACTCACTATGACCCCGTACTCCCAGCCCAGTAAATTTATATAGTGTATTTAACTATAAAGATTAATTTGCGTAACAATAAATGCAGTAACGTGCGGAGTACACTAAAATAAGTTATTACTTGTGTTAAAACGGAACTTAATTATTATTTTATTAAAAATTTTAAACCTGATAAACTTACTACTACTTACCAGAAGAACTTCTGCCTGAACCAAGTATGAACTAAAAACAAGGCGAAATCGAAGTTGCTCTTGGGAGGTCGAAAAACCACAAAAACCCCCTCACAGCAGGCTACTGCCGGAGCGGGAAAAAAGTGGAAAATGTCCTCCCGGCCCCGACTGGCGACCGAGCAAAGCTCAGGAGCAACTGTCCTTTTCCGACGCTTGGTAGCGATACCGACGTTAGATGTTATTAGTTATAATCGCCCCGCGGGTGTTTGTTACGGAGTTTAAACGCGGACAGAAAAACGCCGCGCACGCGACACCCGCAGCTCTCTGTCGGTAATAATCGCGCTGTTGATTAACAGACAGGACAGACAAGCACTCACGCTGACCGAAATAAGAACAATAAATAGAAATAAACAGCCACCCACGTAAACAGGTAAAGCACACAAACACTCAAAACACTCCAAAAAAACAATCCCAAACAATCGCTGCAGCTCAACACCACTCTCTCGCAGCAATCCCAGCAATCCTCGCAGCATCTCTGCTCATGAGACAAAACTCATCTATGTTTTGAACCATTTTAATTTTGGCATCGACCCCATTTAGCATTAACCTCTCTTGAAAAAATATGTCAGTGTATGGGTCCCATGAAATCGAAAACGCCACTTCTTGCTGCTCTTTTCTCTAAGCCCTTGTTATCACCATCAGGGTCAGTCTCGTCCATAGAACCGGAACTGTCTTTATAAAACAGACCGCAGGTAAACTGTCTGGATAGCGTTTCGATGCTGTAATTAAGCAAACACTATCATGGCTCTGTAAGGGTACGTATTGCTAGACTGGCTTACTAGCCTGTCACCCAAGGATACATCCACCTGTGAGAAAATTGAGGCGATAGAGTAATTTATGACCCCCACCTTCGCGGCAGGGTCAATGTTTGTCCCGTTAGCTTTTGTGATGTGAGACAGATTACGGATTTAGCCAGCGTTTTTTTTCATGATTCTACATTAAGATTTCAGCGAGATATAAACTGAAATAGACGCGAAAAGTACGCGATGTCGCCGACGACATACTCGACCCCAGAGAGTTAAATCATTTAATAAGTTTTGTAAGATGGAGTTAAATTCACCCAGGTGCTCAACATTCAGCTCTGTTAGCATCTGGTGCAGTTGAGAGTGCATGGCCAAACCATCATCTACATCAAGCATTTCAATATCTGTGTCCAGTCCGTTGTCACTCCTAACACCAAGCACGCCCGTGTGGCCGCTAGCCATTTCCACATCCATAGACACATGTGCATTTGTTGAATTTAAATAATTTATCATATCAAGCAAAAAGGTGTTAACCTCACCCAGCGGTCCGTCATTTAGTTCGTCAATCAGCCGCTGCAGATCAGGGTTAATCATTGCTTCTCCATCATCGTCTATATGCATCCTTCTAGACCCCCCGGCCCCATCAAAACTACAAAGCCACCGTTTTTCAGTCCCCTTGCTTATTCTTTAGATCTGGTCAGACAGATCCGCCAAAAAATCACACATCTGATCCTGAAAAAGGAACAATGCTAGTTTGAGCGCCTTCAAACACTCCTTTCGGGAATCCGCTCCGGCCGGGGAAATCACAACAGGCAATTGCCAAGGTGTTAAATTGTCAGTATCTTGTGACCACAGCAGTGGCTCCGGTAAGGCACGGGGTGAGGATGCTGGAACACCGCCCACAGATCCCCCTTGGTCCGACGGTCCGCTTCGTGTCGTGGGAGTTCCCGGTCACGTAAATTCCAGCTGTCCGGTCGGGTCGCCCTGTACGCTGTCGGTTGAGGCTGTAGTTTCTGTTGCTAGCTCTGCTTCAATTTTTTGAGTCGCAGCGACCAGCAATTCATCATCAGCTGTATCTATTAAAGAACAGGCACTGTTAAGCATTTCATACAGAAAAACCAATGATACGAGTAAGCAATATAGTTCCACGTACTGTTAAAACTATCCGCTCTTTTCCGTTTATGGCTAACTTGCCAGGGCCCTTCACGATTATCTCTGAAAATAACCGTTGCCGTGCATAGCAGTTCAGTGTCATCGTCGTTAGCTGCAACTGTGAGCATAAACACTTTCAGTCTTTTGCACATTTAAACAATAAAATCCATTGCCAAGCTTGAAAACTTACCACTACTCCAATCCTCTGTATCAGTGTTGCTAGGAGCTTGACAGCATTGGGAAATTCTTGGTCAAAATAACAATATGTTTTCTCAGCAGAAAAAAATCTATAACAGCAATTGTAAAATACATTTAAATGAAAATGTAGCTTACCTCGATAGTTCCATTTTCCAGCGTTGATATGTCGTAGATCAGAAAATGAAGTGACCGCTTCTTTCGCTCCTTGACGTGAGTGATAAAGGGCCTCAGCGCTCGCCTCTTAAGTACCAGCTTGGTGGGGGTATACTTGTCATCTGGTTTACCAATCATTTTTCTGTTTTTGATGCACAGTTTCGGGTGAACATCGGCGACGGTTTGACATTCCGACAAATGGATAACTGCCTTGTGAACTGGTCTATCCCGAGCCAGGCGTCAACAGATGCGTGGCCTCCTGCTGTTTCATTGCTCATGGTGTGAACCCCTTTAACAAAAAAAAAAAAAAAAGCCCATATGGGCAAGGATGTGGGATTTATCTGGAATATGCAAAATCAACAGTTTGCATGTTTTTGATTACACAGTTAAAATGATGACAAATTTTGCATACTCAAAGAACATATTAGGTTTTACAAGAGAAAGTAATCCAGAAAATGTGGTTAGTGTTTTCACAATCCTGCTAATTTAAACTTAAGTTTAATTACTGGTTTTATTTATTGACTGTCTGTTTGTGGTTTTTCACTATGGGCAAATGTTAAATTAACACTTCCTGAGTTGAGTGAGTGATTTGATTCTTGATTTAAATTCCTTTTGCACTTTTGAACTTGTTGCGTAACACCTACAATTAAAATTGTTTTGTAAACATTGGCTTAACCTTGGATAATGTTTATTACTTTGATGGGACCCATATAAATGTTTTTCTATAATAATATTTTGAATGAAATTCATTATAAGACAGATGTTATGACTTGTCTGGTTATTGGTTTATTGGCTGTTGTATACAATATGGTATTAATTACTTTGTAATTTATGGATCTATGTATGTAATTGTGATGGCAATAGAACGCTGTTCCAAGTTAGGTATGGATGTTAACTTATGCTTTTGACCTTGGTTAGGTCAGGTTTTTTTCTTTCGAGGCGCGGCTCGAGACTTGGAAAACTTATTTTGATACCAATATTGACAAAACTGCACAATGTTTAGTAGTTTCAATGTTAAGGTTACATTAGAATGTGTGAGACCTGGAGAAATTACACAGGATCACAAAATCTCTGGGGTTCTTTTATTGGAGAATATGTACAGAAAAGTAAAACAAATTGTACAAAATATAAGAGGTAGTTGATGCGATTCGGGAGAAGGGCGAACGAGCAGGGCATAGGGAAGCAGAGTCCAGGAGACGTAAATCCAAGGCAAAGAGATTTATTGAGGGCAGACGGACAGACAGGGCACAGACTTCCACAAACGTCAATGACAGATCTCCCGGGACTGGACTCGGACGTGGATTAAGTGCACAGGACAGGCTGGAATTAACTAGACACAGGTGGGAACAATCAGGAATTGACATGAGGTAATGAGGGGGCGTGGCATACACGAGGATCGTTCGGAGCTGATCGTGACAGTAGTCAATTTCATTCACAATAATTCCAAATAAATCTAATATCACCGTCTATTCTGTTAGCATACTAACAGAAGACCGATGTTCCAAAATTTAAAGAAAATAAAATCTTTCCAAAACTACAACCAATAATATACGGTAATGGTTCTGTTTCAGAGGGGATTAAACAGAAATAAAACACATTAGTTTTTACATAAAGCAAAACTAGCTACTTTAAAACCCCAACAACATTGAAACAAAACTCATGCACCCTTCAGCCTGCGAGACTGCACACGTTAGCTCACTAAGGCGGGAGATTTAGCCCAGTCCCTCCTCCCAATGTAATACCTGAATCTGATAGAGACATGTACATTCAACTTATGTACTTAAATTTATTAACAAGTCATACAAGTCATTTAACACAGTCAATACACATGCCAGAGAGGTTACCTGGTACAATGGGCGGAGCTTAAAGCTTCCCCCATCTATGACGTCATAAGCGGAGGTGGGCATATCCTTTGTTCTGATTAGTCGGGGGGTTTTGGCCAAATGGTATCATACATGCTTATGCCACGTGTTGCCGATAGGGGGACATATGGTTTTGGGGTGTTAAGGGTTGCCGTTAAACTTTAACCCTCAATGGGTCCTTGTCAGAAAGTTACGTTCCAGGTCCTTGGGGTTCAAGTTGCACCCCTATCCATTGGCATATATAATTCAATGGTACCAAGCTCAAATTCAATTAACTAAAGTTAAGATACATTTATTAGTTAACTGCATGATGCTTGCACAGCTTACGCAGTGAGATAGTGCAGTTAAAGGGGTTGCGGCAGTGGGGGGGGGGCAGCAGAGGGGACTGGTCATATAATGCACATTCCGACTGTATCCTCTTGCAGAATGTGTCGAAGAGCTTCAGCTGTGGAATACCTAGCCATGGTGTTATATCTTTTCTAACAGTTGAAATGTAAACAAAACAAAATGGCTGACTTTTTTTAATATCCGAAAATGTTCTAGAATATAATAACATAAAAAATTATAGTAGCAATTATCACTAATTAACTGAATTTGTCGATCATATCAATGTCATAAATTAACCCTAAAAAGGGTTATGTAATAGCAACTGGACTTTGTTTTTCATAGAAGACGTTTTGCACTACATCCAGAGTGCTTTCTCAATTCTGACTGACTGGCATAGCAGGTTGATGAACCCTGTGGAATCCTCAAGTTGTTAGCACTAGATGGTCACCTGTGGGTTTTTGTTGTTCCTCCTGGCTTTCATGTGTTTCACTGATACCACCTGAGGCCGAGCGTGAACGACTTTGGAAGCGTCTTGGCAAAGTTGAAAGAACTGCATTGTAGGTGGACCAGGAGGACAACTGCTTCAAATGAACGACCGTCGTTGAACAGAGGAGGTGGCCTAAGACGTCTATCACCTACCTACAATGCAGTTCTTTCAACTTTGCCCAGACGCTTCCACAGTCGTTCACGCTCAGCCTCAGGTGGTATCAGTGAAACACATAAAAGCCAGGGGGAACAACAACAACCCACAGGTGACCATCTAGTGCTAACGACTTGAGGATTCTACAGGGTTCATCAACCTGCTATGCCAACCAGTCAGTCAGAATTGAGAAAGCACTCTGGATGGAGTGCAACACTTCTTCTATGAAAAACAAAGTCCAGTTGCTATTGCATAACCCTTTTTTAGGATAACCATGACCTGGATAACTGAGAATCTCCACAGACATCTGTCATAAATTAAGTTTTTTTTTGGGGTGCATTTTGCACCCCCGAAGAAAGTATGCCAGCGATAATTGACGTCAACACTTTTTCTATCATTTTCTGCATGACCGTATGTAAAACTGGTGCACTTACAATGTCCTAGAGGATAACTGCTGTAATTTTAATAACAACATGGTAGTAGCCATAGAAATGGGCAGGGGGTGCAGAACGCACCCCAAGGAACCATTGAGGGTTAATAGAATAAAAATACATTACATGTATTTTATTAATGTGTTCTTTTTAATTACGTTTTAAGGAATAATAAAACATATAGCAGGATGAACGTAAGCTAGCGCATACACGTCCTGTGGGGTTCCATCCGTCCGCAGTAGACACAAGCGCCCCGGCGTATTTTAAAAGAAGAAAGCACCAAAATGTTTTAAGAAAAACTTTAGTGTTACTTTTAAAAAGAAAGAAAGAAAGAAAAGCAGGCGGAATTTAAACAAGTACAAACATGCCCAAATGTACTTAAATTTATTTAGTCCTGATCAGCGTGGGATGGCGAGCCACCCGACCACCGCTGCATTGCGGTAGGACTGATAAATCTGTATGAACTGATAAAGGGACTTCAACTTCTTACTTGTTTGGAACATGGCCCACTACATGTCAAGTGAACTGAACTGGACTAAACCTTGTCCCACTTCCTTTTGGGACCAAATTAGTTGTCTTGTATTATTATTGTTGGGTTGTTTAAAGTCTATATGTATAACGTTCTTCTTTTGTGTATTTTGTCTATAAATTCCACCTTACCATAACATATATAATATATATATTTTGAGCTCCAGTTCTGTTGGTTGTATTTTATTCACCTACTTGGGCTCCGTAGTCGAACCTACTTCTGATTAGCTCATTATCCATCAAGCTGTAGTCAGGAGCCCTGGTCCTTTACCGCGTTACACATAGCACAGTAGCTGGTATTTGGAATGATCGCTACTGGATTATATTAAATTATAAATTAAATTGAGCAAACAGTGATGAGTTTTACAGGTAAACTGTAAAATAACTTAAACTGATAAGTTAAACTGTGGCTGGACCAAAAGTAAAGAAGCAGATATTGCATGAAACTGATTTTAGGCCTATTTATTTAAGGAAATAATTTATTTATTATTTTCTCTAATAACCAGGATAGGATTGGAAAATTAGAGGTTTTAGACCCATTGTACGGTAGTGATCATAACATGGTTAAATTCGAGGTTAATTTTAGTGTCTGAAGAGCAAAGTCAAAATTAAAAGTATTCAATGTTAGGAAGGCTAACTTTAATGGTATGAGACGGAAATTAGAAACTGTAAACTGGACAGTTATATAGCAAAACAGTTGAAGAGGCATGGGAATTTTTCAAAAGCACATTGTTGCAAGTGCAAGAGGACTTCATACCTGTTTCCAGCAAAACTAAATCTAGGAAACGACAACCAAGGTGGTTTACTAAGGAAATTAAGAATAAAGTCAGGAGGAAAAGGGCTCTGTTCCACAATTGGAAAATAACTAATGATTTCAAAATTAAGCAGGAGTATCTAAGTCTACAGGCAGAGTTAAAAAATGACATTAGGCTATCCAAGAAGGATGTAGAAAGAAAAATTGCATTGGGGGCTAAGGATGACAGTAAAGGTTTCTTCCAATATTTTAACTCCAAGAGAGCTCTAAAAGCTGAAATCACTAATTTGCAGGATAGCAAGGGCCTTATAATTGATAACGAAATTGATATAGTAAATGAGTTTAATGATTATTTTTCAGGGGTGTTCACAGTAGAGAACACAAGTAACTTACTACCAATTGATATGAATACAGCATTGTCTATGACCAATATACACTCACCTAAAGGATTATTAGGAACACCTGTTCAATTTCTCATTAATGCAATTATCTAATCAACCAATCACATGGCAGTTGCTTCAATGCATTTAGGGGTGTGGTCCTGGTCAAGACAATCTCCTGAACTCCAAACTGAATGTCAGAATGGGAAAGAAAGGTGATTTAAGCAATTTTGAACGTGGCATGGTTGTTGGTGCCAGACGGGCCGGTCTGAGTATTTCACAATCTGCTCAGTTACTGGGATTTTCACGCACAACCATTTCTAGGGTTTACAAAGAATGGTGTGCAAAGGGAAAAACATCCAGTATGTGGCAGTCTTGTGGGCGAAAATGCCTTGTTGATGCTAGAGATCAGAGGAGAATGGGCCGACTGATTCAAGCTGATAGAAGAGCAACTTTGACTGAAATAACCACTCATTACAATCTAGGTATACAGCAAAGCATTTGTGAAGCCACAACACGCACAACCTTGAGGCGGATGGGCTACAACAGCAGAAGACCCCACCGGGTACCACTCATCTCCACTACAAATAGGAAAAAGAGGCTACAATTTGCACGAGCTCACCAAAATTGGACAGTTGAAGACTGGAAAAATGTTGCCTGGTCTGATGAGTCTCGATTTCTGTTGAGACATTCAAATGGTAGTGTCAGAATTTGGCGTAAACAGAATGAGAACATGGATCCATCATGCCTTGTTACCACTGTGCAGGCTGGTGGTGGTGGTGTAATGGTGTGGGGGATGTTTTCTTGGCACACTTTAGGCCCCTTAGTGCCAATTGGGCATCATTTAAATGCCACGGCCTACCTGAGCATTGTTTCTGACCATGTCCATCCCTTTATGACCACCATGTACCCATCTTCTGATGGCTACTTCCAGCAGGATAATGCACCATGTCACAAAGCTCGAATTATTTCAAATTGGTTTCTTGAACATGACAATGACTTCACTGTACTAAAATGGCCCCCACAGTCACCAGATCTCAACCCAATAGAGCATCTTTGGGATGTGGTGGAACGGGAGCTTCGTGCCCTGGATGTGCATCCCACAAATGTCCATCAACTGCAAGATGCTATCCTATCAATATGGGCCAACATTTCTAAAGAATGCTTTCAGCACCTTGTTGAATCAATGCCACGTAGAATTAAGGCAGTTCTGAAGGCGAAAGGGGGTCAAACACCGTATTAGTATGGTGCTCCTAATAATCCTTTAGGTGAGTGTATACCGCTCACTAGTTCCTACCGTTCTTGTTGCCTAATTGATTTAAAATTTCGCTATAACAAAACGATCCTTATGCATTTTAAGAAAAACGTAAACTATATATAGTCTGGTGTTTTTGATTCAGTTTGATGATCAACCTCTAAAGGCCACTTCTTTAAATTTCTTAGCAAAATACAACTAAATACATCTTTTAAGTTATTTACTCGTTTTGATAACCTATCCGTTGGTGAAATTAGCTAAATGTTGCTGTGGTTTTTCGCGATGAGCTGCTCGCTCCGTTTGTTGCTACCGTTTTGAAATGGTTGTCTTACGAATCATTATTCTTGCATGGTTTCGTGTAAACATCCGCGATTGTTTATGACATTACGACAAATGGATAATAGCCTTGGGAGCCAGTCTATTCCGAGCTAGGCGTCAACAGGTGCGTGGCCCCCGCTGTTTCATAGCCCCTGGTGTGACCCCCTTTAGCAAAATAAGAACAGTAGACAGCCCCCACCTAGCGGTATGTGCTGAGGCCGTACCACACCCATGCTTCTAAATTTATGTTAAAACACATAGATTCATTCCCTAAAATTTATCGTCTAGGCTGTTCACATACATTGTATTAAACATTGCATTAAAACAGCATGTTCATGTTAAAGAGAATTATTTCTAGTTTAAAACTAGCGGCAGGCCGTCTTTTAACCACCACCGCTTCTGGGGTAATGCCGTATGCTCATTTTAACAAGGATTACCAGCGTTATTGGTTGATTCTTTTGTCAAAATGTTTATGGCGGTTTTACTTTATTATTCACATTGGTTGAAAAGTGCTTCATTACTTTAAAAACGTCACGTTTAAGGGGACTTATTTGAAATAGCGTTCGCTCCGTTTGTTGTTACCATTTTGAAATGGTTGTCTTACGAATCATTATTCTGGGTACATACGTCCATTGGTTCAGCCGGTGCCATTTTTAACGTGTTTATGCCCCTCCCCTTCCCCCAGCGATCGACCATTTCACGCGGAAGTTTCGAACAGGCCGGCAGCATGCCGGCTTCGCTCCGTTGCAGGATAATTGCCGCCTTGCTACACTGACGGAACCCAGAGCCGCCATCAATGGATCTTCGCGTTTGGTGAAAATGCTTTTTCTCTTTTACATTGAAATAAACTGTTAAACTGATTACGGCTTTTCTCGTTTTTAAAAACTTGTGCTAAAATGTTTGCTGGTTAAATGTTTTCTTCGACCTAACACTGGTAAATATCGCTAAAAGTTTTTCTTCTTCTTCTTTAAACACGTTGGTTAAATGTAATGGGTTTAAAATGTTTGTGCTTGTTTCGCATTTGCTCTTTTGTGCTTGTTTCGCTCGGGTATGTCTTTAGTTTAAAAGTTAAAGTTTGGGACTTGTGTCGTTTGTGATTAAAATATGGTGTTTTGCTCGGGGCATGTCTCTACTTGTTTAAATTCCGCCTGCTTTTCTTTCTTTCTTTTTAAATGTAACACTAAAGTTTTGCGCTAGGTTACGTTCATCCTGCTATATGTTTTATTATTCCTTAAAACGTTATTAAAAATAACACATTAATAAAATACATGTAATGTATTTTTATTCTATTAAAGTTTAACAACAACCAAACCATATGACCCCCCTATCGGCAACACGTAGCATAAGCATGTATGATACCATTTGGCCAAAACCCCCTCCCCCCGACCAATAAGAACAAAGAATACGCCCACATCCCGCTTGTGATGTCATAGATGGGAGAGAGTTTTAAGCTCCGCCAAAGGTACCAGGTAACCTTTTTTTTGTGTGTGTGTGTGTACATTTGTGTGTGTAAATTACTTACCTAAAACGCACCGGGAAAGTTTTCAACTTCTGTGGAGTTTTTCGGGTGGACGTCCGGTGAAATAACTGTTGGAATGTATCGCGCATGCGCAGTACAGTTCTAGTCTGCCAGGCCTTTTCGGAAGATGCCTTTTATCTTATCAAAAGCTGTAGCCTATATTAACATGCGCCCGCGGCTTTGCTTGGTGCTGTGCCCTGGGGCGGGGGGGGTGTGGGTGTGAATGTGTCATTAACTTCTCTGCTTGGCCACAATGAAAAGAGATGTTTGCAGGGGTGAAGGTGAGGTTGTTTTCTTAACCTAAGAACACTGAACCAACGGTCAAGCATGGTGGTGGTAGTATCATGATGTTTTGCTGACAGTACTGTACATCAGTACATTGCGCAAAGAAGATGGAATAATGAAGCAGCACTAGATAGACTGGGAAATTTTTGTCATAGTAGCAGACACAAAAAGAGGAACATAAAAGAAACCGAATAATAAGTATTTACTGTAACCCTTTGGAGTCTGAGGCCTGTCACCCACTTTCAAAGTAGTCTGACATGCCTTGACATTTTACAGTTTTTCTGAATTGCTAAAACACATTTCCTAAAATCTCCTCTCCTATTCTCAAACCACTAAGCACAAACCCTAAAATTCAAGCTAAACTCACAATACCTTACACTCGTCTTGCAAAATCAAACAATCTTCTGAAAGCTATTATCTTTGCTCAAAAGCAAACACTGCTTTCAGATCACGCATCAAGCCAGTCTGTTAAATAAACACTAATGAACATGGTCATTATTCACTACAGCAAAAAATTGAAAACAATATATACAAGTCAAGTATTTGTATACAACAAAACTGTTGCTGGCATGTAAATTAGAAACCACAAGACTATAGTAAAAAAAGGTATGGTCGTCTACCAAAAATATTTGTATACTGTACATTTGACTGCAAAAACATAACTAATATATATAACATTAATTGCTGTATTCAGTACTCCAAAAAAGTTACTGTAAAGGACAAAGCCAAAAAGTAAAGCACAGTACAGAACCATATGTTTTTTTTTCATTTTCCACTCTGTCCACCTTTATTCTCCACAATCTTATCAGGACTAGGTATAAATAAATCAATTGTGAACTTTTCAAGATCGCATTCTGGAGCTCAACATTTGGGACGTTAATTCTCGTGTAGTAGTTTTGGCTCTGGGGGTTTCAAATTTCCACTTAATTAAATATTAAGAATTAAACAATTGTATGTGTGTTCAGAACAATTATAACAGCAGTAATTTTTTAGACAATCTCTGTGTTACCCATATCACGTTCAGCCACATTTAACCCATATGGGTTTGCCCAGATCCTGCCCATATGGGGCCCGTATCGTTCAGCCCACATTTAACCCATATCGCGCACACCGGATGACAGGAAGTGACTTCAATGCTTTTAGAATAAGATGCTATCCTATCAATATGGGCCAGCATTTCTAAAGAATGCTTTCAGCACCTTGTTGAATCAATGCCACATAGAATTAAGGCAGTTCTGAAGGCGAAAGGGGGTCAAACACCGTATTAGTATGGTGTTCCTAATAATCCTTCAGGTGAGTGTACATGACACCAACTGTAGAGACATTATTTTTGACTATATAGGCAGTTTAAGACGGCTTCAATCCTGCTACTTTTGTTCTTGATTAATGAAAACATTCTTGGCAAATGCTTTCACTTTCATCTGTCTTGCACCGGTCCCAGAATTTCATCTCTAGACGCAGCTGAAACCTGATAAGTTGACCTAATATTTTCCCATGTTCCTGCCAAAGCACTGGTGCAATAAGGATGTGCTCGGACTCTTCTGAAAGCAGAAACCCTTAGGTTTTATTTGCTGTCTCATTAGTCTGTGTAGCCTGTTCTCCGGGGTCAAGACAGGCCTGAAAGTTATACATATATTTCAGGCATGTCTCCAAAATGGGAGAGAGGCCCTTACGAAGTTTGAGTCCCTGAATCTCATCGGATGACTTTCTAAGATTTTGTAAGTGGCCTGGTTGGTCCCATAATTATATTTTTATACTTTTTTTTTTTTTTTTTAATATTTTGATACAAAGTGCATCCATGGACATGTGTTTAGGCTGCTGTGCTTTCATTTTGTGTATAAATGTCCTGTGTGGCCTATTGTAGTGGATTAGAGACCCTGAATCTCAAGAGATGATCTGCTTTGCTCCTTAGCCTTCCTAGTCTAATGCAAATTTACCTGAGGCAATTAAATGCATGTCTGGCCACTTCTCTTTGAAAAGGACAGGCCCTAAAGTTATATTTATTTCAGACATGCCTACTTATTGTGAGAGAGCCCCTTAATAAGTTTGAGTCCCTGTATCTATGCATTTGATTTTCTTAGATTTCATAAGAGGTATGGTTGGTCACATTATATTTTTATGTTCCCAAAATACTGTAGGTGTTCAGCTTTATTTATCTCTGTAACTCTTATGTTTCCTGAGAGGTTGCTGCCAATCAGGCCTGTTTATTAAGGCTATATTCACCGATTGAATTGACATTGACCTTAGACCTGTCATAATTCCTTGAGCAGGCAAGTTTTCTGATTAACCCAAATGAATGAGAAATGCATGTGACCTGCATACCAGGCATTGGTTTGAATCTTCCTTTCCCAGTCTGCTGGGGACTGGGTAGGGAGCCGTTTCTATGGCCCAGAGAGGTGTCAAACAGCCATCAATCAACCAATAGCCCTGGCAGGAGCAGATTCTGTCACACCCGGCTCGTCCGATTCTCGTGTTTGCCACGCCCCCCTCGTTACCTCGTGTTACTTCCCGATTGCCCGATTGTGATCACCTGTTTCCTGTTTTCTGCTTGTCTTGTGTATTTAGTCCACGTTCAAGTCTGTTTCCCCAGATCAGTCATCGATGTTGTGTTGCTGTGTTTACACGTCTTGCCTAAATAAACACCATTTTCTGCCCGTATTCACGGCTCGGTCGCCTGCTTGTTCGCCCGTTGACACCCGGACGTAACGGAATGACTGATCTTGCCAAAGACACACCGGGGCGGACCGAAGAGCAACACATCGGTCTGTTGCAGGAGTTGGTCTACTGGCTAAATCAACCGGAGGTCCAGGAGGACCCCGTAACCCGGGATTTAGCCAGCCGGAGTGGGAACCTCCTAAGTGAGGTAACCCCGCCCGGAAACGCGTACCCCTTGCAGGAGGTACGCGAAAATCTCCAGCAGCTGGTGCAGCAGATTACGGATCAGAGCCCAGTTAGTCACACTGTGCAGCGTAGGGGTTACTGTACCGCCTCCCGATATATTCACCCTATAATGCTCCTAATATTTTGATGCAACCAAGTAGTTGGCCCAACAGTCTCAATCATCATTATCCAGATAATGGAAAGAAGTGTAGGGAAAAAAGCGATTGTATATGCAAGTTACTAGGAAAGAAATTTTTTTGGGCTGACCGCTAAATACCAAAATTAAAATATAAAATAATTCAGAAAACATTGCCAAACAAATCATACAAAACACACAACAAACAAAGAGAAAAAGAAAGTAAGTGCGAGGTCAATGAAGAACTTGGGGTGGCACGGTCCAGGGCAGGTTTTTTTTTTTTTTTTTTTTTGTTATATGTAGCCCTCTCCTGTTGAACAGCTCAAATAATAAATATGTCTAGGGAAAATTGCAATACAAATAAAATAAAATTCCAAAAGGAGAGTTACATATTAAGTACCTTTAAATCACAAAGGACAGTTCACATCTAAGCATTAAAACATTTGTCTACCACCCAGGATCTCAGATATCAGTATACAGTTTTTCAGAAGTAAATAGATTATTTAAGTGGTTTCTTACTGGCTTCTGTTACCTAGAGTAAATTAAAATCCCACTGAAATTACTCCCTAATTTTCCCTCACATGAAAATCACAAAGAAAACAGGTATTCAATAAACGTTTAGAACATAAGAACATAAGAAATTTACAAACGAGAGGAGGCCATTCGGCCCATCAAGCTCGTTTGGGGAGAACTTAACTAATAGCTCAGAGTTGTTAAAATCTTATCTAGCTCTGATTTAAAGGAACCCATGGTTTTAGCTTCCACTACACTAGCAGGAAGACTATTCCATACTCTAACTACACGCTGTGTAAAGAAGTGCTTCCTCAAATTTGTTTTAAAATGTTCTCCCGCTAATTTCCACTTATGGCCACGAGTTCTAGTATTTAGACTAATATTGAAATAGTAATTTGGCTGAACAGCATCGAGACCCGTTAGAATCTTAGTGACCTGAATCATATCCCCCCTTAGTCTCCTTTGCTCAAGGCTAAACAGATTCAGTTCCGCTAACCTCTCCTCATAAGACATTCCTCTAAGACCAGGAATCATTCTCGTAGCTCTTCGTTGTACCTTTTCTAAAGCAGCAATGTCCTTCTTGAAGTATGGTGACCAAACCTGCACACAGTATTCTAGGTGGGGTCTTACCAAGGAATTATATAAGTGTAACATCACCTCCCTTGATTTAAACTTCACACACCTAGAGATATAACTCAACATTCTATTGGCCTTTTTTATTGCTTCCCCACACTGGCGAGAGTGGGACATGGAAGCATCAACATACATACCTAGATCTTTCTCGTAATCAGCTACCTTTATTTCAGTGGAACCCATAAAATATCTGTACTTTATATTTCTGCTCCCTGCATGGATTACCTTACATTTATCTGTGTTAAATTTCATCTGCCAAGTATCAGCCCATTCGCTAATTAAATCCAGATCCCTTTGAAGCCTCTCTGCTGCTAGATCAGTATCTGCTGCACCGCCCACCTTGGTGTCGTCTGCAAATTTAACCAATTTACTGTATGTATTTGTGTCAATATCATTAATGTAAATTAGGAACAATAGTGGTCCTAAAATTGAACCCTGCGGTACCCCACTATGAACGGAGGCCCACTGTGACATTGTGCCTCTAATAACTACTCGCTGCTTCCTGTCAGTTAGCCAGTTTTTGATCCAAACTGCCACAGTTCCTAAAATCCCTGCAGCTTTAAGCTTTAGCAAGAGCCGTTTGTGGGGGACAACATCAAAGGCCTTCTGGAAATCTAAGTAAATCACATCATAGGCCTTTTTGTGATCAATTTCACTTGTAGCTTCCTCAAAGAACTCAAGTAGATTCGTTAAGCAGGATCTACCTCTCCTAAATCCATGTTGGCTATCCTTTATAATGTTATTTGCATCTAGGTAATCTACCATTTTCACTTGAATTATAGCTTCCATTATTTTTCCAGTAATGCTAGTTAAACTGATTGGCCTATAGTTTGCTGGATTACTTCTATCCCCTTTTTTGAATATGGGTGTTATATTAGCATGCTTCCAATCTGATGGTACCACACCCGCAGATAACGATTTCTGGAATATTAAAGTTAAAGGTTGGCTAATAATATCCCTCATCTCTTTTAAAACTATAGGTAAGATGCCATCAGGCCCCTGTGATTTATTTATTTTGAGTTTAGCTAGGCTTAGTATCACATCAACCTCAGTTATACATATATTGGTCATAGACGATGCTGTATTCGTATTAATTGGTGGTAAGTTACTTGTTCTCCATTGTGAACACCCTTGAAAAATAATCATTAAATTCATTTACTATATCAATTTCATTATCAATTATAAGTCCCTTACTATCCTGCAAATTAGTGATTTCAGCTTTTAGTGCTCTCTTGGAGTTAAAATATTGGAAGAAACCTTTACTGTCATGCTTAGCCTCCAATGCATTTTTTTTTTCTACATCCCTCTTGGATAGCCTAATGTCATTTTTTAACTCTGCCTGTAGACTTAGATACTCCTGCTTAATTTTGAAATCATTAGTTATTTTCCAATTGTGGAACAGAGCCCTTTTCCTCCTGACTTTATTCTTAATTTCCTTAGTAAACCACCTTGGTTGTCGTTTCCTAGATTTAGTTTTGCTGGAAACAGGTATGAAGTCCTCTTGCACTTGCAACAATGTGCTTTTGAAAAAATCCCATGCCTCTTCAACTGTTTTGCTATTTAACTCTGTCCAGTTTACAGTTTCTAATTTCCGTCTCATACCATTAAAGTTAGCCTTCCTAAAATTGTATACTTTTAATTTCGACTTTGCTCTTCAGACACTAAAATTAACCTCGAATTTAACCATGTTATGATCACTACCGTACAATGGGTCTAAAACCTCTAATTTTCCAATCCTATCCTGGTTATTACAGAAAACAAGATCAAGAAGGGCTTATCCCCTGGTAGGAGTATTAACAAACTGAGTAAAAAAACAATCCTGTACTAATTCCACCATCTCAAGTTCATTTACAGAAGAGCCAGAGACTGTGTCCCACTGTATCCCAGGTAAATTAAAATCACCCATAACCACCACATCATTTTTATTACTCATAATCCTGATATCATCATACAACATTCTGCTTTCCTCAACAGCTACATTAGGTGCTATATAACAAACCCCGACAATTAGGCCATTTGAATCTTTAGCATCAAGTTTTATCCATACAGCTTCTGAATTTTTATTTTTATCAGTGAGATCCCTTGCCTGCAAGTTTTCTTTTATGTATACTGCAACACCACCTCCCTTCTTGCCTATCCGGTCTCTACGGAACAACGTATAACCATCCATATTATATTCATCACCATCATTGTCACTCATCCATGTTTCAGTTATTCCTATAATGTTGTCGTAATTGTCTGAAGAAATTAAAGCCTCTAAGTCATTAATTTTGTTTCTAATACTCCTAGCATTCAAATACAGACCACTAATGGTAGGCCTTTTACAGTGTCTACTTTTAATATTTATTTGGGCTTTCCGTCTCTCCCCACATAAATTCTTAACTGACCCCCAGTCCCTAGTTTAAACATTCCTCAACTATTCTGCACATACGCCTCCCCAATACACTGGTTCCCCTATGGTTCAGGTGCAACCCGTCCGGCTTGAACAGGTCCCACCTGTTCCAGAAGGTCTTCCAGTGCCCCATAAACCTGAACCCCTCTTTCCTACACCACCATTTTAGCCGTGCATTTAACCCCCTTATATCAGCTAACTTTGCCTTACTTGCACGTGGCACGGGAAGTATTCCAGAGAATACCACCGTGGATGTTCTGCTTCTAAGCTTATCCGCGACTTCTATAAATTTATCTTGCAGAACAGCCCTCCTGCCCTTTCCTATGTCATTGGTGCCAACATGCACCACGACCACTGGATCCACCCCGGTTGGGGCCAAAAGCCTGTCCACTCGATCTGGAAGGTCCCCTACCTGGGCACCAGGCAGGCAAGACACCGTACGGGACCCTCTATCACGGGTGCACACAACTATCTACACCTCTTATAATTGAATCCCCTACTACCACAACCTCCCTCCTACTGGGGTTAGGCGGCTCCTTGGTGCCCAAGGGCCCACCTGCCTCCCCAGTCTTTTCCGGCTCTAAAGCTGGAAGCACCTGAAAGCGGTTAGACACCATTACTTCAGGTGATGCCGCCTCTGTGAATTGTGTACGCCCTTTTCTACGTCTACGACCTACGTTCACCCAGCTCTCTCGACCTACCTGTTCATCATTCTCCCCCCTCCCCGCTTGTGATGTACACACAGTCTCCCTAGAAGGCGTATTAACTCTCTCCTTTAACTCATTGTTATGTTGGATGAGAGCCAGTCGCTCCTCTAGGTTACGAACCTGGACCATGAGTGAGTCAACTAACCTACATCGCTCGCAGATGAAGTCCGACTGGACGCAAGCATCCAGAAGGGCAAACATCTTGCAAACACAACACTGAGCTGGCCCCATAATTACCTAACTCACTATGTCCCCGTCCTTTACTCCCAGCCCAGTATAATAATATAGAGTATTTAAACTTTTAGTTGATCTAATTAACGTATAGTTAAAACAAAGTGCCGAGTACACTAAAACACTAAATTAACACTTGCGTTAAATCGGTACTTTATTATAAATTATCCGGCTGCGTCAGCGATAACAACCTTTAAATTAAACTTTTAAAATAACCAAATTAACAGTTACTTACCCGAGATTAACTTCCTGCTGAACCACGTTTAGCTAAACTAAAGCGAAGTTGCTCTAGGGAGGCCAAAAAACCACAAAAAACCCTCTCAAAGCAGGCTACTGCCGGAGCGGGAAAAAAAGTGGAAAATGTCCTCCCGGCCCCGACCGGCGACCGAGCAAAGCTCCGGAGCAACTGTCCTTTTAGAGTTAATGCTACCGATGTTCGATAATATTACCCGCGGGTGTTTGATGCGAAGGACGCAGACAGAAACGCCGCTCGCGCCCGCAGTTGTCGGTAACACTCACGCTGTCAATTAACAAGGACAGACAATTACACACGTAAAAATAAAAGTTAAAAATGAAACAACAACCACCCATGTAACCGTGCTGGCACACAAACACTCAAATATACTTTACAGTATAATTCAAATCAAATCAACCGCTTCAACAGGCGCACAACACAACACAAGTGCACACAGCGACTACACCACTCCCGCACAGTACAGCAATCCCAGCAGCCTCTACCAACAGCAATCCCAGCAGGACATTTATTAAATGTTGACCCTTTTTATCTTTTGTTATTTTCCTAGGATTTAACTCCCTTTAGGGCATATGACCCAATCTACAAATTATAAACACAATCAACCTCAGTTGAAACAACTCGTAATAAACAAAGATTCACAACAAAATAACATGAAAAATACCCAAATTAAAGTAATACCCAGCTGGGATTTTAGTCTTTGCATCACCCCCCCCCCCCCTTGCATCATCCCCTCCCCTTCCGGGGTCATTCTCAAGACGTGTCATTGGTTAATCGATAACCTTTCTTTTAAAATAAAATACAAACTTAGATTTTAAAGATCACATCAATTTTAAACCCTTTTGTTTTCCTTTTTGTAAAACAACAAATATGAACCTGAAGTCAAACAATAATAAAATTAAATAAATAACCAAAAAACTTTATTTTAATAGACCCTATTTTTAGTAGGGCTCTACATATATAACCGATCAAGGTCCAAGCCCTCCCCTCTGAAGGACTTTCTCTCCACCCCATAGTTGAATTTTAGTTCTTTGCCGACCTCCAAGTTCTTTTCGGCAAAAAATAAAATCACATCCCGCTCCTCCCACTCAATGTCCACCCTATACAGCCTGGGCTTCACATTGGAATGATTGATGAGCCTCCCGAAAGTCTGGTTGCCTGGGTGGCAGTGGCACTCAGGTGAGTGCGCGTCAATGCACATCTGCTAGTTTTTTTGTTCCGATAGAAGAACATGCAGCCCGTCTCCATTTCATCTACTTTGTGGTGGATGCGTTTCCTCTCTGTGGCTGTTACTACCTATCCATGGTAGTCACAGACCACCTCTCCAGACTGGAACGGCCGGCTGGTGCAGACTCCCTTGCCCTTGCCAGTGATGTCTGTAATCACCAGTCCTCACCACTTCTGGGTGGTGATGAGCAGAGGTGTAAAGAGTACCTGAAAACCATACTTGAGTAAGAGTACAGATACCTTACTGTATAAATTACTCCATTACAAGTTACAAGTCACCAATTCCAATAAGACTTGAGTAAAAGTCGTAAAGTATCCAATTTTAAAAGAACTTAAGTATTTTACTCGTACTGAATGTAGGCTCAAAGAACACCAAGAAATGTGGAAAACAAGGAACTATTTATTTATGAGGCTTTATTTCCTAATATAGACTTTAAATTGAACACCTCAATGTTTCAAAATGGCAGAAGAAGAAAATAGAACAAAAAGTCAGTCTCAGTCAAACTCAAATGTTCAAAAAAAAGGTAAAACAATAAAAAAAACTAATAAAAAAACAAATTCAGAGCTGATTTTAATGGTGTTTTAAGGGCAATTCTTAAGGGCAATTCTTAAGGGCATTTCAAGCAAAAATGGAGCACTCATAGTAATAAAATAATGACTTGAATTACACCATGATAATTATCAATATCGTTTGATATGATCATGATAAAAATATTGTTGCTATATCGCACAGCCTTAATGGATGCTACTACAGTGGCTTTGCTAACTAGCTAATAACTAGTAACCCATAGGAAGCAAGCTGAACAGTCGTTTGAGCAGACAGTAATATCTGATGACGCACAAAGTCTTTAAGTGTCAAGTCTTGTTAACTACATGGAAGCTATATTATCAGCAAGAAGGTCTTTACCTAGTTACCATAGTTTTGGTACTGAGTCGGCTAGATAGTCAGCTAACTGATGGAAACGTTTAACCAGCAGCAAAACAACCACAAACAACCATGCGGGTCCCACAGTAAAATCTTTGTGCAGTAATTGACAGTCAATAGTGTGTCTCGCAGAAACATTAACAAACAAAATAATAAATAATAGATAGCACTGTTATTACACTGGGACACTAAAGATTTTTAACTTAATGACATAACAGGTACTACAACGATTCCGTTCTGCGAGTTCGCTTTGGCTTCCGCTTTAAGACGTGTTGGACAAGGGCGTGGCTTTCGCGGTACGAATGGGCCGGGTTGGATGTGGGCGGGGTTGGATGTCCAACCCTGCCCTCCTGCAGGCTGCAGCCCGACATACTTGAAGAAATTAGCCGTGGTAGATAAAGATCCTGACTTGTCGCACGCAATCACAATGTAGCGAGTAACGGTAAGCGTCCGTTCAAATGTAGTGGAGTAAAGAGTACATATATTCAGTCACGAATGTAGTGGAGTAGAGAGTAAAAGTTGCTTATATTTTTGATACTCAGTACAAGTACAAAGTAGCCAAAAAAATACTTAAGTACAGTAACGAAGTCCATTTACTCAAGTACTTTACACCACTGGTGATGAGACTACTTGTCCACGGGTCCTGTGGGCTTCCAATCTTTAAGGATGCTGGCCGCACTAGGGATGTTGCTTTTCCATCCCTGCTTCCTTATCCAGGAGCTGACCCAGGACTCCCTCCTGCCAAAGTGTACTGTCAAGAAGTGAATGTGAATCATATACATAGGATCGTTTGTCAGTAAAAATGGCATTAGCGTTAAAAATAATACTTACAGAGCACATGCTGGACACGCAGTCTCATCTGCGCCTTAAGCCAGCGCTCATACAGCTGGCACTGAAACTTCTCCGACACCTGGCAGCGTGCAACCCAGGAGCAGGTCCAACACCATCTGGACGTCCATCTGCTGGTTGGACCCAGTATCCCGGGCAGCCGCCCGGGCACCACGGCTTGTTCCCTCCTCCGCAGACTCGTTACTAAAATAAAAATCGTGTAATGTTAGTGTTTAGCGGTGGGGGCTTTGGTTGCATGTGTTGATTTTGTTTAAGTGTGTTGACAAACACAAAACATGCTTACCTTGAGTCACCTGCCAGCTTGCCCAGCAGCTTGCTGGCCACCACTACATTCTGTGACAGTTTCATCCTGTAGTGCCGGTCAGCTGTCGCAGTCGAATGAGTGAGATAGTCGGCCACCATGGACTTCTCCGAGTCTGTCATGGTCTTGGTGGCCGTCTCACACACACATCGGGCAGTCTGCCTCGTCACCGGGTCCAACTTGTACCTAAAATTGAAAATGACATTTTTCAATCAATACTTTTCACCCGATAACAAACATTTAGAGCATATAAGGGAAATGAGTCAGGATGATCGGCTTACTTCTGGTGCAGCCGGTTGAAGTCATTGGACGTGTTGTATATGGGCCTTCCGGAGGTGGAGATAAAAAAATAGCTCATCTCCCAGGTCATCCTTACTCAGCTGGCTCCTTTTGCAGGCCAGGAGCTGAGGATGCACCTGCGTAAAATAGATGTCGAACCACTGTTGGCAGAGTAGTAACAGGGAGATTAAATATCTGCTTTTGAGTGTGACTTGCTTGGTTCTAGCAGGAAACGTGAAATTAATCTGATCCAATGTGATAAACTTACCATCTCCTCCTCATTGGGCAAGGCAAAGCAGGCCACTTGGTGTGCAGACGTGTTATGCTCCTTCACACCAATGACTGCATAGCCCGACTCGTCTGTGGTCCTAGTCATCCACTCCTCGACCTGCACAGGACAAGGGCGTCACACCAGTTAATAAGAGTAATGGCAGTGAAGTGACAGTGAGGGCAACAAAAAGATTATAATACTTAGTCATGTGCTCTACCACTCCTGGTCGCCGGAGGTGTTTCAAAATGACAACAGTCTGCAGGTAGTACAGCACGAGGCAGCACTCTGTGGATTCCAGGGAGCCCTTTTCCGGATAGACTTTACCGAGGACTGCCAAGAAATCCTTCTTGGCAGCCCTCAGCACAGCCCAGCAGTCTTCTGGAGAGAGTGGATCCTTTTCTCTCAGAATGGCATGCCTATGGGGGGGGGGGGGTAAAGAAAAAGAAAAAAGAAAATTCAATCAATTTCAATTCTAACATATACGGTTAGATATTATAATGTGCAATTAATGCAGAGGGGAGGGGAGGGCAGGGCAAGGCGGCATAGGTGCCGCTTCTGATGGTGGGCAAGTCAGAGCAGCAGGATGTCATGGTCTCCAGGCAACTCCACAGGAGTAAAATAGGCGAGAAGAATTAAGCGCACCTCCTTTGGATGATCTCCTTGCTGACTAGCTTAGCACAGCTCTGCTGCAGTAAGCCCAGGTACTCGAAGTGCTTTGCATCGCTCCACAGCCTTTCGTTCTTGCTCCGGAGGTCAGTATCAATCGTATGATACTTGAGGAATCTATCCGAGGAAGCACAAGTATGGAAGTATTCACATGAATGTAGACATATGTAATCGTGATAAAGACAATAGTGGGGAGGATTAAACTGGCTTGAAGAAACATATGTATATAAACACATATATAACTACACTAAAAATTCACAAAACAACCAACCTCTTCAGGCTCTTTATGTAATTTATCTGTGTCTGCTTGGTCAATTTAGCCTCTGTCAGCTCAGAGAAGAAATGCCTGGTCTTCTCCCTTTCCTTAACGAATTCCAGGGAGGGCTTCTGCAGGTTCATGAAAAACAGGAACCTGGCTACATTTTCCACCTGAGAAGAAGCAGCAGAATAAGGATGGATGGATGGGAGGTGGGTGGGTGAGTGAGTGATAGATAATAATTCTATGGGGATCATCACCTCCTGTTTAAAATTCTCATTCTGGAGATCCCTCTCCAAGTAAGTGGCAAAGCCTTTCAGCAGCGGATGGTCCTGTTAGAGCCCCTTTTCTGCAGTCAGCTGCCTTGACTTCTGTGGCCACTGCACCTCCTGGGTACTGCAATGTTGGGAACACATTTTGTCATAAAAATGCTTATTTATCTGGCTCAAAAACAAACAGCATCAGTGTAAAAACTGAGATACTCACACTTGAAAGGTCTCTCCACTGCTGGCACTGTGGGCATCTTCTGCTTGCTCACTGTGGTGGTAGCTGAGCGGACGCTGTTTAACGGAAGGGGATTTGGCCAGAAAAATCAGAGTCAGTGTGAGAATGGACAAAATTTTATTTCAGGCTTGGAAGAAAAAAAAATAAATGTCCATATACCGAATTCAAATTAATTCCATAGAATTACAAAGAAGAAAAATGAAAAAAATTCTATTCAAAAATCAGGAAAAGTTCGTGCAGTGATACAAACCATGGTGAACACATAACAATCAATTAACCCCTACACAACAAGAGAGACTGAGACAAAAGCACACGCTCTTACATCTGCAAATAAGCAGATTTACTAAATAAGTACAAAAACAGCCCATCCTAGTAGCACAGGAAAAGACACAATACAGAGGTGGTTTGATCAAGGCCACCTCTGTCATCCCCCTGGCCATAATCAGCATGGACTAGGCCAATTAGGCCCGGAACCAAATAATGATGCTTCGCTTCCTGACGGCACCCTTTTGCTGCTGGACAGACGCTGCCAGAGCGAAGACCAGAACACTCACTGCACAAACGGTAATCATTTTATGCACAAACATCTCTTTTGCGCTCAAGTTTACGTCCCTACCTAAGCACAATAAATGTCCACAGCATAAGAAAATAATCTTGTGTTTTCTTTTCATTACATGTACATTACATTTATTAAAACACCAGTCCAATGTTTACTCAATAATGTTAGATGCGAATGCGAAAGTCCATGCACGTGTATGTGAGTGTGCAAACGTCTGGGTGTGCGCATTTATGTGTAAAACAGTCTCCATGAAAGCCTTCCCTGTGCGGTCACTCCATGACTGTCACACCCACCCTCTTAGCTTTCCGGTGGCTTGGCTGCGGAGACAGTGCTGGTCCGATCCATCACTGGTGACTGGGGCATATCAGTCACCACCATATGGCGACGCTCCAACTCCTTGATCATGTGATGTGTAGAAAGACTGAAAAGTTCTTCCACCAGCCTGTGCGCTGGATCAGCACCATCGAAAATCTCTCGGAGGTGCCTGTAATTAAAGACCCTGCCCCACCGCAGAACGTCCAGCGCATCCTTCTTTGCCTTCTCCAAAACGTCACGGATAGCCTCTTTCGATGACGTCTTCAGGCACACACGGGTCAGGTGCACCGACAGGTTCGGCTGCGTCTTCTGGCAGACGGGGCAAAGCAGAAAATGCCTGTTGGAAGCACTGAAAAAAAGAAAAACATTTATTAACGGATAAGTCATCTTAGAATAGATTCATGACTTTCAATTGAACAAGGCCACATTCCACTCATTATTGCCATTGATTATTCTTGGTAAACAAAAATTTGCATACTTGTTCTCCTACTGATGGCTCCTAGACTGGCAGCACTAATTAATCGGGTCAAAGTCATATACACTCACCTAAAGGATTATTAGGAACACCTGTTCACGCAAGTTTTGAACAGGCCGGTAGCACACGGTCGAGTTGCGGGGCTAATATGTTTGCTGGTTAAATGTTTTCTTCAACCTAACACTGGTAAATATCACTAAAAGTTTTTCTTCTTCTTCTTCTTCTTTAAACACGTTGGTTAAATGTAATGGGTTTAAGTGCTTTCTTCTTTTAAAAACTTGGTTAAAATATTTGTGCTTGTTTAATTTGTTTGTGCTCGGGTATGCCTCTACTTAAATATTGTCTCTAGTTAAAAGTTTGAGAATTGTGTCGTTTGTTTAAAATATGGTGTTTCGCTCGGGCATGTTTGTACTTGTTTAAATTCCGCCTGCTCTGGCTTTTCTTTCTTTTTAAAAGTAACACTAAAGTTTTTCTTCTTTAAAACATTTTGGGGCTTTCTTCTTTTAAAATACGCCGGGCGCTTGTGCCCACTGCGGACGAATGGAACCCCGCAGGACGTGTACATAAGAACATAAGAACATAAGAACTATACAAACGAGAGGAGGCCATTCGACCCATCGAGCTCGCTTGGGGAGAACTTAACTAATAGCTCAGAGTTGTTAAAATCTTATCTAGCTCTGATTTAAAGGAACCCAAGGATTCAGCTTGCACTACGTTATCAGGAAGACTATTCCATACTCTGACTACACGCTGTTTAAAGAAGTGCTTCCTTAAATCCAGTTTGAAATGTTCTCCCGCTAATTTCCACCTATGGCCATGAGTTCTTGTATTTGAACTAATGCTGAAGTAACTATTCGGTTGAACAGCATCCAAACCTGTTAGAATCTTATAGACCTGGATCATGTCCCCCCTCAGTCTCCTTTGCTTGAGGCTGAACAGATTTAGCTCAAATAACCTTTCCTCGTATGACATTCCTCTAAGACTAGGAATCATTCTTGTGGCCCTACACTGCACCTTTTCTAAGGCCGCTTTGTCCTTTTTAAGATATGGTGACCAAACCTGTACACAATATTCTAGGTGAGGTCTCACCAAGGAATTGTATAATCTTAGCATTACCTCCCTTGACTTAAACTCCACACACCTGGAGATACACCCCAACATCCTATTGGCCTTTTTTATTGCTTCCCCGCACTGGCGAGAATGAGACATGGAAGCATCAACATACACACCAAGGTCTTTCTCATAATCAGCTACCTTTATTTCAGTAGGTCCCATAAAATACCTGTACTTTATATTTCTGCTCCCTACATGGAGTACCTTACATTTGTCTATGTTAAATTTCATCTGCCAGGTGTCAGCCCAGTCACTAATTAAATTAAGATCCCGCTGTAGCTGCTGAGCTGCTAGTTCAGTATCTGCTACACCACCCACCTTGGTGTCATCTGCAAATTTCACCAGTTTACTGTATATATTGGTGTCTATATCATTTATGTAAATTAGGAACAAAAGTGGTCCTAAAATTGAACCCTGCGGTACCCCACTATGAACGCAGGCCCACTGTGACATTGAGCCTCTTATAACTACTCGCTGCTTCCTATCCGTTAACCAGTTATCAATCCAGGTCGCTACAGTTCCTAAAATACCTGTCGCTTTGAGTTTAAGTGAGAGCCTCTTGTGGGGAACAACATCAAAAGCCTTTTGGAAATCTAAGTAGATGACATCATAGGCCTTCTTATCATCAACTTCCTGAGTAGCTTCCTCAAAAAACTCCAACAGATTTGTTAAACAGGATCTACCTCTCCTAAATCCATGCTGGCTATCCCTCAAAATGTTATTTGAGTCCAGGTAATCTACCATTTTCTCTTTGATTATAGCCTCCATAACTTTACCAGTTATACAAGTTAGACTGATTGGCCTATAGTTTGACAAATTACTTCTATCCCCTTTTTTGAAAATGGGCGTTATGTTGGCATGCTTCCAATCAGAAGGTACCACACCTTCAGATAAGGATTTTTGAAACAGTAATGTTAAGGGTCGGCAAATAATATCCCTCATCTCTTTTAACACTATAGGTAAGATGCCATCAGGGCCCTGTGATTTATTTATTTTGAGCTTAACTAGGCTTTGCATAACATCAGCTTCAGTTATATATATATATATATTAGTTATAGACGATGTTGGATTAGTAATAAGAACTGGTAAGTTACTAGTGTCCTCAACAGTGAATACCCGTGCAAAACTATCATTGAACTCATTTACTATGTCAATGTCGTTTTCAATTATAAGACCCTTACTATCCTGCAGATTAGTAATTTCAACTTTTAGAGCTCTTTTAGAGTTAAAATACTGGAAGAAACTTTTAACGTCATCCTTAGCCTCCAATGCGATCTTCCTTTCGACATTCCTTTTAGCTCGTCTAATGTCATTTTTTAATTCAGCCTGTAGATTTAGATACTGTTGCTCTATTATGTCATCATCAGTTATTTTCCATCTCTGGAACAAAGCCATTTTCCTCCTTACTTTATACTTTATTTCCCTATTAAACCACCTAGGTTGCAATTTCCTAGATTTATTCTTGCTGGAAACAGGTATGAAGTCCTCTTGCACTTGCAATAATGTGCTTTTAAAAAATTCCCATGCCTCTTCAACAGTTTTGTTATTTAACTCCATCCAGTTCACAGTTTCTAGTTTTAAACTCATACAATTGAAGTTAGCCTTCCTAACATTATATATTTTTGATTTGGACTTTGCTCTTCGGGCACAAAACTTAACCTCAAATTTAACCATGTTATGATCGCTACTGTCAAGTGGTTCTAAAACGTCTAATTTACCAATCCTGTCCTGGTTATTAGACAGCTTACGTTCATCCTGCTATATGTTTTATTATTCCTTAAAAACGTAATTAAAAATAACACATTAATAAAATACATGTAATGTATTTTTATTCTATTAAAGTTTAACGACAACCCTTATCTCCCCAAACCATACGTCCCCCTATCGGCAACACATGGCATAAGCATGTATGATAACATTTGGCCAAAACCCCCTCCCCCCGACCAACCAGATCAAAGGATACGCCCATATCCGCTTATGATGTCATAGATGGAGAACTGCCCCTTAACCTCTCTAACATTACTCGTTGTACTGATAAGGACAAACTGACATTCAGTAACTACTAGTAGCAGCAGGCTCAGTCTTTAATGTACCTAATTTTTTATGTATTGCTCTTACACTAGTGGGGCTATCAACATTATTAAAAATAAAATAAAGTAACAAACCATCCGCTGGTGCAATAAGGATGTGACTGGACACATTATAAAGCACAAATACTAAGCTTTAATTGCATATATAATCTGCCTGTATGGCATTTCCCCTGTTCCTTTTTTTTCTGCTTATTATTTACTCTCAGTATAATTCCAGTGCTCATCTCCATTGTTCAGTACTCAATGCCTTGGAAAATGTCATTTGTCAGGGTCGGCCTCCCGCTGTGGTCCTTCCGTGCCCCTTCCCCGTTTGACCAGCAGGTGGTGCTGGTCATCCCGTCCATACGTCAGTCCTTGTTTCTCCCCTGTCACTTGTCTGGTCTCGTGGCTCAATGTATTAAGCATGTGCTGTCTGTTTGCCCCTCGGTCCTGAGTTCCCTCTTGTTGTGAGTTTGAATCCCGCCTCCTCTGTTTTTGTATTTAGCTCCCTGGTGTTTTCCTTTATGCTTAATTATTCCTGGTGTTTGCTTTGTAATTGGTTTTGTTTCTTGTTCCCCTGCTTATGTTATTGCCTATGTACCTTCCGTGTGTTGATATATGCTTCCTTGGTTAGTGTTTAGTTTCCCTGATTGTTAGTGTCTTTGAGTTAATTGGTTTCACCTGTGTCTTGTTTCCCTAGTCTTTGTTAATCAGCCTCACCTGCCCTGTGTTAGTCATTACCCCCGTAGTATATTAGTTCCTGCCTTTGTTCTGTTCCCCGCTGGTTCATCGCGTCGTGTCTCGTGTCTATAATGTGTTCTGGTGTCTATGATTGTCTATGTGAGGGTTGTTGCTTGTCTTGATTAGATCTGTATTCTGTTTACCATCCTAGTTTTTGTTATTTAGTTTTTGTTAATTAATCCCCTTTAGTTTTGACCCCTCGTGGTCCTTTTGGTTTCATTGTGTTTGTAGTGTCTTCGGTTTATTTTAATAAACCCTTTCTGTTCCCTGAGCCGCAAGTGGGTCGTCCGCCCTTTTTCGTGCACCATGCCGCGTTCCCGTGCCCGAGCCGCCCGCAACCTTGACAGTCATTTGCACATTAATTCCAATGCTGATGACTCCCAGGCTGAGGAATTTAACTAAATAGTTGGATTAAAAGTATTTACATTATTGTAATTTGCTCACAACTGCAGCTAACTTGGAGGTAGATATCAGAGTCCGCAGACTTGGTACATCACATTTGGTGAAAACCCTGCGTGTTCGCAGACTTGGGACATGACTGATGGACAAAACCCTGCGGGTTTGTGATCTTGGGATTACATCAATGTCTGCATAAGCATTATTGCTGAAACCTGAAAGGTGTCCCCAATACACTGAAGCTTTCAAATAAATAAATAACAAAGCCTCCCCTGGTGTAATACCGATGTCACTGGACTAAAGCACAACTACTGAGCTTTAATTTCATATATAATCTACCTGTGTGGCCTTTCGGCGTTACTTTTTTTCCTTCTGCTTATTAGTTACTTTCAGTTACTTTCTATGTATTTATAAATGAATGAATGAATGAATGAATAAATAACCCCTTCAGGCTGGCTGGGTTAAGCGCTCCTCCTGGCGGCGTGCGATCCCGTTCAGGGAATTCTACGAAGGTTCGGATGGAAGTCGTTAGTCACTTTTCGGTTCCAAACGCCGACTGCTTCAAGCTGAAGAAGAGCAACTTTGACTGAAATAACCACTCGTTACAACCGAGGTATGCAGCAAAGCATTTGTGAAGCCACAACACGCACAACCTTGAGACGGATGGGCTACAACAGCAGAAGACCCCACCGGGTCTTCACTACAAAAAGGAAAAAGCAGCTACAATTTGCACGAGCTCACCAAAATTGGACAGTTGAAGACTGGAAAAATGTTGCCTGGTCTGATGAGTCTCGATTTCTGTTGAGACATTCAAATGGTAGAGTCAGAATTTGGTGTAAACAGAATGAGAACATGGATCCATCATGCCTTGTTACCACTGTGCAGGCTGGTGGTGGTGGTGTAATGGTGTGGGGGATGTTTTCTTGGCACACTTTAGGCCCCTTAGTGCCAATTGGGCATCGTTTAAATGCCACGGCCTACCTGAGCATTGTTTCTGACCATGTCCATCCCTTTATGACCACCATGTACCCATCCTTTGATGGCTACTTCCAGCAGGATAATGCACCATGTCACAAAGCTCGAATCATTTCAAATTGGTTTCTTGAACATGACAATGAGTTCACTGTACTAAAATGCCCCCCACAGTCACCAGATCTCAACCCAATAGAGCATCTTTGGGATGTGGTGGAACGGGAGCTTCGTGCCCTGGATGTGCATCCTACAAATCTCCATCAACTGCAAGATGCTATCCTATCAATATGGGCCAACATTTCTAAAGAATGCTTTCAGCACCTTGTTGAATCAATGCCACGTAGAATTAAGGCAGTTCTGAAGGCGAAAGGGGGTCAAACACCGTATTAGTATGGTGTTCCTAATAATCCTTTAGGTGAGTGTATATAGACATGCAGATTGAGTCGCAATCATAACGAAATGTATATACGTTTTTCATTTGTCACTATGCGTGCTAGACAAGAGAATTAATAATAATAATAATAATAATAATAATATGTCACTCATATCCTTAGCCCAACATTCACATACCATATATGTGTTTACAACGTGTGTTTTAATAAGTTTACATATGTTTAAAGTGTGTGGAAGGGGTATTTTAAGGCTTAAACTATATATATTTAAAAAAATGTTTATTTTTCTTGCTTGAAAAAGTACAAACTGGAAAGACTTTCTTCTGTTGACAATTCCTGCCACTGTCACCTTTGCAGAGTGCTCATTCAGCAAGCTGATGCTGGTAAAAATCTTATTAAGATCAGCTATGTCACCAGCACGACTAGTATACATTTGGAAAGACTCGGTATTGAGTATGATCTAGCAAAACAGATTAATTTTGATTATGTAATTCAGAGTTTCACCAGGAAAAAGGCCAGGAAAGCACCAATTTGTTCAGACAGATAATAAATGCTATTATAAATCTTTCACTATTATAAATATATTACTTTATTATTACATGTATACCTATACATACATTTAGATAAGTATCAATGTAATCTACAATTGTTAGAAATAAATACAAATATACACACATACATGTGTGATGTAGATCGAATTTTGCATAAGCTATCTAGGGCCCTCACCCCATTCTTCGTACTGGGGCCTGGATTTTCTCTCAGCGGCCCTGTTGATCAGTCATTGGCGTAGAAAAAACAGAAAAAAAGGCAAAACTCCTCGAACAATTCACACCTTTCGAAAGCTGTACTGAGCATGCGTGGCATATTCAAGCATATTTAAGTGGACGATCATCCGACGAACTCCACAGAAGTTGAAAATTTTCCCGGGACGTTTTAGGTAAGTAATTTTACAGTTGATTGTTTGATTTAAAAAATGCATTATAAACAGATAATTATACCAATTTGCATGCATCTGAACGTTTTCTTATATTTTTAACTGTATGGTCCAACTGAAATATGCTTTGTGAGCTGAGATACGTATACGCTTTATTTTAAATTTACAACACTGTTTAATGTATATTACTGCTATTTTATATAATCTATACTATATACGTCTAATCTATACTGTGATAGATGTTAATGTATAAAGTACAATATATTGTAGTCAAATCAGTTTAAAACATTTGGAACCATTTCTTCGTAATTTAACATCATGCAAATAATGATGATTATTAAATTAGAACTCAATTCAGCGGGAGATTAAATGTTATTTGCCAATTTAATCTAGTTCCTTTTTGATAATGATTTCAGAATGAACTTTTAAAATGCACTGGACATAGTATAGGCATTTTCCCGGCACCTATTGCTTTATGTTAGCGTCTCTTGTCCTTCACCTTAACGGGCCTGGGGGAGTGGAGTTTTAAAAGCCGAAATCTGTTTGCAAAGAAACACCATAGAGATGTGTAGAAGACAAGAGCAGACAAATGTGTTCCTGATGCCATTTTCGGTGGAAATATAAAGTCCATTGAAATTCATTAATTAGATACTCCGTGAAATTTGGATGTGTATATTTTTTCAGCAATAAGTAAAAATTAAGGGAACAAGTACCAATTAACACTACGAAGCACAAATTTAAAGTACAGTCCAACATATAAAATGCTATGCATTTCAATTTATTTCGTCTGATTCGAATTTCTGAGGGATATGGTTAAACGCTTTGCTGATGTGCTCAGTTTTAAATGTACAGTAAAACCTTGGATTGCGAGTAACTTAATAGTCTATGAGTGTTTTGCAAGATGAGCAAATACATTTTAAGTATCAGTGATAAGGTATTACAAATTGACATATACATTATAGCATAATTAAGTGATTATTAGTTTGTTATTGGTATCAAACATTAATAAATATGAATAAATGTTTTCCAGATGATAACTGATAATCTGTTAATTAAAACTGTTTTAATGCAAATTTTTGTTACAGACTTATTACTAAAAACATTTTTATAATCTTTTCCCTTTCTTTCAGGTTTAAGTTTGTAGAAGGATGACAAGAAAGAGCAGGACTTCAGTGTATGTATTATTCCAGTGCTGTATGTTGGTATAATATTATAATGTCTAGGTGGACTAAGCGACGGAGACTTCTGAAACAGGTTCAGACTCATTTGCAGAGCATTAAGGAAATTAATGAGTCCATTCAACATGTAGGACAAGACATTACTGCTATTCCTAGTAGCAGTAGGACAAATAAGATCACTTTGAAATGCAGAGATATTTCATCAGAAAAGTCTGCAGTTAGTCCTAACTTGTCAGAAGTTGATATAGAGGAAGGTAGAAAATCTAAATTTGAAGATAGAAGATCTGAAGATGAAGGTAGAAGGTCTGAAGATGAAGATTTAGATGAATTAGATCAAGACCATCGTTTCAAGCTTGGTAATGCATTGGCTCAGTGGGCAGTGGGCCACAAAATTTCACACTCAGCTCTTCGTGATTTACTTCACTTACTGAAGAAAGATCACCCAGATTTCCCTAATGATCCACGTACATTACTGTGGACTGCACCTAAGATCCTGGTTAAAGACATTGCAGGTGGCTCCTATTATCATTTTGGACTATTGACAGGTTTGAAAAAGTTGATTGAACAATGCCAGGGCATAGAGCAAATCAGTGAATGTATAAAAGTGCAAATCAATGTGGATGGTCTGCCATTGTTTATGGCATCATCTGTCCAGTTTTGGCCAATTTTAGGGCTCGTTATGGGTCTTAAAACAAAGAAACCCTTCATCATTGGTTTGTTTTGTGGAAATAGTAAACCTCTATCTGCTACAGAATACTTCAAAGATTTTGTTGATGAAGTAATCTTTCTGATGTAATGGCGTTTCTTTTGGTGGTCACCATTACCAGGTAGAAATAGCAGCATGTGTGTGTGATACTCCAGCAAGAGCCTTAAGAACATTAAGAGTCACAATGGATACTTTGGTTGTGATAAATGTACCCAACGTGGTGTGTATCTAACCGAAGATAGGAGAATTACTTTTCCTGAAGTAGATGCTCCACTACGCACAGATGCATCTTTTGCCTCAAAAGACAATGAAGAGCATCATAATGGGCCTTCAGCATTAGATTCCATAGGGATTGGAATGGTTAACCAGTTTCCCCTGGATTATATGCATCTAGTTTGTCTCGGAGTGATAAGAAAACTTCTTCTGATGTGGGTTAGAGGTCCATTAAAGACGAGGCTTGGTAGACGCGTAGTTGAAAGCATTTCAAAAAATCTGTTGGAGCTGAAAAACCAGGTCCCTTTAGAATTCAGCCATAAACCCAGGTCTTTAAAGGAGCTGGATCGCTGGAAAGCAACAGAGTTCCGGCAATTTCTTCTTTACACTGGGCCTGTGGTTTTGAGAAAAAATCTTCCAGTGGAAATATACAACAATTTTCTGATATTTTCTGTCAGTTTGTCTATCCGTTTAAATCCATCCTTGTGTACTGAGTATGTAGACTATGCATGTGAATTGTTGAAGGTATTTGTTTCACATTTCAGTGAACTTTATGGGAAAAAATATGTGTCATACAATGTGCATGGTTTGGTGCACTTAGCAGATGTGGTGAAGCGGTTTGGTCCTCTGGATGAAGTTTCATGCTTCATTTTTGAAAATTTGAAACTGAAGAAAATGGTGCGATCGCCTGTTCTGCCCCTTCAGCAGGTGGTGAAACGAATGTCTGAGGAAGATTCCCAAAACAAAGTACTTCTAGCAGGTCCTTCTGATGTTTTGCGAAAAGAGCATGTTGATGGACCTTTGCCACAGGGCATGCAATTGTGCAAACAATTCAAAGAATACCATATGGACAGACAAGACATTATTGTTACAAACAAGTCTGGAGACAACTGCATCTTCATTAATGGCTCTGTTGCACTTGCGAAAAATTTTCTTCTGAGGGGAGGAAATCATTATGTTGTCTTTCAAAAATTTCATTCTTTAAAGTCATTTTATATGTATACACTGGATTCATGCAACATTAAGGTTTACAAAGTATCAAGGCTAAGTCAGACATATGCAGTTGCTAAAGTGTCTGATATTTCAAAAAAATATGTTCTGATGTCTGGGTACGACTCACATTATGCTTTTCCATTATTACACTCAGGCTTACAGTAGTTCATATGTAGTGCTTGATATATATATCCTCCTGAGACCCCGCCCATTCATTTATGTCTATCTTTTCAGTGATGTAAGGAAACATATTTATTCCTGTTGTACACTAAAGAGGGCATGCTGTGAAATAAGAAATAAAAATAAATTCGAAAAAATCTAAATTGTGAGATGTCTTGTTTCCTCCAAAGACAAATGACCTAAAATTGAAGGACACTTTTTCCCTTGGGTCTCAGGAGGTTATTTATTTATTCATTTATTTATTTAACTTTGGTTTAACAATTTAACATTTATTTTTCAGGTTAGAAATGGCTCATCTGCAAAGACAGTATGCTGTGGTGGAATTTTCTGACGGCTTTGCAGTTGTGTCCACTACCTGGATGTCCTGTACTGAAGGTGCAGATAGAAAAGTTGTCTATTCATGTTGGTAGCCTGACCGCTCCTCTTCGAAAGGAGTACGAAAGATGGCGAAAGAGCATGTCAGGGTGGACAAAAAATCCTGGGATCTTCATGCATCAGTTAAAGTCCTTGGTTCTTCCGGTAAGTACTTCTTTTATTTAAAAATTATTTTGAAACCCTAGATATTGTACTGCTACTGTAATCTCCTTACAATTAAAGGTCTGAATAGTAAACTGATTTTTATCAGTCTGTTTAATTATGTTTTCCCTCTAAGATGGGAGGTAATCCTCCACAAGGAAAAAAAGGCCCAGGATACTTCATGTTTGGAGACTGAGGAAGAGGAACGAGGGCTCAAACGTACATCACGGTAAATGAATTGGCAGTTTGGCAAATGCAAGTTTTGAATAAATTGAGGAGTGGTAATATGATAGAGAGAGATGGAGAATGCCGCTTCTTTCAAAAAGATTTATGACCCAAAGGTCATAAAGGTCACGGGTCAAAAGTTCACTGGATGGGCGGTTCTGGGGCGTGACGTCACCTGGCTGTGACGTTGGGAGAGTTTTTTTAATTTATTTATTATTATAATATTTATTTATTATTAATTAATTATTTATTATTATTTAATTATTATTATTATTTTATATTGAGTAGAGTGCTTATGAGTGTGGTGTTTTGTCTGCATCCACCGGGTGCCGAGCAGGGGACTGAGCAGGGGGGGGGGTTGGTGCGTTAAGGTCCCAAACACTGGGTCTGAGTGGGTGGGTTACCTGATGGAGTGTGAGCGTACGCTGTACCGTGGTAAGGTCCGTGGCTTTGGAGAATCTGTAGAAAAGGGCTCGGAGAGAGCGATGCTGTGTCTGGTGCGGTACCGTGGTAAGGTCCCATGGCTTTGGATAATCCGCAAAGGACTCGGAGAGAGCGATGCCGGAGAGCTGAGAGTTGTGCTGCGCGAGACTGAAAGAAACCCTGTGAGAATGAACAAGTTGGAGCTAAGAATGAGAGGAGGAGCTGGGTCTGACGCTATCCTCCAATGAACGCTTAGCGGCAGTTTGGGTGTGTGTGTGTGTGTGTGTGTGTGTGTGTGTGCGTGAAAGCCGACACCCCCCTGCAGCAGTAGCAGTTTGGCCTTGTGTTTTTCCTCATGCAACCTATGTACATCCCGATAGGTCAAATCCCGGTCAAACTGTAATTTGGGCCACACATCAAGTTTGACATTTTGTATTTCAGTAAATTTTGTCTTTTCCCCCCGACTCCCCCCCATACCGTCTGTGCAGTTAAAACGTACATCGAAATAGACAACAGATAAAACTTGACAGGACGTATATTTCTCCTTAAATAAATCCTAAAAAGTAAGCAACCGCTGAAATTTTTATTACCTTGAGCAGGGTTTCCCTCCCTGCAAGGGTAGACACAAGTACCCCCACCCAGTATCATCAAGGCCTTACCATGCGTGCCACGCCCCCCACCATCAGGCCGTGGAGAATATAGGGAGCTTTGCGCTGTAGGGCCAACACTAATTTTTTAAGAAACACAGACATGTCTGGCACTATGGAAATGAACAATTCAGCCTCAACACCACCTAAGATTCAGCAGGAGCAGGAGGAGGCTGTTATGCGGCCTCCGGGGGCTCCCAAGAAGAAGACTCCTACGAGGCGTAGACGGGTACTTTTGATGCAGCCGTCTGGAGACCTGAGAGTTACCTGGGAGCTGCCCAACGGGGATAAAGTGGTCTGCCTCTTTGACAATGTTGCGGAGGAACTACGCATCTTTCAGGTCACCGGAGATGCCGCAGACCCGGGGAAAGATGACCCGCATCTGGCATGTTTTTCTGAAATGGAATGGGGAAACTTGAAGACTGTCGTTATCCCGTTGATGAAGGAGAGCACCGACCCCGACTTTGAGACAGAGACTGCTAGAATGGAGATGCACTATAGAGATGCTGACACTGGTAAACAACGGAGCACCTTTATGAAGTGGGACGCGACCGGGGAGCTGGACAAGAGAATGCTGAATATATGGCAGCTGCCTAAATGCAACTGTTGTGGAATGAGAATTCCGTTCATGATTTGGATGCGGCTGATTGAAGAAAAGAGCGATTACTTCCAAGCGCTGTTCAAGGAGAGTCGGGTACGTAAGGAGATGCAAAAACCTACGCCCTAAGGATCACCCCCCCCCCCCCCTCCCCTCACCCTCCGCCTGTATATAACTGGACACCTTTACAAGCCCTTTCACAAACATCACCATCATCATGGCAGCAGCAGCAAATTACAGCGACAAAGTGTTCTCCGACGACGAAAACGGGGAGAATGAGGCCTTTTCACCCCCTTCACCAGCAGCATCACAGGCCTCTGATGCCGGAGAGCTCCCTCCGACCCCTCCACCGACACCGGCCTCTGTTCCTGGAGAGGTCCCTCCGACCCCTGAGATCTGCACGCTTCTCTCCAGACCGGCTTTGTGCATAGGGATGCTCAGCTGCATAAAAGCCATGATAGTGGGGCTTTTAGCCTCAGTCATCAGGAAGCATTAGCAGAAAAACTGCTACGGCTGCGAGGTGGATCACCCCAGTCAAAGACAGCACCCTTGCCTGTTTCCCGCTGGCAGGAATTACTTTTACATACACTTTGACTCTGTGCTGAGTGACCTGTGGACCGACCGGCTGACACCCGCCTTGATTCACGTTCTGACGACCCTGGGCATCCAAGCTTCCATCGGCAAGTTGGAGGGGACCGTGGAAGCTATCCTGTATGATCTACGCGAGGCCCGCGACGGAATGCTGGAAATCACTCGCCTGGAACAGGATCTGTTTGAACAGAACCCCGCGCTTAAGCAGATCCTGGAAGAAGAGTTTCTGAGTCGTTGGGAGGCCCAAGACTAAAACAAAACGCAATTTGTAATGGGGAACGGTATCGGCAGCGATTTACGGCGGTTTATGTTAAATGTTTTTTTAGAAAAAGTTAGCCCACTGTTGTTGCATGCTATCGATAAAAAGAAAAGCAATTGTCGGGATGATTATACTTGTTGCTGCTTTCATAGACTGATATTTGAGATTGCTCAAGTCGGAGAACATTATCAGCGGGGAATAGTTTTACTTACTCAGCCGATGGCAGAGAGAGAAGGACAATCGTCAGAAAGTCTCATACACGCGTGTCTATCTTGTATTCCCGACGATGAATTTGACTGTAATCACATTTTTATATTTTATGCTTTAATCGTAGATGTAGTTGCCTTTAAATTTCATAATAAGCAGCCTTTCGATGTTAATCAGATGCTTTCTAATCTGCATACATGCATCGCTGAAAAGGCCTCTATACGGACCTTACTGCATGTGACATCGCTAATCTACCTCAACAACTGTCACGGCTGTAACTACCTGTAATTGTGTGCCCTTGTAATAATGTTTTTAAACTATATCTTTCACAAAATCTACCTCAACAACTGTCACGGCTGTAACTAATTGTATGCCCTTGTAATAACGTTTTTAAAACTATATCTTTCACTAAATGTGTACCCTTGTAATAGCATTTTTAAAACTATATTTTTCACAAAGAAAATGTATACCAGCATTTTGAAAATGTATCTTTCACTAAAATGTATGCCCTTGCAATAAAATTGAGTTGAACAACAATGCAATAGTCTTTGTATATACATGTTCAGCAGGGTGGCCGAGTGGTTAAGGCGTTGGACTTAAGATCCAATGGACGCATGTCTGCGTGGGTTCGAACCCCACCCCAGCTAAAACTCTTTTCTAAACTCTACACATATGGGGAAAAAAACACACAATTTCATTAATGTGTTCACTCACCCCCCTCCCCAGACAGCTATAAAACGCCGCATCCCTGCTCTCACCCCCCACACTCTCGCTTTGTGAAAAGCATGTCTGTTGCCAAGACTACAGCTCGTGTCTTGAGCCGTTCGTACTATGACCCCAGCCAGCCTGGGTCATACGGGGGTGTCTCCAGACTGCAGAGAGCCGTGGAGGATGATACTGGGAAAAAAGTGGCTTCTGATGATATCAGAGAGTGGCTGTCTATGCAAGACAGTTATACTTTACATAAGCCGGCTAAAAAGAATTTCCCCAGGAACAGAGTGTTTGTACCGAGAGCCATGTATCAGTGGCAGGCCGATTTATGCGACATGCAAGGGCTGGCCACGTACAACGACGGGTTAAAATACCTCCTTACGGTGATTGATGTTTTTTCTAAAAAGGCCTACGCGCGTGCCATAAGAAACAAGACGGGGGTGGTCGTAACGGAGGCCTTTGATTCTATTTTAACCGAGGGGGGTGTACCCCTCAAGTTACAGACGGATGCCGGTAAGGAGTTTTTAAATGGGACTTTTCAGAAACTTTTAAAAAGTCATAAAATCACCCATTTCACCACGGGTAGTGAACTTAAAGCTTCAGTCGTAGAGAGATTTAACCGAACGTTAAAAGAGAGGATGTACAGGTACTTTACGGCTAAAAACACTCGACGATACGTGGATGTGTTGGACGATCTAATAAAGGGGTACAACCAGTCATTTCACAGCGCTATTAAAATGAAACCTTTCGAGGTCACGAGCGATAATGCTCATCTAGTATTTGATAATCTATACGGTCCTCTGAAGAAGAAGAAGAAGAAGAAAAGCAGACGGCCACGTTTTAAGTTTAACATAGGGGACACTGTGAGAGTCTCCAAGCACAGTCAGATATTTGACAAAAAGTACGAGCAGACATTTACTGACGAGTACTTTGTCATATGCGAACGTGTACCCAGATCCCCGCCGGTGTATAAATTGAGGGACGTGCGCGGTGAAATACTCAAAGGGACATTCTATGAAGCTGAGCTGCAGAAAGTCAAAATATCTCCGAAACGCGCGTTCAAGGTCGAGAAGGTTATAGGCTCAAAGACCGACGAAAAGGGGAAAAAGTGGATTTTAGTACGCTGGCAGGGTTGGCCCTCGAGGTTTGATTCGTGGATACCGCGGTCGGACTTGATACGGATTTAATTTTTTATTTTTTAAAGAAAAGGGGAAAAAATGGAGGATCGCCCCTCTTTTTACCTCACGCTACCGTCAAACTCTTGTCTCTCCATCTTCCCCGATAACCAGAGTTCGGATTACACCATGATGCTCTCGCGACCTATAGAGCTACGGGGGCCTTACGAAGTAGGACTGGCTGAAATCATGTATTGTTACACGTGGCGAAATATTACACACCCCGAAAATACTTTTGAATTGCGGGATACGGAGGTGCAGGCAAGAAGAGACGCCGATCCTCTAGTGGATTTGCCTTACCTGTTCCCTCGGAAAATTAAAGTCGGATATTATGAATCCGTTTCACAGATTGTGTCAGAAATCAACGCTTCGTTAAAAAAATTAGGTACGGAAGTTTTCTTCGCATACAACGAGATTACGCGAAGGGTTAATATAACCGGAAATCAGAAATACAAGATCAAATTTAAACCTACTTTGGCCTACATGCTGGGCTTTGAGCCCGGTGGCTGGTATAACGTAGGAGGTACCCATGCCAACCTCACCCTACCCGTCCGACATTCACGCGGGATTCTATAATATGTACGTCTACTGTAACATCGTGGATCCGCAGCACGTGGGGGAATTTGTAGTACCGCTCCTGAGAACCGTTAAAATAGACGGTGGGTTCGGCGACGTAGTCACTTTGCCGTTCCACAAGCTGCACTACGTACCGGTGAACAAGCAGAGCCTCCAGAATTTGCATATTGAGATAAAGAACGATCAGAATACTCTGATTAATTTCTCCTACGGAAAAACGATCGTCAAGCTGCACTTTCGCCCAGTGCCAAAGATCCCCGTTTAAAAAAAAAAAAAGAGAGAAAGCGGAGGGGGTGGGAGAGCATGGCGTACCACAATTCGCAGAGATTTATTCAGTATTACACCAGTCAGGCGGGACATGGGCTCCCCGGTTTTGCCCGTGATGTACGGGCGTGGGTTGGGCTCCATGCTCAGTAGGGCTTTTAGATTCGTTTTACCCTTTCTTAAGCGTGGAGTTGATTTAGCGAAACCTCATTTGAAATCGGCGGCCAAAGGAATAGCTTCGGATCTCGCCAGCTCTGTAGTCAGCGGCCGTTTTACAAACACCGGTGACCCCAAGCAGGAAGGCTCTGGTCTGCTGTTGCTATCTCAGAGGGGTAGGAAGAGAGCCCCAGCGCCTTTACCCAGGCAGCACGGTCATAAAAAAAAACCTCGCAGCAGCAGCAGAGCTGTCAGGATTCCCAAGTCTCGACCTTCAAAGAGAAACAGGAAACCCCCTGGGGACATATTTTAAGAGCGTAAGGAAGAATGGCTCTAGCTCACCGCCTCTCTGCCGAATGCACCAAATCTGAGCTGGACCTGTTTGCGGCCCCTATGACGCAATTATCCATAGATCAGACCAATTATGTAGAAATCAACCCATTAAATTCCATTACCGATCAGGATGTTTTGGATTTCCTAATACCGGGGTCGGGCAATTTCTATCTGGACCTCAACTCTACACTGCTATATCTAAGGCTCCAGATCGTTAGGGCGGACGGCGCCCCCCTGGTTGACGCTGACCCCTGTGGTATTATACAGTACCCACTAAACTGTATATTCTCTCAGCTGGACGTGAGTCTGAACGACGTCCTGATCAGTTCCTCATCGGCCACGCACCCCTATAGGTCATTCATAGAGACCCTGCTCAATCTTTCTACGGATACGCTAGAGAGTCAGTTTTCGGCAGGGCTCTGGTACAAAGACGGCGGAGCCGACTTGGATAGCGTGGACATCACCCCCCAGGGCCCTAACGTGGGGTTGCAGAAGCGAGCTGCCTTCTGTAGAAACTCTCGGGAATTCTCTCTGATAGGCCCTGTACACGCTGATATTTTTTTCAGCGAACGAATGCTGTTAAACAACGTGGATATACGCTTAAAGTTTGTAAAGGCTAAAAGCGATTTTAGTCTCATGTGTAGAAATGACGCCGATTATGAGCTGAAAATACTGAGGGCCAGCCTGTTTGTGAAAAAAGTGGACGTCTCCCCGGCGGTGTCACTGGGTCACTCGGCCGCTCTCATGAAAGCAAACACCCTGTACCCTATAAGCAGGGTAGTCGTTAAAAATTACACGCTGCCCGCGCAGTCGCGGGTCTGCCCGCAGGACAATCTTTTCCTGGGCAACTTACCGCGCTACATCGTTTTGGGGATCGTGGACCACGCCGCGTTCGTGGGCACGCGAAACAGAAACCCATTCAGGTTTCAGCATTGTGACCTGGAATTTCTGAGTCTCTCTGTAAACGGTCGACACATACCCAGCAAACCGTTCCAGCCCGATTTTAACGCGAGGCAGTCGGTCAGAGAGTTTTACAACCTTTTCCTGGCTACAAACAGGCATTTAAGGGATTCGGCGCTATGCATTAACCGTGAGGATTTTGAAAACGGATACTCGCTATTTGCTCTCAATCTCTCCCGAGATGACGAGCTGGACGGCGGTGCCCTGTCACCCGTCATCAGCGGCACGTGCCGTCTGGATTTAAGGTTCAGAGCCCCGCTACCTCGAACAATGAGTCTCATCGTCTACGCCTGCTTCGACACCGTGATTGAAATAAACTCCAAGAGACAGGTTTTGGTGGACTTTTAACCATGAACACTCACCAGCTGGATTGCCTTTTACGACCCCTGCTTGGGGATGCTTTTGGAGGTGTGTAGCCTACCGATTTATTACCCACCAGCATACAGACGAGGCCCACTTTTCTGGTCGCAAACACGCACGACAGCAATAGAGAGGGTGAACACTGCATCGGGATAATTTTGGAGCCCCAAGAGGGGAAAGCCTCCTTCTTTGATTCTTACGGTTATCCCCCCGATTCCCCTTACTACCCTAAAAGTTTTATGCGCTTCTTGGGGAGGCACGCTAGCGAAATAAGGTATAATACGCGTCAAGTTCAACACGACTTTTCCTCCACGTGCGGGGCCCACGTCTCCTTTTTCCTCTACCAGCGCTTCAAGGGACTTTCATTTCAAGAGACTATGATGCTGTACTCTGATGACTTGAGGAAAAACGACGCTCTAGTATCCAAGTTTATCAAGAAATATTCAAACTGTATTAGCCGTGTTAATGCCGATAAACTTTCAAAGCCGCAAAATTTATGTTCCTTAAAACTATTTACAGATTGTTATAGTTGTTAGATTATTTGTCGGGAAAAATTAAAAAAAAAACACCGTGACACCATTTATTCAATAAAATCAACATTTTATTAACCATCTTTTTCGTTGTTACAGGCGTCTTTTTTTCACACGCATAAAACACTTAATCGCTGTAATCTATCCACGGAGAATAAGGGGTACCCTTTAAAGGCCATAAACGATATTCAGGGGAGGAATCACGCGGCGTGTGAGGGGTACCCACAAGCGGAGAGTCGTCCGTACTAAATTTTGCACGTCTCTTGCGCTTCTTTTTCACAGGAGGGGGCGAGGAGGGTGGCGGGGGACCCCTCGCCGTGGCGTTTCCAGCGCCGTAATCTTTAAGATGGCTTAGGGCTTTCCTAGCTTGAATGTTACCGACGGTCGTGAGGGGGATGTTTAATTCGGATATTACGTTTAAAAAGGGTTCCCAGCCTTTAGGATATCCGACGGCCTGGGATTTCGGCTGGGATAAAGTTTTCATCAAATCCAAAATATGGGAACCTTTAATGGGACTATCTCTGATGATGAGTTCACCCGACTGGGTCCAACGTACTACCCCGTCGTAATCGAGCAGTTTCTGCATGATGTACCCCACGTTCTTTCTAGCCCTGGGCGCCACTTGCTGGACAACTTCCTGTACAGATTTGTCCCTAGTCGCGCCGCCGGGCTGTCTCTCCTGCTCCTCCTCCTCCAGCACATCTCTCTTTTCCTCATCCATTTTTTCTTTCCGCTCGGTAAGGATAATTTCTCGCCCCTGATTTTCCTCTTTTCGGACTAAATTCAGATACCTCTGTAGCAATTGGTTGTATCTCTACTTTTTCGTGCGAGTTCATACCCGGCTGATTTAATAAACCGTGCATCTGGGTTTCAAGTTCACCCAGGGCCGATTCCCCGATGGTGGTATGCGGGGTCGCCCTCTGGGTCAGCATACGGAGTTGCTGGGGGCTCAACAGGAACATTTTTTTTTACCTCACTCATGCCGCTGGTGGAAAAAACAAAAAAAAAGCTAGTTAGCCATCTTACTGGTGAACAGGCTTGTGATGAATGGCAGAGCCACTGACAGCAGCGGTAACAAAAATCCTCCTTTCTGAAGCACGGCCTTGCGTTTCCTCGCGACGCTGTTTTTCTTACAGGCGAAAAGCTTAATCAGCCTTTTCTGCTTCTTAAGCTTGTTAAATTGAGCTACGGATAAAGGTATACGGCCTCTTATAAGATTGAGACAGATTTCGGAGAGAGCCAAAATTATGTTATTAGATGGGTCCGAAAGAATCTTTTTACGTTTCACCCCCCTCATCCTCTGTAAAACTTTAAGGGTCGGCAGTTGTTTCCTGAGATGCTCGGACATGGCTCAGTAATGTTAAATCAATCAATCAATGGCTCGCTGGTAGAAAGAGGACGGGGAGCGACCCCGGTAATAAACCGGTCCTGAGTCGGAACTCTTCTGGGCACGTGGCTCTTAAATCGACCAATAAATACCCGTGCGCGGGTCGAGTGGCCTCTTCATAGGCATCTAGAAAAAACTTTTTCTGCCAAGGAAACATTTGCTGAGCTAAAACTTTGATTTGCATTCTGTCCCGCACATTCTTAAGCAGACAATAATAAGTAGTATTTAGGCCTATAGTCCTACTGTACTTGCCCTGGTGAAATACGTTCTGCACTAGGTATATGACCGAGATTTGACGGTGATGTCTGAATCTCGTGAACGCTTCTGCCACGAGTTTATTTTCGGACGCGCTGTCCATCAAATCATCGATGATTATCAAGGAGCCGGAGGGGAACCGCTCCTCATCTTCCCAGCTTTTAGGCAGCCCTTGTATAAATTCAATTTCGCTGATCCGATCACGCAATTCATCATAAAGCGGCTGATGGGAAGCGTAACACCACACAATTTTTTTAACGGGTCCCCCTATGAAACAGTGACTCTGATTTAACAGCAATTCTTTAGTAAAATAGGTTTTCCCCGAAGAACTCACCCCGGCGATTATCGCCGTAAACGGCAATTCTAAACGGTGATCAAAGTCGACCTCTCTCACGCCGCTACCCATCATCTTCCAAAAAAACACTGATGAAACGGTAAACACTACCCTATTGTTTTAAATCCTTTCCACACACACACACACACACACCCACAAACCCAAAATGCGTGTATAAAAGTTTTTATAAAATCTTGTGATAAATGTACAAAACATTTTCGTACACAAGTTACATTTTAAAACAAATGAACATCTTTGAAAAAAACAACTTTAAAAAACATCTTACTTTCATGATACATTTTAAAAAACTTTCATTTTAAAACATCTTACTTTCATGATACATTTTAAAAAACTTTCATTTTAAAACAAATGTACATCTTACTTTGAAAAACTTTCATTTTAAAAAACATCTTACTATGAACATTTTAAAAAAACATCTTTGGGAAAAACTTTTAAAACATCATACTATGAACATTTTTCATTTTAAAACAAATGTACATCTTACTTTGAAAAACTTTTCATTTTAAAACATCTTTGAACGTTTTACATTTCAGTAACCAAAAGGCAGAGTTTCCCCGCTAGTCAACAATCTGCGTTTGTCATAGACGACCCTGACCTTTTTGTCTAGAGGCCTATTAAACAGGCGAAAACTTTTCATGTCGCGTTCGATTTTGTTGTAGTGCGTCATTATAGGGGGATCATTCATACATCCACCAATGTAGTTTTCAATCAATCCAATCATACTGTCAAGGTTTACCTTTTGACAGGTTTCATAATTTAGAGTTATACCCTTACATTTCAACTGTGTTTTCCCGTTGTTGAGTCGGTAACAGTAACTTTTTGGCCCCAGCGCACCCCACGAAGCAATGTATTCGTCGGGGGCTAATTCGGACGTGAGCTCCCCCAGGTAATTGCCTAAGACCGGCTCATATTCACCCGGCCTGCTTATGTACACGATGCTGTCTGTGTCGTGATACAGCACCCTACGCCCCAATTTTTCCAGTTCTTTGTAAAGCGTCAGCCGCCCCCACGCGGTAGTTTGACACGCTATGAATATGTTGGTCTTTCCCGGCGGCACTTTGTAGGAAGACTTGTATCGCCAGCGGATGAGGGCGACCTCGTCGTTGACAAACGCGAAGCTGGAAATCTCGTACAGCTCCGAGCATAAAAAATTTAAAAACTCCCCCGGGTCAGACACTATACATGTCTGGAGCATGTTGTTCCTCTGCGCCAGTTTACCCCACAGAGAGTTAAGCAGAAGCTTGGCCACCTGCCTCTTACCACCGTTAGACACTATCTTATCGGGCTCCAATTGGATCCCCTCGCGCTCGAGATTTTAATGTAGTCCCTGCGACCCGCGTCATCGGTCGCGTCGTCGGGGTAGCCCGAAGCCTGCTGCTTCACTTTGAGAAAGGTTTTAATGTATTCTCTAAACAGGTTGCCGCTGGTCTGGGGAAAATGCCACACTTCGTGCACCTTCACGACAGTATAGCCCCTGTCTAAAGCCAGATTGAACTCCACAGAGACCCACACGCCGGTCAGCGCACGCTCTGCGTCAGAATGGGGGCATGCCCCCTCTTGCCTGTTGTCGATCGCGCACGTCCTGCACAGTGTAAACACGAGTTTCCCATTTGGCAGTCTGCTGGGTAGGACGGGGAAAAACAGCTCGCGCGGGGTGTTCACAGTGGCTTTGATCAGGCCAAAGTATTCATTCAGAGGTTTAAAATTTGAATGAATGATTTCCGGGTGCCCCACGGGGAATTCACATTTAGCCAGAGTGTACGGGTACAGCGACGTGAAATCCACGTAGTGGACGCGCTCTTCCCCCGTGACGTCGTAACGTAGGCGAATCGCCAACGTCCGACCCCCAAACAGCGCTTCTCGCGGCCTAAGGGGGTCAGGGGGCTGAAAGTCTGACAGGAAACTCTGCACTTGTGGGTCGTGAGTTTTAGCGTGAGTCCATTCGTGTTCCCAGATGGATTCTACGTTCATATTAAACTCTTGGCGCAACACCTCGAGTTTTTCCCTTGTTTTAACGTACAGGGCACCGAAGCTCTCGCGGGTCAGGGGGCAGACATCGTGTTCATTGTTGCACTTAGGACAGCCGTGAAACTGGCAGCCTAGAAACTCGAAAGCCCATTTCTCTCCCTCTATCTCAGCGTATCCGTCTAGGTGAAAGCGCCCCACGCGCACTTCACCCCCGCGCAGCGCGTGTCGAATTTCTATGCCGCGCGTGCGGCCCACGAATTCCAGCCACTGGATCGAGACGTTGGAATAACTTTTGTATTGCCTCCTGTAATCCCAGATGTCCGGGATCGCAATCGTATCTCTGGGCAGGAAATTTGTCCTGTAAACCAGCAACGCGGCCGAAGCGATGGTCGCCGTGGAGAAGGGGTCGCAACCCGTGAGCGTTTCAAACTCCCGCAGGAAGCGCAAGCAGCCCTCTCTCAGAATCTCCACGTCGTTCTTACAGTAAGCGATCATCTCTTTGTGAAAATTAAAGGTCTGGTGCTTTACACCGTCGTACCATCGATAAAACTTGTCGCGTTCTTTGCCGGGCATTTGATCGGGCCCATACTGATCGGGAGGGGGGTAGGGGCCCACGTAACTAAACTTTTCCATGTCTGTGAAATGATGCGGAAAATAGCCTTTTCGCACCTGAGTCGAGCACCCCATTGCATCGGGGATTTTTCTCAACGGCATGCTTAGAAAGCAGTGACTGTCGATGTACCTTTGCTCAAACACGCTGTCCAGGATGAGAATGATTTTATTCCCCTGTGACACCACACGCGGTTCCACTCCTTCCTTCACCATAGCGTTCAGTATTATGTAATTATCGAACGCCTTTCCATAGTGACTAATGAAACACGTCCCTGTATAGTAGGGCGTCCTGAAATGTGAGAAAGTGCAGCGCGCAGTCTGGCCCCTCGGCGGTCATTGTCTCATTCTGATCGGAGATGGCGCACACGTAAACCGGGATATGGGTACCCGAGCTCTGGGATGTTTCAAAGTCAAAAAACACATATTTGGGGGGCTTTTTACTGCCCTCACGGCTTTGGGCTACCGATTTCCCTTTGTTAGATTTCTCGTTTGGATTTAAATAGCAGAGATGTGGGGTGGATATGTCTGATTCTGCTGACTGTAACTTAGCGTCACATATATTACATTTTACTGTTTTACACGAGTGCGGTTTTGGGTTCTCGGGACTTTGGTAGTAGTTGAGCCCGCAAGCTTTGCATTTTTTGAACTTGTCACAGGGGCTAGCAATCTCCCCCCTAACGGGGCAGACCCTCGGCGTACGGTGACGCTCGAAACACATGTTATTTAAGCATCTGAGATTACACCGCTCACACACTATCCCCGGTGTGATTTCACCTTCTCTACAATTAGTCTGGCAGACGTTGCAAAATTTTTTGCAACAATGAGAGTGAGGCGAGTCGTACCCTTTGAAACAGCTTGTGCAAACGTAGCTCGCCCCTAAGAAGCCCTTGGCGCTTTTAATGCCGTAAAAATGCTGATTGTGTAAAAAGAAATACATCACCCGTCTACTGCCGGTAGGTGTGGGTGTCTGGTAAATTTGGAGATTGTTTGAATAAGGTTGTTGATAATACACCACTGCTTTGCAATCAATGATTTTCTCAAAATTGATAATGTCATTTAAACAGACAGCATGATCGTGGGTGAAACCCGCTTTCTGCTGTAACTCCAGGCCGAGCTTTTCACCCTCGGCGTCAGTGAGGTTTCCGTGGAGCATATGCGCCAAGTTTATGGCGAAACACGCTCTGCTGTCGTTCTGAATGATAAACATGTGTTTGGCTTTTTTAGAAATTATTTCTGAAGCTAACATGGTCTGTAGTTTACGTTTGTTTCCACCACCGCCGCGTGGGATATTTATTACGTCTACTATTACTTCTAGGTTGGAATCGTTTAAAATCTCTTGATTAGACTGAACCAGGCGATCCAGCAGTTGTTGCAAGTCTGTCAGCTCCCCTTCCCCATACCGTACAATCTGCGACAGCTCGTCGTTTAAAAAGTCACCGCGCAGGGTGACCTGTATATAAGCTCCCCATGCGGCGTAAGGTATCGCCTCATTCACAATATTTTGAAACCCCTCGATTACATTTTCATAGTACTCGCGGAAATTGGCTTCGTTTCTAGGTCGCGGAGTATTTATAATCCGCCTAATCTGTACATTATTGAATCTGCGGCGATGCACGACCCCGTCAGGCTGGGGATCCAAGTCACCACCGGCACCTTCCTGTTCAACATTTTCAAATTGTCCCAGTCCCAAGTCATTTTCAATCTCCTCGGCATCGAGAAGAAATTCTACGTCTGACAAGGCTTCCCACAATTCAGAATCCGCGGGGGACCACGCGACCTCGTCGTCGGGCAGCACCGCTTCTGCTTCAGAGCCCCTTTCATTTAACATGCTTATTAATGTCTCTAAGGACGGTAGGAAACAGGGCTCTTGGGCCCTGGACTCGCCAGACGCCGCGGGTGGCGAGTCGTGTTGATAAACCGCATCATTTTCATCATTATTAGCGTTGTTGATGATGTCTATTTCATTTAATAACGCTTCGGGTATAGGCGCTGGTGGTGGTGCTGGCGAGTCGTGTTGATAAACCGCATCATTCTCATTATTAGCGTTGTTGATGTTGTCTATTTCATTTAATAGCGCTTCGGGTATAGGAGGGGGTGTTGCTCCGTCCATACCTGCTGATTCAGGTCTTGCGTAGATTTTCTCTTGACCGGTCCGCGCCGTCTCTCTTGTACATAAAAAAAAAAAGAGAATACCTATTATTAGAATAAGTTATTTTTAATGAAATAAGTTATTTTTAATGAATAGCGTTTTTATTATACGTATAAAAGAAATAATATACTCACTATATGGAGTTTTCTAACCGCAGCGTCTCCCGTAGAGAAAAAAACAAACCCAAAATAGCTGAATCTCTAAAAATAAAATAATTATTTTAAGTTATTTTATTGTATGGTGTTTATCATAAAACACGCATAAAAGAAATAATATACTTACTCTATGCAGGTCCCGTGTAGTTTTCTCTTTCCAGTAGGGCAAGGCCTTGATGATACTGGGTGTGGGGTACTTGTGTCTCTTTACCAAAGGAGGGAAACCCTGCTCTGCATACTAAAAATTTCTGGGGTTGGTTACTTTTTAGGATTCTTTAAGGAGAAATATACGTCCTGTCAAGTTTTATCTGTTGTCTATTTCGATGTACGTTTTAACTGCGCAGACGGTATGGGGGGAGTCGGGGGGAAAATACAAAATTTACTGAAATACAAAATGTCAAACTTGATGTGTGGCGGGGAGTCGGGGGAAAAGACAAAACTTCAAACAAAATTTACTGAAATACAAAATGTCAAACTTGATGTGTGGCCCCCCAAATTACAGTTTGACCGGGATTTGACCTATCGGGATGTACATAGGTTGCATGAGGAAAAACACAAGGCCAAACTGCTACTGCTGCAGGGGGGTGTCGGCTTTCACGCACACACACACACACACACACACCCAAACTGCCGCCAGGGATGGGCAGTATTTTAGATAAATGTATTTAAAATACGTATTTGAAATATAAAATACTATTTTGTATTTTGTATTGTAAAGCCTTTGGGAAAAATCTAACGTAATTTGTATTTAAATACATTTAAGATGAGTATTTTGTATTTTCAAAATACATAAAATACTTTGTGCCAATCAACCTCTTTATCTGGGTGCTGATTTGGTTCAGACACACCCCTCCCCCAACCTTAACACTCATGCACGTGAGCTGCCTGCAGCAGAGTCAGCATTGGATCAGCGACTTTTCTCAGTTTTCTGCATTAAGGTAAGGGTGTCATCCTGATCAATTCCGTGTTGATTAAAGTTAAAATGGTGCATCATTCAGATTTGCCTTCAGTAAACATGAAAGAATAAAAAAGCACCGACATGTGTAGGAGGAAAATAGCGTTAGTTGCCTGTTAGCCAATCAGTTTTGATAGTTTTTTTTTAAATCTATCAACTAGCTAGTGAAATGTGTTTAAAACATTACTGCATGTTAGGGCTGGGTGATATGACAGAACTTTATATATCTTAGGCAGCGATGACATAAAGTGTGAATCGATTAAACTTTTCAAAATCGTTTACATAGGCCTAGGTCATTTAGAGCAAATAAATCCTTGCAGTGTTTAGTGGGGCAGCAGGAATTATTGGAACGTTGGGGTGGATGAAGAAGCATGAATGAATGAATAATATAGTGTGATGTACTTGGTTCAGTTGTACTTTGCTGTTTAAAGCGCGAAAGGAGATTCATATTTACACTTCGAATAGATGGATGTCTGAAACACACAGGTACACCATCTTGAGGAGTACACCATCAGTTTTATAATTGACTTTGTGTTATTGAGTTCTTGTTACTGAGTTGAAGTCATGATGGTGATAAAACGTAATAAAAGATGTTTGGGGAAAAAAAAAATAGTTTTGTTTTTCCTACAGGGCAGGGGAAGGGAAGATCATTTCTAATCAGTAGTACACATCTAAATGTTTTTGTTTTGCATTCAGAATATGTCCAGATATATTTCAGCCGCAGGGTTCCCCCTGGAGTTTGATTTCAATTCTTCACTTTTCTTTGTATTTTTGCTTCTATTAATCAAATTCTTCACTTTTTTTCTGCATCCGTTTTTTTAGTCACTCTCTCGCCGCTTCTCAATAAATTAATCATTAAACTCACTGAATATACATCTTCTGACAATCACACTGTGATTGGTCAACTAACGGCATGGGCGAGTCACGAGTCTACTTGATAAGGTTGGGAGAATCGTGAATACTGTGTAAAAATTTGTGTGCTGAAAACATGATGTATAGTACGCATTTCGGAAATAATGTTCTAATTACTATATATATATATATATATATATATATATATATATATATATATATATATATATATATATATATATATATATATATGGTAAGCTAATACTTTCCCGGTGTTTCATAGTACCTTTGAGAGGGATCGACATTCTAAAACGCTTAATGTGGTTTAATGTACCAAAATAGCGACCAATAATCACCAAATTTCGCACACACACACACCTGGTCTTCATAAAGACTTTCACCTGACAAAAAATCAAAACCGAAATATAAGGAATATGGACTTTATTTTACGTTAAGCGTTTTCCCCTCCATTGACGCCCATTATAAGGAAAAGGCTTAATGTAACTTAAAGTACCAAGACAGCCACCAAAAATCACCAAATTTCTCACATATATATCTGGTCATAAACACTTTCACCTGACAAAAAATCTAAACCGAAATACAAGGAATATGGACTTTATTTTACATTAAGCCTTTTCCTTATAATGGGCGTCAATGGAGGGGAAAACGCTTAACGGAAGTCCATATTCCTTGTATTTCAGTTTTGATTTTTTGTTAGGTGAAAGTCTTTATGACCAGATGTGTGTGTGCGAAATTTGGTGATTATTGGTCGCTATTTTGGTACATTAAACCACATTAAGCGTTTTCACATTAAGTGTTTTAGAATGTCCCCACACCGATCGATAACATTTGCTACTTTTAGAACGGCCCATGCTCATTTGACATGGATGATCGACGATCGTGTGTCCGGGGCGCCGGGCCAGTTTTGATTAGGTGCTACGGGTGCTACGGTTGAAAATTGGGAAAAAATGAAATTCGACTTTTCAAAAATTCAAAATTCGTCATTTGAAAATTGAATTCGCCAGAGTGACGATTTGATGCCGTTTTTCTTCGTCACCATGGGTTCCGTTTTCGTCAATGACGAGAGTGACGAGCGGCAGCGGGAACCCTGCAGCCTAATAGGGATGCCTGCACTTGATGACCAATTTCACATGTATTTTGTGTACTTTAAAAATACAAAATACTGTATTTGTATTTAAATACATTTTTTTACACAGTATTTTGTATTTGTATTTAAATACATTTTTCCACTCAGTATTTTGTATTTTTATTTTAAATATATTTCTATGTATTTATGCCCATCTCTGACTGCCGCTAAGCGTTCATTGGAGGATAGCGTCAGACCCAGCTCCTCCTCTCATTCTTAGCTCCAACTTGTTCATTCTCACAGGGTTTCTTTCAGTCTCGCGCAGCACAACTCTCAGCTCTCCGGCATCGCTCTCTCCGAGTCCTTTGCGGATTATCCAAAGCCATGGGACCTTACCACGGTACCGCACCAGACACAGCATCGCTCTCTCCGAGCCCTTTTCTACAGATTCTCCAAAGCCAAGGACCTTACCACGGTACCGCACCACAGGCACCGTACGCTCACACTCCATCAGGTAACCCACCCACTCAGCCCCCGTCCTCAGTCCCCCCTGCTCGGCACCCTCGTAGCACGGGGCTATTCCCACAAAACACCACACTCATAAGCACTCTACTCAATATAAAATAATAATAATAATTAAATAATAATAAATAATTAATTAATAATAAATAAATATTATAATAATAAATAAAAAAAAAAGCTCTCCCAACGTCACAGCCAGGTGACGTCACGCCCCAGAACCGCCCATCCAGTGAACTTTTGACCCGTGACCTTTATGACCTTTGGGTCATAAATCTTTTTGAAAGAAGCGGCATTCTCCATCTCTCTCTTATGATATTTAACATTAGTTTTTTCAGTTTTAAATATTTATGCTCTTGTAAGGAAAAGTAGTAAAGATGTCCCAATGTTCTTGGTTAAGATGGATCGGTTTCCCGTGCGAGCAAATGGTAGCCACTTAATTATCTGGCCACTGTCAATTGAATGATCTTCCTTAGCACCCTAGTGGTGCCAAATGGAACCCCCATTCTCTGACTTCCCCCATGATCATGAATTGCTAACACTATCTGTATTCAAATGATTACTCAAGAACATTGGGGCATCTTTACTAATTTTCCTTATACTCTGATGCTCCCAGTACAGTAAAAATGCAGATATTATTGTATTTTATTGTTATTTATACATTTTTAAAATTAATAATCGTTTTGTTTGTTTCTTGTTTTATCCCCTAAATTAGAGTTCTGACCCGATACCAGACCGTTTCCTCAGAAGAGGATGATTCGGATCAGGGGCAAAGGGTCAGAACACCACCAGTGCCTGCATTTGAAAGACAAAGTGAACGCCCGTCTACCACCACGAAAAGGATTGGGGATCATAGAATGGAAAAGGAGAAATCTATTTCGAGTGCCAGCACAAGCACAGGTAAGACTCTTTTTAAACACGTCAGACATTTCTGGAAAAGTTTACTAGTTGGATTACAAGTTTGTGTAATCATTACATTGATTTTGAACGTCTAATTGATGTAAACAATGTTTCATTCAGGGTTTGAAATGATGGTCATAAGGATGCTGACGGAGCAATCTCTGGAATTAAAAGAGCTCCGAGAGAGGGTTGACTTTAATACAGCACTCCTTTATGACCTGTGCAGAGAGAGAGAGGCTGATGTTTCCTTTAATCTGAGGGCGGATCCTCTCAGCACTGATCTGGAGTTAGATCTGCCTCTAGCATCACCTGAGGACCTGCAGGAGCTAGAGATGAAGTTGGAGGATGCGGATTTTGCTAACAAATTGGTAAATGTTTGTCATTTCTATGGGAATTTGTACCTGTGAAGTACCCTTAACATGACCAGCCATTAGCTTTGTTTAAACTGTTACAGCTCTTATGTGAGTTTCCTTTAGCATTTTGTATATGTTTAGAGTTAAGGAGAAGAGGCACTGTCATTATGGGTTTTACCCCAGTGCTTTTTCAGGGATCTTAGTATATATTGGTATACTTGAAAGTATGTTGTAAAATTTGATGTACTGTAGGAGCATAATTCATTTTGTTTACTTCCTTCAGGTGTTAAAGCTTGCCGTTCTTGGAGGCAAGGACGTACCAAACACCACCAAGAGAATCCTGGCAAACCTCATGACACCAGAACTGGCAAAAGAGTATAACTGGACAGGTGCCAAAGGCAAAAAAGAATTCAAGAACTTCAAGATAAATAACATTATACTCTAAGTATAAATTGTTAAAAATAATTAATAGTGACATTAGCAATACATTTCTATCAATGTACAATGAATTTGTTATGGATTTTATACAGTTTGTTAACGGTCCTTGAATGATTTTGCTGTTATTTGAAAGTTTCTAAAGTTCAAATTAAGGCCTACAAAAAGGATATTAAATTAATTCTCTCTGTGTTTGGACCAAACAGAATTGGGATCAAAATGTTTTTCTGGTTTTCTGCTAACATCTTAGGTCTTTCTGTATCTATGATATACTTAGTTTTTTGTAAATGGGCTGAAATGCCCTTAAACAATTTAATACACCTGATGACACAGACCATGTAAACCATATGTCTATACTTTGTCAATATTGGATGAATGATTTAAGGTCTTAACATTTTAGTGACCCACCTTTACAGTTTGGAGGTGTTTAATTAGGAGGATAGGTTGGTAATTTTAAACTTGTACTCTGGGATTGACTGATATAATAATTTGATTGTTTTTAGATAACAGACAAAATATCATGCAATTACTGCCAAATGGAACGCACAAATTTAATTAGATTATTCCTCATCACCTTTGTTTTGTCAGGCACTGTGCGACAAAATTCGAAAACAAAAGATGCTACAAAGGATGAGGTGAAAGGGAGCATCACCTCATTCCTGTATAATGCACGAGATCTACAAGGCGGAAGAAGTAAGAGACGTACGGCAGAGCAGGAGAGTGGTGGCCCTTCCAAACAGGGAAGAGTGGAAGTGGACTAGGAGGTTATTTAATCTGTGAAATAAATGTATAAAGTGATTTATACTTTTCTATTTAATTTTTATTTAATTGTGATGTGTGATTTTCCTTAAATAAATATCACATAAAACTGATTTTCGGCCTATCTGCTTCTTTACTTTTGGTTCAGCCACAGTTTAACTTATCAGTTTTAAGTTATTTTACGGTTTATTACCTGTGAAACTCATCACTGTTTGCTCAATTTAATTTAGTTACCATGTGTAAATAATCTTAATATAATCCAGTAGGATATTTTTATGGCAATTATTCCAAATACCAGCTACTGTATGTACAGTGGATGCCACAGTTTAAATTAGCAGGATTGTGAAACCACATTTTCTGTATTACTTTCTCTTGTAAAATGTAATATGCTCTTTGAGTATGCAAAATGCAAAATTTGTAATTTTAACTGTAATCACAAGCATGTAATCAGACTTGCAAACTGTTGATTTTGCATATCCCAGATAAATCCGAAATCCTTGCCCATATGGGCTGGCCCACATTGTGCCCAGGTAATGTGGCCCATATGGGCCCCAGATAAATCCCACATCATTTGCCCATATGGGCTGGCCCACATTGTGCCCAGGTAATGTGGCCCATATGGGCCCCAGCAATAACCCATACCGAACCCATTTGGGTTATTTGGGCTGGCCCACATGGGGCCCATATGATTCTTGGGTGCAGATTTCGATAGGGCCCATATGGGGCCCATGTGGGAATGCTACCTGGGAGGTCAGCAGATCACTAAGGTATTCTGGTGCAAAGCCATTCGGTGCTTTATAGGTTAATAGCAGTATTTTATAGTCAATCCGAGACTTAACTGGTAACCAATGAAGGGAGGATAAGACTGGTGTGATGTGATCAAATTTTTTAGTGTTTGTGAGAACTCTGGCTGCTGCATTCTGTACCAGCTGAAGTTTATGTAAGGATCCAGACGGGCAACCAGTAGTCCAGTCTGGAAGTTAAAGGCATGTATTAATTTTTCTGCATCACGAAGTGAGAGCATCTTACGAAGCTTGGCTATGTTCCGTAGATGATATAACACAGTTCTAGTAATACTTCTTATGTGAGCATCAAAACATAGATCTGAATCTACTAGAAGACCAAGATTTCTAACCACCGTGTTAGGTTGTGTAGGAAGGCCACTAATGCTGAGGTGGTAAAACTTATTTCTTTCAGCCTTGGGACCAATTATCAGTACTTCTGTTTTTTAGGAATTTTTTTGCCATCCAGCAACGGATATCTAACAAACAGTCTTCTAACCGAGATAGGAGTGATGTATCATCAGGGTTAACATATATATATATATATATATATATATATATATATATATATATATATATATATATATATATATATATATATATATATATATATACACACACATATATATACACACATATATATACACACACACACACACACACACACACACATACTCTGTATCATATGATACTCTGTATCATATGATACTCTGTATCATATGATACTCTGTATCATCTGCATAACAATGAAACCCAACACCATGATTTCTCATAATGTTACCAAGAGGTAGCATGTATAGGGTAAACAGTAGTGGGCCCAGTACTGATCCCTGTGGGTCACCATATGTGACTTTGGTGGCCTTGGATGATTCGTTGTTCACATGGGCATACTGATAGCAATCAGTTAAATATGAGCGGAACCAAGAGAGTGCTGTCCCCATAATGCCAACCACACCTTCTAACCGGTCCAAGAGGATATTATGGTCCACAGTATCAAATGCTGCAGTTAAATCTAGTAATACCAACAGCGATATATAGCCACGGTCAGAAGCCATAAGTAAATCATTCATTACTTTGACTAGAGCAGTTTCTGTGCTATGGTTTGGTCTAAAGCCAGACTGATATAATTCATTAGTATTATTTTTTTGTAGGAAAGAAGACAACTGACGAACTACAACCTTATCCATGATCTTTGAAATGAAAGGAAGATTTGAGATAGGTCTATAGTTTCCTAAAACACTAGGTTCAAGATTTGCTTTCTTTAGGACGGGTCTAATAACAGCCATTTTAAAAGGTTTTGGAACATATCCAAGCTTAAGAGATGAGTTTAACACATTTAATAGGGTATTGCTAATCTGTGGTGGAATTTCCTTGAAGAATTTTGTAGGAATTGTGTCTACAAGGCTAGTAGAGGATTTACAGGAGGAAATTAAGTTCAAGAGTTCTGAGTGTTTTATAGGAATGAAAGATTCAAAGGTCTCATTATTGATAGGCATAAGACTGGCAGGAGGCTGGCAGCTGTAGGTAGCTAAGGACGTGCACTGGATGGTCTGTCTAATCTTAGTTATTTTACTATTAAAAAATGTAATAAAGTCATCACTCTTAAGAACTTGCGGGACTTGCGAGTTTAATGGAGAATTCTGTGTTAACCTTGCCACGGATTCAAATAGGAATTTTGGATTGGTTTTGTTCCCGTCTATTAATCTGGAGAGATACACAGACCTAGCAGTCACTAGTCACTCTTTCCATGCAGATTTGAAAACTAACAGTTTAGTTGAGCGCCATTTGCGCTCTAGCATGCGTGATGCCTGTTTGAGTTCACATGTATGATCAGAGTACCAGGGGGCAGGTTTCTTATCTCTATGCTTTATCTTCTTAAGTGGAGCTACAAGATCTAGTGTGCTACGAAGGGATTTTTCCATGTTTGCAGTTGCCTGTTCAAGTTCATTTATACACGATGCTTCAGATGTAAGGCTGAAGGACTGTGGAAGTTGTCAGTGAGGCAATGGAATGTCTGATTCTGTACTTTGGTCAACAGGAGGCTATATTGGATTCCAAACATTAGCAGAGGATTCTGAGGCATAATAGATACATGTTCCACCAGGATGCCATGACTAATAATCAAATCAAGGGTATGGTTACAAGCATGAGTAGGCCCGACTACAAGTGGTCATTGGTTGTGTGCAAGGATTGCTGGGATTGCTGTGAGAGAGTGGTGCCAGAGAGTGGTGTTGAGCTGCAGCGATTGTTTTGGGATTGTTTTTTGGAGTGTTTTGAACGTATTTTGAACGTATATTTTGAGTGTTTGTGTGCTTTACCTGTTTACGTGGGTGGCTGTTTTACTTCTATTTATTGTTCTTATTTTGGTTGGCGTGAGTGCTTGTCTGTCCTGTCTATTAATTAACAGCGCGATTATTACCGACAGTGAGCTGCGGGTGTCGCGTGAGCGGCATTTTCTGTCCGTGTTTAACTTCGTAACAAACACCCGCGGGGCGATAATAACTAATAATATCTAACATCGGTATTGTTACCCAGCGCCGGAAAAAGACAGTTGCTCCTGAGCTTTGCTCGGTCGCCAGTCGGGGCCGGGAGGACATTTTCCACTTTTTTCCCGCTCAGGCAGTATCCTGCTGTGAGGGGGTTTTTGTGGTTTTTCGACCTCCCAAGAGCAACTTCGATTTTGCTTAGTTTTTAGTTCATACTTGGTTCAGGCAGAAGTTCTTCTGGTAAGTAGTAGTAAATTTATCAGGTTTAAAATTTTAAATAAAAATAATAATTACAAGTTACTTGTTATTTTAGTGTACTCGGCACTTTAACTATAAAGATTAATTTGCGTAACGATAAATGCAGTAAATACACTATATGAATTTACTGGGCAGGGAGTACGGGGTCATAGTGAGTTAGTTAATTATGGGGCTGGCTCAGTGTTGTGTTTGCAAGATGCTTGCCCTTCTGGATGTTAGTGTCCAGTCTAACTTCATCTGCGAGCGATGTAAGCTAGTGGACTCACTCATGGTCAAGGTTCGCGACCTTGAGGAGCAACTGGCTCTCATCCAATGCAACAGTGAGTTAGAGGAGCTAGTTAATACGCCGTTTAGGGAGATGGTGTGTACGCCACTAGCGGGGATGAGGGAGAATGAAGAGCAGAGCGGTCGAGAGAGCTGGGTGACCGTAGGTCGTAGACGCAGGAAAAGGCGTACACACGTTACAGAGGCGGCATCACCTGAGGTGACTGTGTCTAACAGGTTTCAGGTGCTTCCAGCTTTAGAGCCAGAAGGGACTGGGGAGGCAGGTGGGCCCTTGGGCACTGAGGAGCCGCCTCCCCGAGGAAGAGGGAGGTTGTGGTAGTGGGGGATTCAATTATTAGGGGAGTAGACAGTTATGTGTGCACGCATGATAGAGGGTCCCATACGGTGTCTTGCCTGCCTGGTGCCCAGGTAGGAGACCTTCCAGATTGTGTGGACAAGCTTTTGGCCCCAGCTGGGGTGGATCCAGTTGTTGTGGTGCATGTTGGCACCAACGACATAGGCAAGGGTAGGAGGGCTGTTCTGCAGGATAAATTTATAGAAGTCGCCAATAAGCTTAGAAGCAGAACGTCCATGGTGGTATTCTCTGAAATACTCCACGTGCCACGCGCAAGTCAGGCTAAGCTAGCTGAGATAAGGAGTTAAATGCGTGGCTAAAAGGAAAGATGGGTTTAGGTTTATGGGGCACTGGAGGACCTTCTGGAACAGGTGGGACCTGTTCAAGCCGGATGGGTTGCATCTGAACCGAAGGGGAACCAGTGTACTGGGAAGGCGTATGTGTAGAGTAGTTGAGGAATGTTTAAACTAGGGCCTGGGGGGGCAGGGAGGTTAGTTAAATATGTAAGTGGGGGGAAACGGAAAGTCCCAAAAAAATCATATTATAAGGGGCACCGTAATAGGCCTACCCTTTGTTGTCTGTATTTAAACGCCAGGAGTATTAGGAATAAAATTCATGATTTAGAGGCTTTTATCTCATCGGACTCTTATGATATTATAGGAATAACTGAAACGTCGTTGAGAGAAATGGATGGACAAGAATATAATATGGATGGTTACACGTTGTTCTGTAAAGACCGTATAGGTAAGAAGGGAGGTGGTGATATACACTCACCTAAAGGATTATTAGGAACACCATACAAATATGGTGTTTGACCCCCTTTCACCTTCAGAACTGCCTTAATTCTACGTGGCATTGATTCAACAAGGTGCTGAAAGCATTCTTTAGAAATGTTGGCCCATATTGATAGGATAGCATCTTGCAGTTGATGGAGATTTGTGGGATGCACATCCAGGGCACGAAGCTCCCGTTCCACCACATCCCAAAGATGCTCTATTGGGTTGAGATCTGGTGACTGTGGGGGCCATTTTAGTACAGTGAACTCATTGTCATGTTCAAGAAACCAATTTAAAATGATTCGAGCTTTGTGACATGGTGCATTATCCTGCTGGAAGTAGCCATCAGAGGATGGGTACATGGTGGTCATAAAGGGATGGACATGGTCAGAAACAATGCTCAGGTAGGCCGTGGCATTTAAACGATGCCCAATTGGCACTAAGGGGCCTAAAGTGTGCCAAGAAAACATCCCCACACCATTACACCACCACCCCCAGCCTGCACAGTGGTAACAAGGCATGATGGATCCATGTTCTCATTCTGTTTACGCCAAATTCTGACTCTACCATTTGAATGTCTCAACAGAAATCGAGACTCATCAGACCAGGCAACATTTTTCCAGTCTTCAACTGTCCAATTTTGGTGAGCTCGTGCAAATTGTAGCCTCTTTTTCCTATTTGTAGTGGAGATGAGTGGTACCCGGTGGGGTCTTCTGCTGTTGTAGCCCATCCGCCTCAAGGTTGTGCGTGTTGTGGCTTCACAAATGCTTTGCTGCATACCTCGGTTGTAACGAGTGGTTATTTCAGTCAAAGTTGCTCTTCTATCAGCTTGAATCAGTCGGCCCATTGTCCTCTGACCTCTAGCATCAACAAGGCATTTTCACCCACAGGACTGCCGCATACTGGATGTTTTTCCCTTTGCACACCATTTTTTGTAAACCCTAGAAATGGTTGTGCGTGAAAATCCCAGTAACTGAGCAGATTGTGAAATACTCAGACCAGCCCGTCTGGCACCAACAACCATGCCATGCTCAAAATTGCTTAAATCACCTTTCTTTCCCATTCTGACATTCAGTTTGGAGTTCAGGAGATTGTCTTGACCAGGACCTAAATGCATTGAAGCAACTGCCATGTGATTGGTTGATTAGATAATTGCATTAATGAGAAATTGAACAGGTGTTCCTAATAATCCTTTAGGTGAGTGTATATGTAAAGGAAAACTTGCAGGCAAGGGAACTTACTGATATAAGTAAAACTACAGAAGCTATATGGGTAAAATTAGATGCTAAAAACTCAAATAGCCTAATTGTCTGTGTTTGTTACGGAGCACCTAATGTAGCTGCTGAGGAAAGCAGATTGTTATACAGTGATATTAGGATTATGAGCAATAAAAATTATGTGGTAGTTGTGGGTGATTTTAATCTACCGGGGATGCAGTGGGACATTGTCGCTGGCTCTTCTGAAAATGAACTGGAGATGGTGGAAGTAGTACAGGATTGTTTTTTTACTCAGTGTGTTAACACCCCTACCAGGGGAGATGTCATTCTTGATCTTGTTTTCTCTAATAACCAGGACAGGATTGGTAAATTAGATGTTTTGTCATACGACGGAGAACACGGACCAGGGAAACAGGTGGACGAAAGCAGGAATGGGGTTAAATAAAAGGATTTAATGGGGAAACGTAAGGGCATAAGGAAAAAACAACAACACGGAGCTACACGACAATATAACAATGCACGACACTACAATGACAGAACTAGGGAAACAAACTCTGACGTGGACTTAAATACATCGAACTAATACAGACAATTGAAAACAGCCGTGAAACACTAGGAATCGACATGAGGTTAACGAGGGGGGCATGGCACAGGAGGATCAGCATGATCGGGGTGTAACACGTTTTAAAACCACTTGAATGCTGGGGTACCGGAAAGAATGCTGGGGTACCGGAAATGCTGTAAGTGACGTCAGATGCCGGAGACTTGGCGGAAAACTTGAATGAACAGCGAGGACAATTTGGAATCACTCGAGGAATACATTGACTGATACTTCGACGATATAGTCATGAAGAAGAACCTAAATACATCTTCCCCGGCCAAAAGCGAGACGCCGTCATCTAAAAGAAGTCGCCCGGCAGACTCCCCTGGAACAACTTCGCCAACTAGTAGAGACTTTTCCGACATCCTGGATTCAATCGACAAGCGATTGTCCAGCTTCGACGCGAGGTTGTCTTTGGTTGAGATTTTACATCAAGAATTCAGATCCCTGAGGGAGTCTTTGGAATTCAGCCAGCAACAAATGGAAAAACTCGCTGCTGAAAATGCCTCACTACGGGACTCCGTTAAGTCTCTAGCTGAGAATGTGGCTCATCTAAATGAAGAAAATAAAAAAATTAAAAAAAGAGACTGTCATCAATCTCCAAGCCCATAGCATGAGAGATAACCTGGTGTTTTCAGGCATCCCGGAATCTGCTGAAGAGGACGCAGAAGTTACTGTTAGAACATTTATCAAGACCCACCTGAAGCTTCCAGAGGACACTGTGGAAAACATCTGCTTTGAAAGAGTCCATCGGCTGGGAGCTAAGAGGCCTGGTGCCCTGAGACCGCGTCCTATCGTGGCTAAGTTCGGATATTTTAAGCAGAAGCAGCAGGTGAAGAGTCGCAGCAGGGAGCTGAAAGGAACGGACTTTGGCGCAAACAACCAGTTCCCCAAAGAGATCCTGGAGCGACGCAAAGTTCTGTTCCCAATCCGACGCAGCTCCATTCAGAAGGGCTCTCGAGCTTTCATCTCCGTGGACTGGCTCTACGTGGATGGGCAGCTCTACCGCGACCCTAACATCACTCCCTGGTGTTACGTGCCGTAAGTTCCAGGGTGAGCCCTGCAGAATCTCCGGACCTCCCTCCTTCGTCGTCATTCGCCGGCTGCATCTTGGCTCCGCCTTGCTGACCATACCCCGCCCTCGGCTCCTCCAATGCGTCGCGCGTCACTTCCTGGTTCCCGGAGTGAAAAGCCGGACAGAAAGAACCCTCGAGAGCTCTGCTCATATTTTGGATTGTGTTTTGGTTTACTATTTGATTGATTATTGTGTATGACGGTTTTGGTTTCTCGGATTACGATTTCTCGCTTTGCCCCTTCTCTGTACTTCTGCCCTGGTTTTGTTTGCTTTCTGGTTTTCGATCTTTCGCCCAGTTTTTGGTTTACGACTTCGCGCGCCCCTCGGACTTTACGCTTTGGCTTGTATGTGTGTTTGTGTATGTATCTGGTGCGTAGGGAGTGGTTGCCGTTTTGTTTTGTTATACTTTGTGTCCACTGATTTGGATAGGGAGTTAGGTATAGGTTTTGTTGTTTCTGTGTTCTTTGGTAGTTCAGTTAGATTTGGGTTTCGTTCGGTAGTTGGGGTTTTGTTTATTATTTTGGCCTTTATCACTCCTGAAGCTCTTGCACCAGGTTTGCTGTTCTGTGTCTGTCGTGTGTATCAAAAATATAAAAAACATAAAAAAATACCCCTTTGTCCACGTGTGTTCCCTTGTGCACCACACCCTGTGTTTCCCTTATTCCCCATTCCCCTTTCCCTTCCTCTGTTACGCCCCAACCCTAGACTGGGGTTCGTAACAGAAATTGGGCGCTCGTCCGGGATCCCATTGTTTGGGATATTACCCACCGGGATATTGTTATCTGGGATTTCACTGTTTTGTATCGTTCCCCTGTGCTGCCTGTGTCACTCGATTGCTGTGTGTTTTTCGGCTTTGCTTGGCGGTTTACCTGTGGTAGGGATAGTTTGTGTAACTAGGTTTAGTATGGCTACATTCGACCTGCTTGAGTTTACGCTGAACCCCACAGCGGAACAATTTGAGGCTTGCAGGAAGTCTGACCTGGTAGCCATAGCGGGATTCTTCAACGTGGTGATCCCTGTCGGTGCCTCGAAGCAGGTGATTAAGCAGGTCCTGCAGGACGAGTTGGTTATGCAAGGAATCCTGCCAGAGCCTGGAGATCTCTCGGGTGTTGCACCTAGCCCAGCCCGGTCGCCTACGACGGCGGAAGCCGGAGGCCCGGTGCCAGGGCCTCGCATGGATCCCAAGAATCTCGGCTCGTCTAAGGAGGAGATCCTCCTCACAATTCGGCTGAGAGAAACCGAACTGGAGATTAAGAGGCAGGACTGCCAGGCCCAACTCTTACGGATTAGGGCTTTGGAGATGGAAGCAGAGCGGGACGCTACCGTGCAAAGGGCGAGGGTAGGCCAGGCACAGCCTGTTCCTCCGCCGCGGAAGGTAAGCTCGCCCCTTGAAACTGCTCGCTCCACTGCTCGTGCCGGTGTAGGTTCGCCGGACGAGAACGTGCGTCCTAATCCTCAATCTCCGCTGGGTTTAACTCGATCTCCTGAAAGGGAGAACATTGGATTTGACGTGAGTCGCCATATTGGACTCGTGTCCATATTTAGAGAAAATGAAGTGGATGCATATTTCCCCATCTTCGAGCACATCGCGACCACTTTGAATTGGCCCAGGCACCTTTGGTCGCTTTTGCTTCAATGCAAACTCGTAGGGAAAGCTCAGGAGGTATGTTCGGCTCTTGGATTAGAACAGAGTCTAGATTATGATGTGGTGAAGGCCACTGTTTTAACGACTTATGAGTTAGTGCCCGAAGCATACCGGCAGAACTTTCGAAAACTTTGTAAATCCGCCCAGCAAACCCACGTGGAATTCGCTCGGGAGAAGTCACTCCTCTTTGATAAGTGGTGTACCGCTAGTGGTGTGACTGACTTTGATCATCTTAAAGAGCTGCTTTTGTTAGAGTAGTTTAAAAACTGTGTACCTGATCGTGTGGTTATCTACTTGAATGAACAAAAGGTGACGTCTCTTGCGGAAGCCGCCACCCTCGCTGATGAATTCATACTGACCCATCGAACCGTGTTTGTTCCTACCCCTATGCCTCGTAAACTCCACCCTAGATCGGTGCCGACTCCTGAGACGGCTGTTTCTACCTCACGCGTAGAAACCAGGGAATGTTTCTATTGCCATGAAGTTGGTCATCTGATATCTGTTTGTCCTGCGCTTCGGCGCAAGAATACCCGTTCGGCTGTTAGGAAGGTAAATGTTGCTGATTGTGTTATTGATGTCTCGCCGCCAGCCCACTCTGTTGAACCTGCCTTCCAACCATTTGTGTTTTCTGGTTTGGTTTCGTTCGATGATGCCGATGTACATACCCCTGTAACCATTTTGCGTGACACTGGAGCTGCTCAGTCCTTCATACTAGACGACGTGTTACCCTTTACTGACTCGACGTACACTGGTTATGATGTTCTTGTGCAAGGGATTGAGTTAGGAACTGTGAGAGTGCCTCTGCACCAAGTGTATTTGAAAACCGATGATTTCTGTGGTTTTGTTAAAGTGGCTGTTCGACCTCGTCTTCCTGTTTCGGGTGTTACATTCATTTTGGGGAACGACATAGCGGGAGGAAAGGTAGTTCCACTACCTGAGGTAGCGTCAGATCCAGGGTGCTGCTCTGACAATTTGGATGTTGAATATCCTGCTATATTCCCCACTTGTGTTCTCACTCGGTCTCAGGCTCGAAGATTTGCAGACATTGAGCTGGCTGCTACCCTTATGTCTGACTCCCCTCTAGCAACTTCTTCATTGTGCGATTTTGACACCCCTGTTGCTCGCCATGTCCTCGATCCCCCTGAAGTTCCCTCCATGAGAGAAGCCCTAGCTATGGCTCAGGGAGCAAATCTCTCCCTGGTGCCCTGTCCTGCCTCCGCTGTCGAGAAGACAGACTTCAAGAACCACCCCACTACGTGCGACCGCGATCAAGTGCGGAAAGTGTCCCCTCCAGACCTTGACATCTCGTTACCCTCGGTTATTCGCTGGTGGTTTCTATTTCTCCTGCTTCTCAGTTCTTTTGTTTTTGGGTGCTTTGATTGTTCAAATCTCGATTGTGATTGCGAACTCCTGTCGGGTTCGCTCTTGTGTGGGGGGGTGTTACGTGCCGTAAGTTCCAGGGTGAGCCCTGCAGAATCTCCGGACCTCCCTCCTTCGTCGTCATTCGCCGGCTGCATCTTGGCTCCGCCTTGCTGACCATACCCCGCCCTCGGCTCCTCCAATGCGTCGCGCGTCACTTCCTGGTTCCCGGAGTGAAAAGCCGGACAGAAAGAACCCTCGAGAGCTCTGCTCATATTTTGGATTGTGTTTTGGTTTACTATTTGATTGATTATTGTGTATGACGGTTTTGGTTTCTCGGATTACGATTTCTCGCTTTGCCCCTTCTCTGTACTTCTGCCCTGGTTTTGTTTGCTTTCTGGTTTTCGATCTTTCGCCCAGTTTTTGGTTTACGACTTCGCGCGCCCCTCGGACTTTACGCTTTGGCTTGTATGTGTGTTTGTGTATGTATCTGGTGCGTAGGGAGTGGTTGCCGTTTTGTTTTGTTATACTTTGTGTCCACTGATTTGGATAGGGAGTTAGGTATAGGTTTTGTTGTTTCTGTGTTCTTTGGTAGTTCAGTTAGATTTGGGTTTCGTTCGGTAGTTGGGGTTTTGTTTATTATTTTGGCCTTTATCACTCCTGAAGCTCTTGCACCAGGTTTGCTGTTCTGTGTCTGTCGTGTGTATCAAAAATATAAAAAACATAAAAAAATACCCCTTTGTCCACGTGTGTTCCCTTGTGCACCACACCCTGTGTTTCCCTTATTCCCCATTCCCCTTTCCCTTCCTCTGTTACGCCCCAACCCTAGACTGGGGTTTGTAACACTGGTTATATTAACGACATTCCAGATAAGAACCCATAATATTTTTCTTCGTTTCCCTAATCCTCTTCCATTCACATCAATTTAACTTATATATGTAAATTCGCTAATTTAATGTTATGTCATAACTTAACAAATACACTACAGTCAGTCTCCGTAGCATTACAACACTAATAATGTTTTCGTTTTTCTGTCTTTCACCTATACCCTTACCCGCGTGCCCCTTTGTATGTTTTTTTTCACTTCTCCCTGCTTTCACTGCACCGATCACCTGCTTTAAATTTCTACTCAGTCACTCACAACACACTCAATCTGTACACATCTGCACGGCACGACCATGTTTATATGTCACCACAACCACTCCGACCTTATAGTGCACACAGACATATAGGATACACACACACACACACACACACACACACACACACACACAAGCGCTCACACGCTCGTTCATATCTCTCATTTACACGTGCAATATTAGCTACACACACACACATCTATGGGCACACTAAGGCTTGTCTCATGGAATGTTCATGGAGCTGGCTCCAGAGAGAAGAGGTTAAAAATATTTAGTCAGCTTAAAAAACTACAGGCAGACGTTGTTTTATTACAAGAGACTCATAGCCCTGCCACATCTACAGATGAACTTAAAACACCTGAGTTTCCTAATGTGTTCTCAGCCTGTTATAACTCTAGGCAAAGGGGGGTAGCAATTTTAATACATAAAAATGTTAATTTCACAGTACTCAACACAATTATAGATCCACAGGATAGATTTATAATCATTAAATTATCTATGCTTAACAAAAAGTTATATATTGTTAGTATATATGGTCCAAATGTTGATAACCCTTCATTCTTCCACGTTTTCTTTACTGCACTCTCTGAACACCTAGATAGCTCACTCGTTCTTGGGGGCGACCTCAACTTCGCAGTAAATAAAGAAATGGACAGGCTCAGTACAGCTGCTCAGCGCAATTGGGAATCCATAAATATAGTTAAGCAGTACATGAGCGACTATGGTCTTCGCGATGCATGGCGTTCTCTTCACCCCAACCGTAGGGAATATACTTTCTTCTCACACGTCCATCACTCGTACTCCAGTCTGGATTATTTCCTAGTCAGCAGCTCACTGCTGAGTGACATTTCAGACACTGAGATACACCCTATAGCTGTCAGCGATCATGCTCCTGTATCGTTAACCCTAATAAATAAGAAGGCCATTCCACCAATTAGAAACTGGAGATTTAATACATCTTTGCTTAAAGATGGAGATTTTACTAACTATTTAAAAAAAAGTGGGCTTTATATTTAGACTATAACGACCTGCCTGGAACATCAGCATCTATTCTCTGGGAAGCAGGCAAAGCTGTGATGAGAGGTAAAATAATCTCATTCTCATCATATAAAAAGAAAAGAGAAAACAAGTGTATTCCGGAATTAGAAGAAACCATCAAATACTTAGAAGAAGCCTATATATCATCCCCGGAACATGAAATACTGAACAAAATACGTAAAGCAAAATTAGAATTAAATGAAATTATTAACTCTCTGGGGTCGAGTATGTCGTCGGCGACATTGCGTACTTTTCGCGTCTATTTCAGTTTATATCTCGTTGAAATCTTAATGTAGAATCATGAAAAAAACGCTGGCTAAATCCGTAATCTGTCTTCTTTTCAAAACGTCCATTGTCGGAAGTATTAAAGTTTTTTAAATTAGGTTAAATCGGCAGAAAAGTAAACTATGTCATCTTACTTTGTTTTACCTGCATCGGGGGCGTGTAGTGCCGCTTTCACCTGAAGATCGCTATTCACATTCTAAATAGCCGCATTAGCGCGTATTCAAATCGCATTCGCATGGTAATTTGATTAACAGCGCTACGGTGAAACGCGATCCAGATACATCCCCTTCAGCGCCATAAAAGGGGGTTGGGGACGTGGCCAGGTGACAATGGCTCATTCATACACATGAAAGTTGCTACATATTCAATGAAAGGAGCCAGAAATAGTGACATGAGTTAGGTTTTTCTTATTTATTTATCCAAATGAATGTTGCAACTACACCATTTAGTCATCTTCATGTAGCCAAGACTTTAGTGATCAGATATCTGGGATCAAAAACTGCCAGCATTGCTTACTATGTACTTTTATAATGTTTCTGCAAATGTTCCAAACTGCATTTTGCAATGTCTATACTTTGATGTCAAATTTCAAACTTAACAAAAATCTGACATATTTACAATATATATTAAAATAAAGATGAGTGTAATGGCAAAACAAATATATAAGAAATAATTTATTTGCCATGAATTAAGTTTATGATATTTGAAGAAATGTGTGATCATGCCCCAGTCAGTGAAAGTGTGTTTCCTACCCCTAGACCCCAAAGGGTTAATAAAAGAACTCAATTCTTAGCACAAAGACTTCGATGGCAAAATTATGAACATGGTAACAAATCAGGTAAATTTCTAGCTAGCCAGTTAAAAATAAAGAAAAAACAACTATATGTGCTGTTAAAGACTTAACCAGGGATACAGTATATGACCCTGATAGAATAAACAACACTTTCAGGGACTTTTACAAATCTTTATACTCACCACAGATAAACCTATCTAAAGACGAAATTGACCAGTTTCTTGATAGTATAACCCTGTCCATCCTTAGGAGTCTTGGCATTGGTGGTTTGGCTTGGCGATGGCTTGCATCCTACCTCGAAGGCCGATCATACCAAGTGACATGGAAAGGACCCACATCTACCCCACGTAGTCTCTTCACCGGTGTCCCTCAGGGCTCGGTTCTTGGCCCACTCCTGTTCTCCCTCTATACCAAATCTCTTGGTGAGGTCATATCCTCTCATGGCTTCTCTTACCACTGCTATGCAGATGGCACTCAACTCATCCTCTCCTTCCCTCCTTCAGACACTCATGTCTCCACTAAGATATCTGCATGCCTAGCAGATATCTCATCTTGGATGACCGCTCACCAGCTGAAACTCAACCCTAGTAAAACGGAACTACTGTACATCCCCGCTGACTCATCCCCCCTCCTGGACCTTGCGATCTTCCTCGACAACTCCCTGATCCGTTCTTCAGTTACTGCTCGCAACCTTGGGGTTACCATGGACAATCGTCTGTCCTTTTCCTCACATATCGCCAATGTTTCCCGCTCTTGTCAGTTTCTCCTGTTTAATATCAGAAGGATACATCCATTTCTTTCCACACAGGCTGCCCAGATACTCGTTCAGTCCCTTGTCATCTCCCGCCTTGACTACTGCAACTCGCTTCTAGCGGGTTTACCACTGAGCGTCATTCGTCCCCTCCAACTGATTAAGAATGCAGCTGCTCGACTTGTTTTCAACCTTCCCAAGTTCTCCCCACACCACTCCTTTGCTGCGCTCCCTACACTGGCTTCCTGTGGCTGCTCGCATCAGATTCAAAACACTGATGCTCGCATACAAAGCCAAAAGTGACCTGGCTCCATCCTACCTAAAAGAACTCATCACACCCCGCACTGCACCACGATCTCTCCGATCCTCCAGCACTGCTCGACTGGTCCCACCACCCCTCAAGGCACAAGGAAGACACACCTCTCGGCTCTTCTCTGTTCTGGCAAGTTGGTGGAATGAACTCCCCCTAGATGTCCGAACAGCTGAGTCACTGAAGGTCTTCAAAAGACGACTTAAAACACCTTTTCCAGTGTAGGATCACACATGCACATATCACAGGGCCTGAATTCCAGGTGGCCTGAGACAAGGCCGAGCCTGGTACGAGAGGCACCAAAGGGGGGTTACACACATAAGCACACACAAACACACACAGATAAGGGAGGCCAGCACTCCAACTTTTATTGCCCAAAGATTTAGGGACCTACAGACAAGCAGAGTGGACCTAATGGACAGGGGTCCCTCGACTTGGCACACAACCCCCTCCCCATACATTCTGCCTTACATATCACTCACCCAACAGACAAACACCCTAAAGGAAGTTTCATTTAAGTTTGGCTTTTGTATACCCTGTATATTGATTTACTCACGACTACTAGTCTCAATATACAGATAGGTTATGTTTGTATGTGTCCTTAGACAATCTTAGTGTTTTGTGTGCCACCCTTATAACCATGTTCACGGAGTATCACCTATTTTACCCCTTTGCACTTGAACACATATAAATTTAAATAAATAGATAGGCATAGCTACCATTGTATATATGTTCTCATGGTATACCAGAAGAATCTGGAAAATTAGTGTAACCAATGTGTCCTAACTTTTAGAGAGTCTTCTTTGTTAACCCCCTGGGGCCTGAGGCCTTTTTTCCACTTTCGAGGTAGTCTGACATGCCTTGACATTTTAAAATATTTCACCTATCTAAAAAACATTTATCCCAAAGTGATACATTTGCTTTTATTCAGCACAAACTCAGCACCAATAATCTGAGACCTCTTAGAATGTTATTATTCTATTTTTTGTTAAAATCAACTTTAAACATATACTTTTCAAAAACCTATTTTCAGACATGCTGAGAAATTGTAAAAAATCACATTATAGACATTTCTAGGTAAGACTTTTGTGCTCTGAAACTTATAGACACAGGGGTTGGCTACACATAGGTGAAAGTGACATTCTGAAATTTTATGTAGTTTGATTACTAAAGTGTTAGTACTTTAGAGTGACACTCTTTTTCTCAAAGTCAGTGGCCTTCAAAATGAATATTGATGAGATAGGTGTCCTCACACCTGTAGTAGTTTGCATGCTGTCAATGGCCCATCAGTCTGGAATGTCACTGCACCGCACACCCATCACTTTGGAAAGGCAGTTTGAAACGCAAGAAAAGTAGCAACAATAAAATCCCTTTCACAGTTTATTGGTAGATGGAATGAAAAATGAAAAACTGTTACTATATGAATATAGAAAGCGATAAATATGATGCAGTGACTATTATTAACGCTCTGGGGACGAGGGCATCGTCGACCGCGTATCTTTCTCGTGTATTTCAGTTTATATCTCGCTGAAATCATTATGTAAAATCATGAAAAAAAACACTGACTAAATCCGTTATCTGTCTTCTTTTCAAAATTTCCATTGTCAGAAGTATTAAAGTTTTTAAAATTAGGTTAAAATAGGCAAAAAAGCAAATCGTGTCACCTTTCTTTGTTTTACTTGTATCGCGAGCGTTTAGGACCGCTCTCAGCGGAAGATCGCTGTTCACGTTCTAAATACGCTGCGTTTGAATCGGCGACCACGTGATTGCAGGCAGACAGGCTTAGCCCACTGAGCCATGAACGCAGGTATGAGCTGTGTGCAAATGAGGTGAGCATGTTTGGTGTCAAACTGATTGTTAATCACCCCTGATTCCAAATCTGGTCAGTGATTACCATAAAAGTGGATGTATCAAAGGTTATATCAGCTTAATGAAAATCATCAGTAAAGGGAGAATCAGTCGGGCCATAAATCCCAAAAGGACTGATACAGACCCCCTTCCGAAAGCCCGCCAAATTGATGGCCAGCCATTGGGCCAGGAGTCGAATTCCTGGTCATCCCTATTCATGAACTTTAGACCATAAAAACCTGGACCTCAGAACAAAGGTGCGCAGAGAACAACCATCCGCCCGAAGGAGAACATCAGCCAGGGCAAACAGATCATCAAGCGCAGAAAAGACCATCAGCCTGGGAGACGAGAAGCCCACAAGAAACCCTCCGGTGAAGGCCCAGCTGAACAGAGAACAGCACCCAAGACAAAGCTTCACCAGGAGAGAGAATCCAAAGGGGCTCCACTCCACTGCTCCAAACGCCATCAGCTCAGCAGCTCTGCCATCAACTGCCAAGACCCCCCCCCCCCACTCTTCAACCAAGTAAATCAACTTCCTTTCATTCTAACAACTTAAGCTGTTCTGTTAACCTGCTATAAGACTTTAGGGTCGTGTTTTCACAAACTGTGCTTGCTTTGCAGAACAGCATTTCCCATTTAAGGTTACTCATTTAAATCCGGTCATTGCATTTTCATAATTACATCGTTTGTTTTATTCCGTTATTTCATGTTTATTGTTTGTGTTAGGTGTAATGTCTGTCTTATGTCAGTTGTAGTGTTAGCTAGGAATAAATGCATGTCTTTTACACAACTTCAGCCTCCGTCATTGAATACTCACACTAAGTTCCTGCCTCTGTGCGATCTGGCTACACGCTCTGAACCTCAAACTCGCCTGAAACATCGCGAGACTCTCTCTCATCGGCCGTGAGGGGAGTTTCGCTACCAATCGTCTACATTACCTGGTGATGCAGCTCACTGGACGAGCCTTCTAACCCAGGTTACTAAGCGATACTGGTAATTAGTGAATCCCATTTAAGTCTCATTAACAGACTCACAGGGATACCGCAATTGAGTTTGGAGGAGCCAACCATTCGGCATAACGATTGGTTAATAATCAGCATTAGATAATAATTAAACTTTAATTAATTTCAAACATATTGGTGGAGATATTAAAAGTTACCTGAGCTAATAATTCCTACACCAGAAATACCTGAATTAGCACTTCTGGCACTATATTCTGGTTTTTTTCCTTTTATATAAAATTTTAAAAAAAAGCACTTTCCCAACAGAGTATTAGATCGATGGTATTCATAGCCTTGGTTTTATTGAGCTAGTGTCATGTAGAGTCTTAAAGCACTTATGTAAGTCGCTCTGGCTAAGGGCATCTGCCAAATGCTGTAAATGTAAATGGATACAAAATTCGTAAGGGCCTGATTGACAGCAACCTCTCATGAAGACTTTCAGCTGTACTCCCCTTTTCAGGCCACTCTTATACACCATTAAAGATCTTTATTTCTATTTTCTTATTTATCTCTTTGGTTAGAGCAATGTATCAAAATAAGAAAAAAGTGTATAAAAATATAATGATGTGACCAACCGGGCTACTTACTAAATCTAAGACGGTCATCCGAAGAAAACCAGGGACTCAAACTTTGTAAGTGCTGCTCCCATTTTCACATTTGAAATTATATCTCAAAGTGTCCCTCCCTCCCAGGTGAGCAGCGACACTTGGGGAGGGAGTGGTCGGGGGTAGGTGGGTGTGGGGGCTGGTCAGAATGGCATATAAATAGAAGACCTCCAGATGTCCAGTCACTCAACTGCCACTTCAAGTGAGACAAGAGCTCAAGGCTACCTAGAAGAATTCATCCTTTGTGAAGAACTCCTCGAGAATGGCTTCCAAATTGTAAGTTATGATCAGTTTATTTCTGTATTTTAATCTGTTGAAAGTCATGTGGATAAACTTGTTGTTCCTTGTATATACTAAACTGGAATTTTTTAATGGGGAGTCTTTTAAAGGGAATCAAAACTCTTTCTTTGGTACAGATGGAGTAAAGTCCCATGTAATTTACTTAGTTTTAAATTAATTGTACAGTACGATGTTTCTTTGCATTGCTCACAAAATGCTGTTAGATTGCTTAAAAACCAGGGCCAATAGGTTGATTACTAGGCATTTGTCAGACCCTTCCTAGGACTATGGGCCTTCCGTAAGCCAAAATAATAATGCCTCTACAGTTGCTGTTAGATTAGATTAGATTAGATTAGATTAGACTTTATTAATCCCACAATGGGGAAATTCTTTGAGAAAACAGCAGCAATAATGAAAAAAGACAGCACAAAAAAAGGACAGGATCCATAGGATCAGCAAAAAAATAACAATACAGATAAAAACAATAGAAAACAATTTCTAAAACTGTAAAAATATATAAGTAAAAATGTAAGAAAAAAAGAAACATATACACAATGCTAGTTATATGGATAGCAGCTGCTGAAATTATATATATATATATATATATATATATATATATATATATATATATATATATATATATACACATATACATACATACATACATACATACATACATACATACATACACACACACACATACATATACACACACACACACACACACACACACACACACACACACACACACACACACACACATATATATATACATATATATATATACACACACATATGTACATATACAGGGATTATATATATATTGATTATGTGGTCACTGCAGTGATGTGTTGTAAAGTCTAAAAGCTGTGGGGAGGAATGATCGACGGAAGCGCTCCTTCTTGCACTGAGGGTGTAACAGTCTCGTGCTGAAGGAGCTGCTCAGAGCCTCCACAGTGTGGTGCAGGGGGTGGGAGGGGTTATCCATAATAGATGACAGTTTTAATAGCATCCTTCTGTTCGCCACCTCCTCGATGGTGTCCAGTGTGCAGCCCAGGACAGAGCCAGCTTTCTTAACAAGCTTGTTAAGTTTTTTCCTGTCTCTGTCCGAGCTGCTCCCTGCCCAGCACACAACAGCGTAGAGAACTACTGAGGCCACTACTGAGTCATAAAAAGTCCGTAGGAGTTCTCTGCACACCCCGAAGGACCTCAGTCTCCTCAACAGGTGGAGGCGACTTTGGCCCTTCCTATACAGGGCAACTGTGTTTGTTGACCAGTCCAATTTATTATTGAGATGAACACCCAGGTATTTAAAAGTGTCCACAATATCAATGTCCGAGCCCTGGATGCTCACAGGAGTATGCACTGAAGCGTTCCTTCTGAAGTCGAGCACCAGCTCCTTTGTCTTACTGGTGTTCAGTAGCAAGTGGTTTTCCTCACACCAGTTCACAAAGTCAGTGATGACCCCCCTGTATTCCTGCTCATTCTCCCCGGACACACAACCAACAATGGCAGTGTCGTCTGAGAATTTCTGCAGGTGACAGTGATGGGAGCTGTACTTAAAATCAGCTGTGTACATGGTGAACAAAAATGGGGAGAGTACCGTCCCTTGAGGAGCCCCCGTGTTACAGACTACCACCTCTGACACAGTCACGCAACCTGACGAATTGTGGCCTGTCAGTGAGGTAGTCTAAAATCCAAGCAGCCAGATGTTGGTCCACACCTGCAGTCTCCAACTTCCCTCTCAACAGTGATGGTTGAATAGTGTTAAAAGCACTTGAGAAATCAAAAAACATGACCCTCAGTGTTCCCAGGGGCCTCCAGGTGAGACAGGGCCCGATGCAGCAGGTAGATAATGGCATCATCCACTCCGATGCCAGATCGATAGGCAAACTGCAGCGGATCCAGTGCTGAGCTCACCTGATTTCGGAGGTAGCTGAGGACGGTCCTCTCCATGGCTTTCATCAGGTGGGAGGTTAAGGCAACAGGTCTGTAGTGGTTCAGTTCCTTAGGATGTGATATTTTGGGAACTGGGACAACACAGGAGGTCTTCCACAGCGCCGGGACTCTCTCCAGACTGAGACTCAGGTTGAACATGAACAGAACAACCTCACAGAGCTGGTCTGCGCATTCCCTGAGGAGCCTGGAGCTGATGTTATCAGGGCCTGTGGCCTTCCTGGCCTTGGTCTTTTTGTTATGTACACTCACCTAAAGGATAATTAGGAACACCATACTAATATGGTGTTTGACCCCCTTTCGCCTTCAGAACTGCCTTAATTCTACGTGGCATTGATTCAACAAGGTGCTGAAAGCATTCTTTAGAAATGTTGGCCCATATTGATAGGATAGCATCTTGCAGTTGATGGACATTTGTGGGATGCACATCCAGGGCACGAAGCTCCCGTTCCACCACATCCCAAAGATGCTCTATTGGGTTGAGATCTGGTGACTGTGGGGGCCATTTTAGTACAGCGAACTCATTGTCATGTTCAAGAAACCAATTTGAAATAATTCGAGCTTTGTGACATGGTGCATTATCCTGCTGGAAGTAGCCATCAGAGGATGGGTACATGGTGGTCATAAAGGGATGGACATGGTCAGAAACAATGCTCAGGTAGGCCGTGGCATTTAAACGATGCCCAATTGGCACTAAGGGGCCTAAAGTGTGCCAAGAAAACATCCCCCACACCATTACACCACCACCACCACCACCAGCCTGCACAGTGGTAACAAGGCATGATGGATCCATGTTCTCATTCTGTTTACGCCAAATTCTGACTCTACCATTTGAATGTTTCAACAGAAATCGAGACTCATCAGACCAGGCAACATTTTTCCAGTCTTCAACTGTCCAATTTTGGTGAGCTCGTGCAAATTGTAGCCTCTTTTTCCTATTTGTAGTGGAGATGAGTGGTACCCGGTGGGGTCTTCTGCTGTTGTAGCCCATCCGCCTCAAGGTTGTGCGTGTTGTGGCTTCACAAATGCTTTGCTGCATACCTCGGTTGTAACGAGTTGTTATTTCAGTCAAAGTTGCTCTTCTATCAGCTTGAATCAGTCGGCCCATTCTCCTCTGATCTCTAGCATCAACAAGGCATTTTCTCCCACAGGACTGCCGCATACTGGATGTTTTTCCCTTTGCACACCATTCTTTGTAAACCCTAGAAATGGTTGTGCGTGAAAATCCCAGTAACTGAGCAGATTGTGAAATACTCAGACCGGCCCGTCTGGCACCAACAACCATGCCACGCTCAAAATTTGCTTAAATCACCTTTCTTTCCCATTCTGACATTCAGTTTGGAGTTCAGGAGATTGTCTTGACCAGGACCACACCCCTAAATGCATTGAAGCAACTGCCATGTGATTGGTTGAGTAGATAATTGCATTAATGAGAAATTGAACAGGTGTTCCTAATAATCCTTTAGGTGAGTGTATATGACTTTGACCCGATTAATTAGTGCTGCCAGTCTAGGAGCCATCAGTAGGAGAACAAGTATGCAAATTTTTGTTTACCAAGAATAATCAATGGCAATAATGAGTGGAATGTGGCCTTGTTCAATTGAAAGTCATGAATCTATTCTAAGATGACTTATCCGTTAATAAATGTTTTTCTTTTTTTCAGTGCTTCCAACAGGCATTTTCTGCTTTGCCCCGTCTGCCAGAAGACGCAGCCGAACCTGTCGGTGCACCTGACCCGTGTGTGCCTGAAGACGTCATCGAAAGAGGCTATCCGTGACGTTTTGGAGAAGGGAAAGAAGGATGCGCTGGACGTTCTGCGGTGGGGCAGGGTCTTTAATTACAGGCACCTCCGAGAGATTTTCGATGGTGCTGATCCAGCGGACAGGCTGGTGGAAGAACTTTTCAGTCTTTCTACACATCACATGTTGTTTTTCCTGACTGAACAGTCACTAACAGTGCTTCTTTTTTTGAACAGATGATCAAGGAGTTGGAGCGTCGCCATATAGTGGTGACTGACATGCCCCAGTCACCAGTGATGGATCGGACCAGCACTGTCTCCGCAGCCAAGCCACCGGAAAGCTAAGAGGGTGGGTGTGACGGTCATGGAGTGACCGCACAGGGAAGGCTTTCATGGAGACTGTTTTACACATAAATGCGCACACCCAGACGTTTGCACACTCACATACACGTGCATGGACTTTCGCATTCGCATCTAACATTATTGAGTAAACATTGGACTGGTGTTTTAATAAATGTAATGTACATGTAATGAAAAGAAAACACAAGATTATTTCCTTATGCTGTGGACATTTATTGTGCTTAGGTAGGGACGTAAACTTGAGCGCAAAAGAGATGTTTGTGCATAAAATGATTACCGTTTGTGCAGTGAGTGTTCTGGTTTTCGCTCTGGCAGCGTCTGTCCAGCAGCAAAAGGGTGCCGTCAGGAAGCGAAGCATCATTATTTGGTTCCGGGCCTAATTGGCCTAGTCCATGCTGATTATGGCCAGGAGGATGACAGAGGTGGCCTTGATCAAACCACCTCTGTATTGTGTCTTTTCCTGTGCTACTAGGATGGGCTGTTTTTGTACTTATTTAGTAAATCTGCTTATTTGCAGATGTAAGAGCGTGTGCTTTTGTCTCAGTCTCTCTTGTTGTGTAAGGGTTAATTGATTGCTATGTGTTCACCATGGTTTGTATCACTGCACGAACTTTTCCTGATTTTTGAATAGAATTTTTTTCATTTTTCTTCTTTGTAATTCTATGGAATTAATTTGAATTCGGTATATGGACATTTATTGCTTGATTTTTTTTTTTTTTTTCTTCCAAGCCTGAAATAAAATTTTGTCCATTCTCACACTGACTCTGATTTTTCTGGCCAAATCCCCTTCCGTTAAACAGCGTCCGCTCAGCTACCACCACAGTGAGCAAGCAGAAGATGCCCACAGTGCCAGCAGTGGAGAGACCTTTCAAGTGTGAGTATCTCAGTTTTTACACTGATGCTGTTTGTTTTTGAGCCAGATCAATAAGCATTTTTATGACAAAATGTGTTCCCAACATTGCAGTACCCAGGAGGTGCAGTGGCCACAGAAGTCAAGGCAGCTGATTGCAGAAAAGGGGCTCTACAGGACCATCCGCTGCTGAAAGGCTTTGCCACTTACTTGGAGAGGGATCTCCAGAATGAGAATTTTAAACAGGAGGTGATGATCCCCATAGAATTATTATCTATCACTCACTCACCCACCCACCTACCTCCCATCCATCCATCCATCCTTATTCTGCTGCTTCTTCTCAGGTGGAAAATGTAGCCAGGTTCCTGTTTTTCATGAACCCGCAGGAGCCCTCCCTGGAATTCGTCAAGGAAAGGGAGAAGACCAGGCATTTCTTCTCTGAGCTGACAGAGGCTAAATTGACCAAGCAGACACAGATAAATTACATAAAGAGCCTGAAGAGGTTGGTTGTTTTGTGAATTTTTAGTGTAGTTATATATGTGTTTATATACATATGTTTCTTCAAGCCAGTTTAATCCTCCCCACTATTGTCTTTATCACGATTACATATGTCTACATTCATGTGAATACTTCCATACTTGTGCTTCCTCGGATAGATTCCTCAAGTATCATACGATTGATACTGACCTCCGGAGCAAGAACGAAAGGCTGTGGAGCGATGCAAAGCACTTCGAGTACCTGGGCTTACTGCAGCAGAGCTGTGCTAAGTTAGTCAGCAAGGAGATCATCCAAAGGAGGTGCGCTTAATTCTTCTCGCCTATTTTACTCCTGTGGAGCTGCCTGGAGACCATGACATCCTGCTGCTCTGACTTGCCCACCATCAGAAGCGGCACCTATGCCGCCTTGCCCTGCCCTCCCCTCCCCTCTGCATTAATTGCACATTATAATATCTAACCGTATATGTTAGAATTGAAATTGATTGAATTTTTCTTTTTCTTTACCTCCCCCCCCCCATAGGCATGCCATTCTGAGAGAGAAGGATCCACGCTCTCCAGAAGACTGCTGGGCTGTGCTGAGGGCTGCCAAGAAGGATTTCTTGGCAGACCTCGGTAAAGTCTATCCGGAAAAGGGCTCCCTGGAATCCACAGAGTGCTGCCTCGTGCTGTACTACCTGCAGACTGTTGTCATTTTGAAACATCTCCAGCGACCAGGAGTGGTAGAGCACATGACTAAGTATTATAATCTTTTTGTTGCCCTCACTGTCACTTCACTGCCATTACTCTTATTAACTGGTGTGACGCCCTTGTCCTGTGCAGGTCGAGGAGTGGATGACTAGGACCACAGACGAGTCAGGCTATGCAGTCATTGGTGTAAAGGAGCATAACACGTCTGCACACCAAGTGGCCTGCTTTGCCTTGCCCAATGAGGAGGAGATGGTAAGTTTATCACATTGGATCAGATTAATTTCACGTTTCCTGCTAGAACCAAGCAAGTCACACTCAAAAGCAGATATTTAATCTTCCTGTTACTACTCTGCCTACAGTGGTTCGACATCTATTTTACGCAGGTGCGTCCTCAGCACCTGGCCTGCAAAAGGAACCAGCTGAGTAAGGATGACCTGGGAGATGAGCTATTTTTTTTTTTTTTTATCTCCACCTCCTGAAGGCCCATATACAACACGTCCAATGACTTCAACCGGCTGCACCAGAAGTAAGCCGATCATCCTGACTCATTTCCCTTATATGCTCTAAATGTTTGTTATCGGGTGAAAAGTATTGATTGAAAAATGTCATTTTCAATTTTAGGTACAAGTTGGACCCGGTGACGAGGCAGACTGCCTGATGTGTGTGTGAGACGGCCACCAAGACCATGACAGACTCGGAGAAGTCCATGGTGGCCGACTATCTCACTCATTCGACTGCGACAGCTGACCGGCACTACAGGATGAAACTGTCACAGAATGTAGTGGTGGCCAGCAAGCTGCTGGGCAAGCTGGCAGGTGACTCAAGGTAAGCATGTTTTGTGTTTGTCAACACACTTAAACAAAATCAACACATGCAACCAAAGCCCCCACCACTAAACACTAACATTACACGATTTTTATTTTAGTAACGAGTCTGCGGAGGAGGGAACAAGCCGTGGTGCCCGGGCGGCTGCCCGGGATACTGGGTCCAACCAGCAGATGGACGTCCAGACGGTGTTGGACCTGCTCCTGGGTTGCACGCTGCCAGGTGTCGGAGAAGTTTCAGTGCCAGCTGTATGAGCGCTGGCTTAAGGCGCAGATGAGACTGCGTGTCCAGCATGTGCTCTGTAAGTATTATTTTTAACGCTAATGCCATTTTTACTGACAAACGATCCTATGTATATGATTCACATTCACTTCTTGACAGTACACTTTGGCAGGACGGAGTCCTGGGTCAGCTCCTGGATAAGGAAGCAGGGATGGAAAAGCAACATCCCTAGTGCGGCCAGCATCCTTAAAGATTGGAAGCCCACAGGACCCGTGGACAAGTAGTCTCATCACCACCCAGAAGTGGTGAGGACTGGTGATTACAGACATCACTGGCAAGGGCAAGGGAGTCTGCACCAGCCGGCCGTTCCAGTCTGGAGAGGTGGTCTGTGACTACCATGGATAGGTAGTAACAGCCACAGAGAGGAAACGCATCCACCACAAAGTAGATGAAATGGAGACGGGCTGCATGTTCTTCTATCGGAACAAAAAAAACAAGCAGATGTGCATTGACGCGCACTCACCAGGCATTTGTCAAGCTCCTAGCAACACTGATACAGAGGATTGGAGTAGTGGTAAGTTTTCAAGCTTGGCAATGGATTTTATTGTTTAAATGTGCAAAAGACTGAAAGTGTTTATGCTCACAGTTGCAGCTAACGACGATGACACTGAACTGCTATGCACGGCAAAGGTTATTTTCAGAGATAATCGTGAAGGGCCCGGACCCCTGCAAGTTAGCCATAAACGGAAAAGAGCGGATAGTTTTAACAGTACGTGGAACTATATTGCTTACTCGTATCATTGGTTTTTCTGTATGAAATGCTTAACAGTGCCTGTTCTTTAATAGATACAGCTGATGATGAATTGCTGGTCGCTGCGACTCAAAAAATTGAAGCAGAGCTAGCAACAGAAACTACAGCCTCAACCGACAGCGTACAGGGCGACCCGACCGGACAGCTGGAATTTACGTGACCGGGAACTCCCACGACACGAAGCGGACCGTCGGACCAAGGGGGATCTGTGAGCGGTGTTCCAGCATCCTCACCCCGTGCCTTACCGGAGCCACTGCTGTGGTCACAAGATACTGACAACTTAACACCTTGGCAATTGCCTGTTGTGATTTCCCCGGCCGGAGCGGATTCCCGAAAGGAGTGTTTGAAGGCGCTCAAACTAGCATTGTTCCTTTTTCAGGATTTTTTGGCGGATCTGTCTGACCAGATCTAAAGAATAAGCAAGGGGACTGAAAAACGGTGGCTTTGTAGTTTTGATGGGGCCGGGGGGTCTAGAAGGATGCATATAGACGATGATGGAGAAGCAATGATTAACCCTGATCTGCAGCGGCTGATTGACGAACTAAATGACGGACCGCTGGGTGAGGTTAACACCTTTTTGCTTGATATGATAAATTATTTAAATTCAACAAATGCACATGTGTCTATGGATGTGGAAATGGCTGGCGGCCACACGGGCGTGCTTGGTGTTAGGAGTGACAACGGACTGGACACAGATATTGAAATGCTTGATGTAGATGATGGTTTGGCCATGCACTCTCAACTGCACCAGATGCTAACAGAGCTGAATGTTGAGCACCTGGGTGAATTTAACTCCATCTTACAAAACTTATTAAATGATTTAACTCTCTGGGGTCGAGTATGTCGTCGGCGACATCGCGTACTTTTCGCGTCTATTTCAGTTTATATCTCGCTGAAATCTTAATGTAGAATCATGAAAAAAAACACTGGTTAAATCCGTAATCTGTCTTCTTTACAAAACGTGCATTGTCGGAAGTATTAAATTTTTTTTAATTAGGTTAAATTGGCAAAAATGTAAACCATGTCATCTTACTTTGTTTTACCTGCATCGGGGGCGTGTAGTACCGCTCTCACCCGAAGATCGCTATTCACATTCTAAATAGCCGCATTAGCGCGTATTCAAATCGCATTCGCATGGTAATTTGATTAACAGCGCAACGGTGAAACGCGATCCAGATACATCCCCTTCAGCGCCATAAAAGGGGGTTGGGGACGTGGCCAGTTGACAATGGCTCATTCATACACATGAAAGTTGCTACATATTCAATGAAAGGAGCCAGAAATAGTGACATGAGTTAGGTTTTTCTTATTTATTTATCCAAATGAATGTTGCATCTACACCATTTAGTCATCTTCATGTAGCCAAGACTTTGGTGATCAGATATCTGGGATCAAAACAAACTGCCAGCATTGCTTACTATGTACTTTTATAATGTTTCTGCAAGTGTTCCAAACTGCATTTTGCAATGTCTATACTTTATGTCAAATTTCAATCTTAACAAAAATCTGACATATTTACAATATATATTAAAATAAAGATGAGTGTAATGGCAAAACAAATAAGAAATAATTTGTCATGAATTAAGTTTATGATATTTGAAGAAATGTGTGATCATGCCCCAGTCAGTGAAAGTGTGTTTCCTACCCCTAGACCCCAGAGGGTTAAATGATGATGGGTCAGCAGAGGTGGAACCAGAAATTATGGATGTTGATAATGGGGTACAACAACAAGGTGGTGGTGCAGCCGATGGTAAATGTTAATGTAATACGGAGGCCACAGTTTAACAACACTGAAATAAGGCAGTGTTTTCATTTTGATGGAATTGAGCATGATGATGATGATATACTGTAGTAGACGTTTACAGGGCTGTGATACAGACATTCCAAAATTTGGTGGACAGAGTGAACGCTTTAGCGGGGGCTGGGGATATCATACAGGTGGAACTGCAGGGGGCTTCAGTAACCAATAACACAGCTATACATGTTCGAGGCGAGATCGATCTAAATGATCTGCTATCGATGGTAGACAACCTTTCACAGAGCAATGCCAAGGTTTTCAACAATGAAACGCTGGAGCTGGTCGTTCAGATTGTTCATAATCGAAATGGTGGTGCAGCCAAACGACAGAAATTAACAAAGCTTTTAAAGTCTGACATTCTGCAAAAGAAGCTCAGATGGCTTATTGTTTCTGAAAACTGACAATAATCTGTGCTTTGCTTACTGTGTAGTCCGCCTCTTAAACCCCCGACATGCCACATCAGGTTGCGGAGATAGAAGCTAAGCGTTTGCAGGAAGCAGTAGGTCTAACTGAGTCAGACTTGGTGTCATTCTCAAACATAGCAGAGTTTGAGCAAATGCTTGGTGTCAAAATTGTGGTGTGGTACCGCTGTGACAAGTCTGACATTTTTAAGAAATTTCAGACAAAACTGGAGCCTTGTGATAAAACACTTTCTGTATCTTCAAGATCAACATTATTTTGGCATAAAAAGCTTAACTGCGTTTTTTGGGGAATCATACTGTTTGGTTGAGATTGTGTATATATTATCACTCATGTGTATTCTTATGAATGTATAACTTGTTTTATATGGCAACTGTGTAAGTGCTTAACAGTAATTTTCTATCATGTGCAGCAGACGAGCCCACCTCTGCTGTACGTTCTGTTGTTCCTATTTCCACTCCCACTTCCACATCCCATTCTATCCCACTCGAAATGTTGTTCACACCCACAATGTAACCTGATCACCTTAACCCTTTGGGGTCTAGGGGTAGGAAACACACTTTCACTGACTGGGGCATGATCACACATTTCTTCAAATATCATAAACTTAATTCATGGCAAATAAATTATTTCTTATATATTTGTTTTGCCATTACACTCATCTTTATTTTAATATATATTGTAAATATGTCAGATTTTTGTTAAGTTTGAAATTTGACATCAAAGTATAGACATTGCAAAATGCAGTTTGGAACATTTGCAGAAACATTATAAAAGTACATAGTAAGCAATGCTGGCAGTTTGTTTTGATCCCAGATATCTGATCACCAAAGTCTTGGCTACATGAAGATGACTAAATGGTGTAGATGCAACATTCATTTGGATAAATAAATAAGAAAAACCTAACTCATGTCACTATTTCTGGCTCCTTTCATTGAATATGTAGCAACTTTCATGTGTATGAATGAGCCATTGTCACCTGGCCACGTCCCCAACCCCCTTTTATGGCGCTGAAGGGGATGTATCTGGATCGCGTTTCACCGTTGCGCTGTTAATCAAATTACCATGCGAATGCAATTTGAATACGCGCTAATGCGGCTATTTAGAATGTGAATAGCGATCTTCAGGTGAAAGCGGCACTACACGCCCCCGATGCAGGTAAAACAAAGTAAGATGACATGGTTTACTTTTCTGCCGATTTAACCTAATTAAAAAAACTTTAATACTTCCGACAATGGACGTTTTGAAAAGAAGACAGATTACGGATTTAGCCAGCGTTTTTTTCATGATTCTACATTAAGATTTCAGCGAGATATAAACTGAAATAGACGCGAAAAGTATGCGATGTCGCCGACGACATACTCGACCCCAGAGAGTTAAAGTATAAATAAACCCTCTCGTGGTGTCACACCCTTGTAGCTACACTGCAGTGTGCACCCTTGCAAGTAAAACAGCGCGTGTCTCATACTCTGTGGGCCTGCGGCCGGGGGGGGGGGGCTGATCACTCTCTCCGACATAAAACTTGGTCCTTCGAGCCGGATTCATAAACCAGTGATCCGTGAGGATCGGGAATCCTGAGGACATCACTGGGGCGCCGAGAGGAGTGACGCCGAAGTCTGTCGGCAGCCGCTCGTCTAAGACGGGACGAGAAAGTCCTGGAACGTGAGAATTCGTGACCAGGCCGGTGGTTAGAACTGCGCTCGACGCCTGGTGATGCCTGACGGACCCCGACCGTCGTGACTGACCCCAGAGGTGAGACAATTGGTTATATTTCGCCGTAAGGAAATAGTCTAAATTGGTTATATTTCGCCATAAGGAAATGGTTGAATTAGAATTAAATTGACCTGTTAATTGACAAAGGCTAGAGTTGGCCGTAATCAACTGGGTATGAATGTTTGTGTGAATGTAGAGGACTAAGTGATTTATAGAATCCTAGGCTGATTCTACTAGTCCTTTGTTTCTTTGCCTGGGAAGAAAGACATACTGGCGATTGGGAGATCAATGACGGGTTTCATCCCTGAAAACTGACACCGCTGCACAGATAGTGTGCAGTAGAAGGCCGTGTTAGTGTCCTCTCCCTAATCTCGTGCCAGAGAATTTCTGCTCAGGACCCTTGTAGTAATAACAATCGACAAGTAAAAGGATGGGGAAGGGTCAAAGTAAACAGCCATCCTTAGAGGGAGATGAAAAGTTTATGGAAGGATATGTGGAAGGAGCAGGGACTATAAGTAACAAAAGGTGGAAAAGAAAACATGGGTTTGGAGGAAGCCTCCATACGCCACACATTCTTAAGCTACAGAGTGATTTAAAACTAGAAATGTTGCGCACTAAGAATAGTGGAAAGTTGGACAGACGGAAGAAGGAGTATAGAATGTCAGAAAAATGGTTGGAACAAAGTAAAGAGACGCAACTAGACAGGAAAAGAAAGGTAAAAGGAAAGAAAAGCTTGCGGCCGCAGTACTAGTTACTCCTGATGAGGAAAGTGTAGCAAAGGCCCCACATAGACAAGAAACATCTGCCGCTCCCCCGCTGTCGCAGCAGACACCGGGAGTAGCACTAAAAGATAAACAGATAGCAGCGCCTAAAACACTGATAACACATTCTGCTCCATTAGCGTCATTGGCACCAGAATCTCCTTTCCATCCAATGGTGACCCGGAGCAAGGATTTCACCCCAGTAGTGAAGACGGGGCATCAACCCCAGAGTTTCAATGCCCCATGGTGGAAGTTGCGAATCCTGATAGGGGTCAGGACGGAACAGGTCCCGAAACAATGTTAGTGTACAGACCCTGGACAGCAGAAGATAGGACAGCTGCTTTAAAAGGGATACCCCCTGTAGAAGAAGGTGTAGGAGAATTTTGGGAAGCGGTGTTAGAACTTCAAAGCAGCTTCCGCTTAAATGGGAGAGAAATGTTCCAGTGCCTGAGGCAACTGTTTACTCACAAATGGGTCAGAGTTGCAGGAGATTTCACAGGGCATGCGTACGATGGAACACCCCTCCCGCATGATTCAACTGCCCTGAGACACAGCCTAAGGCAGCTAGAAGAAAGAGTCAGAGAAAGATTTACGAGGAGAGCAGATTATGGTAAAATCTCACAATGCAGACAGAAAGAAGGGGAAGAACCAGAAGACTTCCTGGACAGATTGAGACAAGTTTTCAGAAGTAATTCAGGCATTCCCCCAGATGATGATGAGGCCGGAGTATACCAACAACAATTAAAAAGGGCATTTCTTGCCGGTCTAAGGCCTGAACTTAAACGGTATATAGATAAATATTGGGTCCATCAGAATACAGGCTCAGTGCAGCAAGCTATAGAGTACGCCCAGCACGCACAAAAGGCACAGAAACAAAAAGGAGAAGCGACCTTCGCAGCCTCTGGCGATACAATTACAGTAGTTTATTCAAACCCCCAGGGCAGGGGCGGTTACAGAGGTCGAGGAGGAAGAGGTCGAGGAAGAGGTGGTAGGTCAGGAAACAGTATGATAACTGCTGGAGGTGTGGGAGACCAGGACATATAGCCAGGCATTGTAAAACGAAGCGCATAGATAATCCAAATTCCACAGAGAATGATCAGACACGCCAAGCTGAGAAGTTGCAGGCACCACTTTCTCCAGCTCCGCTAGGGCCCCCACTAGATAGGGAGGAGGAGGAGGAGGTTGACCTTCAAGCGGTGTGTCAGCTGATAGCGCTTAAACAGCCTGCAGAACTGCCTAGGCGGTGGTTTATTATAAATGGAAAGACATATGATTGTTTATGTGACACGGGAGCCTGTAGAACAGTATTAACTACAACTCCGCCAAAAGCAACGTTCTCTACCTCAACAGTATATGTGAGAACGGCCGGAGGGCAATCTGAGACCCATCAATTAACTAATCCCATAATGGTAAAAGATGAAGAGACAGGGACAGAGTGTGAGGTCCAAGTTCTGGTGAGCCCGTCATGCCCAGTAAACCTATTAGGAAGAGACCTTATGGTCCAGATGGGCATAAGCGTTGTTGCCACACCCATAGGCATGAAAGCAATAATAGACAGGCATGCTTTAGTGGTCCATGGATCGTCAGTTCCGCAGTATTACTGGTCTCTAGACCTAGGCCAAACACCACAAGCTCGGGAATTACTAAGGAAAACTAGAGTAAAGCAGGAAGCAGATAAGGTTCAATTTATGCCTGACGATGGCCTCCATGTGACCATATGGTACAAACCCACACCTGGCCCTGACTACCGATATGATCGGCAGTTTCACGCTATGGGACCACCCCAGGTCACATTGCAGTATAGCTGTATGTTAATCCCACAACTGGCTACGCTGCAGCCTCAGTGTTATTGGGTCCCAAACAACAAAATTTATTCAGGGAAAAGGTGCCTCATGTGTCACTATCAAAGCCACTCCAGGGTAGATGGCAAGATCTTGGGTATTTTGTGGAAGATGCCTCTTATAGATCTACATATTACCAGCCTGACCCAAATTCAGATTGGAAACATGACAAAAGCACAGGGGTTTGGAGGTTCCCCCTCGGATGGAGAATTAAAGTCACATCTGTAACACATTTAGACGAACCTGAATGACAAGATCTATTATCAGCCGAGGCAACGGAGGACCCAGAATTGAGCCACATTCCTGAGGGATTGTGGTCCAACTCCCCTACGGATGTAGGATTGATTAAAGGGTTCCCTCCTTACGAAGTGACCCTGAGGTCAGATCACCGCCCAGTGGTACGACAGTACCCATTAAAGCCTGAGGCTGAACAAGGCATAGCCCCAGTAGTGCAGGACATGCTGGCATCAGGGATACTGAGGGGGGCGCCAGAGTACACGTGTAATACCCCTATTTTCCCAGTGCAAAAAGCGAATACGGGTAAATGGAGAATGGTACAGGATCTGAGACCAATCAATGACATCGTGCAACATGCAGCACCAGATGTCCCAAATCCCCATCTCCTACTCAATTCATTGACACCAGAAAAAAAAAAAAATTCGGTAGTGGATCTGAGCAATGCATTCTTCTCAGTACCCCTGCATCCAGAGTCACAACATTTGTTTGGTTTTACTTATAGGGGACAAAAACATATACCAGACTTCCACAAGGGTTTTCAGAAAGTCCACACGTGTATACTATGGCCCTCAGACACTCAATGAGCACATGTCCCCACACCAGACCATAGTCAGGTGTTACTATACGTGGACGACATACTGATAGCCTCGGACACAGAACAACATTGTAAAGAAGCTACACTAATAGTATTAAGGCATTTGTACGAAACTGGACACAAGGCATCAAAACAGAAATTACAATATTGCCAAACTGAAGTAGTGTACCTAGGACAAACTTTCTCAGTATGGTCGTTCACTGCTAGAATCCAGGAAAAAGGCAATCCAGGAAGCACCCAAACCACATACGAAGCAACAGATGATGTCCTTTTTAGGGCTCTGCAATTACTGCAGGGAATGGCTTCCAGATTATGCAGCCTTAGTCCAACCTTTACAATCCCTAATATACGGGAAAGACATGGCCCTAAGGGACAAAATTGAGTGGACCAGAGAAGGGGAAGCAGCATTCACAAACCTTAAACTAATGCTGCAAACTAATACCACATTGGCCTTGCCAGACTACCAACAGCCTTTCACGCTATGTGTTGACGCGAGTCAAGGCTACATGAAAGCCGTGTTGACACAGCCATTTGGGTCTAAAGACAGACCATTGGCATTTTACTCCAAACGCTTAGATGCAGTTGCAGCAGGTTTCCCCCGATGCCTACAGGCCTGTGCAGCAGCAGCGGAAGCTGTAACAATGTCAGCAGAATTAGTGTTATGTCACCCACTCACTTTGAAAGTTCCACACTCAGTTTCATTGATACTGTTACAGACACCACTCCCCTTCCTGACACATGCCAGACACCTCACTCTAGTTTCACTTTTACTTTCACAACCAAATATCATATTGCAGAGATGTGGCCCTTTGAACCTGAGTACTCTCCTTCCATCAGCTGTGGATGGGGAACCACACTCATGTAAAGCCACAGTAGAGGAACAAACAAAACCAAGACATGATATTTCTCAAACGCCATTATCGAATTCAGTAACTGTTTGTTGACGGTTCAGTGTCAAAAGACAGTACTGGGAGAGGTTGGTTATGCTGTAGTTTTGACTGATGAAGTACTTGAAGCTAATGCACTTCCCCCGACATGTTCAGCTCAAGCAGCAGAATTATATGCTGTCATCAGAGCATGTGAATTGCACAAAGACAGATCATTGACAATATACACTGACAGTCAATATGTGTTCGGAGCGGTTCACCATCACTCCAGAGTATGGAAGAACAGGGGATTTAAAACATCGCAGGGCACCTCCCTAACACACACGAATTTGTTATTACGACTATTAGATGCCGTACAGCTACCATCTGCTCTTGAAATATGTAAATGTAAAGCCCACCAAACTGATACCACTTTAACTACAGTAGGAAATAGTTTCGCGGATGCAACAGCAAAGGCAGCAGCACCGAAACAACCTATATTGAAAATGACGGATCTCCTACTGATTGACACAGATATACTATGTGATTCTCAAAAACATGCGCCGCTCTCAGAAGTAAAAGCCTGGATCAAAAGAGGAGCAATTCAGATTAATGATATCTACTACAGAGGGAGCCACGTCAAATAGCCGCGGCCGTGTGAATGGCGTGCGAATGGCGTACGGCTGCCCTATGGACGGCGTAGTCCCCCCTCCCTCTCAAGCCAGATAGGCGTGTCAAGATTTCACAGTAAACACGCCTATTTATTCATTTACCTGGTGCCACCACTAGATGGAGCTTCGTTCTCAAGAACATGTTAACACAAGCCAGCAATCTAGCTGCGCTGAGTTGCAATCACGTGATTTTAACCACCCACCCCCGCCGAACTGACGCTATCAAACTGCACTACAGAAATGAAGATCGCGGCTTAATGGACTATTCGCGGTAAGTGGTGTTTTATTTTATAAAATTTGTTTGGGGTAGTTCACAGGTTACTTCCCAGTTTAGTTTTTTATTGGCCGTTTCGAAAATCACTGGCAGCAACAGCAGCGGTCAGATGTGACTTTAGATAACTTAATGATCTGTTTACCAAGTCTGGAGTTAACATTACAGCTTACTGTCAGTGTCACAAACTAACAATACAATGTCACTCCTCTTTTCCTCAAAAAGACGCTAAAGCTTCGAAAATACTATTAATGTCCCTATTACAAAAACTGCACTACTCGAGAAACATACAGTAAATGTGTTTGTGCTCTCTGAAAATGCATTTATTTATTCTTTGGGTAAGAGTTAATCTGCAGGTTATTTCTGTGACTGGAATATAATGTGATGTAGTTCATGAGGGACAGAAGATAAGGATAGCTGTACAGGAGCTAGCGAGCTAAACGCTCATAACCAGGTTTATATTTTTCCCATTTTTTGCATGGTAGTTTTGCAACGCATACTGTACAGTACAGTGTATATACTGCTCATATACAGTATGAATGTTATATCGCTTAACTTATTTGTATAAAAAGCGCATTAAGTAAATTCTCAGTTATTTTAATGCAGACGATAATACAAACAGTCAGTGGCTACTGTTAACAAAGTTCAATGGTTAACATTAGCGCAGGCAGTTTATTTACATTCCAGATTTCCCAAAACAGTATTTTACACACTCTGTGTTACATAGGTTTATTAGTATATTTTCTTTTTTTTTTTTTTATCTTAACTAGATATTCTGTAAAGCGTATTTACAGTATCTTTTTCTTCACTAAATTCTCCTGTTCTCTTTAAGCAGAGCTCCGCTATGGAGGCTTGGGTCAGACGGGTGACGGCTGGCCTTTTGGAGCTACTGGAGGAGCCTGAACAAGCTGTTGAGGGAGCTGGAATGACGTCACAGTGCAACAGATCTAGAATGATGTTTGGTCAGATCTATATTCTGAACATAGAATTGCAAAACGTCTGACAGTTTGGCGGAAACAAAGACTTAAACTGTTGCATCTTTGATAGTTTTTTTAAAAATAATATTTTAGTATAAAAGAACCAGATAGAGACTAATCAGCAGATGGTGTTATCCGGGTATTTTAATGACCTTTAAGCAAAATGCAACATGTACTGTATTGTATGTTTTAGACAAATTACTGTTTTAACTCTGACTTTTTTTGGAAGAATAAATTTTTAAGTCATGTTTGCGTGTTTTAATTGTTGGGGATTTTGTTGGGGTATTGAAAAAAAAAAACCATTTACTTGAACCAACTACTTCAATGGGCAGAAAATGGGAGACATTCTTAAATTCAGTCTGTCTGAATCGTTATAAACACCAAATTTGGGAACCATGTTTAACACTAGCATCCCTGAAAAAATCAAGCTCTCCTCACAAGGAAAACTCCCCACACAAGCTGCTCGCAGCCTCCTCAGCGCCGATCAACAATTATTGTTTTGCAAATGAAGTGAGTTTCACTGCTGACTGCTGAAAGGGAGGAGACATTTTATAAAGAGTGTCTCCAGCGAGGAGAGCGTCGCCCAGATATATATGCGGCCAGTGTGTTTTTGGCGCTCTGGCCATTTGAAGCCTACCAGAGTTGGGCAAAGCAGGTAAACTGGGGTGGGACAAACGGCAAAGCCAAATTGCACAACAATTTAAAAGACAAGGTGCAGGAGACTGTCATGCGGAGATTTCCGGATCTCACAGCGGACCACTGGTTCCGGATCAGAAATAAGATCAACGAACGACTGAGAAGTCCACGTAAAGTTGACCCTGAACAGTCACGGGCTGGCTATACTACGACTTGATGTTTGTTTTCATTTTCATTGTTTTCATTTCATTTCAGTGTAGCTATATTTTTTGAATAAAACTTCATTTTGCATACAGTGTTGGCTTAATTTGTGATTGATACAAATGGGTTTAATTGAAATAATTGATATTGGTAGGAGTAAATCAGGCTCTAGCAACCTTGGACAAATAAACCATGTTTAACACTAGCATCCCTGAAAAAAATCAAGCTCCCTCACAAGGAGCCCCCGCCTCTCACTCCCCACACAAGCTGCTCGCAGCCTCGTCAGCGCCGATCAACACTTATTGTTTTGTAAATGAAGCGAGTTTCACGGTTTCAACCTCGAGTCAGCACAGAGACGTTTTTCTAACAGTGTGGTCTAAGGAATATCTTAATTTGAAATACAATTCAACCCCATCTCTCGTGATTCGGCAATTGCGATTTCAGTTTCCCATCAGCCAAATATATTACGCCGCAAAAAACTTACTTTCGCATGTGTGTTCATGTGTCTCCATATCACATTCATTCGATTATAATTCTCATTATAAATATTGTGTGGGGAGTGAGGGGTGGTCCACCAAAGGTTCCGAAAAATTTCGTAGACCTCAGGAATGCCAGTGTTACAGATGAAGTCGCTTCAATTTTCCCAGCCCTGCCGGAGGCCATTCGGCTGACAGCCGAAAGCCAGCCAGTTCCCAGCCAAAAACCAGCCGAAGGAGTTGACCCCCCTTCTTCTGGAGGTGTGCCTCAGTAATCCTTTAAACCCGCCCATTTATCCACTTGCAGGGTGTTACCATTAGATGGCGCTTCCTTAACAAAAACAAATTTCAGCTGTGGTCAGATGTCCAACAGGTATCAACCTGAAGCTTTTGGTAGCCATCAGCAAGCTTCTGGCTTAATTCTGACTGGATATTTGACCACTGTTCTTGGCAGAATTGGTAGTTGGTTTCCTAGTATGGCTTTAAAGAATAACCTACAAATTTTCAATATGTTTGAGAACATATAGGTGAACTGTTCCATAAAGCAGGAACAGTTCTGAAGCTTGGCATACTTATCAGGAGTGAAAATTTATTATTCCAATATTTATTTATTTATTTATTGTTTTGTACTATTCCTGTAATATAGAAAAGCTCAAAAGTCTTGGCAAAAAAATTCATGATGTGATTTTTACATTTTCTCAGCACCAAATAGATTTTTGAAAAGTGTATGTTTGATTTGAACAAAAATAGAATAATCACACTCCAAATGGTCTCAGATAATTGATGCTAAGTTTGTTCTGAATAAAAGCATTTGATTCACTTTGGGATAAATGTGTTTTAGGTCAAGGGTGAAATATTTTTAACACTAGAATCACTGAGTTTTTATTTTCTGGTGCAAGTCCTGAGGTGTTCTTCACCCCTGCTGAGATTTTCACAGGTCTTCAGCTCGATTCTCCTCCTGCTTTTGTTGTGCAAACCACCCTGTGAGGCCTGGCACATTTGCATTTGTTTACTCAGAGTAGCTCAGATCCAAGTCAGGCCAAACCTCTGTGTGACATGGAAACCTTCAGAAAAGCCTGCCGTATCTATGCAAATTATCCCACACACTGACTGACCTGCAAATATGAAAGACACACATTCACAAAATATATGGACACACAAGTTTGCATGTCACACACAGAGGTTTGGCCTGCCTTGGATTTGAGCCACTCTGAGTAAGCAAATGCCGGGCCTCACAGGTAATGGTGTCTGCACAACAAAAGCAGGAGGACAATGGAGCTGAAGACCTGTGAAAATTTTTGCTGAACTGAAGAAGCGTCTGAGTGCCACGGAAACAAAGGTTGCAGCCCTGACGGAAGCACTGAGCGCCACAGAGTCCCAGCTCACAAGCACAAGGTCTGCACTGGAGGCTGTGACACAGAGACTCATCCTGCTGGAACAGGACAGACCAGAGAATACAGGACACCAACCGGGTTGCAGTCCAGTTGTGAGGAGGCAACTTTTTCAAACTCCAAATGATGAAGATGATCAACAGACATGTGGATCCACCACCCCCGCCGCTCAGCCAGCCAGTGCCACCCCTTCCTGCACCCCCTGCACGCCACTGCCAGGTCCTTTGCCAGAGATCTCCACCAGGACTGTATCTATTGAACGGGAGGAAGTCTTCTACCGGGACTGCTTTGTGCGAGGCCAGTATAGGCCAGAGGTGTATGCAGCCAATTTATTTATGGCTCTTACACCTTTTGAGACCTATACAGGCTGGGTGAAGCATGCGAACTGGTGCGGCACAAATGGCAAGAGGGAGTTGCCTCATAACTTAAAGGAAAAAATACAATGTTATCTGGTCAAGAGGTTCCCAGAGCTGACAGGGGAGCAGTGGCATAGAATAAGAAACAGAATCAATGAGAGACTGAGGAGCCCCCGAAAGATTGATCCAGAGACGCCTCGCCTTGGTTTCTCCCCCCACTGAATGTTAATGACACATGCCTGAATAAACAAAACACATGAAAGCAATAAAATTGAGCCTCGTTGCCTTTTGTTTTTGCCACTATTGAGTACTGTACTATACAGTGCAGTATTTGCAATAAAAATGCATCTCCTATTGATCTCGTATCAAGATATAATGATAAGACTACTACAGAGAATTTGTTGTATTTGTGATAAAAAATGTTGATGGCCCATTAGCCGTGAACAAAGATCAATGCTGCGCAGATTTTCGCAGGCCTTCAGCTCCATTGTCCTGCTTTTGCTGTGTAAACACACCCATTACCTGTGAGGCCTGGCATATTTGCATTTATTTACTCAGACTGCTAGCTCAATTCCAAGGCAGCCCAAACCTATGTGTGTGATATCTATACAAAATATCCCACACACTGACTGACCTGCAAATACGAAGACACAGACTCACAGAATATATGGAGAGACAAGCCTGTTTTATTTATAGAAAAGAGTGAATATAGAATAAAAAGTTGCCAATAGAATGAAATGAGTAGCAATGAGTATGTTTGCAGACCATGGACCATGACTTCACTCAGTTTATGACATATATGAACAAACATACGTTGGGGACTGATGTGTTAGCGGGTTTTCATTCTATTAATTTCATTCTATTAGCAACTTTTTATTCTATAAACGATATTTTCGTATAGATATGGTAAGCATCTGTCACACACATAGGTTTGGGCTGCCTTAGATTTGAGTTAGCAGTCTGAGTAAATAAATGCAAATGTGCCAGGGTTCACAGGTAAGTAGTGCGTTTGCACAACGAAAGCAGAAGGGCAATGGAGCTGAAGGCCTGCTCAAATCTGCTCAGGCTTAGTAGTTCTAGGTATTTTTCACCAGAATATAAAAAGCTCAGTAATTTTAGTGTTAACAGAGACAACATCTACTGTTATATTTATATTAAACAGTGCAATATGAAAATACAAAACCAGTACAAAATAGATTATATTCTATTCAAATATACATTCTGTCCCTCTTTGTTCAACATCCTGTCCATCTTATTACTTTATTTAGGCCTGTAATTAGTGTGTTGCACACATCCTGGGTGAGTCTCACCAAAAAAAAGAAGTGAATTAAATTTAAAAAACTCTAAAATAAAATACACTAATGAGTTACAGTTACCTGATAACAGGGAAACTCACTGCAGCTTAATTTATCACTGCTCCTCCTGGTGGATAGGTAAATCACTGCAAGTGTTATACACAGAAAAGGTTTAGGGGCGGATCATGCCGGCCCCCTTGTTCATGACATCACCAAGGGGGATCTCATTACAGTCAAGGTCCCACCCAGATCCCAGCAGGGACCTGTCAGGGACCAGCCATGGCCCCATCAAGGAAACAGGGGAAATTTCAAGCGACTGCATCTGTAACACTAGCATCCCTGAAAAAATCAAGCTCTCCGCACAAAGAGGCCCCCCCCTCACTCCCCACAGACATAAAATTGTATTGATATTTATCATCATTATATAAACGAATGAATGACATACGGAAACAAACACACGCACACAAAAGTCTTTTTTGTTTGCGCCGTAATATATTTGGACCGCCGTCTTGTCTTTACAACTGAATAAGGTGACGCAGATTGTTGCAGACATAAACTGTATCTATATTTACTGTATAACTAGAAATATAACCGAATGAATGTGATATGGAGACATATGAACACACATGCGTAAGTCTTTTTTGTTTGCGCCCTAATATATATTGGCGCTAATGCGGCCAGCTTGTGTGGGGAGTTGGGGGGGGGGGGGGGGCTCCACCAGAGGCTCCAAAAGTTTTCGGAGCTTTCAGGGATTCTAGTGTTAATGGCGCATGCAATCTGGAACAAATGTCTGCCCATACAGATCAGTATTTCTTTTGTCATTTAACCATGCATAATGCTCCCCCATCAAAAAATCTGATGGGGCATTAATCACTTATCACAACTGTGAATAGATGTGGCAGAAGAGACAGATTAATTACCTTTGTAATGCCAATTTTTGACTATAAGTAAAAAAAAAACATCAGCGAAAACATCATCAAAAATATAACGAAAACAAACCCAAGCAGAAGTTACATTTTGAGCATAACTTTGCAGCAAAATAGTATTTATCAGTATACTAAATGGAACTATTAGTACACCGTATTGTAAAATACTGTACATAGCCCGCATTTGTATTCCGTACCTACAATGATCGGTATACTGTAGATAAATTACAGACGTTACCGTGTCTTTAAGGATCATTAAGCATGTCTTGAAAAATACTTCACTAACTACTGTAGTTTTATTAATTCATTATTTAATAAATAGCATAATCATCATGGGTTGTGTATTGAGTGATTTAACAAATCTGTTTTATTAATCAGTTTGTTGTTGTTTTTTTACCACGTCATCTATCTATGAAACTATGTTTGCAATAAAAGAACTGCCTGCACTGTACTGTATATTAAAGATACGGTGCAGTTAACTGTGCCAGTCAATGCTCCACCTGGCGGGATTATACAGCATTGCAACCATCTTTTTAGAAAGCGCATGGGGCGTTTATGGGGCGGGGCTTCGTTTACCGCGTCATCGCGGGGGATCACATTCCGTGCACGGATCGTGCATTGACCTCGCATGGTTCTGCCATGGACCCGTCACGCTCCAGGTGGCTATTTGACGTGGCTCCCTCTGTACATTGACGATAAGCCCGTACTTCCAAAAAATTTATACAAAAACATTGGTGAGCCACGGGAATACCCATGTCTGAACAGGAGGGATGGTACATATAATACATCAACAATTCTATACTATAAATTTTTCTGATTATGCAAAGAACTTTTGTAGATCATGCCTTATCTGTTGTAAGCATAATTCCCAGGGCAACCTGAGACCTAAGAGAGGGCAGTTTCCTATAGCAGAGCACCTGTTTCAAATTATTCACATGGACTTTATTGAGCCGTCATGGTCACAGGGAAAAAAGTACTGTTTGGTAATAATTGATACGTTCTCGAAGTGGGTTGAAATATATCCAGTTAAACACTGATGCGATGACGGTGGCAAAATGTCTGGTAGGCAGTTATTTCCCTACATATGGCATTCCTCAAACCATCAGATCGGATAACGGTACCCATTTTGTAAATCAAACAATGGACCTGTGCTCACAAGCGCTAGGGTTTAAACTAAAGAATCATTGCGCATACCATCCTCAGAGTGCAGGACTAGTGGAAAGAACCAACGGTACCATAAAAACTAGGCTAAGAAAAACAGTGGAAGAGACAGGGAGACCATGGCCGGAATGCTTATCTCTGGTAAAACTGTGGATGAGAATTACGCCAACCCCAACAGGTCTTACGCCGTTTGAAATAGTGCATGGTAGGCCTTTTCCCCTAGCTACAGAAATGAGTGATATAACAAAGGTGCACAGGGAAACAGCACTCGCAGACTGGATGAGCAAACTGCTGCGCACTCAAGAAGTACCCAAGAAGGCCCAGTAGTCTGCCAGTAAATTCTGCTTCTGTATTACAGGACAACCTCAAACCTGGAGATTGGGTTCTCATCAAGGTCCTCCTTCGGAAGGACTGGAGCTCTCCCAGGTGGGACGGCCCATATCAAGTGCTCCTCACGACCCCGACAGCCGTGAAGATAGCGGAGCGACCATCGTGGATTCGCAGGAGTCACTGCAAGCTCATGAAACCCCTACAGGAGCCAGTACAACCGACGGAGTAGCAGTGGAAGTCCGCTACAAAGGTGCGGTAACCAATAGGGTGCCGACGTCTCAACCCGGTGAAGAAACCAACTGATCTGCACTCACTTTTAGAATGGCTGACTGTAAGCGGTTCCTTATACAATGGCTCCTGATCCTCCTGACTGTAGTCGGCGGGTTGCTTTTGTGGACGAGGTCCGCATCGGATAACACTCGCCGCGTCCCCAGGTGGACGCACGATGGCTCCCACCTGAGACCTCTTACAACTGACCACTCACATCCCTATATGCAAAATTACTGGTATCGCTACGTACACGACACAGTTATGAAGTCCAATGTTTCTAACTGTTACATATGCTCACATATGCCCACACATGCGGAAGGTCCCGCAATATTTGCCAAGCCCATGAATAAATCCCAGGCTAAATGTGCTTCTTCGTTTGGAGGGGTTGGATATCAGCATTTTGGTATCACCATTAATGATACGAATCCCTATGCCCCAGGGCTTATTAATGGTACTTGCAATCTCCTGTTCTGGATCGACTTCAATGTCACTAAATCTACTTCCTCATTTCCATTCTCTGTTTTCACCCAGGACCCAGGAACATTTAACCATATAATGTGTTATGACCAGATGTATGGTACACGTCCTTTAGGTAACACCACGAACTGTGACCAAATTGCTGTTTCAGGTGAAGGTGCACCAGTCAACATGTCAGGCCCCAGCAATGGGTCCTATTGGGTGCAAGGTGTAGCCTGGTTATGTGGTAGTCGTGCCTACTTTGTGCTGCCACCCAATTGGTATGGGGTTTGCGCGCCCATCTTCATTTCAGATCATACCTTTATTGTATCAACCAGTTCTGTTTCAGGTTCCACTCACAGACGACGTTCCGCACCAGCACTACAGCCACATGACAGCGTCTGGGGAACTGATGTGCCCCCAGAGTTCAAACATTGGTCGACAGACCAGAAGGTTTTATTAGCACTGTTCCCCTGGGTCAGAGTAACAAAGAACATTTTACGACTGGAAACCATAGAGTATCACTTAGGGCTCTTTATTAATAATTCTATTGTAATTAATGAACAACAAAATGCACAATTGGATGTCACGAGGCAAATGGTGGTTCAAAACCGTATGGTGCTCGATATGTTAACAGCGGCCCAAGGAGGTGTTTGTGTTTTATTGAACAATACTTGTTGTAGCATACACTAACCTGAGCCAACAAGAGTTCCTCGCTGATGAAGAACATGATGACGCCATTATTTAGTGATGCCGCCCACAGAAAATGTTTAGACAAGATGTGGATGGTGGATGTAGAATACACGTTTCATGATAAACGTGTTGGGTTGAGATTGTGTATATATTATCACTCATGTATTCTTATGAATGTATAACTTGTTTTATATGGCAACTGTGTAAGTGCTTAACAGTAATTTTCTATCACGTGCAGCAGATGAGCCCACCTCTGCTGTACGTTCTGTTGTTCCTATTTCCACTCCCACTTCCACATCCCATTCTATCCCACTCGAAATGTTGTTCACACCCACAATGTAACCTGATCACCTTAAAGTATAAATAAACCCTCTCGTGGTGTCACACCCTTGTAGCTCCACTGCGTTGTGCACCCTTGCAAGTAAAACAGCGCATGTCTCAGACTCTGTGGGCCAGCGGCCGGGGGGGGGCTGATCACTGTCTCCGACACATACGTCTGTGATTATTGCTACGATGCATTCAGTATTAAAACAGGGCACAAATGCAAGTATTACTGTAACGTATGTCTCACCCCCGAGTGCCATAAACACACCACAATGCCCATCCATTGTGAGGACTGTGGCTCTTTCTGTCGCTCGCGGTATTGCTATGAGCAGCACAAAATCTCAAAGCAGCAGCCAGACGGCAGTTTTTATATTTTGTGTGATTCGGTCAAGTATTGTGACAAGTGTTGCCGCCGGTACGTCGTCACTAAAAAAAAAAAACCCAAAGGCTCATAAATGTACACCTAATACAAGATGTGTTTTTTGTAAAGAGGACTTGACGCATGGGTGTGAACATCAGTGTTTTATCAAGCCAGTAGCACCTGAGAACCTCTCAGACAAGATGTGGGGGTTCACATTGCAAATTACATCTGTTGCATTGACTATGCAGGCAATCGCTGGTCCGCTAAAGGGGACGGGTGTGTTGAGGCATTTTTTAAGAAGTACCGCAACTGTAAATAAAAGGGGTATACATTCATAGCGCACAACTCTAAAGGCTATGACAGTTACCTGCTTATGAAATATTTAGTTGAAAATGGCGCCACCCCACACATTATCACACAGGGCAGCAAACTGCTATGTGTGACAGACGAGGACTTTAACCAAAGATACATTGACTCACTTTGCTTTCTCCCTATGAAGCTGAGCGCATTTCCTGCAGCTCTGGGGTTTGAGAGTGAAAAGAAAGGCTATTTCCCCCATTTTTGGAACACTGTAGAAAATCAAAATTACATCGGACCCTACCCGCCACCTGAGGCACCTGTGCAAACCATGATGGAAAAGGAAAAGAGAGAGTTTATGGCTTGGTACGGCACTGTTGTTGGGGGTGTGTTTGATTTTAGGAAAGAAATGGCAGAGTACTGTAAAAATGATGTTGTCATCTTAAGAGAGGGCTGTCTCAGATTCAGGGGTGAGATCATCAACAGTTGTAATCTAGACCCTTTTCAATGTGTGACCATAGCCTCAGTGTGCATGAAACAGTTTTGCATGAGCTTTCTGCCTGAAAATACGGTCGCGCTAACCACTCCAGATAATTATATCAAGCGCCAAAAAGCATATTCCACACCATCTATTGAATGGCTGGAATACATAGCCCATCGCGAACAAATAGAGATTCAGCACGCACTGTGTAGAGGGGAGGTGAAAATGGGTCCCTACTACCTCGATGGCTATGCCGAAACCGGTGGGGTTCGTACGGCGTACGAATTTGCTGGTTGTTTTTTTCACGGGTGCCCAGAATGCTTTGATTCACACGAAGTGAATCCTGTAACAAAGCTGCGTTTTGGGGACATGCATCAACAGTTTCAGGACAAAATCTTTGCCCTTAAAAACACATACAACCTCAATGTATATGTTATTTGGGAGCACCAGTGGAATAAATTGAAGGCTGAAAAGGCTGATGTGCAGGCATTCTTGAGGGAATTTGACTTTCCAGACCGCATCGATCCTCGGGACGCTCTGTTTGGTGTCAGAACTAACGCTCTGCAACTGCACTATAAAGCGCAGAGTGATGAGCGCATAGATTACTACGACTTTACTAGCCTTTACCCCTCAGTCAACAAGTTTAAGGAGTACCCTGTAGGCCACCCTGTAATCATTTACAATGATTTTGACAGCATTGAAAACTATTTTGGGGTGATCAAAGCCAAAGTTTACCTGCCGAGAGGCCTTTACCTGCCGGTTCTGCCTTACAGGTCAGGTGGTAAACTCATGTTCACACTTTGCAGAACATGCTGTGAAACCGAGAGGCAGGGGGTCTGTAATCATACAGATGAGCAGAGAGCTCTGATCGGCACGTGGTGCAGTGTCGAAATCAACAAGGCTGTTGAAAAGGGCTACAAAATCGTAAAGATTTATGAGGTCTGGCATTTCCCCGACCAGACAGACACACTTTTTGCTGGCTATATTAATAATCATTTAAAAGGAAAACAGGAGGCTTTCGGCTATCCCTCTTGGGCAAAGAGTGCTGAGGATAAAGAGAGATACATTCAGACTTACTTTGAGAAGGAGGGCATCCGTTTGAACCCCGAGAACATCGGTGTTAAAGTGAAACGGCAAATTTCCAAATTGTTTCTAAACAGTCTTTGGGGAAAGTTTGGTCAGAGAATAAATCAGGCGAGCACGACGCTCATCAAAGATCCCGATGAGTTTCTCACCTTCATTTTTTCCAAAGCTGGTCAATGTGTCTCACTTTTCCCTCCTGAATGACAATGTGGCCATGGTCCAATGGCGGCACATAAAGATGGCCTCTAGCATGCCGCGGCACGTCAATGTTTTTATTGCCGCTTTCACTACAGCTTATACCAGGCTTGAGCTGTACAATCTCATGGACCGCTTGGGACGGCGCACGCTGTATGGTGATACAGACTGTCATTTTTGTCAGCAAACCGGGTGATTGGTTCAGGACTATGTGAGTAACCCACGTGACTCACATAGTCCTTAGAGAGATCAGGACATCCACGCAGCATATTGTGCGGGATAAAAGGGGTTTCCATTTAAAAAATAAGACAGTCAGCAAGTGTTTCAAGGTCGTGTACACTAAGCGGCAGCTTCAGTCTGACTACACGACCTTACCTTATGGCTACTAGTGAAGGGTTCGACAATAGACTTCAGCATCCGTTCTCTTGTATTATATCGGGACCGAGTAACTCTGGCAATTCATATTTCATTAAAAGACTGTTGGAAAATGTGGATTGTACATTATCCAGAGTTCCTGAAAATGTTGTATGGTGCTATTCTTGCTGGCAACCGCTGTATGATGAATTGCTGTGCAAAATAAAGAACATTCAATTTGTGGAAGGAATTCTCTGTGTGACGAACTTTTGCCTCCAAATAAAATCAACCTAATCATCATTGACGATCTAATGGAAAAAGCCTGTGCTAATAACGAAGTCGAAAAAGCTTTCACCAAGTATACGTATCACACACTGCATGAAAAGAGCTGTATCCGGACAAATATGGTATGGGAAATCCCCGCTAAACTCTACGTTTGCCAGATGTATGAGGTAGAGTGCTTGGAAAGGTAGCATGCAAAAGGAAATTTCGTGAAACAACCAGATACCTTACGTATGTGGATGTATACAGGAATCGGTGGAAGTTTCAAGGAATCCTCACAGCTAGCAATGAGGTGTGATGGCTGTGAGGTGTAAGAGCCTTTCATATGTTAATGACTATCAAGTAGAGGTGTTGTCTTTGTTATCATAGCCGGGTGGGGGGATTAGCCATGGGACAGCAGATACTTCAATATTTTACATAAAAACTGGAAAAAACACCCTGTCTGTACAATTGTGTTTACTCCACACGTTTAATATTAGGATAGCTTCATTTGTGTTTTTGAGAAAATGTGCACATCATTCAAAATAATTTAAATTCAATAGACATGATTACCTTTTTTAATGTGTGAAAATTACTGTTATACATGTGTCTGACACTTCGTGGATTATAGTAGTCAAGAGGAATGCAACAAACATTGTTTCAGAATATCATGAAAAAGTTTTATTGTGAAGGTTTACATTTACAGATAATGACAAAAAATTATGAAAATGCACAATAACAGTATAAACAAACAAGCATTTGTAATTACATTGGCCTAAATCTCAACCACTGTGCATAGTGGAATTATGACAGAGACCTTCTCTGTAGTGTGACTTAACTGCACAGTTGAAGTACTAAGTACACATCTGCGTGCAATACGCTCCACAGGGAGAAATGCTACAGCAGCATCAGTAGGTGTGCCCTGCAAACTCCAAACTTCCACAGGACTCCCAAAGAAATGTCTGTCTGGGTGAGGGTGCAACCATGTCACCTTTGCAACAATATGCTGAAAGGTACATGCTTTAGATTTTAAAGTAACTATCAGAAACCTTTCAATAATTCCAGGGCAGAAATCTGCATTTGGATCTAGGACTGGTTCCTCAAAGCTGGAATTACCAGCACACCATTTAGCCAAAACACAAGCAGACCTTTCAGTTCTGCAACTGTTAACTGACAGAGTTACTCCAAGATTCTTAACTTTAGAGCAAGTCTTTGCCAAACAAGACACCTGTAAGACACAGTTGTAAGGATATATTTTGTTGTACATTAATAACAGATTTTCTCTGTCAGATTCATCTAGCACAACTTCCTGAAATTGGGACAGTGGCTCAATACTGTCTCCATCCTCTAGAATAAGTGTTTCAGATGAGATCTGGGAATTTCGTTTCAACAACATCATGTCAGTTGCTCCATAAGGAGACAAAGTATCACATTTTTTGCTTGCTAGGATGTTCATAAATTCAGTGCCATATTCACAAGGTAATGGCATATACTGTAAAGCTGTTGGTTCTGTTGAAAATGCCGCATGATTTGAACCTCAATGTTTCTGTTGTTATTATGATACTGCCCTAACATTCCATTAAATCTTTCAAAAGAGAAGCACCAGAACGAATAAACAGGTCCATAATCTAAAATGCAGTCTTTTAAATGTAAATGCAGATGCATGTTGGGTGTGCAATTTAGTAGTCCATACAGACTGACAAACTTAGATAAAAATGTCTGCAGATACCCGTTAGCTACTTCGAGTCTCTGTGGAGATAACTCTTGAGCATATGATAATGCATGCTTGTACAAAGTCATACCACATATCATAATGTTTGTCATCAATTAATCCCTTCAAACAAAAAAGAGAATAGATAGTAGTCCAATTTTTCCACTGATGAGCAGTAAACCCACTAAACCTAGAAGCAATTTTCCGTGGAATCCTTCCCACATCCTGAGGCACTTTCAAAGAGTCTATTCTCTTTTGTATTTCCTCAAGCTTTTGGGTGCTTAAAACACCAAGTTCAGTCCATAACCTGAATATGTGCCTAGCTGTTCCAAGAAGTAGATTATGCATTGGGTCAATGACAACAAATCGTATGGCATCATAATACTTAAGGTGAAAAAGTTCAGACCACCTGGCACCATATTGAGCTTCCAGTCTTTTTTGGGCTGCCTTTGTAGTTGCCTTCTCCGTCATTTTAGCATACAACTTGTGTTCCTCTGAAGTGCGTGGGACCCAGGATGATCAGTCAAAACCAGAGAAGTCTGTTTTTCCCCCAAAGGATGTTTTCTTGAATGTTTTCAGGCATTTGTTACATCCTACACAACACAAATACAACAATAAATGGATGATGTCTCTTAAACTCAGATGTACTTTTAAATTTAAAAACAGATATTATGGCACAATAGCAGAAAACTAACCTCTTAAAGCTCCATGGCCCACAAAGCCACCACACTTGTGTGAAGCTGGAATGTCTGATGAAAGGCACAGAAGAGCCGCTCTGTAGACTTGGCACCCCAAAAATGAAGAATCAAATATGGGAACTCCATCCCACAGCTCACGAAGTTCATCCACCAAAGGTTCAAGATAAGTGTTGACGTTGTTTTTTGGTTCTGTAGGTCCTGGTATAACTCCAACTAAAATTATGTTCTCCTCCTTAAAACGATCTTCTCGTGGCAAGTTCAAAATGGCCAGATATATAACCCCTACTGAATATGGGGAATTCTTGAAGGGTTGATACCAATCAACATTCATCATGAGAGCAAAATTGTTTGGCTCTGCTAGAAATGGCTGTCCATTAACATATTGAAAGTCTGTCCAAATCTGTCCATCATATACAGGACTGTCACAGAAAATTAGAATATTGTGATAAAGTTCTTTATTGTCCGTAATGCAATTAAAAAAACAAAAATGTCATACATTCTGGATTCATTACACATCAACTGAAATATTGCAAGCCTTTTATTGTTTTAATAGTGCTGATTATGCCATACAGCTTAGGAAAACTCAAAAATCCTATGTCAAAAAATTAGAATATCATGAAAAACTATACTAGCAGGCTATTTAACTAATCACTTGAATCGTCTAATTAACTCGAAACACCTGCAAGGGTTTCCCTGAGCCTTTAAAAACAGTCAGCTTGGTTCAGTAAACTAAATCACAAGTATGGGGAAGACTGCTGACCTGACTGCTGTCCAGAGGACCATCATTGACACTCTCCATCAGGAGGGTAAGACACAAAAAGAAATCTCCAAAAGAGCAGGCTGTTCACAGAGTGCAGTTTCAAAGCACATTCACAAAAAGTCTGTTGGAAGGAAGAAATGTGGCAGGAAACGCTGCACAACCAAGAGAGAGGACCGCAGACTTAACAGCATTGTGAAGAAGAGCCGCTTCCAGAATTTGGGTGAGCTTCAAAGACAGTGGACTGAAGCCGGAGTTCAGGTATCAAAAGCCACTGTTCACAGACGTGTCCGGGAAATGGGCTACAATAGCCGTATTCCCATGGTCAAGCCACTCCTGAACTCAAGACAACGGAAGAAGCGTCTGACCTGGGCTATGGAAAAGAAGCACTGGACAGTTGCAGAGTGGTCCAGAGTCCTGTTTTCAGATGAAAACAAGTTTTGTATTTCATTTGGAAGTCAAGGCGCTAGAGTCTGGAGGAAGGCTGGAGAGGAGCAAAATCCAAGTTGCTTGAAATCCAGTGTGAAGTTCCCACAGTCAGCAATGGTTTGGGGAGCTGTGTCAGCTGCTGGTGTTGGTCCGTTGTGTTTCATCAAGTCCAGAGTCAATGCAGCTGTGTACCAAGAGATTTTGGAGCACTACATGCTTCCATCTGTTGAACAGCTCTATGGAGATAATGATTTCATTTTCCAGCATGATCTGGCACCTGCCCACAGTGCCAAAACCACCAGTAACTGGTGTATTGACCATGGCATCACTGTCCTCGATTGGCCTGCCAACTCCCCTGACCTGAACCCTATAGAGAATTTGTGGGGTATTGTGAAGAGGAAGCTGAAACACACCAGACCCAATAATGCAGTTGAGCTAAAGGCCGCTATTGAAGCATCCTGGGCATCCATAACACATCAGCAATGCCACAGGTTGATTGCCTCCATGCCACGCCGAATTGATGCAGTAATCCGTGCAAAAGGATTCCCAACCAAGTACTGAGTGCATTAATTGACATTTTCAAATGTTTGATTTTGTTTTGCTGTTACAAATCTTATTTTTTTACTTGGACTGAGGAAATATTCTAATTTTCTGAGATGGGATTTTTGAGTTTTCCTAAGCTGTATGGCATAATCAGCACTATTAAAACAATAAAAGGCTTGCAATATTTCAGTTGATGTGTAATGAATCCAGAATGTATGACTTTTGTTTTTTTAATTGCATTACAGACAATAAAGAACTTTATCACAATATTCTAATTTTCTGTGACAGTCCTGTACATCTGCCATTACAGAGTTGGGAATTTCTTTGTCTCCACTTCTCACACTTTTCCAAAAATCCAGGTCTTCTAATCAAAGTTTCCAAAGACTGAATTACTTTCTTATAACAATAGGTTTGTTTGGGGTAAAGACTTTCGGTGCCATTGAAACGTTTAACTTTGGTCATTAAGAGAGAGCCACATCTCTTTCTCAGCGCAAATGTCTTGTGTGGATGCTTGTGAAATGGAATATATCCACCTGTTTTACTTGTAGCTGAACCATTCCTGGTGATATGATAACACTCAGCAAGTGTATATGTGATCTTACACTTGGGACAGACAGCATAATTGCAGAAGTTGTCTCTGTTAATATTGTTCAATTTCCTAAGTGAATGTAAAGTCTTGGGAATCATATCAGCAAAACTGCTAAGTAAATCAGCAGTGAGAGTATTTCCAATGAGCCACATGAAATGTCTGAGGCACAGCAGCAATGCAGTGATGGCATTGTCTGATATGTTGAATACAGCTTGCCAGGTTAAAAGCATGAATGCAATGACCTTTATTAGTAACAGCCTGGAGTCATCACTATTGGTTTTATCTGTCTTATCTTTTGCAAAATCGAAATCTTCATTGTCCTGCTCATCCGTAAAGATAGCCTCTTCATTGTCACTGTTATCATCTGAAGACTCTGTTTCACTGGGCTCCAGGTAAAGCCTGAGCTCATCACTGTCTTCTGATAAAATGACAAAGAGATAAACATTATTTGTAAGCACAGAAACTTACCAAGGGGGACATCCCAGACTGCAGTTTCCACTTCTGACGAATCAAGGCTTTCATCACGTGCATAATCTTCTAACTGTGTTTTTTTCCACTCTTGAGTTGTCTTGGGTTGTATCATCTTTGATCCAAACTCCATTACGAAAAAACATTTTTTTGTGACGATAAAAATTTGCATGTGAAACAATTTCTTTGCAGTGTTCACAAAATCGCCGGGCTCTCTTTCTTCTCAACAGATCCACAGACGACCTCAAGCGCCCTTCCATGATGACAGGCAACATGTCCAGTATAATATTTTCCCCCAGAATAAATACAAACAATTCATTGACTGGGGTGGGCGGGGTGTCGTGGAAAGCATCGAATGGGGAGGGTTGTATTTGTAAAGCATCCACTCAAAAACAGTTCCGTGCATTACGTCGGTGACGTAAGGCGGGTGCAACCAATGACATTACTGTGTCCTTTGAATGGCGCAAAAAAAACAACTTAAATTATCAGCATCGTGTACGGAAGTTATTCTTCTGAATTGCGACTTGGTGGAAGTACTACTTGTGATGGCGTGCAAAAGAAACCTAAGCTTTTCTACTCCTGTGACTAAGGGTCAGCAACCAGCATCAAGTCCACTTAGTTTGAATGACTTGATGAAGCAGCTGATCTCCGGTCAGAACGCTTTGTCTCGTCAGCTTGAGGCTTTGCAGAAGAAGCAGGCTGCACAAACTGCTCTTCTCGAAGAGGCTATCCAGCGTCTTGATGGGCTGGAGCGCAAGTTCGACGAGCAAAGACCGCAGGAAGTCAAGCCATGCGCTTAAAAGAATGAAGAGGGCGCATAACGTGGGCATTGCGGTAAGTTGAGCTTTATGTTAGCCGACAATATAGTGTAAAATGATACCTCGCCAAGTTATGCTGCATTCCATTTGCCTCGGGATCCGATTTGCTTAAACAGGATAAAACTACAACTTTCCCTTCTGTTGATAAAGGGCGCAGCCATCTTGGATTCTGAACTCGGAATCCGAGGTCCGAGGGCAAATGGAATGCACCATTAGCCTAAGTTAGCGCTTTTGTTCCTTGCGTCTAGCTTATTTAACAGTTTGTCACGTCCGAATTATACAATGTCTGAAAATTCTTCGTTTCCTATGCATGTATGCGTGTACCTACTAAAGCGTTTTTAATTCAATGTTACAGGAAGCTGTAAGGCGCCTCCATAATTCGGAAAACAACCCGCATACATATGATCCACAAACTGGGTAAGCAGTGTTTTTTTTTATATGCTATGTATGGGGTTTTATGTAATCATTTTAAATGTAATTAATGACACTACTCTCTTTCCACACAGAATAAGTTCACCTCATAACCAGGCAGTAATGACATATCTGCTGGAGGAATTGAAGACGACTTTTGCAGATGCAGACCCTGAGTGTATAAAGGGTAATTTAAACACTTAATATTTATATATAAGGGGGAATTGTTATTGTAATTATGTTCATGTCCCCTTTATTATTGTCCCTCTAATAATTTGAATTGGTTTTGTGACTTATATGAATTCTTTTTTTTATTCAGCATGCTGTAGGACTTACTATGAGACATTGCGGAGGAAATACTCTTTGTCTCAGCCAGGAAAGTCCCAGCTAAGAGACTCCATTAAGAAAGGGGCTAAAAACCGACAAAGGAGAAGACGAGTAAGTGTACAAATTAATATATATATAATATATAAGTTTGGTACATCTCTGGGTGTTTTTAGAGGTTAACATATGGTGTGTTTTGCAGTTGCTGGAGTCCAGGTCTAAAGTCATCCAAACGGATGCAGAGAGAGAACTGTGGCAGACTGCAGTTTTGGACCTGATGTCTGATGAAGAGGATGCCATAGTTGATGGAAGACCGGTGTGGGTTGTGAGGTCTCCACCTCACAGGAACCCACAATTGTCGGAGCTTTGCTGGCAGCTTCAATCCCGATTGGAGGCGGATATGCGCTATGGTCTTGCGCACCGTCAGCGTGTAAGAGCTGATGGAATCAGGCCAGAAGAAGATACATTTCTGGAACTCTGATATTTGCACATTTTTTTCTCTATTTTCAGTTATTTCTTATTCTTACTTTGTATATTTATTAGTGTTTGGCTTCATTTTAATAAAAACATTTCTGAAGCAATTTTATTTTCATTTTTTAAAGGGTGTGTGGGATATATAGTACGGTGGGGGTGGGGAGTGTATATGGTCCGTCTACATACCTGCCCAATAACCAATCAAGTCACTAAGCTATGAGGGCTTGGGTTGGGCTAAATAAAAAGTGTGACCAATCAAATAACAGGAAAGTCACTGGGTAATGTCCCAATAGATGTCAGGGTTTTTTTTTTTTTTTTTTAAATCAACCAATCAATGTTGAGATAAAGGACCAATGGGGAACAGCAGAGTTGTGCAGAGGTGTAAAATGCAAATAGTTCTTGAGGTGTGAATGTCTCCTTGAAAGAGCCTTGAGTGGATTATTTGCCATGGCAACAAATGGCTGTACCATGGAAGAATCCCTCAGCAAGATACATCCGAATTGGTATCAATCCGGAAGTATCCTAGGTTGGTGGAATTTCATGTATACGCTCAGTGGTACTTGTAGATACTCCCGAAAATCAGTGGTGTATACGGGAGTTTCCTAGTACAGATACACCTCTTTTCATGCAGTGACAGAAATCTGAGTGTTATTTATCTGGTGCAGAATCTCTTCTTCCAAGGTAAGAAAAGTCGGACCATCAATCTGAATGCCAATTACATCGTATTATTTAAAAACCCCAGAGATAAATTACAGACGAGCGTACTTGCATGTCAGACGTACCCACGGCATTCAAAATTTTTTCTAGAAGCTTTCGAAGACGCCACAAATACCCCTTACGGGTACCTGCTTGTGGATTTAAAAGCCGTGACACCCGAGGACTGCAGACTCAGATCTGGTTTGCTTCGACCGGAGATGCCTGTTGCTTACGTTCAAGAAAAAATATTAACGATGTCGGCTCGTATAAAAAGAAACTGGAGTGCCCTGAAAGCTTTATTTGACAGTAACGCCAGATAGAGAAAGAAAATTTTAAAGACGGCATCGCCGGGTTTGCTGAAAACTCTGTGAAATAGCTTTGAACGTACTGTGCGGTAACATCCCGCTAACCAAATCACAGACTGCAAGACTTAAAAAGCAAAAAAGCGGTATTAAACTACTTGCGAGCAAACGGGTATCGTTAAAAAGAAAGAAGGCTATTAACCAGACCGGTGGGGGGTTCATTCTACCCCTTTTAAGCATCGCCATAACGTTTCTCACCAGTATTTTTCATCGGGGTTAAGTAAAATGGATTACGCTAGGAAAATGTATCTGCTCGATTTGCTTAAAAACATTACCAACCCTCGTAATGTGGGCGATGCGAGAAGACCTGTGGGATGGGGCGAGTTTATACAAGGAATGGCAAGGCTCAACATGCCTTGCTCCCTCATACCTAACCAAGATGTCTGCCGTCACATGGAAGCGATCAAGAATCCCATCCATGTGTCGCGTGTCACTACACCGAAAAGTAGGTCTCCAGGCTCCCGTAGCACTCCGCGGAAATTCTTAAAACCAGACTGGCTTATGTTTTAAAGTGTTTTTGTACTTACTTAATAAAACACTAAAACATGATATTTTGTCTTTGTGATTTTTATTTAACATAGTCTTTTTCAAAGCCTTACAACATCTCACCGTTTGCATTTTGGTAAACACATTTTTCACACGATTGGTATATTTAAATTTAGAAACAAAATGAGAAACCATGGTATCGTTCTTTTTAAAATCATTGCTATAAAACGATAGAATTTTAGAAAAAGAAAAGCCTCTACAGCGGTTAATTAAATAAAAAAGACAATGTTGGCCGCACGTCACGCTGAGATCGTCTTGAACCTGCTTTGCGTTGTAAACAAGCCGGTCACAGTTCCTCATCATGAATGTCTTTATGATTCTCAGAAAGTTGGAGTGATCAGGTGGATTCCCGTATGAGTCGAAAAACTCTGCGGAGCTGTCATGGTTGATAAAAAGCACCAGCCAGTGTTCTCCGGGGGCAGAACTAGGATGTGTATTGACGATGAAGATTGCGGGTAATTTATGAAGCTTTACTTCCTCCAGCTCATCACAAGCTAGTACCCCATAAAAATGCCTCGCAGTCCATCGGTTTCTACTAAGGATATTAGATAGCTCCAGGGTATTCATGACTAGTAGTAATCATACAAAATGTTTCTCCTTTGGTTAATCTCGATTATGTTGTCGAAGGTCACGTAAACTATCAGTGTGACAGTCCTGGTCAGAGGTTGACGGAATCTCATCTCCAGGCGCATGTTTCCGCTTTTAACCATAGATAGGTGTTGATTGCATCCTTCGTCCGGTGACAAGTTAAAGGCGTACAAAGTGTACCCGCTTATGTACTCGTTTCTGTCAACAGCTACAGGATCGTTTTTCAAATGTCTCCCCGTGGCCATAACTAAGCTGTAATACTCATGTGCAACATTACCCCTGTTAAAATCAGGCTGAAACGGTTTTGCAGGGAATTGCTGACCGTCGACAAAGCGCTACAAATTCAGCATCGTAATGTTGAAAATTGAAAGGGTTTTGATCGTAAGCTCCCATAAATCCCATGTTGTCCACTAGCCCGATGACAACGGTATTAGGCAACTGACCTAGAAACAGATTTTCTTGCACGCAGACCCGGCTGCCTGCAGCAATGCTGAATGTTTTCATGCAGACTCTCTCGATCGGGTATTTCGCATTGGCTGTCAGCAAGGCGCTGGCGTGCCCCAGTTTGACAGCCGTCGACACAAACTTTTTTAACAAAGAGGGAAGCCGATACGATTTTGAGCGAGTACTGTTCAGCATCTCCGCTCATGAGGCAAAACTCATCTTTGTTTTGAACCATTTTAAATTTTGGCATCGACCCCATTTAGCATTAACCTCTCTTGATAAAATATGTCAAAGTGTATGGGGCCAATCAAATCGAAAACGCCGCTTCTTGCTGAAAATGCTGCTCTTTTCTCTAAGCCCTTGTTATCGCCATCAGGGTCTCTATTGTCCATAGCGCCAGAACTGTCTTTATACAGCCCGCAGGTAAACTGCCTGGATAGCGTTCTGGTGCTGTAATTAAGCAGGCACTCTATCATGGCTCTGTAAGGGTACGTATTGCTAGACTGGCTTACTAGCCTATCACCCAAGGATACGTCCACCTGTGAGAAAATTGAGGCGATAAATTACCCTATGACCCCCACCTTCGTGGCAGGGTCAATCTTTGTCCCATTAGCTTTTGTGATTCGGCACCGTAGGTGCAGTAGCGTGTTGTGGAGGTCTAGGTAATCTTCCCCATTACCGGCGATAAAAAACTCCAGGGGTCCATTATCTGTCAAGGCTGAGAGTGGCGGCACTTCCGTATATGTTTTTATCGATGCTTGCTTGTGTGTATGGCACTGCAAAAATATCCAATTCTGATTTCATGCACTCCTCTGACAGGCTGTGTATGAGGGCCATTGTTTTAGAAAATGTATCTTCTTCTCTGTACTTTTTTGGGCGGCGACTTCTTCTCTTGCTTCTTTTTGACTACTGAGCTTCTCTTGGTAATTCGAGCCCCGGGGGGTCTTTGACACTTACCACGCGCCAACACCATGAGCCCAGAGCCCTCTTGCTGTCGTGTTGTTAATTGCCCCGTAATTGCACCGGAAATTACATCCTTTGCAATATTTTGCGCCGCCGATTTTAAATGCGGCTTCGCCATATTGAAAGTCCTTTTCAGAAATGGTACGGCCATTCTCAGGAGCCCTCGAAAAAGGCCCCCCAGACCCCCTCCGTACATGACGGGGGCTCCGTTGTATCCGGGGAGTCCATTACCAGCTTGGTTTCTGTAGTATTCCACATATCTATGTGGATCTGAAAAACCGTCAGCGCTGTACATTATTATTATTATTATTATTATTATTATTATTATTATTATTATTATTATTATTGGGGGTAGTGTTTACCTGGCCTGAAATGCAGCTTCACGATTGTTTTTCCGTACCAGAAGGGCATCGCCTTGTTCTGGTCAGACTTTAACTCGTTGACTATATTATCAATGTGATTCTTGCAGAACGACACGTAATGGATCCTGTCGTACGATATTGTGACCATCGATTTGTGAGTCCCCGTAATATGTACCCCCCGTAATAGAGGCACGAAACTGTCACCCACTCTGGTGCTCGACAATGTCTGAATACACGTAAATTGTGTAAAATCCGGCGCATATGTCTGCTGGATTCGGAGCCGCTGATCTATCAGCAATCTTTTGAAATACCCCAGGAACAAACCCCAACATCCTTGCAAGGTTACCTTTCGTTTTAAAAGCCATGTGTGGTGGTCCAACCATATACACTTTGTTTTTTATCGCTCCATAGTCAAGTTTTGGTTTTGACATTCCTAGAGCATCGTAAATTTCATTGATTAGGTTTTCAGTATTTCTGTAATGCCCCGCTTTTAGCTTGTATTGCAGGATTGGCGGTATTGACACCCCTCCGGCCACGTAAAATAATGTGTCTTCTTCCACCAGCGTATCCCACGTTCGCAGGTAGTGGATTTTCACTAATCCTACTTCCCATTTACCGTTCAGATTGATCGGCTTGGCTAGTTTTGTCATGTAGCTTGATATGGTATTGTGTGGGAAAACATCCATAGATGCGTTGCTAGGGAGCGTAACATAAAAACCGCTTTCCTCCTCCATGGCTGCTTTTGATGTGAATGCTTGCCACAAATACGCATCATCACCCTTATACGTCGACTACTTGGCTAGCGGGGACCCAGCTGTTAAATTTGTCGGGCCACCCCAGCCATTTCACTAAAAACATTTTTTTGCCCCTTTGCGTTTTTTCCGTGACGATTTTCTCAACTTTGAAGTTTTTGTCTTTGTCTATTCTGATCTTTTGTAGCTCTTCTGCATAAAATGTGCCATCTATGATCTCCCCATCATAATCTTTTATCCTGTACACCGGTGGTGATCTAGGCAGACGTTCGGTGACTCTGAAATACTCGTCCGTAAAAGTTTGCTCATATCCTTTGGTAAAATTTCCACGTGCTTTTGATACCCTGACCACATCACCGATGTTAAACTTATAACGACGCTTTTCAGCTGCACCAGGCGTCAAGCCATATATTTTGTTGAAAACCTGTCCGGCATTCTCCATATTCACCTCAACTGGCTTCATTTTAATTGTACTGTGGCAGGTGTTATTGTAAGCACTCGCCAGATCTTGTACAATGTCCACATACCTTCTTGTATTATAAGCCGTAAAATAACGCCACATTCGTGTCTTTAAAGTGCGGTTAAATATTTCTACTATGGATGCCTTAACCGGTTGCGAAATGTATTATCCCCTGTTTCTCCGTAAGCTTATGAAACGATGTGTTAAAAAACTCTGTCCCTCGATCGGTTTGTAGCTTTTTGGGTATCCGGCCTTCAGAGAGAATGTTTTCAAACACTTTCTTTACCTCTGCACCTGTCTTGCTTTTAAGGCAGCGCACCCATGCGTATTTTGATAGAATATCGATACACGTCAACAGGTATTTAAAATCATCATTCTGGTCCGCGTAAGCCGACATATCCACCAAGTCAGCTTGCCATTGAGAATCGATATTAGTCACAAAGACTCTATTCCTTTTGAAGTTAAATCTGATCGGTTTATGTAATGTATATGCATCTTCATCAGGACAGCCATGTCGCAACTTGCTTCTTATCCACAGTATGTCCACTTTGGTCATTTATCTGTGACCTGTATAATCTATCGACACCACCAAATGAACCAGGGTTTGATGGTGTATAATAGACACATTTCAAGTGCTTGTTATCCATCGTGAACCTCTAGCAATAATAACACAATGTTTTCATGACTCAACTCATTTTATTTAGAAAAGCATGTAAAAATTGCCATCCAATCACATTTTGACAGACGTTTACACACCAGCCAGAGGTCTGCTCGAACGTGTGCATATCCCAGAAATCACTAATTGCCCCATCTACAGCACACTCATAATCTTTCCCTTCAACATCACGTTTCAGCTCGCGTAATTTTTCCCGTACATTAATTTCGGTTTTAAGTTCAGAAATTACTGCCTCGACTGCACCTTGGACTTTGACAGGTGGGGGGTGAGGGTGAAACATCGCGACCGCTTTTTTGATAATATATTTAAACCATGGTCTATGCAGTTTTTTCATCAGCTTTTCAAAATTGTTAAAGAAATAAAACGCTTCAGGTTCATAGAGGCACGTGTGCCTCCGCAGGCTCGGGTGATTCACAGAACAGCCGATACAGTTCGCCTTCAAGTCATCTTCGATGATCAGATCCAGAATACAGGCCAGTGACCCTTTGATTATCTTCATGGCAGCGTCGGTGATGCTCCCATCCACAGCATCTTCAGATAATGACAGTCCCGCAAAACGATCGCTGAGCTCATCCATCGTCGGCAAAGGGGGTAGCGATATGCCCATTAGGTCGGAGGTCTCCTGCGGAGGTGGTTGTTGTTGTTGTGATCCTGGCCACACAGCCCAGGTCAGGCTAGAAGGAGGTGGTGGCGGCAGGAGCCACTGCTGCAAGAGCTGAGGAAGCTGTGGCGGGGTGTCCAGTCGCAGTTCAAAAGTTGATGCCCGAGGCCATGATGGGAATCGCAGGCCAGAAGGCGGTGCAGGCTCCAGTAGGGCGGCTTAAGGAGATGTCAGTTCGCTCGCCATTGCTTGCTGGGAGATGTTTCGTCGTGAGTGCTTGCTCACAGGATGGCGGGGTTTTAATACGTTTTCAACATGGTCTTCTCTCATCTTATTGGTCGTCATCACCAGAAGTGGGCCGACCACACTTTGTTCAAAATTTTTTCTCCAGTTTTATACAGATACATTCTTTATGCGAGAATATGCTGCACAGTGCTCCGTGCTTGCGCTGTCTCGGCGGCTTGCGTGGAGCCCAAGTCGGGTTTAGCAGTACCAAGTTATGGGTAGGTGTCGTCGTCAAACTCATTGCAAGCTCTGTCTGTATGAGATCGGAAACAATTTGTCCGTCGGTCGCCATTTTTGCCACCGATTTGACAGTGGCACTGCTATTTAAGTGTCTCTACGTGGAGAGCGAGTGAGAGAGCATGCGCTCATTTTAACAAGGATTACCAGCGGCTAGGCACTACTGCCCAGGAAAGGGTTTACCTGGGGTGGGCTTCGAACCCACGCGGACATACGTCCATTGGTTCAGCCGTCGCCATTTTGAACGTGCTTCGCGTGTTTACGCCCCTCCCCTTTCCCCAGCGATCGACCATTTGTCGCGCAAGTTTTGAACTGGCCGGCAGCACACGGCTGAGCTGCGGGGCTAAAATGTTTGCTGGTTAAATGTTTTCTTCAACCTAACACTGGTAAATATCGCTAAAAGTTTCTCTTGTTCTTCTTTAAACACGGTTAAATGTAATAGGTTTAAAATGTTTGTGCTTGTTTCGCATTTGCTCTTTTGTGCTTGTTTAAAAGTTAAAAGTTTGGGACTTGTGTCGTTTGTGCTTAAAATACGGTGTTTTATCTTGTCAGTATTTTGCTCGGGGCATGTCTCTACTTGTTTAAATTCCGCCTGCTTTTCTTTCTTTTTAAATGTAACACTAAAGTTTTGCCCTAGCTTACGTTCATCCCTTTATTATTCCTTAAAACGTAATTAAAAATAACACATTAATAAAATACATGTAATGTATTTTTATTCTATTAAAAGTTTAACAACCACCAACCCAAACTACCCCCTATTGGCAACACGTGGCATAAGCATGTATGGTACCATTTGGCCAAACCCCTCCCCCCAACCAATCAGAACAAAGGATACGCCCACATCCTGCTTATGACGTCATAGATGGGAGAGAGCTTTAAGCTCCTCCCAATGTACCACATAACCTTTTTTGACATCTTAATAAAAGTTAATTAAAAATTAAGTAAACCTATGGTGAAATGGTTATTACGTTGGTGAAAGGAGGGGTTTGGGAAATGAAGCAGTATTCATCTATCTAGCCATCCAACAACAATACTGTGTAAAAGCCTTGGACAATCAAAGGACATGTTTAAAGCTATTCATCTTTGTAATAAGTGTATATTTGCTACTGATATCTATTGTGATAGCAAAATGAATACTGCTTAAGTAATGCTAAACTAATTACTCATAATTTAATACATAAATTCCTGTCACTCAACGTGAACCAATGATGAAGCCACCAAGACTTCAAGTGATTACTTGATACTCAGTAGGCCATCAGTTAAGCAATGTTAATTCACTCTTCCGTCCTGCAGTTATCAATTTACCATCAAATTAATTGAATTCTAAGTAATATTACACAGTGATTTAATCATTAGCTGTTGAAGTCTCAAGCACAAAATGTGTCATATGGGCAAAAATAGAGCAATTGAGAGCAACCAAGGTCCCAAACCAAAGGGGCTTTTAAAAGGATAAATACAGAAGCAGAACAGAACAGAAACAGGACTACAATAGGTCCCAAACAGGGTAAATGAGGGAGAGAGTAAGGCAGGGAAGAAGCACATAGCAACCAACATTAATGACAGACCTGGGGAACACTGGACTGGGAGGCACTTAAATACAGGACTAGCAAGGGAGTAAACAGGAGGCAGCTGGGAGTGATTAACACAGGGCAGGAATGAGAGGTAAGGCTAAACGAGCAACAGGCATGGCTTGTTAAGCTTCTGAAGTCTGAGGCCTCTCAGCCACTTTTGAGGTAGTCTTGATATGCCTTGACATTTTAAAGCATTTCACCTATCTAATAAACATTTATCCCCAACATGCTGCAAACAATTTAGAATGGAATTCTTCTATTTTTTGTTTAAATGAACTTTAAAAATACACTTTTCTAAAACCTATTTTCAGAGGTGCTGAGAAAATGTAAAAAACACATTAGAAATGTTTCTAGCCAAGATTTATAGACAAGGAGCTTATAGACAAAGGGACTGGCTACACATAGGTGATTGAAGCATTCAGGAATTTCAGGTGGTTTGATTAATGAAATGTTATAATTTTGGAGTGACACAGTGGCTTACACAATGCATTTTGATGAGATGCACAACACACCTGTAATGGTTTGTATACTGTTAAAGGAATATCATTGTTACTTCACCATACCCATCAAAATATCAGTTTGAAATGTAAAAACAAGAGAACTTAACTAATAGCTCAGAGTTGTTAAAATCTTATCTAGCTCTGATTTAAAGGAACTCAATGATTCAGCTTGCACTAAATTATCAGGAAGACTATTCCATACTCTGACTACACGCTATGTAAAGAAGTGCTACCTTAAATCCAGTTTGAAATGTTCTTCCGAAGCAAATGGGTGAGTGGCATTACAATGTCCGAGAAATTTTTGCAAAAGCACCGGTAGTAATCAGCCATCCTGAGGAAACGTTTCAGCTCCCATGGGGTTCGCGGGACTGGAAACGAACTAATAGCCTAGAGCTTTACGTCCAGAGGCTTGACCACACCACAACCCACAAGTTTTCCCAGATAGCTGACCATACCTTGCCCAAACTCACACTTTTCTAGATTAAGGACCAACAAAGCTTCTCGCAACTGAGTAAAGACATGTTTCAACGACCACCTATGTTGTTCGCACGAGTTGGAGTAAATAACCGCATCATCCAGGTAAGCCTCACAGTTCTGGACATCTAACACTTTATGCATCAGCCGCTGGAAGGTGGCTGGGGCATTACATAAACCAAAAGGCCATAACTGTGTACTGTAGGAAGACACCAGGCATGGCGAAAGCAGAGACCTCCGAAGCACGAGGGGTAAGCGGGATTTGCTAATAACCCATTAACAGGTCTAGCTTAGTCACAAATTTCACAGACCAATTGTGGTTTACACAGTCCTCCATTCGAGGGAGGGGGAAAGCATCCGGCTTGATTACATAAGAACATAAGAACTATACAAACGAGAGGAGGCCATTCGGCCCATCGAGCTCACTTGGGGAGAACTTAACTAATAGCTCAGAGTTGTTAAAATCTTATCTAGCTCTGATTTAAAGGAACCCAAGGATTCAGCTTGCACTACGTTATCAGGAAGACTATTCCATACTCTGACTACACGCTGTGTAAAGAAGTGCTTTCTTAAATCCAGTTTGAAATGTTCTCCCGCTAATTTCCACCTATGGCCACGAGTTCTTGTATTTGAACTAATGCTGAAGTAACTATTCGATTGAACAGCATCCAAACCTGTTAGAATCTTATAGACCTGGATCATGTCCCCCCTCAGTCTCCTTTGCTTGAGCCTGAACAGATTTAGCTCAACTAACCTTTCCTCGTATGACATTCCACTAAGACCCGGAATCATTCTTGTGGCCCTACGCTGCACCTTTTCTAAGGCCGCAATGTCCTTTTTAAGATATGGTGACCAAACCTGCACACAATATTCTAGGTGCGGTCTCACCAAGGAATTGTATAATCTTAGCATTACCTCCCTTGACTACCCTATGGAGTGCACCAGGGGCCCCTTGCATGGGGGGGCATTTCTTCCCTCTTTGGAATAATTACCTTATAACTTCAGATATAAAAGTCACAGACACATGCCAGATACCTAAAATCAAAGTTGACCCCTTTACAATTGATTGTAGGAAGTTCAATAACGAAATGAATAACCTGTGTATAATTTATGGACATGCGAATATAACAAAAACAGCTGGAAAAATACAAAATCTGTCTTTGTGTCTTAGATTTTTGTAAATATTTCAAAAACTACATGATGGAATAGGTCCAATTTTAAAAATCTGGTTCCCAAACTTGTTTTCTACATGTGTGCCCAATTTCATATCATTTGATGCAGCCCAACAGGTTTTACGGAGGAAAGAGCAAATGGTGCAACTGGGAGCCTTTCCTATCCAAAACCTAACCTAAACTAATCTGAAACCTATCCAAAATGGCAATAGTGTAACTAGCAGTGTTTTTTGGGGTAGCAACTTTCTTTCTAAATGCATTACCACTTATAGGTCATAAGTAACAATTTGTCACACATCATCACCACACATTTGTAGGAAAATCTATATTTTATTCACACGACTTGTGCCAAACTTATCCAAAACCTATCCAAAACCTATCCAAACTGGCCACAGTGTAACTAGCAGTGTTTTTTGGGGTAGCGTCTTTCTTTCGAAATGCATTACCACTTATGGGTCATAAGTAACATTTTGTCACACAACATCACCACACATTTGTAGGAAAATCTATATTTTATTCACACGACTTGTGCCAAACTTATCCAAAACCTATCCAAAATGGCCGCAGTGTAACTAGCAGTGTTTTGGGATAGCGTCTTTCTTTCTAAATGCATTACCACTTATGGGTCATAAGAAACATTTTGTTTCTAACCCTAACCCTGCATAACTGTGCCCAAACAAAGCCCGACAAGTGCCTCGCATAACTGTGCCCAAACAAAGCCCGACAAGTGCCCCGCATAACTGTGCCCAAACAAAGCCCGACAAGTGCCCCGCATAACTTTGCCCCAACAAAGCCGACAAATACCGTACATAATGTTGCCCAAACAAAGCCGACAAGTACTGTACATAACTTTGCTCAAACAAGGCCGACAAGTGCCCCGCATAACTTTGCCCAAACAAAGCCCCGCGTAACTTTGCCCAAGTGAAAGCCAAAAGCGCTGCATTACTTTGCACACTTCAAAGCTTGACAAAGGCGATGCGGAACTTTTCCCAATGTACCACAATACAAGTGTTACCAAAGCAAATGTTAATTGTAATTTGCTGAATCACGCAATTATAAAAATCTATAGAATAAAAGAGTAAAATGTAAACTGTAAATAAATGTACTTATGTCGAGCGTTGCATCCTCTCCGCGCAAAAAAGCGTCCTCCTCCATCGAATCAATGGATAAAAGCGACACTTTCTTCCCCCGAACCACTCTTCAAATTCATCTTCTGTGCTTTCTCAACAGTGAAAGTCATCCGAGCCATTTTTCTTCAGTCAAAAAAGTTGTTGTCCGAAAATAACTGGGTAAACTCACGGAGACTACGTGCGCAATGCGTAATCGAGACACTCCCACAAATACTGCACCTGCAGAGAATAAGTTGCGCATTCATGTCCCCAGCGCGAAAAACAATGCCCAATCAGCACATCCCATACCATTTTGCAAACCTTAGACACACCTCTATTGGTTGAAGCAAATGACACTGTAATTTGATGTTCATGTAAAAAGTTTATTATGGTGAAACATAACCATGGGCAAAGGTTCAGTGCGTAAAAAATAATGTGCTAGCAGGGAAGCAGAGCATATATCTGAAAAAATACTTGACAATGAAGGATTACAGTGATTGATTTATGCACATAAGAGATCAAGCTTTCAAACGAGGGTAACTTTGTCATTTTATTCATTGGTTTTCTTCTAAAACTCCGAAGATGAAAAACATTGCACGAATGTGCAGAATGCCGACTGACATTTTTCCGCGATGAGTGAGCAAGCTATTTGAGAGCATTACAGTCATATTTATGGAAAAATGCGTGTTTTGTCTTAATACTGTGACGGTTTATGAAGTATTGGCTGTGAAAGAAATAGTTTGAAGTGCTTAGTTTTCATTTTATTAACACTTATATTTTACTTCCTGACACTCGACCCGTTTAAAGATGGCTACCATGGTCATTTTATTTTTACTTGTTACAAAAAAACCATGGCACAAAAATTGCGCAACTTTCTACAGATATTATCTGAAAGGTTTTTTGTAGTGTAACAAGCCGTTTTTGGTTGATTTGATACATTTGTTTCTTTTATTGAACGTCATTTTTTTTTGTTATTGAAAATTCGGACGTATGCGTCCGAACCACTAGGCGGCGACAGTGAAAGCGTTAAACTCCACACACCTGGAGATATACCCCAACATCCTATTGGCCTTTTTTATTGCTTCGCCGCACTGGCGAGAATGAGACATGGAAGCATCAACATACACACCAAGGTCTTTCTCATAATCAGCTACCTTTATTTCAGTAGGTCCCATAAAATACCTGTACTTTATATTTCTGCTCCCTACCTTACATTTGTCTATCTGTTCTGACCCTGATATCCTACAAACTCCCCTTCTCAAGGCAGCTGCCATCTAAACTAAACAAGAGACCTTGTTACTGGGTGACGACAGAATCATAAAGAGCTAAGTGTTATTCCAAACATTTAGTGTCCTAAAAGCAAATTAACAAGCTTATCCCAGTATATCTCAGACCCAACACATGATTCCCCAGACACTTTTTTGCTATATTAGTCCACAGGGCTATTCCACGATTCCATTTAATGTTAGCACCTGCATGCGACAGTGTGGAGCAAAATCAGCTCCATGTATTGTTTATCCCACTGAGGATACTGCACCTGGGAGACCCCACACCCTTTACCATATACACATTCTCCAAAACCCACACACCCTATCAACATACACCTTTATACTCCCGTGGGACCGAGAGTGGGCCAAACCCCAAACAGTGCCCCTGCTGCACCAAGCCTTATCACCGTCGTGTCTGGACCCCCTGCGGGTGACGGCTTCCCTGCCGCCTTCCTTGTGCCCAGTCACACAATATACAGTGGCGGCACCAAAATCACGGACTTTCCCAAGGTCTCGTGCATCCACCTCTTCCACGTAATAGGTCACTCAGGTCTCCACTTGGACAGCACCCTTTCCCTATCACAGGTGGATGAGCGCTCTCCCACCGGCCTTCCTAACCGTGGCTCTACGCCTTACCTACTTTTATCGCAGGATCCCATCGTCTGGAACAAACAAAGAACTCAGCTGCCCCACGTTGGGCGCCAAACTGTGGTAGAAAAATTATAAATCAAGCACTTAGAATAAAAGTCTGGACCTCTTAGTTTGGTGAGTAAAGAAAATCTCTTTTATTCCAGCAAGTTCAGCAAAGCGCTCCCATCACACTCTGGCACTTGGTACCAAGTCACCCCCAGCACACAGAGCAACCAGTAGATAACCATAACTCCCAGGACTTCTAAGTCCTGATTTGTCATGAAACATCAACAAACACAATTCTCCTACTCCATTGGTTCATCTTGGTAGCATGGTAAAGTCCACCCATTGTACGCAACTTACCGGAGACAGCCTCGGCTTCTATACTCTACTTGAGATATGTATATAGATATTAATTATATGACATTGAATCACTGTTAATGTTTGAGTGTTCCATTGATTAATGATTAACACATTGACGTATTGTCCCTGAATTTATGAAAATACATGGTTAACATATGATTAGTATGAGTAACATAAGTATGATTAACATGATGCAATCAATTGCGTAACATATTATATTGACTACTACAACTACTTTAATAAGCTATAACTCTTTGTGCACCAGTTGGGACGGCTTCGAGTCTCTTCCTGCAAGTGGTTTCTCCCCCCCTTTGCTCCACTGTCTGCCTCTCCAATGTCCGAGCTTCAGCGGAGCCAACTGCAGCCAGCTATCACAAAGCGAGGTCACACAGTATTCAAAACAATCTCTTCTGGCCTAAGGCTTAAGACATAACAGACCCAATATGCCTTCCCTCCCGAGCCTACTAATGTCCAATTTTACTTCCACACAAGGACTCCAAAAAGGGTGGGTATTCTGAATTGCCGCTTGGCGCATAAGCAGAAACAACAGTCAGGACCCGTCCCCCCATCCGAAGGCGAAGGGAGGCTACCCTCTCATCCACTGCGGTAAACCCCAATGTACAGGTGCCCAGCCAGGGGGCAATAAGTATGCCCACCCCCGCTCGGCGCCTCTCCCCATGAGCAACTCCAGAGTGGAAGAGGGTCCAACCCCCTTCGAGGAAACTGGTTTCAGAGCCCAGGCCATGCGTCGAGGTGAGCCCGACTACATCTAGTCGGAACTTCACAACCTCGCACACCAGCTCAGGTTCCTTCCCCATCAGAGAGGTGGCATTCCATGTCCCTAGAGCTAGCTTCTGCAGCCAAGGATCGGACCGCCAAGGTTCCCGCCATTGGCCACTGCCCAGCTCACATCGCACCCGACCCCTTTGGCCCCTCCTATAGGTGGTGAGCCCATTGGAGGGGGTACCCATGTGCTTTGTTCAGGCTGTGCCGAACCAGGCCCCATGAGTACAGGCCTGGCCACCAGGCGCTCACCATCAAGCCCCTCCCCAAGGCCTGCACATGCAAATTATGAATCTAAATACATTTTAATGTTGATATATTGATTTTTTTTTTGCTTCTGGGGCATCAGACCAGGGAGTATTGGATGAGGTAAGGTACAGTGGTTGTGCCAGTTTGCTTCTTATAATACATATATAATAAGAATAATAATACTTGATAATAATACTTGATTACATCATGGCGCGGCCACGTCCGGACGCCTTCCTGATCGCTCCGCTTAGACTGTGCTTTTATTTTATTTTTTACCTAGTTTTTATTGCTTTTCATGCAAGCGAAATAACTAGTTTGGTTATTTATGACAGTGCAACGCTTCTTAACATCGGAAGCCAAACTCCAAAGTTTATTTTAGACGCTTTTAAACCCGATGTGTCGTGGCCGGCTGGTATCCTGCGAGGCACGAACGACAATGGACAGAGACGCAACCCCCCAAGAGACAGAACAAAGAAACATCGCAGGACACGCGGCGGTGTTCGGAACAGACTGAGAAAACATGCTCATCGTCCTCCACTGCCTAGCATCTTGCTCGCCAATGTCCAATCTCTAGAAAACAAACTAGATGACCTCAGGGCGAGGCTGAAGTTCCAGCGCGACTCAAGGAACTGCAACATCTTATGTTTCACCGAAACATGGCTGACCCCCCTGGTACCGGACCTAGCGGTAACTCCGTCGGACTCTTTCTCTGTGTTTCGCATGGACAGAACAGCGGAGGCAAAGAAATGTAAGGGCGGAGGAGTCTGTTTCATGGTGAACTCTGCGTGGTGCGAGGCAAAGAGTGTCTCCATACTGTCGCGCTCCTGCTCGCCTCATCTGGAATATCTTACCATCAAATGTCGTCCGTTTTACCTGCCCCGAGAGTTCAGCTCGGTCATTGCAACGGCGGTGTATATCCCACCTCAAGCAGACAAAGGTACGGCTTTGTCTCAACTACATGATGTGCTTAATGCGACTCAAAACAAACACCCGGACGCAGCACTCATCGTAGTGGGGGATTTTAACAACGCCAATCTCAGACAAGTCATGCCGAACTTTCACCAACATGTTACGTGTCCGACTAGGGGTGCTAACATTCTGGACCACTGCTACACTCCATTTAAGCTAGCTTATAAAGCCGTGTTACAGCCCGCTTTCGGCAAATCCGATCACTCAGCCATTTTTCTCATACCGGAATACAAACAAAAGCTCCTCCAGCAAGCCCCGGCCTTGAGGGAGGTAAAACGCTGGTCTGCCCAATCAGAAGCCACGCTGCAGGATGCGCTCGAAGACGTAGACTGGGACATGTTCCGGTCATGCGCAGCTGACGTCGACGAGTTGACTGATGTAGCACTCAGCTTCATTAGCACTCTTGCTAATGACATCGTACCCACGGCAACGGTAAAGACGTTCGCTAACCAGAAACCCTGGGTGGATGCAACCATCCGCGAGGCTCTGAACGCCCGTACCGCTGCGTACAACGCAGGACTCACCACCGGCGATATGAGCACTTACAAAGCGGCATCGTATGGAGTCCGGCGCGCAGTGAGGTTGGCAAAACTACGCTATAGCAAACGTATCCATAAACATTTTAATCAGGGCGACACGCGCGCTCTGTGGCACGGACTGCGAACAATTACGGATTTTAAAGGCAAAACCACCACGGCTCCGAGCGTCGACTTTGCTTTTGCCAACGAGCTCAATGCGTTCTTCAGCCGGTTTGAGGCTAATCATGCTAGCGATAGCCACTTGGCTACCACTGGCCCCAGCCTGCTGCCGGAGTGCAGTGACATCATCAGCCTTGCAGAGCTCGACGTGCGGAGGGCGTTGCAGCGCGTCAACATCAGGAAGGCACCTGGACCTGACGGCATCTCTGGGCGTCTGCTACGCTGCTGCGCCAACCAGCTGACCAGAGTATTCACTTACATCTTCAATGAGTCTCTGGCTCAGTCTGTGGTCCCAACCTGCTTTAAAAGATCCACTATTGTTCCAGTCCCCAAGAACAGCAAGCCCTCATGCCTCAATGATTACCGACCAGTTGCACTTACGTCGGTGGTCATGAAGGTTTTTGAGAGACTCATTAAAGACCATATTGTGGCCTCCATCCCACGCTCCACAGACCCACTCCAGTTTGCTTATCGTCCTAATCGATCAACAGATGATGCCGTCTCCCACGTTCTGCACACCACCCTCAGCCACGTGGACAAGAAGCAAGGGAACTATGTAAGACTGTTGTTCATTGACTACAGCTCAGCGTTCAACACCATAGTCCCTCACAGACTGTCTACCAAGCTGCGGGTGCTAGGTCTGAACAGCCACCTGTGCGCCTGGATCCACAACTTCCTCACAGGCAGACCACAGGTGGTGAGAGTAGGTGGCTGCGTCTCTAACTCCATCACACTCAACACAGGTGCACCTCAAGGATGCGTTCTCAGCCCACTGCTCTACACGCTCTACACGAGAGACTGCGAGGCCATACACAGCTCCAACTCTATCGTCAAATTTGCTGACGACACAGTAGTGCTGGGCCTCATCTCCAACGACGATGAGGCAGCCTACAAGAAGGAGGTAGACAACCTGACATCATGGTGCCAGGAGAACTGCCTCCAACTAAATGTCAGCAAGACCAAGGAGCTGGTAGTGGACTTCAGCAGGAGGACGGAGCGTTTCTACTCCCCCCTCTACATCAACGGGGCTGCAGTGGAGCGTGTGAGCAGTTTCAGGTACCTGGGCGTTCGCATCACTGAGGACCTGACATGGACAGAACACATCCGGAGCCAGTGCAGCAAGGCAAGACAGCGTCTCTACCACCTGAGACAGCTGAAGAAATTTCGCGTCTCTACTGGGATCCTGAAGTCGTTCTACTCCGGTGCCGTGGAAAATGTCCTGACCCAGAACATCACATCCTGGTATGGAAATAGCCGTGTCCAGGACTTAAAAGGACTGCAGAGGGTGATTCGGGCAGCAGAGCGCTGCACCAGATCTGCTCTGCCGTCTCTGCAGGACATATACACCAGGAGATGCCGGAGCAGAGCAATCAGGATCATCAAAGACACGACTCACCCCAGTAACTGTCTGTTTGAGCTGCTGAAATCAGGCAGGCGCTTTAGGAGCATTACGGCAAAAACAGAGAGGCTCAGGAGGAGCTTCTATCCTCATGCCGTAAGACTTCTCAACCAGGACATGACACCACTACCTCTCAAATATCATACAGCAGGTTCCTAACTGCATGGACAATCCACTCTCTAAGGCAACTTCAATGCACACTGCACTTTGCACAACATCACCTCATGCGCCACCACTTGCCACTATTTTGCATTTTGTATATGTTGGATATTTTGTTAATTTTTAATCTTATTGTCTGCACTTTATATTTATATTACCTTATCTGCACTTTTTTTTTAATCTTTCTCTTTCTCTTTTTGCACAGTCTTTGGATCGGTCAGGGTTCATTTCACTGCATGTTGTACCTGTTATAACTATGTATGTGACAAATAAAGAATCTTGAATCTTGAATACATTTATTTTAATTCCACATTTTATTATCACATTTAAATAGCACTAATAAATTAGAATAATGTGTTGTACTATTACAGTATAGTAATATTGTAATATTTGTTTTAATATGTTGTTCTTAAATAAGATATATTTCGGACACTGATGACCCATTAGAGGGTACTTCCGGAGGTAGAAAGAATACTGCCTTAGGGCGCTGAGCCTCTGTGTCTTTTGTCTTAATAGTACACTAGTTGGATCCCCTACATTTAATGATTAATAACTAGTTTTGCAAATGCAGCCGTTGCAAATGTGCCTGCTGTGAAGACCTTGGATAACACATTGTACAGGGCGTGTTCCTTTTAGGGTTACAAAACATTTTAAACACTCGTTTATGTCACTGTCATTGAAGGTGAAGGATAGACCTATTCATTATCACATATTTCTTATTTGCAGCAAGTACACACAGCCGTACGCTCCTATTGTAACTGAGGGTGATGTGGACAAGAGTCAAGATTTTAACGTTGTACCTATAAGCTCTGACCCTGCAAAGAAAGCTGAGTATGTGTGTTTGTGTGTGTGTACAGTGCCAAATATAAAAGAAAATAGTAAAAGTCTCTTTAGAATTTATACCTTTAGGGAGTCCCACATTTCTGCAAAAACAAACATGTTGCAATATTTTTAGAAAAATTATTTAACACCATGGTACAAAAATTGGTGAATTTTTAATACATAATTTGTTGTAAATATAATGAAAAGGAGAAGTATTATATCTACCTACTAATATTCCATTCTATTTGTATTGTTATAGGGAAACGGGAGTCTGTGCAGCCGAGATTATTGAGGAATTAGCAAATGCCATACACCATACAACTGTCAGCAGATTCAATATAACACGCTCAAATGTTTGGGATGGAGCTGCCTGAGGCTTCAGACATTCAACCTAACACAGGGGATCCAAGGCGAGAATTTCCTCACACTTTTAATGAGTCATCTGCAGTCTCAACCCATTTTTGAAGGACCACCAGAGAGACGGTAGAGAGGTTTGTCAAACCAGCACATGTAACTGTTTATTCTCATATGTTGTCAGAGTACAAGAAGAAATACAAGAGCTGTATTATTTTTAGCAGTTTTAATGTATCTTTACTAACATCTGACTAAAGGTTCTCAGTGGAGTCTTTAACCTCTAGTTGTGCAAAAGAGGTTCCCCCTTCCCCATTGTTTCCCCATACTTGTAGTGATTGCTCGGCGGGCAGGAAGGCAGCGAAGCTGTGAAGTTGGAAATAGGGGTTTATTCCACAAAACGAGAGGGCAGGGTACAGCACAATTAAGAACATTGTAACCAACGTAACATTCGATCCCACCTCCGGAAATCCATTTGTGGTGTGAGTGAACTTTATATAAGTTCCGGGTCGATCTGCTGCAGCTCACCTGCTTCATCGCTGCAGCTGTCTCAGTGGTTGGCGTGCTTGTCAAGAATTGACTGATTACGGACGCCATATCGCTTGATAGTGCATTCAGCATTGTGCTTCCACTCGACCCACTTGATGGTCAGGTTTTTTCCCCCATGATTTATTGCTTGCGGACCCCAATCTGTCAGCTCTACACATCACCAGACACATTATAGAGAGCCTTTTGTCACCTGCTGCTGATTTGGTGAAAGGTTTGAGCCCCAACACATTGCCTTCAGTCATATTAAGTGTACTTGACTCAGCTTTTGGAACAGTTCAAGATGGTGAAGAATTGTATGCTCAATACTTAAATATTCTTCAAAATCCAGGAGAACGACCATCTGCTTACCTTCAAAGACTGCAGCTAACCCTCAGCACTGTTGTGAAGCAGGGAGGACTTGCAGTTTCTGACATGGATAAACATCTTTTGAAGCAGTTTTGTCGTGGGTGTTGGGATAACACTATAACAACTAAATTACGGCTGGAACAGAAAAGGAACAATCCACCCACTTTCTCTGATTTATTGTTGTCATTACGGACAAAAGAAGACAGACAACTGGCTAAGGAGTCACTGATGAAAAAATACATTGGTGCATCAAAACAAAAAGTCAACATCCAGTCCCAAAGTGCTTGTCCTTGTGGGCACTCCACGGCCAATGTGGATTTAAAAGAAATGAAAAAACAACTTAAAACCCTCCAGCAGCAAATGTACCAACTTTTGTCCAGAAACAGTTCAACGGAGTTAAAGTTTAAGCCACGACAAAACAAGCCCAGTCGTTCTTCACTTCAGTCAAGTACCAAACCCAAGCCATGGTACTGCTTTAACTGCAGAGAAGATGGTCACCGTTCTTCTACCTGCAACAAGAGAGCAAATCCCAGTCTTGTAGAACAGAAAAAGAAGCAATTAAGGAAAAAACATCAAGAATGGGATGCTAAAAATACCTCGTCATTAAACTAGAGACACACATAAGCTGCATATACTAGCAGTTCCAGAAAACACAACGAACTTCCATTGCTGCCAAAAGGGCTTGTGGGTACCAAAAGCACAGGTCAAATCCAAATCAAAGGCAATAATTTCAACTGTCTTCTTGATTCCGGATCTCAGGTTACTACCATTCCTTATTCCTTCTATAATACCTATCTTGCAGATCACCTAATTAAATCACTAAATGATCTGTTGGAGATAGAAGGAGCCAATGGACAAGTCGTACCATAACTGGGATACATAGAGATTAATATGACCTTCCCGGTCGATTTTCTTGGTTCACCCATTGCAGGGGATACACTGGCCCTTGTTGTGCCTGACATCCAACAATCGTACCCAACGATACTTGTCGGCACCAACACTCTAGATGTTGCGTACAGCAAACATTGTGATGCTCACCCAGAGCAGTCATTCCAGCCAACTGGTTCCGGTTACATTGCAGTTTATAAAATCCTCCAATGTCGCCATGTCCAGAATTTGGATGACCAGTATGCTCCTGTAATCTTGAACTCAGACCAACCACATACCATTACTGCCGGTCAAACCACTGTCCTTGAGGGATGTCGGGTCACAAGGCTATTTCAAGGGGAGAAAGCAGTTATTCTGGAACACCCAACCTCCAGTTCTCTGCCTGGCGGACTCATGGTAAAATCCTGTCTTGTGGACTTACCTCAATGTCGGCCATGTTTTTTTCCTGTTGTGGTGAGTAATGAGTCTGACCATGAGATCCACATTACAGCTCGAGCTATTATAGCAGAAATTAGCACCTTCCAGGAAGTCATTGCAAAAGAGCAACACATCCAGTATTCAGACCAGTCTACAGAGTCGTTATCTCCATCTCCACCACAGTACAACTTTGGGGATTCATCTTTAACTCCAGACTGGAAAGAACGCATTATTCAAAAGCTCAACAGTATTCCCGAGTTGTTTGCAAAACACGATCTGGACTTTGGCAGGACTGGCAAAGTTAAACACCAAATCAAATTGTCTGATCCAACCCCTTTCAAGCAAAGACCAAGACCAAGTCACCCTAAAGATCTTGACGCTGTAAGGAAACACCTGCAAGAACTTCTTGATTCCGGAGTAATCAGAGAATCCGATTTACCATTTGCCTCTCCAATTGTGGTTGCACGCAAAAAGAACGGCAGTGTACGTCTTTGTATTGACTACCGCAAACTAAATCTTCAAACAATAAAAGATGCTTATGCTCTGCCTAAACTAGAAGACACATTCTCAGCACTTGTAGGATCCAAGTGGTTTACGGTGCTAGACCTCAAGTCGGGTTACTACCAAATTGAAATGGAGGAAAATGATAAACCCAAAACCGCTTTCGTCTGCCCATTGGGATTCTGGGAGTTTAATCGGATGCCACAGGGGATTACCAATGCGCCAAGCACCTTCCAACGGCTGATGGAAAAATGCATGGGAGAACTAAATCCAAAAGATGTCCTGGTGTTCATTGATGATCTCATTGTTTTTGCACCGTTTTGTCCAGGGATATTCAGCTATTGTCAAGCCGTTGCACGATCGCACTGCTGGTTATACACCTTCCCAGAAGAAATTGAGACCAACTGTAAAACCAAAGAACTACCGCAACCCCGAAGAACTGTTTGGAGGATGATTGACGCCAATGTGTCAACAAGCTTTTGAAACCATCATTGACAAACTAACTAGTATCCCACTCATAATTTGGAGTTTCTTGCTTTGAAATGGGCGGTGATGGAAAAATTCCATGACTATCTCTATGGTGCTCAGTTTACAGTTGTCACAGACAGCAATCCATTAATTTACCTGTTGCCATCAGCAAAACTTGACGCTACCAGCTACAGATGGCTTTCCACCTTGTCCACCTTCTCATTCAAATTAATCTAGTGAGGGTTTGGGTAGGGAACAAAGAGGACGCTGTTGCGGAATCAGGTGCAAGGGACTTTAATTAATAAAGAGAAAAAACTGTCCGAAGACCAGAAGGTCTACTGGCGAACGTATCGCTCAGAAAAAACAAAAGGAGCAGGCTGGATCGTAGTCGTGGGACAGGCTGGGGTCGGGCGATGTACGGAGTCGGTCTTGGGAGCTGGGCTGGTCTCGTAGTCGGGGTACAGGCGAAGGTCAGGCGATTCACGTCGGGCATCAAAGGGGCTGGACTCGGAGTCAAAGCGGCAGAACAAATGGTCAGAAAACACGGAGAGGCAAAAACAGGAAAACGCTCAAAACTCAGAAATAATTCATGAAGATCTCGTATCAGAGTGCAAGATCCGATGGCTAAAATAGTCTCCCTAATCTTGGAAATAATCTGCAATAGCTTGCGGTAGGTGGAAGTACAGAGAACCGGAGAAACCGGACAACCCGGTATAGCGGCGTAGGGCTGACTGTTGTGGATGCAAGAAGACGGACACTGACGCGGCAAGCTGTAAGTCCTGATCGTTTATTATATTCTTCTTGTAGGAAGATCAGAAGTTCCCAGGACCAAGCCCGAGAGCGTGGCTGAAACTCAGGCGGGGAGGCAGGTTGATCGGCTTCGGTACAGACGGGGAAGAGGCGAAAAACACGGTCGGGAATCCAGGCAGGGGTCGGGCGATCGGCGTCGGTCCAGAAAGGGGCAAAGACGAAAAACGCAGTCAAGGGTCCAGGCAGTGGTCGGGTGATCGGTGTCGGTTCAGAAAGGGGGCAGGCAGAAACTCGGAGTCTAGAAAACGTAGCAGAGGTCAGAACACAGGGAAACACACACCGGAAAAAACGCTCGAACTCAGGGCAAACCATGAAGATCTCACACTGATCAGAGAGCCGAGTTGCCTGATATAGTAACACCGAAACTGGGGAAAACGAGACACAGCTGGGAGAAGAGTGTCTGAAACGGGAGCAACCGGTACGGCCAGAACAACTGGTTGACAGGACGCAAACACCTCGGGGAAGCCCTATCGACCGGGATCCCCGGAGGGGCGTGGCTGAGACGACGAAGAGGGTTCCCTAGTGCTATCCATGACAGTACCCCCCCCCCCGACGACCGCCTCCAGGCAGACGAGACGGGAGGTCAGGACGACGACAATGAAGGTCCGCTATCAACGAAGGATCAAGAACAAAACGGGCCAGCACCCAGGAGCGTTCCTCTGGGCCATAACCCTCCCAGTCCACCAGGTACTGGAGACCCCGTCCCCTGCGGCGCGCATCCAACAGACGGCGGACTGTGAACACCTCTCCCCCATCCACCAACCGGGGCGGGGGCGGAGGCAGACTCGGGGAAGCCAGAGGACTGGTTGCATGAGGTCGAAGCAGAGACACATGAAAAGCCGGATGGATGCGCCGCATGGAGCGTGGAAGCTGCAACCGCAACACTGAGGGACTAACCACCTTAGAGACTGGAAACGGATCAACAAAACGAGGAGCCAGCTTACGGGACTGGACGTGTAGAGGCAGGTAACGGGTGCTCAACCAAACCTTCTGCCCAACCCGGTAGACAGGTGCGCGTGACCGGTGTTTATTCGCATAACGTTCCATCTGTGCTCTGGATTGAAGCAACGAAGAATGGGCCAGGCGCCACGTGCGACGACAGCGTTGCAGGAACCGATCAGTGGTCAGTGGTCTTCACAATGAATATTGATGAGATAGGTGTCCTCACACCTGTAGTAGTTTGCATACTGTCAATGGCCCATCAGTCTGGAATGTCACTGCACCCCACACCCATCACTTTGGAAAGGCAGTTTGAAACGCAAGAAAAGTAGCAACAATAAAATCCCTTTCACAGTTTATTGATAGATGGAATGAAAAATGAAAAACTGTGACTATATAAATATAGAAAGCGATAAATATGATGCAGTGACTATAATTGACGCTCTGGGGACGAGGGCATCATCGACCGCGTATCTTTCTCGTGTATTTCAGTTTATATCTCGCTGAAATCATTATGTAGAATCATGAAAAAAACACTGACTAAATCCGTTATCTGTCTTCTTTTCAAAACTTCCATTGTCAGAAGTATTAAAGTTTTTAAAATTAGGTTAAATAGGCAAAAAAGCAAATCGTGTCACCTTTCTTTGTTTTACTTGCGTCGGGAGCGTGTAGGACCGCTCTCAGCGGAAGATCGCTATTCACTTTCTAAATACGCTGCGTTAGAATCGGCAACCACGTGATTGCAGGCACACAGGCTTAGCCCACTGAGCTATGAACACAGGTATGAGCTTCGCTGCTGAAAGTGGCAACACTGGCGCAAAGCTTCAGCGGCAGAGACGTATCCGTGTGCTATATTGTAGCCGATCAGTGTAAACACTACCCAGACATGTGCTCTTGTTTATTTCGGTCACAATGGGCGTATTCACATATTTCTTCACCCAATACTAACTGTCGGATTATCATGTTATTATCATGCGAATAGCGCGATTTGCAAGTGGGTGGGTGATCAGAGCCGCTTCGAGACGCAGACGCTTAAGTCAGTCACTCTTGTTCTTTCTATTCGTATCACGCAGCTGTAGAAATATATTTAGTTTCTACCTATATATATTTGAAAAGTAGACCATCCAAAGTTTCTGAGGGTATTTTTAAAATGTGTATATGACAAAAACTCGCGGAGTTATTTAAACGGTCTTGTGAGAATTCTGTCAGATCCCGCCGGCGGGATTGCCGGTCCCAGGGGGTTAAGGAGGGCGACAGTTCCCCGAACTCCTGGGTGGCAAGCTAAGAGAGACGCATGTCCCCACTGCAGTGTTCGAGAACGTAGAAACTTGGGTACGTAGAGCCTGTTTGGAGGCAGGAGGACGGAAGAATCACTGGACTGCCTGGACGGCCTCCTCAATACCCCAGGCTACGGCTCCAATGAAACGGCTGGGAGGCAGGATGGGACCGGGGTCGTCATTATGAGTCTCCCCCTCGAACTGACGAGAAAGTGCGTCCGGCTTGGCGTTCTTCGCTCCTGGTCTAAATGAGAACAGAAAGTGAAAACGAGGAAAAAACAGAGACCACCTAGCCTGGTGGGCATTCAGGCATTTAGCGGTGCGTAAGTACGCGAGGTTCTTATGGTCGGTCAAGACCAGGAACGGATCCGTTGTCCCCTCCAACCAGTGCCTCCATTCCTCCAGAGCCAGCTTCACCGCCAGCAGTTCGCAGTTACCGATGTCGTAATTCCCTTCGGCCGCCGACAGTTTATGGGAAAAAAAGGCACAGGGATGCACCTTGTTATCCTCAATGGAGCACTGGGATAAAATGGCCCCAACTCCTGAACCCGAGGCATCCACCTCGACGATGAACTGGCAAGACGGATCAGGCAACTGCAAAATGGGAGCAGATGTAAACGTATTCCGTAGGTTAGTGAAGGAGTCTTGGGCAGCAGGAGTCCACTGGAAAGGAACCTTGGACGACGTGAGAGCCGTGAGAGGAGCAGCTACCATACTATAACCCTGGATAAAACGTCGGTAAAAATTAGCGAACCCTAAAAAACGCTGCAGATCCTTCCGTGTGCGAGGCTGCGGCCATTGACTGACCGCCCTCACCTTGGCGGAATCCATTCTGACCGTGCCCTCTGCAAGAATGAAACCCAAAAAGGAGATGGTGCGTTGATGGAACTCACACTTCTCAGCTTTCACAAATAAACCGTTCACAAGGAGCCTCTGCAGGACCTCGCGTACGTGCTGCACATGATCCCTCTCATTCCAGGAAAATATCAGTATGTCATCCAGGTACACGAACACGAAGCGGTTTAGCATATCCCGAAGGACCTCGTTGACCAGGTTCTGGAACACAGCAGGAGCATTAGTAAGCCCAAAAGGCATCACCAGATACTCATAGTGACCAGTGGGCGTGTTAAATGCGGTCTTCCACTCGTCACCCTCCCTGATCCTGATAAGATGGTAGGCGTTCCTCAAGTCCAGTTTCGTGAAGAACCGTGCCCCCTGTAACTGATCCAGAACAGAAGATAACAACGGCAGGGGGTAACGGTTCTTAACAGTGATCTCATTCAAGCCCCTATAATCAATACAAGGGCGGAGCGAACCGTCCTTCTTGCCAACGAAAAAGAAACCCGCCCCCGCGGGTGATGAGGATGGTCGAATGATGCCAGCTGCTAAAGACTGTCCTATGTATTCCTCCATGGCTGTCCTCTCAGGAGCAGAAAGGGAATATAGACATCCCCTAGGTGGACTAGTACCCGGAAGCAGCTCGATGGGACAATCGAAAGGACGATGAGGCGGAAGGGCCGCTGCCCGGGACTTACTAAACACCTCCTGAAGGTCCTGGTATTCTGCGGGTATCTTGGACAGGTCCGGGGTCTCCCCCGGAGCTGTAGATGCCACAGGTGACCGGGCAGAGCGTATACACTGGGAATAGCACGTCGGACCCCAGGCGGTGATATAACCCCTTCCCCAATCAATCTGAGGGTTATGCCTGAGGAGCCAAGGGTGACCTAATACTAATGGAACAGTAGCGTGGGTCACCGTTGCCATTCTTCGTCCCGTGAGGGATTGAGCCACCAGGGGTACTTGAATAGGTGTTGTGGGTATCCTCCACTGCTGAACCAGGGTGGCGTCAATAAAACTGTCCTCTGCCCCGGAGTCAATAAGAGCAGCTAACTGACTCCCCCATGACGGCACAGCAGACACTATGGGGCGCTGGGGAGAAGAGGGCAAACCTGAAGCCACGCCCACCAGTACCCTCCTTAATGGTGGGCGCGTCCTTTTACTGGACACGACGTGACGAAATGTCCCATCTTCCCGCAATACAGGCATGCCCGGGAGGAAAAACGCCGCTGCTGTTCGGCAGGTGACAACCGAGCCCTGTCAACCTGCATAGGCTTGGGCATGGCCTCTAGGGGGCTAACAGTGGATTCCACAGGTTGAGAAACACGTGCCCCGTCCCGCCGTTCTCTCTCGCGTTGGGACAGCCGGTTATCTACACGGAGAGCCAAGTCGATGAGATCCTCTAACTGGTCAGGAAGATCGCGAGTGGCCAGCTCATCCTTAACTCTTTCACTGTCGCCGCCTAGTGGTTAACAAAAAAAAAAGACGTTCAATAAAAGAAACAAATGTATCAAATCAACCAAAAACGGCTTGTTACACTACAAAAAACCTTTCAGATAATATCTGTAGAAAGTTGCGCAATTTTTGTGCCATGGTTTTTTTGTAACAAGTAAAAATAAAATGACCATGGTAGCCATCTTTAAACGGGTCGAGTGTCAGGAAGTAAAATATAAGTGTTAATAAAATGAAAACTAAGCACTTCAAACTATTTCTTTCACGGCCAATACTTCATAAACCGTCACAGTATTAAGACAAAACACGCATTTTTCCATAAATATGACTGTAATGCTCTCAAATAGCTTGCTCACTCATCGCGGAAAAATGTCAGTCGGCATTCTGTACATTCGTGCAATGTTTTTTATCTTCGGAGTTTTAGAAGAAAACCAATGAATAAAATGACAAAGTTACCCTCGTTTGAAAGCTTGATCTCTTATGTACATAAATCAATCACTGTAATCCTTCATTGTCAAGTATTTTTTCAGATATATGCTCTGCTTCCCTGCTAGCACATTATTTTTTACGCACTGAACCTTTGCCCATGGTTATGTTTCACCATAATAAACTTTTTACATGAACATCAAATTACAGTGTCATTTGCTTCATCCAATAGAGGTGTGTCTAAGGTTTGCAAAATGGTATGGGATGTGCTGATTGGGCATTGTTTTTCGCGCTGGGGACATGAATGCGCAACTTATTCTCTGCAGGTGCAGTATTTGTGGGAATGTCTCGAGTACGCATTGCGCACGTAGTCTCCGTGAGTTTACCCAGTTATTTTCGGACAACAACTTTTTTGACTGAAGAAAAATGGCTCGGATGACTTTCACTGTTGAGAAAGCACAGAAGATGATTTTGAAGAGTGGTTCGGGGGAAAAAAGTGTCACTTTTATCCATTGATTCGATGGAGGAGGACGCTTTTTTGCACGGAGAGGATGCAACGCTCGACATAAGTACATTTATTTACAGTTTACATTTTACTCTTTTATTCTATAGATTTTTATAATTCCGTGATTCAGCAAATTACAATTAACATTTGTTTTGGTAACACTTGTATTGTGGTACATTGGGAAGAGTTCCGCATCGCCTTTGTCAAGCTTTGAAGTGTGCAAAGTAATGCAGCGCTTTTGGCTTTCACTTGGGCAAAGTTACGCGGGGCTTTGTTTGGGCAAAGTTATGCGGGGCACTTGTCGGCCTTGTTTGAGCAAAGTTATGTACAGTACTTGTCGGCTTTGTTTGGGCAACATTATGTACGGTACTTGTCGGCTTTGTTTGGGCAAAGTTATGCGGGGCACTTGTCGGCTTTGTTTGGGCAAAGTTATGCGGGGCACTTGTCGGGCTTTGTTTGGGCACAGTTATGCGGGGCAATTGTCGGGCTTTTTTGGGCACAGTTATGCGGGGCACTTGTCGGGCTTTGTTTGGGCACAGTTATGCAGGGTTAGGGTTAGAAACAAAATGTTTCTTATGACCCATAAGTGGTAATGCATTTAGAAAGAAAGACGCTATCCCAAAACACTGCTAGTTACACTGCGGCCATTTTGGATAGGTTTTGGATAGGTTTGGCACAAGTCGTGTGAATAAAATATAGATTTTCCTACAAATGTGTGGTGATGTTGTGTGACAAAATGTTACTTATGACCCATAAGTGGTAATGCATTTCGAAAGAAAGACGCTACCCCAAAAAACACTGCTAGTTACAATGTGGCCAGTTTGGATAGGTTTTGGATAGATTTTTGAATAGGTTTTGGATAAGTTTGGCACAAGTCGTGTGAATAAAATATAGATTTTCCTACAAATGTGTGGTGATGATGTGTGACAAATTGTTACTTATGACCTATAAGTGGTAATGCATTTAGAAAGAAGGTTGCTACCCCAAAAAACACTGCTAGTTACACTATTGCCATTTTGGATAGGTTTCAGATTAGTTTAGGTTAGGTTTTGGATAGGAAAGGCTCCCAGTTGCACCATTTGCTCTTTCCTCCGTAAAACCTGTTGGGCTGCATCAAATGATATGAAATTGGGCACACATGTAGAAAACAAGTTTGGGAACCAGATTTTTAAAATTGGACCTATTCCATCATGTAGTTTTTGAAATATTTACAAAAATCCAAGACAAAAAGACAGATTTTGTATTTTTCCAGCTGTTTTTGTTATATTCGCATGTCCATAAATTATACACAGGTTATTCATTTCGTTATTGAACTACCTACAATCAATTGTAAAGGGGTCAACTTTGATTTTAGGTATCAGGCATGTGTCTGTGACTTTTATATCTGAAGTTATAAGGTAATTATTCCAAAGAGGGAAGAAATGCCCCCCCATGCAAGGGGCCCCTGGTTCACTCCATAGGGTTAAGAATGTGCGAGAAAGAATGCAAATCAAAGTTTTAGCTCAGCAAATGTTTCCTTCAGAGAAAAAGTTTTTTCTAGATGCCTACGAAGAGGCCACTCGACCCGCGCACGGGTATTTATTAGTCGATTTAACCCCCTGGGGTCGGTGGTCCCGCCGGCGGGATCTGACAGAAATTTCGCAAAACCGTTTAAATAACTCTGTGAGTTTTTGTCATATACACATTTTAAAAATACCCTCAGAAACCTTGCACGGTCTACTATATATAGGTAGAAACTAAATATATTTTTACAGCTTCGTGATATGAATAGAAAGAACAAGAGTGACTGACTTAAGCATCTGCGTCTAAAAGCGGCTCTGATCACCCACCCACTTGCAAATCGCGCTATTCGCATGATAATAACATGATAATCTGACAGTTAGTATTGGGTAAAGAAATATGTGAATACGCCCATTGTGACTGAAATAAACAAGAGCACACACTGTAAAAAGAATAACTGTGCTAAAACTAAAAAAATTGATGTCCCATTTTCACATCTAAAATATTTGACTTCAGAGAAACTAAATTGAATCACTTAAGATGACTTGATTTTTTTATATTGATGTAAATCATATTACTGCACTTGACCGAACCTTAATTTTTTTACTTGATCCAAATAAATTTCTTCACATACAACCATATTGTAGTTATTGGACCAAACTAATATTTTGAAATTGACCCAACTTAATGTTTTTACATTCAACAAAATTAACATGAATTAATGTTTATTTGACACCAGTTAATTTATTTAGATATATTAAAACTATATTTTTCACTTTTTAATTTTACTGTACCTCAAAAATAATTAGCATTTTCTTTAAAAAAACAAGACTGGCCAACAGATTATTTCAAAATTGTTTATTGTTTCTAAACATTTTAATACACAGTGCCCATACAATGTAAAAAAACTACATTTGTATCACCTAATGGCAACTGAAGTCTCCCTTTAAAATAAACATTTGTTATCAAAAATGGTCTTTGAACTTTGAATCTGCTGTAGTGTTTTCAACACAGATGTAAACTTAAGACAAATATATAAATGCATATTTATATGCAAGACAAATAAAAAATTGATTGCCTTCCAAGCAAATTAACCAGTACAAACGCACATGGTACTAAGTCTAAATACATGCATGCTCTAGCCAATCCAAACTATACAGTAAATGAAATGTTGCTTTCTGGAAGCAGTGATGTCCCTATAAGACCAAATAAAAACAAATACAAAAACTTAAGGCCAATTAACTCAAGGCCAAACAACGCATAAAAGTCTTAAATGGCTATAGTACCACTTGGAAAAGTGCACTAAGTGCCAATGAGGTTCTCTCTCTCTTAAAATGCTGGCTAGGAGCCTGTCAGAACTACAGGCTACTTAAATACACACGAGCAAACAATCTCACACAAGCATGCCATACATACTATTGTGCAGTGTGGAGCTCACAAATCAGTTTACGAATCTTGGCGGTCATCTTGTTGCAATCAAGCTCCATAAGGATCTTCTGAAGAGCCTCAAAGGTGAAACGGAATCCCTGTGGATATTTCATGTTAAGAGCATAACAGAGTCCAAAGAGCATTGCCACTCCAGCAGCCACAGAAGGCAACTCATTTAGGACTTCCACACCATCAATGATGATCCCGATGTCTTGGGGCTGATGTAGAAGGCTCGAGTTCTCTCTGAATATGAAGATCGCCATAGTGGTTCTCTCCAGCTCTTGCTCTGCTTCATCTTTCTGAGACATCTTGAGGTAAAATGGGACAAAATGTGTAAGTGAACAACTGCAGTCTGGCACACCTGATAAATCTAGGACTACAACTAATGACTATTTTGAAAGTTGATTAGTTACAGACTATTCTAACAATTGTTTGACTAAATTCGTTGTGAATTGCATAATCATTCAATTACTTTTATATTTGTTGCTTTAATTATGTGCAAATAAATACAAAATACAGGAAAGATTATTACTTCATTGAAAATGACATTTTAATCAACTTTGCGGCCAATATTAGGCTGCTACTGATAAAAAAAAAAGTCAAATTAAAGTGATTATTGTGTTTGGCCTTTAGTCTGTAAAATGGTTAAGATGTTGATAACTGCTCCCCAAAGCCCAAGAAGACAAAACCAACAGCCCAGAATCCAAAGATATCCACTTTCTTATCATAGACTACAGAAGCCAGAAAATAATCATATTGAAGACACTGGAATTCATAGAATTTTGACTTTTCATTCTTTGCAGAAAAAAAAGACTCAAAAAAAATTAATAGATCATCAAATTACTGGTCCATAAATTCAATACTTGATTAGTCATTGATTAGTCAATTAATCGTTCAGTACAGACTTCAGGAAAACTCCCCACCCTGCTGTACCAACAACTATCAGGGGATCTGTGGTGGATACTGTGGACAGTTACAAGTACCTGGGAACCATTATAGACAATGCTCTCAGCGTCAATCAAAACACTGCAGTGATCTGCAAGAAGGGCCAGCAACGACTATTTTTTAAGACGACTGAATCATTTTAGCATTGATAAAACGCTGATGGTTCGGTACAAATATTCCTTTTTCCCAAGTGCAATCAAAGCTCTTAATCAACTCTGACCAAATTTGCCACATTTTAATGTAGATTAATGATTTTCATGTTTTTATTCATTGTAATTTTAACTTATTTAACTTATTTATTATTTTTTGCACTGTTTATGTGTGAATTGTGCCACGACTGTTTTTGACTGCTGCTGTGCACCAAATTTCCCCTTGTGGAACAATAAAGTACTGAACTGAACTGATTAATCACTGCATCCAATAGCAAAGCTGACAAGTTTACCCAAAGATTAACTAAGTTGCATCTCATGTAGAGACAGAAAAGATCTGGACACATACCATGTATTCTTTTATCAGGTCCTCAACACATTCTCCAAGGTAGATGATAAGAGATTTAAGGACACACTCCCTCCTAATATCAGCATCGGCATCCTGCAGGGACATTCAAAAGGGTTACTATGCAATGTGGAGGCAAGCTGTTTTTTCTCAGCTTTCCAAACAGTTGGTTCTTGTCCAGTTTGCCCTGGTTCCAGATTGGCTCCCTAGGACAAATTATTGAAAGCAGTCATACAGGATAGAGCAAAATGATGTCAGAGGCCACTAGCAGTCTTCCTTGGAAGAGGGAGAACTGGATGGCTCTGACTGCTCAGGCCAAAACTGCATTTTACAGCTCTCTCACAAGACCAGCCAGTGGTCCTTGACATGTTCTCATTCTGGATGTCTTTGCTTTCACCTAGTTTTTGGTGTGGATAAATGTGGATTTGAGCTGTAACCAAGGCATTATAGAAGCATCTCAACGGTTTGTGGAAGAGCTGTCATTAGAACTGGTCACTTTGCAAATGCAACAATGGTTCCCCACCAAGGGAGAAGGCCGCAGCTAGGCAGTGAGAGTACTGTACTAATGTAAGTAACAAAAATGTTACTGTGTATGCACCAGAGGAAGGACATCTGCTTGTAGTGTGGAAAGGACATTTCCAAAGCGCACACATCCTCTGACTCAAGCCACACACAGTTTCTTTTAACATTTTAAAAAGACACAGCATTTGCCTTACTATGCGTATAACCATAATCACTTATATTTACTAAATAAAAGTGGAACAGGATACATGTCCTCATCAGATATAGGGATTAAAATGCTAAGTGTCATATTAGTAGTTACTTATATACATCATACCTGATCAAGAAACGCCAGGATTGTGGCATTTTTTTCTTTGGCTGTCCCTCCTTTCTTTCTGATGATTTTTAGAAGTTGCGGGGAATGTTTGTCCAGCTGGGCCATAAATCTGGTTAGCAGAGGAACTGCAGTAACCCACAGAAACTCTGCATTGATCTGTACAGGAGCAGACAGCGCACAATACATTTTTTTCATTAAATAACTTCATACACCAAAAATTTTAAACATCTACTCCCAATCTGTAAACTATGACTAAAGGCATTAGTATAAAAGAACTTAAAGGTATACCTCCTCCATCTGAAATAGACCTGGCCATCTTTCCATGAGGTTCTGGATGGTAGGCTTCTTATCCACAACCTCTTGCCTCCTGAACTCAAAGGTCTTAGCCATCTTCTCCCGTACAGTTTTCTCATTGTTTCTCTTCTTTACTTCAGTCAGAAGAGATATTCTCTCTTGTTCCAGGCTTTCTGGATTCTCACTGCTGGTCTGAGGATAGTAATTGGCCTCACCTCTTCTTGCCTTTTTGTTGTTCTTGGCTGGCTGGGGAATGGAATCTTCTCGCGACTTAGATTTGAGGGTATTCGGTATGCTAGTCCATGTGACTTCAGCTGAGTGCGATAGTTGCACATCTTACTCTTTAGTCTGAGTTTCCATCCGTAGCTCTCATTAAAGGAGTCTGGTTGCCTCAAGCACGGATGCTTCCTTGTCAGAGCCTCTGCAACTTCACTCAGGTCTGCATCACTGGGGTACGCCTTATATGAGAAAATCTTCTCTGCCAATCTTTCCAGTATGTCAGACAACATTTTTGATGTAGGTGTGAGTCTGGTTTGGTCCTTTGTGTATTCCATATTCCCTTTCTCAAGTAGACCTTCTGTTTCAAAGGAGAATTGTGGGATGTTGAACTCCTTTGGCCAGGGCTCTGTTCGGAGTCTCTCGGAGGAGCTGCTGCTGAGTTTAACTGTGTCATCTGAATCAGTGTGTGTTGAGATGGAGCTTATGTCTTGGTCACTTTCTATGAATTCCAGAATGACTGTATCATGAGTAGATGGTATGACCTTGATGGTGGTAAGATCTTTGATCATAGAGGTTGAGCTCAAGTTAACAAATGTTCCACCAAAGTCAACATCCTTATATTGCAGCCTGATATCTCCAGCAACTTTGCATGATTCTTTGATTTGTTCAATGAGCTCTTCAACTGTGTCTGGCATCCTTGGTAGATCCATCCTCTCAGAGCTACTGTCACTCAACAAGATGAGTCGTATGGGATTTGCCATATTTGTGGATCAAGTTGCCTTTCAGTTTAAGTGTGCAGGAAACTTTTTCAATACCACCTAAAGTAACAGACAGATACACAAGACATAGTATCAGCTCTTTTGGCTGCTGTGTTGTAGAGCACAATGTTGTCACTTGCTTCTGTGGTATCTCGTCACTTCCTCTGAATAGCCTTGCTAAGCTAAGCGGACGTTTACATGCAAAGAAATTAAACTTTCAGTCACATTATCTGGTTCCTTTAGCTCGACTATGAGAGCCCCAGTTTGGTTTGTTTTCAGTCTGACTAAGGCAGGGATTGAAGCAAAAAAAATTCATCTGTCAGAAAATTTTGCTGGTGAAAATCCCTCCCACCAATTCACTAAAATGTGACGGAGTTGCGGCGCACGCAGTTTTGGCCTAATTACAGTCCCTCCAGGATGTTGCTGGGTTTTTTGTGATTGTTGGGGCCTAAAATGACAGATTTTGCTGCACATTTTCCAAAAAGTTGCGGTCAAAGTTTCGATTTTTTTCAAGCATTTTTTTTGGTTTTGTTTTTGATTATATGCACACAGAGTCAACCTCTTTATTTACACATACACCAAATGCGCTGTTTCACCATAAAATAAAGACTACAAGATGCCGCAATCGCCATGACACCAACAGCGGCTCACTTTACTTTCACTTTCAGAGGTTCGTCTCAGAGGTTCGCTGGTTAGAGAAGCGGTTCCTCGTGCGCACTGGATACAAACTGCACACATGTTGCGTTTAACAAAAATAACGACATTCAAAGGAGTTCATGTTAGTTAACACTGACAAACCTAATCATTTCACATTTTCTCCCACATAACAAAACGGCTGACACAGCACACGGATTAGGAAACAGAGAAGTTCATCTCTCTGACTTTTTTAATCTGCTTTCTTACATTGTTCAAAAACGGAAACTCACCTCGTCTCTTTCAGTACCTTTAACAGACGTCACAGTAAGGCTGAACGATTAATCGCATATGCAATTAAATTGCGATGTAACAAAATGCGATTTTCAAATCGCAAAGGCTTCGATTTGCCTGGTCACGTGATCTGGGAAAGTCACGTGACTTGCGAGCAGCAAGGAAGGGAGCTATTAGCTAGCGAGCCGCCCCGCCGTCCTTCGGACCGCCACTTTTCAAAAATGACAGGGTAAATTGCAAGGGACGGCTTTCAAATTTAAGGGCAAAGCCGTCCTCATTGTGTGGAATAGCGTTGGGTGTGTGTGTGCGAAGCCGTGTCACAGAATAGAACCGAAACTGACCGACTTCCACATATCTCACATTCCTAGCGTTCACAGACTAGTTCGCCAAACCGAGCTGCAATCGGAGTACAAAAATAAAACCACCACAAGGTTCCTCCCTGTTTTAACTGTTATCCTCAGTCTTAACTGACCATGCTCACTAGTGCATTGTTTGTTTGCTACACATCTGCATCCCTGGTGTGTGTGTGTGTGTATACACACACAAGTCACATTAGAACTACCAAACCTTCAAAATAAAAGCATGACAATGAGAGCATAAAATAACTTTAATCCTTGGACTAAGGCGTTTACATACATTTCAAAAGCCCGATTTCAGTCGGACTAAGGCTAAAATTAGACTTTCTCTGCTGCATGTAAACATACTGAATGTCACAAGTTACCACTGTCATTCTTACCCGTGCGGGTTGAGAGGGGTTGACGTAGATTGTGTGCAAACCCCTGATGTAGGATTCTAGCGTCAAAACACGTCCTGGATGTCTGGAGAACAGGAGAAAGGGAGAGAGGAAGAATTAGTTCCTATTTACAACCTCCTTGTGTTGTCATAAAGATGACAGCATTGTTGTAAGTGCCATGTCAATGCAGACCTTAAGCGTGAATATATCTCTTTAGGGTAATGAAACACACTCCTCCCACAGTGTAATCCACCAATGGATATGGATCAGTCAGTTCATTGGGCCCCACAAGCAAAATGTCCTTGTTGGGGCTCACTTCAAGTTCAAAGGCCCTGAAATGCTCCCAGTGCCAGGCATGAAGCTTCCGAACAATGAAAAAAGGCTTATCCTTCAGAACCAACATGTGGATGATTTCAGTGAATTCAGGGATCCCTGCCAAAAATCCATATGCAAGGATCATTCCAGTGCGGTAGTTGAATCCATTGTAATTGATATTCTTTGCCAGACACACATTGTCCATAGTTGGGTGCTTCACCCGTATAGCTTGTGCAATCTCCTCTTTCAACACGTCCACAGAAAGAGTTGAAACATTTGACACTTCCAGAAGGGGTTTGTTAGGGTATATAGGTATCTGCTGTGCCATGTGAAATTGGTGTCGCTCTGCCAAAGACAACAACACATTCTTGAAAGATTTTGTGTCGAACAACTCTTTTAAAAAAACTGTGCTTTGCTTCGAATCTCAAAGTCCAAAGACAGAGTAATGGCCCAAACTGACGAATAAGCTGAGGGTAATGTTCCAAGAAATGATGCTTAGGCAGCAGGTTGTAGTCAGGGAAACCTCTTGGAGTCGTACTCTGTGCTCTGAGATCTTGAAGTTCAAATATGCAATCGATTCCTCTGTATGAACAGGTGAGACAATAATATCCACAATATCCTTTAGATCAGTCAGTATTTTCCATGCAGGTTCATTAACAGGCACCTTCTGGCCAACAAGGAGGGGGAAAAACCGTAACAGACTCCAGTTTTCATGTGAATTGCCACCTATTGTCTTTCGAGATGCAAAATTCAATGGCACTGGATGGGGACGATTAACTTTGTCAGTTGATTTAAAGGGAAAATGAAGTATACATTCATTTAAAAAAGCAAGTGTAAAGTATTTCTTAGATGTGAAGATGGAAAGACATAGCGCTATCTCTGCAGGAACAATCCCTTCAAATAAATAGATCTGGGGGGAAACCCGTTGTAACTTTGAAATAACTGAGTTTCTCAGCGAGGACACATCTGTTCTTCACACCACAGAAATTGTTCAGAGATTTTTCCTCTATGATTTTGAGATGGTCAGAGTGAATCTCTTCAGTTCTTGAAGTAAAAGCTCCACTTTCTACTGTCTTAGTTTGAATGTCTGTTCTGGAAGCTGTACAAAATCGGCAGAGATGACCACTTGAAAAACTTTCAACTAATCCAGCAATGCTGTGGGCTCCAAGATTGTCAGCTATTATACACTGTACTGTTCCCTTAACACATTTCCCTAACTTTGGCAAAAACACACCGTGTTGTTCCAAGGAAATTAACTCACTAATGAGTGGCTCGAGTACTGCTTCATAGCCATACACCTTCAAATCCTCACTTCTGACCAGCAGAGCCAAATATATCGATGACAGTGAAGATTGACAACCAGGGGACAGATTAGTTAAAGTCCAATAGAGGCCACAGATTTTATGTTTTCTTCGTGATGTCCCAATGGGATTGCATATTTCGAAATCATCAATGTAGAGATTTATAGAAATCGCACAGTCTTCAGACAGAAGTTTGTTGTTTCTGAAAAATTCACCATCAAAGCGACAAGTATAAACTACTTTATCACTCACAGGTGACTGATATCTCTCTTTCAAATTGGCAGTCTTTAACAAAATAGATTCTGAACTTAGAATCTGCTGCAATGTTTTGAGCACAGATACATATTGTAATGATTTCTGGTTCCTTTTATCAAGAAAATATTCCACTGGTGACATTACACCAAATTCTCTTTTATAATATGACTTGCGCTTCCAAAAAGTAGACAATGGGCCTTGTTTCACTATTGCTTTTTGAAATGGGTGTGAAGAACAAAGTGCAGTGGCTAGCTCTTCAACAACAGATGCTTCCACGTGACAACTGTTATCTCCCAAAAACTGACTGATTGTTTTTTGAATAACTGGCAAACAGACAGTTCCTACAGTATGTGATGTAGCTCCTCAAGCAATTCATTCACAGCTGTACTGGAGACTAGGTATGTATGTTCCAATTTAAGTAAAAGTGAAGCTAATTTCAGTTCAACTTCCTTTTCAAAATCTCTAGACTCTGTGATGGTTGGCTCATCCAACTTCTCCTCTTCATTCAAGTCAGAGTTCAATGAGTCAGAAGGATTGCAGCTGGGATGATGTGACAATTATTCCACTTTTTAAGTCTTTAACGGTGCATGAATTATGTTTTCTCCATTTATGGGTCTGGAAACTGCCGTATATGTTGTTTTTGTATGAACAACCATCAAACATACAAGAGACGAGTTCGTTTTTTTTCAAATGTTGATTGATATGTTGAAAAAACTCATACTCTGTGGAAAGCTGATTGTGGTCACAAACGTAGCACTTGAATGAAGAGGCTTCTTGTGTGGACTTCTGATAAGGATGATTCCTAGTTAGATGTTTTTGTAGACCGTTCCATGTACTGGATGAACAGGGACAATTTTCGTGGATGCAGGGATAAGGACGGTGCCTGCCATGAAACCGATGATCAAGTCGATAATGTTTTAGTAGCTCAGATTTTACTGAAAATGACAGGGTGCAGTCCTTGCATTTCCACATCCGATAACTGAGAAAACAAAGGGAATATAGTAAATTCCAAAACAGGTGATTATACTGGTCTGTTTTTTTTTTATCAATATACAGAACTCCAAAAATGAAATATATTTATGAGGCTAGAGTTTCATTTTTTTTTTTTTTTTACTGTCTGGGCTTCAAGATTTTTGGAACACTACAGGTGAGCAATAACGATGATTGGTGGTTTCATTATGTAGTTCTTTTAGCTAATTTTCTTCCCCTGGAACTCGTTTTGAGGATTGCAAAATTTGACCGCACCTTATGAGTATAAGTAGATAATGGGTGACTTTTGGCTAACTATCCCTTTAAGTAGTTACACTATAGTCTGGTTGGTTACTTTTACTAACCCACACAACTGATGTAACTAATACAATACGCCTGAAAGTCAATTTTCAAAAATAGTCTTATGTTATTCATGTCATTTATATGCTGGCGTTTCCGTCTCTAAATCATGCGCATTAACAATTCTCTTTTGCGCTCTGTATAGCGCAAGACGGAGTATCGCTGAATGTGCGCGCGCGCGCACACACACACACACACATATTATATATATATATATATATATATATATATATATATATATCGCACGCAAGCTTAAGCGCAATTTCAAACGATGCTCAGAGTGTGTAGCAGAGCTCGTTTAACTACGAATGTAACATAACCGATGCTAGCTAGCTGTGTGCACCGCGGATACATGTGGCAACGCTAGGTAGCCAGTAGCTTGATCCTTAAACAATATTTGTTTCGCCCTGGATGTAGCTAGTGAGGGCTTTTGATCAACTTGCATTCCCGACTGTCATACCGTTGCCGGTTAATATGTTTACCAGCTTGAACGTCGCCGGTCGGATCGTGTCAGCTAGGCTAGCTTTGGTGGAGGCTGGTGACACAGCTTAAACGGGACTATTTCTTTGCAATTTTGGCAACACAAATTACAAAAATTTTCGTAACTCACTTGGATTTACTTACGTTTATTTTCTGATGAAATCCATCGGCGATGTGACACGATGCTCCCATCCAGCCTTGCAGAAGTGATCGGACTGTTCGTGGTTGCGTTCAAGTGCAAATGGAATTCCACTCAAATTAAAAATATTACTTGTTGAACATGAAAACAAATATACGTTTTGAGAGAAATAAAAAACTTTGTGTTGTGTCATTGGAACGGATAATTAGTTCCATACAAATCAAAAGTGATGTTTTAGAATACAAAAAGAATGATTTTCACTATCAAATCAATAATTTTATTCTGTTTGGAATGGCAGTTATTAGATTGAATGAACAACTGCATGTTAGACTTTTTGCAGTGCATGTCTGGGTAGTGTTTACACTGATCGGCTACAATATAGCACACGGATACGTCTCTGCCGCTAAAGCTTTGCGCCAGTGTTGCCACTTTCAGGAGCGAAGCTCATACCTGCGTTCATGGCTCAGTGGGCTAAGCCTGTGTGCCTGCAATCACGTGGTCGCCGATTCAAACGCAGCGTATTTAGAATGTGAATAGTGATCTTCAGCTGAGAGCGATCCTACAGTACACACTCCCGATACAAATAAAACAAAGAAAGGTTGTCCTCCCCCCCCCCCCCCCGAAAAAGAAGAAGCACGGGAGACATGGAAAATTTCCTACGGACTCTCCGCTTGTGGGTACCCCTCACACATAACGTGATTCCTCCCCTGAATATCGTTTATGGCCTTTAAAAGGTACCCATTATGCTCTGTGGATAGATTACAACGATTAAGTGTTTTACGTGTGAAAAAAGAAAGAAAAAAAACCTGTAACACCGAAAAGATGGGTAATAAATGTTTTTTTTATTGAATAAAAGGTGTCACGTTTTTATTTTTTCAACATTAATCTATAACAATCTTTAAATAGTTTTAAGGAACATACATTTTGCGGCTTTGAAAGTTTATCTGCATTAACACGGCTAATACACTTTGAATATTTCTTGATAAACTTGGATACTAGAGCGTCGTTTTTCTTTAAGTCGTCAGAGTAAAACCTCATAGTCTCTTGAAATGAAAGTCCCTTGAAGTGGTGGTAGAGGAAAAAGGCGACGCGGGCCCCGCACGTGGAGGAAAAGTCGTGTTGAACTTGACGCGTATTATACCTTATTTCGGTAGCGTGCCTCCCTAAGAAGTGAATAAAACTTTTAGGGTAGTGTAGGATTACAAATTTATAAATTGTTCAATCTAGCTTCCAACATAAGAGTATATGAACTGAAAGAGATAGGCACATTGGATTTGCAGTTGGAGGTAAAGATGGTGACATTCTAATAAGATCAAGTCTGGGAGCCCAGGTGTCTGAGACATTAACATTTCATCTTTATGAACTTCCTGATCACTGGGTAGGGGCCCAAAGTAAAGGTGAATGCTAATCTCAAGGCCAGGCTGTGCCTTTGTCGCTATGATAATGTGAAGGTCTGGGTGATACTATCAGGCTAATTAGATTAGCACCTGGAGAGGCATTTGAAAGGCACTGTTATGCTGATGAAATCAGGGCTGGGGAACTTCCAGGCTGATTCCTGGAATATACTATGCTTTGTTTAGTTTGTCTCCACCTCTGTGTATCCCTCCCCCCTTGAAACGTATAAACTCTGCCGAGCTGAGTTTTAGTCAGACTTGGATGACTACAGCGACGCATGGCAAGTTCTCAATAAAGAGGAACTTCGGCCGGAAAGATATCCCAACGTCTCCTGGTCTCTGCTTCGACAAAGGAAAACGTTTCCAACAGTAGTAAGGGGAATCGGGTGGATAACCGTAAGAATCAAAGAAGGAGGCTTTCCCCTCTTCGGGCTCCAAAATTATCCCGATCCAGTGTTCACCCTCTCTATTGTGATCGTGCGTGTTTGCGACCAGAACAGTGGGCCCTCTCTCTATGCGGGTAGGTAATAAATCGCTAGGCCACACACCTCCAAAAGCATAACCCAGCAGGGGTTGTAAAAGGCATTCCAGCTGGTGAGTGTTCATGATTAAAAGTCCACCAGAACCTGTCTCTTGGAGTTTATTTCAATCACGCTGTCGAAGCAGGCATACACGATGAGACTCATGGTTCGAGGTAGCGGGGCTCTGAACCTTGAATCCAGACGGCATGTGCCACTGATGACGGGTGACAGGGCACCGCCATCCAGCTCGTCGACTCGGGAGAGATTGAGAGCAAATAGCGAGTATCCGTTTTCAAAATCCTCATAGTTAATGCATAGAGCCTGTAGGATCACACATGCACATATCACAGGGCCTAAATTCCAGGTGGCCTGAGACAAGGCCGAGCCTGGTACGAGAGGCACCAAAGGGGGGTTACACACATAAACACACACACACAGATAACAAGGGAGCCCAGCACTCCAACTTTTATTGCCCAAAGATTTAGGGACCTACAGAGAAGCAGAGTGGACCTAATGGACAGGGGTCCCTCGACTTGGCACACAACCCCTTCCCCATACACTCTGCCTTACATATCATTCACCCAACAGACGAACACCCTAAAGGAAGTTTCATTTAAGTTTGGCTTTTGTATACCGTGTATATTGATTTACTCACGACTACTAGTCTCAATATACAGATAGGTTATGTTTGTATGTGTCCTTAGACAATCTTAGTGTTTTGTGTGCCACCCTTACAACCATGTTCACGGAGTATCACCTATTTTACCCCTTTGCACTTGAACACATATAAATTTAAATAAATAGATAGGTATAGCTACCATTGTATATATGTTCTCATGGTATACCAGAAGAATCTGGAAAGTGAGTGTAACCAATGTGTCCTATCTTTTAGAGAGTCTTCTTTGTTAAAACCCCCCCTTCTCTTCCATCATTCCTTTGTGGTCCTTATCTGATCTTGGTGGACCGTCACCAAGTTTCTGTGTTCTAACATACTATATTAAAAAGAACTGAATTAAGGTGTACATTATCCATTTTGGAGAAGATCAATTAGAATAAGCCACACCAACCAAGATATGTTGTGTCCAGATGTGCAACTTATATTGATATTACCACAAACTAATGGCCACGCCTATCTATGGATAAGATGTGCTGTTTGTAATATGAATATTTGATGTAATGTCTGCACAAAGTGTAACATCTGTTGAGGTGCAACCCAAAACACCTGTATCCTATACTGATGTGAATCAGTCACATAGATAAAATAATTAATTATTTAATCAATTAATACAGATGGTATGAGGTATGTACCTGTGAAGCTGGTATGGCATGTTTGGTGTCAAACTGATTGTTAATCACCCCTGATTCCAAATCTGGTCAGTGATTACCATAAAAGTGGATGTATCAAAAGTTATAACAGCTTAATGAAAATCATCAGTAAAGGGAGAATCAGTCGGGCCATAAATCCCAAAAGGACTGATACAGACCCCCTTCCGAAAGCCCACCAAATGGATGGCCAGCCATTGGGCCAGGAGTCTAATTCCTGGTCATCCCTATTCATGAACTTTAGACCATAAAAATCTAGCACCTCAGAACAAAGGTGCGCAGAGAATAACCGCCAGCCCGAAGGAGAACATCAGCCGGGGCAAACAGATCATCAAGCGCAGAAAAGACCATCAGCCCGGGAGAAGAGAAGCCCACAAGAACCCTCCGGTGAAGGCCCAGCTGAACAGAGAACAGCACCCAAGACAAAGCTTCACCAGGAGAGAGAATCTAAAGGGACTCCACTCCACTGCTCCAAACGCCGCGCCTTCCTGAGTGCCATCAGCTCAGCAGCTCTGCCATCAACTGCCAAGACCTCCCCCCCCGCACTCTTCAACCAAGTAAACCAACTTCCTTTCATTCTAACAACGTAAGCTGTTCTGTTTAACCTGCTATAAGACTTTAGGGTCGTGTTTCCACAAACTATGCTTGCTTTGCAGAACAGTATTTCCCATTTAAGGTTACTCATTTAAAATCCGGTCATTGCATTTTCATATTTACATCGTTTGTTTTATTCCGTTATTTCGTGTTTGTTGTTTGTGTTAGGTGTAATGTCTGTCTTATGTTAGTTGTAGTGTTAGCTAGGAATAAATGCATGTCTTTTACACAACTTCAGCCTCCGTCATTGCGTACTCACACTAAGTTCCTGCCTCTGTGCGATCTTGCTACACGCTCTGAACCTCAAACTCGCCTGAAACATTGCGAGACTCTCTCTCATCGGCCATGAGGGGGGCTTCGCTACCAATCGTTTACATTACCTGGTGATGCAGCTCGGTGGACGAGCCTTCTAACCCAGGTTACTAAGTGATACTGGTAATTAGTGAATCCAATTTAAGTCTCACATTAACAGACTCACGGGGATACCGCAATCGAGTTTGGAGGAGCCGACCATTCGGCATAACAATTGATTAATAATCAGCATTAAATAATAATTAATTAAACTTTAATTAATTCAAACATATTGGTGGAGAATATTAAAATTTATTTGAGCTAATAATTCCTACAAGCCGAATCCCTTAAATGCCTGTTTGTAGCCAGGAAAAGGTTGTAAAACTCTCTGACCGACTGCCTCGCGTTAAAAATCAGGCTGGAACAGTTTGCTGGGTATGTGTCGGCTGTTTACAGAGAGGCTCAGAAATTCCAGGTCACAATGCTGAAACCTAAATGGGTTTCTGTTTAGCGTCCCCACGAACGCAGCGTGGTCCACAATCCCCAAAACGATGATAAGTTACCCAGGAAAAGATTGTCCTGCGGGCAGCATGTAATTTTTAATGACTACAGAGAGGTTAGGTGGTACCTTGGGCGGGGCCTATTTTGTGGGCGGAGCTTAAAGCTCTGTCCCATCTGTGACGTCATAAGCGGGAGGTGGGCGTATCCTTTGTTCTGATTGGTCGGGGGGAGGGGGGTTTTGGCCAAATGTTATACATGCTTATGCCACGTGTTGCCGATAGGGGGGTCATAGTGTTTGGGGGTTCTTAAACTTTAATAGAATAAAAATACATTACATGTATTTTATTAATGTGTTATTTTTAATAACGTTTTAAGGAATAATAAAACATATAGCAGGATGAACGTAAGCTAGGGCAAAACTTTAGTGATACATTTAAAAGAAAGAAAAGCAGGCGAAATTTAAACAAGTAGAGACATGTCCGAAACACCGTATTTTTAAACAAACGACACGTCCCAAACTTTAACTTTTAAAAGAAAGAAAAGCAGGTGGAATTTAAACAAGTAGAGACATGGCTGAAACACTGACAAGATAAAACACCGTGTTTTTAAACAAATGACACAAGGCTCAAATTTTTTACTTTTAAACAAGCCCAAAAGAGCAAATGCGAAACAAGTACAAGCATTTTAAACCCATTACATTTAACCAACGTATTTAAAGAAGAACAAGAAAAACTTTTAGCGATATTTACCAGTGTTAGGTTGAAGAATACATTTAACCAGCAAACATCTTAGCCCCGCAGCTTGCCCCGTGTGCGGCCGGCCAGTTCAAACTTCCACGTCAAATGGGCGATCGTGGGGGGGGGGGAAGGGGAGGGGCGTAAACACACGTTCAAAATGGCGGCGGTTGAACCAATGGACGTATGTCCGCGTGGGTTCGAACCCCACCCAGGTAAACCCTTTTCTGGGCTCTCTCTCTCTCGCTCTCCACGTAGAGACACTTAAATAGCAGCATCGCTGTCAAATCGGTGGCAAAAATGGCGACCGAAGGACAAAATGTTTCCGATCTCATACAGACAGAGCTTGCAATGAGTTTGACGACGACACCTACCCGTAACTTGGTACTGCTAAACCCGACTTGGGCTCCACGCAAGCCGTCGAGACAGCGCAAGCACGGAGCACTGTGCAGCATATTCTCGCATAAAGAATGTATCTGTATAAAACTCGAGAAAAAATTTTGAACAAAGTGTGGGCGGCCCACTTCTGGTGAAGACGACCAATGAGATGAGAGAAGACCATGTTGAAAACGTATTAAAACCCTGCCATCCTGTGAGCAAGCACTCCCGACGAGACACATCTCCCAGCAAGCAATGGCGAGCAAACTGACATCTCCTGAAGCCAGCCTACTGGAGCCTTCATCGCCTTCTGGCCTGCGATTCCCATCATTGCCTCGGGCATCAGGTTTTGGGCTGCGACTGGACAAACCATTAGCGCATCCTCAACTCATCCCGCAGCGGCCCGCATCATGGGGCCCGTATGGGGCACCGTTCCTGCCACCACCACCACCGCCTTCTAGCCCGACCTGGGCTGTGTGGTCGGGGTCACAACAGCAACCTCCGCAGGAGACCTCCAACCTAATGGACACATCGATGCCCCCTTTGCCGACGATGGATGAGCTCAGCGCTCGTTTTGCGGGACTGTCATTATCTGAAGATGCTGTGGATGGGAGCATCACCGATGCTGCTATGAAGATAATCAAAGGGTCACTGGCCTGTATTCTGGATCTGATCATCGAAGATGACTTGAAGGCGAACTGTATCGGCTGTTCTGTGAATCACCCGAGCCAGCGGAGGCACACGTGCCTCTATGAACCTGAAGCGTTTTATTTCTGTAACACTTTTGAAAAACTGATGAAAAAACTGTATAGACCATGGTTTAAACATATTATAACAAAAGCGGTGGCCATGTTTCACCCTCACCCCCCACCTGTCAAAGTCCAAGGTGCAGTCGAGGCAGTAATTTCTGAACTTAAAAGCGAAATTAATGTACGGGAAAAATTACGCGAGCTGAAACGCGATGTTGAAGGGAAAGATTATGAGTGTGCTGTAGATGGGGCAATTAGCGATTTCTGTGATATGCACAAGTTCGAGCAGACTCTGGCTGGTGTGTAAACGTCTGTCAAAATGTGATTGGATGGCAATTTTTACATGCTTTTCTAAATAAAATGAGTTGAGTCATGAAAACATTGTGTCATTATTGATAGAGGTTCAAGATGGATAACAAGCACTTGAAACGTGTCTATTATACGCCGGTTCAAACCCCGGTTCGTTTGGTGGTGTCGATAGATTATACAGGTCACAGATAAATGACCAAAGTGGACATACTGTGGATAAGAAGCAAGTTGCGACATGGCTGTCTGGTGAAGATGCATACACATTACATAAACCGATCAGATTTAACTTTAAAAGGAATAGAGTCTTTGTGACTAATATCGATTCTCAATGGCAAGCTGACTTGGTGGATATGTCGGCTTACGCGGACCAGAATGATGATTTTAAATACCTGTTGACGTGTATAGATATTCTATCAAAATACGCATGGGTGCGCTGCCTTAAAAGCAAGACAGGTGCAGAGGTAAAGAAAGTGTTTGAAAACATTCTCTCTGAAGGCCGGATACCCAAAAAGCTACAAACCGATCGAGGGACAGAGTTTTTTAACACATCGTTTCATAAGCTTACGGAGAAACACGGGATAATACATTTTGCAACCTGTAATGATGTTAAGGCATCCATAGTAGAAAGATTTAACCGCACTTTAAAGACACGAATGTGGCGTTATTTTACGGCTTATAATACAAGAAGGTATGTGGACATTGTACAAGATCTGGCGAGTGCTTACAATAACACCTGCCATAGCACCATTAAAATGAAGCCGGTTGAGGTGAATACGGAGAATGCTGGACAGGTTTTCAACAACATATATGGCGTGACGCCTGGTGCAGCTGAAAAGCGTCGTTATAAGTTTAATATCGGTGATGTGGTCAGGGTGTCGAAAGCACGGGGGAAATTTACCAAAGGATATGAGCAAACTTTTACGGACGAGTATTTCACAGTCACTGAACGTCTGCCTAGATCACCACCGGTGTACAGGATAAAAGATTATGATGAGGAGATCATAGACGGCACATTTTATGCAGAAGAGCTACAAAAGATCAGAATAGACAAAGACAAAAACTTCAAAGTTGAGAAAATCGTCGCGGAAAAAACGCAGAGGGGCAAAAAAATGTTTTTAGTGAAATGGCTGGGGTGGCCCGACAAATTTAACAGCTGGGTCCCCGCTACAACGGAGCCCCCGTCATGTACGGAGGGGGTCTGGGGGGCCTTTTTCGAGGGCTCCTGAGAATGGCCGTACCATTTCTGAAAAGGACTTTCAATATGGCGAAGCCGCATTTAAAATCGGCGGCGCAAAATATTGCAAAGGATGTAATTTCCGGTGCGATTACGGGGCAATTAACAACACAACAGCAAGAGGGCTCTGGGCTCATGGTGTTGGCGCGTGGAAAGCGTCAAAGACCCCCCGGGGCTCGAATTACAGCATCTAAAAAACGCAAGGTGTCGACCAAGAGAAGCTCAGTAGGCAAAAAGAAGCGAGAGAAGAAGGCGTCCACAAAAGTACAGAGAAGAAGATACATTTTCTAAAACTATGGCCCTCATACACAGCCATAAATTACCCTATCGCCTCAATTTTCTCACAGGTGGACGTATCCTTGGGTGACAGGCTAGTAAGCCAGTCTAGCAATACGTACCCTTACAGAGCCATGATAGAGTGCCTGCTTAATTACAGCGCCGGAACGCTATCCAGGCAGTTTACCTGCGGGCTGTTTTATAAAGACAGTTCTGGTGCAATGGAAGATACAGACCCTGATGGCGATAACAAGGGCTTAGAGAAAAGAGCAGCATTTTCAGCAAGAAGCGGCGTTTTCGATTTGATTGGCCCCATACACTCTGACATATTTTTTCAAGAGAGGTTAATGCTAAATGGGGTCGATGCCAAAATTAAAATGGTTCGAAACAAAGATGAGTTTTGCCTCATGAGCGGAGATGCTGAACAGTACTCGCTCAAAATTATATCGGCTTCCCTGTTTGTTAAGAAAGTTTCTGTTTCGACGGCTGTCAAACTGGGGCACGCCAGCACCTTGCTGACAGCCAACGCGAAATACCCGATCGAGAGAGTCTGCATGAAAACATTCAGCGTTGCTGCAGGCAGCCGGGTCTGCGCGCAAGAAAATCTGTTTCTAGGCCACTTGCCTAAAACCGTTGTCATCGGGCTAGTGGACAACATGGGATTTATGGGAGCATACGATCGAAACCCTTTCAATTTTCAACATTACGATGCTGAATTTGTAGCGCTTTATGTCGACGGTCAGCAATTCCCTGCAAAACCATTTCAGCCTGATTTTAACAGGGGTAATATTGCCCGTGAGTATTACAGCTTGGTTCTGGCCACGGGGAGACATTTGAAAAACGACCCTGTAGCTGTTGACAGAAACGAGTACATAAGCGGCTACACTTTGTACGCCTTTAACTTGTCACCGGACGAAGGATGCAATCAACACCTGTCTATGGTTAACCCCCTGGGACCGGCGATCCCGCCGGCGGGATCTGACAGAATTCTCGCGAGACCGTTTAGTTTTTGTCATATACACATTTTAAAAATACCCTCAGAAACTTTGGACGGTCTACTTTTCAAATATATATAGGTAGAAACTAAATATATTTTTACAGCTTCGTGATACGAATAGAAAGAACAAGAGTGACTGACTTAAGCGTCTGCGTCTCGAAGCGGCTCTGATCACCCACCCACTTGCAAATCGCGCTATTCGCATGATAATAACATGATAATCCGACAGTTAGTATTGGGTGAAGAAATATGTGAATACGCCCATTGTGACCGAAATAAACAAGAGCACATGTCTGGGTAGTGTTTACACTGATCGGCTACAATATAGCACATGGATACATCTCTGCCGCTGAAGTTTTGCGCCAGTGTTGCCACTTTCAGCAGCGAAGCTCATACCTGTGTTCATGGCTCAGTGGGCTAAGTCTGTGTGCCTGCAATCACGTGGTCGCCGATTCAAACGCAGCGTATTTAGAACGTGAATAGCGATCTTCCGCTGAGAGCGGTCCTACACGCTCCCGACGCAAGTAAAACAAAGAAAGGTGACACGATTTGCTTTTTTGCCTATTTAACCTAATTTTAAAAACTTTAATACTTCTGACAATGGAAGTTTTGAAAAGAAGACAGATAACGGATTTAGTCAGTGTTTTTTTCATGATTCTACATAATGATTTCAGCGAGATATAAACTGAAATACACGAGAAAGATACGCGGTCGATGATGCCCTCGTCCCCAGAGCGTCAATAATAGTCACTGCATCATATTTATCGCTTTCTATATTTATATAGTCACAGTTTTTCATTTTTCATTCCATCTATCAATAAACTGTGAAAGGGATTTTATTGTTGCTACTTTTCTTGCGTTTCAAACTGCTTTTCCAAAGTGATGGGTGTGGGGTGCAGTGACATTCCAGACTGATGGGCCATTGACAGTATGCAAACTACTACAGGTGTGAGGACACCTATCTCATCAATATTCATTGTGAAGACCACTGACTTTGAGAAAAAGAGTGTCACTCCAAAGTTCTAACACTTTAGTAATCAAACCATATAAAATTTCTGAATGTCACTTTCACCTATGTGTAGCCAACCCCTGTGTCTATAAGCTTCAGAGCTCAAAAGTCTTACCTAGAAATGTCTATAATGTGATTTTTTACAATTTCTCAGCATGTCTGAAAATAGGTTTTTGAAAAGTATATGTTTAAAGTTGATTTTAACAAAAAATAGAATAATAACATTCTAAGAGGTCTCAGATTATTGGTGCTGAGTTTGTGCTGAATAAAAGCAAATGTATCACTTTGGGATAAATGTTTTTTAGATAGGTGAAATATTTTAAAATGTCAAGGCATGTCAGACTACCTCGAAAGTGGAAAAAAGGCCTCAGGCCCCAGGGGGTTAAAAGCGGAAACATGCGCCTAGAGATGAGATTCCGTCAACCTCTGACCAGGACTGTCACACTGATAGTTTACGCGACCTTTGACAATATAATCGAGATTAACCAAAGGAGAAACATTTTGTATGATTACTACTAGTTATGAATACCCTGGAGCTATCTAATATCCTTAGTAGAAACCGATGGACTGCGAGACATTTGTATGGTGTTTTAGCTTGTGATGAGCTGGAGGAAGTAAAGCTTGATAAATTACCCGCAATCTTCATCGTCAATACACATCCTAGTTCTGCCCCCGGAGAACACTGGCTGGTGCTTTTTATCAACCATGACAGCTCCGCAGAGTTTTTCGACTCGTACGGGAATCCACCTGATCACTCCAACTTTCCGAGAATCATAAAGACATTCATGACGAGGAACTGTGACCGGCTTGTTTACAACGCAAAGCAGCTTCAAGACGATCTCAGCGTGACGTGCGGCCAACATTGCCTTTTTTATTTAATTAACCGCTGCAGAGGCTTTTCTTTTTCTAAAATTCTATCGTTTTATAGCAATGATTTTAAAAAGAACGATGCCATGGTTTCTCATTTTGTTTCTAAATTTAAATACACCAATCGTGTGAAAAATGTGTTTACCAGAATGCAAACGGTGAGATGTTATTGTAAGGCTTTGAAAAAGACGACATGTTAAATAAAAACCACAAAGACAAAATATCACGTTTCAGTGTTTTTATTAAGTAAGCACAAAAAAACATTTTTAAAACATAAGCCAATCTGGTTTTAAGAATTTCCGTGGGGTGCTACGGGTCCGTGGAGAATGACAAAAACTTTTGGGGGTACTGTCACGCGACACATCGGGGGGATTCTTGATCGCTTCTATGAGAAGGCAGACATCTTGGTTAGGTATGAGGGAGCAAGGCATGTTGAGCCTTGCCAGTCCTTGTAGAAACTCGCCCCATCCCACAGGTCTTCTCGCATCGCCCACATTACGAGGGTTGTTAATGTTTTTAAGCAAATCGAGCATGTGCGACCCCGCGATAGTCTTTCCATTAAAAACAAACTCCCCGTGCGGGTTCCACGCGGTGACGGCAGAGTTTTCAAGCATTTTACCCATCATATATTCAACCTTTTTCTTGTTACGCGGTGCTGCATTTTATATAACATCATCTATGACTGTGTCCCCAGCATCAACAGTGGTGCGTGCTGTTTCTTCAGTGGCGCATGCCGTCTCTTCAGTGGGAAGTGTCAAAGATAACGGCTCATTATCACCTTGCCTGGCCAGATTCAAATATCTCTGTAACACCTCTGTATACAAGCGGACCTTTTCGTGATCAACAACATCAGTTCTTGATAAAATGTTGCGTATTGCAATGTCCAGCTCGCTTTCGGCAGTCTGTCTTATTGTATCTTTAGGAGCTGTGGCATCATGCAGTTTTTCAAGTTGTGACTTCGGGACAAGATACATTTTCCTAGCGTAATCCATTTTACTTAACCCCGATGAAAAAGACTGGTGAGAAACGGTATGGCGATGCTTAAAAGGGGTAGAATGAACCCCCCACCGGTCTGGTTAATAGCCTTCTTCTTTCTTTTTAACGATGCCCGTTTGCTCGCAAGTAGTTTAATACCGTTTTTTTGCTTTTTAAGTCTTGCAGTCTGCGATTTGGTTAGCGGGATGTTACCACACAGTACGTTCAAAGCTATTTCACAAAGAGTGTTCAGCAAACCCGGCGATGCCGTCTTTAAAATTTTCTTTCTCTATCTGGCGTTACTGTCAAATAAAGCTTTCAGGGCACTCCAGTTTCTTTTTATACGAGCCGACATCGTTAATATTTTTTCTTGAGAACGTAAGCAACAGGCGTCTCCGGTCGAAGCAAACCAGATCTGAGTCTGTAATCCTCTGGTGTCACGGCTTTTAAATCCACGAGCAGGTACCCGTAAGGGGTATTTGTGGCGTCTTCGAAAGCTTCTAGAAAAAACTTTGAATGTCGCGGGTACATCTGACGTGCAAGTACGCTTGTCTGTAATTTATCTCTGGGGTTTTTTAAATAATACGATGTAATTGGCATTCAGATTGATGGTCCGACTTTTCTTACCTTGGAAGAAGAGATTCTGCACCAGATAAATAACACTCAGATTTCTGTGATACGTATACTTGGTGAAAGCTTTTTCGACTTCGTTATTGTCGCAGGCTTTTTCCATTAAATCGTCAATGATGATTAGGTTGATTTTATTTGGAGGCAAAAGTTCATCGTCACACAGAGACTCTGGAATTCCTTCCACAAATTTAATGTTCTTTATTTTGCACAGCAATTCATCATACAGCGGTTGCCAGCAAGAATAGCACCATACAACATTTTCAGGAACTCTGGATAATGTACAATCCACATTTTCCAACAGTCTTTTAATGAAATATGACTTGCCAGAGTTACTCGGTCCCGATATAATACAAGAGAACGGATGCTGAAGTCTATTGTCGAACCCTTCACTAGTAGCCATAAGGTAAGGTCGTGTAGTCAGACTGAAGCTGCCGCTTAGTGTACACGACCTTGAAACACTTGCTGACTGTCTTATTTTTTAAATGGAAACCCCTTTTATCCCGCACAATCTGCTGCGTGGATGTCCTGATCTCTCTAGGGGTGTCACGTGGGTTACTCACATAGTCCTGAACCAATCCTGTCAATATTGACAACTTTTGAATTGGTGTTATGCAACGTGATCCCCTTCACTTTCATGCTCGTTTTGCCCTTTGCCGTTCTGTACCCATAAGTTTTGGGTCCCCCTGAGACAAATTCCACAATGTGATCATCTGGGTCCAGCTTGCTTGTTAGTTCACCGAGAAAATCGCCCAGAGGGGGCACCCAGTCACCCGGTTTGCTGACAAAAATGACATAGTCTGTATCATGATACAGCATGCGCCGTCCCAAGCGGTCCATGAGATTGTACAGCTCAAGCCTGGCATAAGCTGTAGTGAAAGCGGCAATAAAAACATTGACATGCCGCGGCATGCTAGAGGCCATCTTTATGTGGTGCCATTGGACCATGGCCACATTGTCATTCAGGAGGGAAAAGTGAAACACATTGACCAGCTTTGAAAAAAGGAAGGTGAGAAACTCATCGGGATCTTTGATGAGCGTCGTGCTCGCCTGATTTATTCTCTGACCAAACTTTCCCCAAAGACTGTTTAGAAACAATTTGGAAATTTGGCGTTTCACTTTGTTAACCCCGATGTTCTCAGGGTTCAAACGGATGCCCTCCTTCTCAAAGTAAGTCTGAATGTATCTCTCTTTATCCTCAGCACTCTTTGCCCAAGACGGGTAGCCGGAAGCCTCCTGTTTTCCCTTTAAATGATTATTAATATACCCCGCAAAAAGTGTGTCTGTCCGGTCGGGGAAATGCCAGACCTCGTAAATCTTTACGACTTTGTAGCCCTTTTCAACAGCCTTGTTGATTTCGACACTGCACCACGTGCCGATCAGAGCTCTCTGCTCATCTGTATGATTACAGACCCCCCACGTCTCGGTTTCACAGCATGTTCTGGAAAGCGTGAATATGAGTTGACCGCCGCATCTGTAAGGCAGAACCGGTAGGTAAAGGCCTCTCGGTGGGTAAACTTTGGCTTTGATCACCCCAAAATAGTTTTCAATGCTGTCAAAATCACTGTAAATGATTACAGGGTGACCTACCGGGTACTCCTTAAACTTGTTGACTGAGGGGTAAAGGCTAGTAAAGTCGTAGTAATCTATGCGCTCATCACTCTGCGCTTTATAGTGCAGTTGTAGAGCGTTAGTTCTGCCACCAAACAGAGCGTCCCGAGGATCGATGCATTCTGGAAAGTCAAATTCCCTCAAGAATGCCTGCACATCAGCCTTTTCAGCCTTCAATTTATTCCACTGGTGCTCCCAAATAACATATACATTGAGGTTGTATGTGTTTTTAAGGGCAAAGATTTTGTCCTGAAACTGTTGATGCATGTCCCCAAAACGCAGCTTTGTTACAGGATTCACTTCGTGTGAATCAAAGCATTCTGGGCACCCGTGAAAAAAATAACCAGCCGATTCGTACACCGTATGAACCCCACCGGTTTCGGCATAGCCATCGAGGTAGTAGGGACCCATTTTCACCTCCCCTCTACACAGCACGTGCTGAATCTCTATTTGTTCGCGATGGGCTATGTATTCCAGCCATTCAATAGATGGTGTGGAATATGCTTTTTGGCGCTTGATATAATTATCTGGAGTGGTTAGCGCAACCGTATTTTCAGGCAGAAAGCTCATGCAAAACTGTTTCATGCACACTGAGGCTATGGTCACACATTGAAAAGGGTCTAGATTACAACTGTTGATGATCTCACCCCTGAATCTGAGACAGCCCTCTCTTAAGATGACAACATCATTTTTACAGTACTCTGCCATTTCTTTCCTAAAATCAAACACACCCCCAACAACAGTGCCGTACCAAGCCATAAACTCTCTCTTTTCCTTTTCCATCATGGTTTGCACAGGTGCCTCAGGTGGCGGGTAGGGTCCGATGTAATTTTGATTTTCTACAGTGTTCCAAAAATGGGGGAAATAGCCTTTCTTTTCACTCTCAAACCCCAGAGCTGCAGGAAATGCGCTCAGCTTCATAGGGAGAAAGCAAAGTGAGTCAATGTATCTTTGGTTAAAGTCCTCGTCTGTCACACATAGCAGTTTGCTGCCCTGTGTGATAATGTGTGGGGTGGCGCCATTTTCAACTAAATATTTCATAAGCAGGTAACTGTCATAGCCTTTAGAGTTGTGCGCTATGAATGTATACCCCTTGTATTTACAGTTGCGGTACTTCTTAAAAAATGCCTCAACACACCCGTCCCCTTTAGCGGACCAGCGATTGCCTGCATAGTCAATGCAGCAGATGTAATTTGCAATGTGAACCCCCACATCTTGTCTGCATTCAAAATCATAAAACACATAGCGCTCTGAGAGGTTCTCAGGTGCTACTGGCTTGATAAAACACTGATGTTCACACCCATGCGTCAAGTCCTCTTTACAAAAAACACACCTTGTATTAGGTGTACATTTATGAGCCTTTGGGTTTTTTTTTTTAGTGACGACGTACCGGCGGCAACACTTGTCGCAATACTTGACCGAATCACACAAAATATAAAAACTGCCGTCTGGCTGCTGCTTTGAGATTTTGTGCTGCTCATAGCAATACCGCGAGCGACAGAAAGAGCCACAGTCCTCACAATGGATGTGCGTTGTGGTGTGTTTATGGCACTCGGGGGTGAGACATACGTTACAGTAATACTTGCATTTGTGATGCGCTTTGACACTGAATGCAGCGTAGCAATAATCACAGACGTACGACTCCCCAAAAAACGCAGTCAAGCTTTTTATACCAAAAAAATGTTGATCTTGAAGGTACAGAAAGATTGTTTTATCACAAGGCTCGGGGTTTGTCTGAAATTTCTTAAAAATGTCAGACTTGTCACAGCGGTACCACACAACAATTTTGACCCCGAGCATTTGCTCAAACTCTGCTATGTTTGAGAATGACACCATGTCTGCCTCAGTTAGACCTACTGCTTCCTGCAAACGCTTAGCTTCGATCTCAGCAACCTGATGTGGCATGTTGGGGTTTAACAGGCGAACTACACAGTAAGCAAAGCATAGATTATTGCCAGAGTTTTCAGAAACGATAAGCCATCTGAGCTTCTTTTGCAGAATGTCAGACTTTAAAAGCTTTGTTAATTTCTGCTGTTTGGCTGCACCACCATTTCGATTATGTATAATTTGTACGACCAATTCCAGCGTATCATCGCTGAAAACCTCGGCATTGCTCTGTGAAAGATTGTCTATCATCGATAGCAGATCATTTAGATCGATCTCGCCTCGAACATGTATAGCTGTGTTATTGGTTACTGACGCCCCCTGCAGTTCCACCTGTATTATATCCCCAGCCCCCGCTAAATTGTTCACTCTGTCCACCAAATTCTGGAATGTCTGTATCACAGCCCTGTAAACGTCTACTATATCATCATGCTGGATTCCATCAAAATGAAAACGCTGCCTTATTTCAGTGTTGTTAAACTGCGGCCTGCATATCACATTAACATTTGCATCACCATTAGCTACAACACCCCCACCTTGTTGTTGTACCGCATTATCAACATCCATATTTTCTGGATCCATATCCATTGCCACGTCCCCCTCCCCGCCTTGTTGTGCCCCATTATCAATGTTCATAATTTCTGGATCCACCTCCTCTGCCCCATCATCATTTAAGTCATTTAATAAGTTTTGCAAGATGAAGTTAAATTCACCCGGGTTCTCGCCATTCAACTCTGTTAGCATCTGATGCAATTGAGAGTGCATGGCCACACCTTCATCTACATCATGCATTTCAATATCTGTGTCCAGTCCGTTGTCGCACCTAACACCAGGCTCGGTCGCGTCCCCGTCCGCCATTTCCACACCCATAGGCACATAGTCATTTGGTGAGTTTAACTCATTTATCATGGCAAGCAAAAGGGGGTTAACCTCACCCTGGGGTCCGTGATTCAGTTCATAAATCATCTGTTGAAGATCAGGGTTAATCGTTGCTTCTCCATCGTCGTCGTTTACATGCATCCTTCTAGACCCCCCAGCCCCATCAAAACTATACATCCACCATTTTTCAGACATGTCCCCTGCTTATTCTTTAGATCTGGTCAGACAGATCCGCCAAAAAATCACACATCTGATCCTGAAAAAGGAAGAATGCAAGCTTGAGCGCCTTTAAACGCTCCTCCCGGGAATCTGCTCCGGCTGGGGAATTTACAACAGGTAATTGCCAAGGTGTTAAGGGTGAGGTATCTTGCGACCACAGCGGTGATTCCGGCAAGGCCCGGGGCGAGGATGCTGGAACACCGCACGCAGATCCTCCTTGGTCCGATGGTGCACTTTGTGAAGCCCCAGGTCGCTCAAATTCCAGTTGTCCAGTCGGCTGGTCCTGCCCGCTTTCCGTTGCTAGCTCCGCTTAAATTTTTTCGGCCGCCGCGACCAGCAATTCATCATCAACCCTGTCTATTAAAGAACAGTCACTGTTAAGCATTTCATACAGAAAAACCAATGATACGGGTAAGCGATATAGGCCAACGTACCGTTAAAACTATCCGCTCTTTTCCGTTTATGGCTAACTTGCCAGGGCCCTTCACGATTATCTCTGAAAATAACCGTTGCCGTGCATAGCAGTTCACGCAGTTCAGTGTCGTCGTCGTTAGCTGCAAAATGTGAGCAAAAACACTTTCAGTCTTTTGTCACATTTAATCAGTAAAATCCATGGCTATGTTCGAAAACTTACCGCTATTCCAATCCTCTGTATCACCATGTTGCCAGGATCTTTACAGCATGGAAAATTCTTGGTCAAAATAACAATAATATGTTTTCACAGCAGAAAAAATCTATATCAGCAATTGTAAAACACATTTAAATGAAAATGTAGCTTACCTCGAGAGTTCCATTTTCCAACGCTGATATGTCGCAGCTCAGAAAAATGAAGTGTCCGCTTCTTTCGCTCCTTGACGTGAGTGTTAATGTGGACCAAGCGCTCGCCCCCTTAATAAGCCCCCAGCTTGGTGGGGGTATACTTGTCATCTGGTTTACCAATCAATATTCTTTGTTAGATGTGCGGTTTCGGGAAAAACATTAGCGACGTTTTATGACATTACGACAAATGGATAATTGCCTGGGAACGGATGATTCTACCCCCCGGTCTATTCCGACCTAGGCTTCAACAGGTGCGTGCCCCCCGCTGTTTCATTGCCCCTGGTGTGAACCCTTTAACAAAAAAACAAAAAAAGTAGACAGCCCCACCTAGCGGTATGTGCTGAGGCCGTACCCCACCCATGCTTCTAAATTTATGTTAAAAACACATAGATTCATTCCCTAAAACTTAGCGCCTAGGCTGTTCACATACATTGTATTAAACATTGCATTAAAACAGCACATTCATGTTAAAGAGAATTATTTCTAGTTTAAAACTAGCGGCAGGCCGTCTTTTAGCCACCACCGCTTCTGGGGTAATGCCGTTATTCCTTGATTTTTGTTGTCGAAATGCTTAGGGCGTTTTACTTTATTTTTCACATTGGCCGAAAAGTGCTTCATTACTTTAAAAAAGTCACGTTTAAGGGACTTATTTGAAATAGCGTTCGCTCCGTTTGTTGTTACCATTTTGAAATGGTTGTCTTACGAACCGTTATTCTTTGTTTGATGCATGGATTCGTGTAAACATCAGTGATTTTTTATGACTACACCATATGTCTAATAGCCTGGGAGCGGATAATTCTATTATTCCTTGTGATTAGTCGTCCGTTGATGAAATTAGCTCAATGTTGCTAAACAGTCGGGACTTGTGGTGCTAGAGTCCGACTTTTATTTTAATTAGAAATAGATCATTTTATACTGTTTACAAATAAGTCAGATTAACAAATAGAGTTAATGCGCATTCTGTCAGTATGGTGGCGTGTTCACACAATTAAGGGCCAAGGGCTTGCGTTTACAATTTCCGCCGCCGCCGGCGATTTTGAACATGTGTTTATGCCCCTCCCCTTCCCCCCAGCGATCGGCCATTTGACGCGGAAGTTTGAACTGGCCGGCCGCACACGGGGCAAGCTGCGGGGCTAAGATGTTTGCTGGTTAAATGTTTTCTTCAACCTAACACTGGTAAATATCGCTAAAAGGTTTTCTTGTTCTTCTTTAAATACGTTGGTTAAATGTAATGGGTTTAAAATGCTTGTACTTGTTTCGCATTTGCTCTTTTGGGCTTGTTTAAAAGTTAAAAGTTTGGGACGTGTCATTTGTTTAAAAACACGGTGTTTTATCTTGTCAGTGTTTCTTTCTTTTAAAAGTTAAAGTTTGGGACGTGTCGTTTGTTTAAAAATACGGTGTTTCGGACATGTCTCTACTTGTTTAAATTTCGCCTGCTTTTCTTTCTTTTAAATGTATCACTAAAGTTTTGCCCTAGCTTACGTTCATCCTGCTATATGTTTTATTATTCCTTAAAACGTTATTAAAAATAACACATTAATAAAATACATGTAATGTATTTTTATTCTATTAAAGTTTAACAACCCCCAAACACTACGACCCCCCTATCGGCAACACGTGGCATAAGCATGTATACCATTTGGCCAAAACCCCCCTCCCCCCGACCAATCAGAACAAAGGATACACCCACCTCCTGCTTATGACGTCACAGATGGGACAGAGCTTTAAGCTCCGCCCGCAAAATAGGCCCATGCCCAAGGTACCACCTAACCTCTCTGACTACCCTGCTTATAGGGTACAGGGCATTTGCTTTCATGAGAGCGGCCGAGTGACCCAGTGACACTGCTGGGGAGACGTCCACTTTTTTCACAAACAGGCTGGCCCTCAGTATTTTCAGTTCATAATCGGCGTCATTTCTACACATGAGACTAAAATGGCTTTTAGCCTTTACAAACTTTAAGCATATATCCACATTGTTTAACAGCATTCGTTCACTGAAAGAAATATCAGTGTGTATAGGGTCGATCAGAGAAAATTCCCTTGAATTTCTACAGAACGCAGTTCGCTTCTGCAACCCCACGTTAGGGCCCTGGGGGGTGATGTCCACGCTATCCAAGTCGGCTCCGACATCTTTGTACCAGAGCCCTGACAAAAACTGACTCTCTAGCGCAAGGGTGTTCAACTAAAATTTAAAGAGGTCCAGTTAGAGAAAAATTCTTGAAGCAAAGGTCCAGAAGATCATAATGTCTAACTATTTAATAGTGTGATATATATTTAAGTAGCCTATTAGTTGCATCAACATTGTATATAATCAGCACCTGACTGTCAAATCAAACTAATTCAGTACAATTCAAAAACATTTTGACAATATTTATTGTCACGTGACGTAGAGCTTCGGCCAGCTGGTTGTAGTGAGATTTTCAATTCGAGATGTCTGCACACATGTAACAGTTCTTACCTTGTAAATAGTCTGCTTTTGTATTTAACCGTGTAAATACACTTTTGACGTAGCTAATTTTAGGTTTTATAATGGAATAATATAGATTTGCCGTAAGATTTCCAGCATGAGTCTGAAAGCGAGAGTGTCATGCCAGATGCTTGAGATTTGGCAACCCTGAAAACGTACATTTTTCGTTTTACATGAGTTTATTTATATAACAGATAACATTACTTTATACAAATGTTAAAATGCAGAAACTTCAACGAACATGAAATCAACAATAATCTACATCTATTTATCCAATGTGTTATATAATACATATTGTATTTGGAAACTTTTCAGCTTTAAGATTTCAGGAGAGCGCAGCCACTTTGTTAGGAACATTACGCTTTTTGTTTGCGGGTGTTAGCTTCGCTGCTGCTATTAACACGAAAGGCACATTAGCGCAGACAAAGGGCTGCATACGCCGAACTATACGTCTTGCTTGGCGGTCAAAGGCGTTTGACGTTCATTGGCGTGGGAAACGGCGGTTCTACTGCTAAACCACTACCGAGAAGACTACAAAACGCTGCGCCGGTTAAAATAAAAGCGCCCCGTTAGGTTTTAAATATTAACTAAATGTTTTGGCTGTCGGTCCGGGTCCATATGGGACAGCATCTGGGTCCGGACCCGGACCGTGGTCCGCCTGTTAGTGACCGCTGCTCTAGCGTATGTGTAGAAAAATTGAGCAGGGTCTCTATGAATGACCTATAGGGGTGCGTGGCCAATGAAAAACTGATCAGGACGTTGTTCAGACTCACATCCAGCTGAGAGAATATACAGTTTAGGGGGTACTGTATAATACCGCAGGGGTTGGCATCAACCAGGGGGGCTCCGTCCGCCCTAACGATCCTGAGCCTTAGATATAGCAATGAAGAGTTCAGGTCCAAATAGAAATTGCCTGACCCCAGTATTAGGAAATCCAAAACATCCTGATCGGTAATGGAATTTAATAGGTTGATTTCTACATAATTGGTCTGATCTTTGGATAATTGCGTCATAGGGGCCGCAAACAGGTCCAGCTCAGATTTGGTGCATTCTGTGGAGAGGCGGTGAGCTAGAGCCATTCTCTTCCTTATGTTGTTTTCTCTCTCTCTCTTAAAACATGTCCCTGGGGGGTTTCCTGTTTCTCTTTGGAGGAGGAGGTCGAGACTTGGGAATCCTGACGGCTCTGCGAGGTTTTTTTTTTATGACCGGGCCTGTGTAAAGGCGCTGGGGCTCTCTTCCTCCTCCCCCTCTGAGAGAGCAGCAGACCTGCTTGGGGTCACTGGTGTTTGTAAAAAGCCCACTGACTACAGAACCGGCGAGATCCAAAGCTATTTCTTTGGCCGCCGATTTCAAATGAGGTTTCGCTATATCAACCCCACGCTTAAGAAAGGGTACAACGAATCTAAAAGCCCTACTGAGCATGGAGCCCAACCCACGCCCGTACATGCCCCGCCTGTAATACTGAATAAATCTCTGCGAATTGTGGTACGCCATGCTCCCCCTCCGCTTTCTCTTTTTTAAAAGTGTAGCTTGATGATCGTTTTTCCATAGGAGAAATTAATCAGAGTATTCTGATCATTCTTTATCTCAATATGCAAATTCTGGAGGCTCGGCTTGTTCACCGGTACGTAGTGCAGCTTGTGGAACAGTAAAGTGACTACGTCGCTGAACCACCCCTCTATTTTAACGGTTCTGAGGAGTGGCACTACAAATTCCCCTACGTGCTGCGGTTCCACGATGTTACAATAGACGTACATATTATACAATCCCGCGTGAATGTCAGCGGGGTAGTGTGAAGTCGACGTGGTACCTCCTACAGATCTGGCCATTAAAAATGCGTCTATTTTCACGCGGCATCCTGCAATTTGGCACGCGTGATCACGCGTCTCCCTCCAAGCGCTTTTTCAGATTTTTTAAAAACGTTGTTGCATTTCATATAATATCCACCAGGTGGCGCAAGGAACAACATTCTGTAGCCAAACACCATGGCCAGCTCTAGGGGGCGCCAGCACGGGATCTGACAGAATTCTCGCGAGACCATTTAAATAACTCCGCAAGTTTTTGTCATATACACATTTAAAAAACACCCTCAGAAACCTTATACTTTCCAAATATATATAGGTAGAAACTAAATATATTTTTACAGCTTCGTGATACGAATAGAAAGAACAAGAGTGACTGACTTAAGCATCTGCGTCTCGAAGCAGCTCTGATCAATTTTTTTTAGGTCTTCTTAAACTACTGCAAGATTGCAGCACACTTGACAGGATGCCAACATCTTGAAAAGATGTCACAATAAATGTTATTAACAAAAGATTAAAAGTGGAATAATAAATACACCAGAATCCTGATGTATAACTTTGCTACTTTGTGGTCCGAGTTCATTTGGAACAAATTAAAATATCAATTGGAATATAGCCTGGACTATTAGTAACAAATATTGGATAAGTAATAACAATAATAAGTATACTTTTAAAATAAATATATTATTAAAAATGGCTTCTCAAATGATGAAATTTAGTCATACACTGAGCTGTTTTACTAGTGAAGAACTTTTAAACATGATAAAAATTGAAAGAAGAAAAAAATCATGAGGGAACTTTGTATATATGAAAGTACATGCTGACAATTGCAGATGTGCCTAATTGTTAAGCATGTTTTTAAACCCTGCAACTTCTGTAACATGGTTTCCCACTCCAAATGGAGAATGACCCAACCCCAAAATAATTGGTGTGCATTGTTGGAGTCACCACTCCGCCGGAGTCCGTTGATGAGAAGAGATTCACTGCACAGTCGAGGAGTGGTTGCAGGTCACCAGTTTATTCTCTAACAGATTGCAATCTGGGAGCAACTATCTGACATACATTCAGCATGTACAGGAAGAAGCTCGAACCATAGGTGTCGGCTCTAGGTCTTTATAGGCCTTTTGGGGTGTGGCCCCCCTTTTCTGTACTTTTCCACCTACGTGACTACCACAGATTTTGACTTTTGCTCTAATCATTGTGTGTGCCTGTCCCCAGAAAAGAGTAAAAATAAGTGTCAGCTACATGATCGGTTCCTGTTCTCTTACTATCGGGAACAAGGCCCTCCTGCCCTGCTCGGTTCCTGTTCTTTTACTGTCGGGAAGAATTATTAGTTGCATTCTTAAATGATTAACCCCTCAATCTATTTAGGACGAGGTCATCTTGACCTGTTTTCTTGTCTACCAGTTCCCGTTTTTAGTGTCTGCATTATATTAGACACTGTGTTATTAAACATTAGTAAGTTAATATTTGGATTATAGTGAAACTACCACTTCATTATTGTCTAATGCACCCCTCAGCATCGTTGTCTGTGTACTTGACAACACGATTCTGTCATTAGAAACGCCCCATCTTACTTCCATGAAAAGTCATTAAAGCTAGAAAACTGAATACCGAATATGAGGCTAACTTAACCGCGGTGCAGTACCGTTGTTCGGGCTTGTTTTACTATCAGTACAGTCATTTCCGGGTCATGGCGTTTGTATTAAATGAAAAAAACAAAATCGGACATGAGCGCTCGTTATCCGTTTGTTCCTTTTTGTTTTGAGAACAAAATGGGAAATTGGAAAACGAGCCATTATCCGTTTTGTCGTTTTGGTTTTGGAAACAAAAACTGATAAATACGAGTGGTTTTCCGTTTTTCTTGTTTTGGTTTCATATTAAAAATGGATGAACGAATGATACACGGATTCTGCTGCTTTGCCTCTTTTTCTCTACTATGAATGTGGGGATCGGTGGATTGTCATTCCCTGTTTCACTGCCAGGATTAATTGTATAGAGCGAGGGGTTTTATTATTTCTGTGTGTTTTAAGACTGTTTTTGGGTTGGGACGCCATTAGGGAGGAAGGGAACTTTGTGGTGGCATTTTGTATTGTGTGCAGCAGCAGGGCGCTGGTATGTGTGCATGGGAGTTGTAGTGTTTTTGTTCCAGGCTGCCATCTTCTGCCTGACTGCTTAACCTTCTACCCTGTGTGGACCAGCCCAGAGGTTTTAATTTGCCGTGTAGATGGTGTTTTATTGTGATTGTTAATAAAAGACTGTAAGTGGAGTCACGTCTCTTGCTGCCTTGTATAACGGACCTGAGTGCCTTTTTGGAGTTTTACTTAGCTTAGGAACTATTTCCCTGGGTGCAATTCCCAGGGTGGCGTAACTGGTGTCTTAAGTGGTGGTTCCCCCAAACTCTGAGCCCAGCGCTGCGACACAACATTCATTTGGATAAATAAATAAGAAAAAGCTAACTCGTAACTATTTCTGGCTCCTTTCATTGAATATGTAGCAACTTTCATGTGTATGAATGAGCCATTGTCACCTGGCCACGTCCCTACCCCCCTTTTATGGCGCTGATGGGGACGTATCTGGATCGCGTTTCACCGCTGCGCTGTTAATCAAATTACCATGCGAATGCGATCTGAATACGCGCTAATGCGGCTATTTAGAATGTGAATAGCGATCTTTGGGTGAGAGCGGTACTACACGCCCCCGATGCCGATTTAACCCAATTTTAAAAACTGTAATAGACCTTTTTCACAACTTACGCATTTTTGACCGGAAATACGTAATCGTAGGGTATCTTTACTTCCACCGGTTTAAAAAAAATGGCGCAAGCAGGGACCTCTTCTTTTTGTAGTGTACCAGGCTGTTCTTGTAATGCCCAAAAGCACCCATATCTATCTTTTCATTCCTTCCCTGTTAATGGTGAAGTTCGACGTAAATGGATTCAGGCTATCCGGCGGGATGAAGGACCAAACTTCACAGTTAAAAAGGGGAGCACTTACGTCTGCAGCAGACACTTCACCTCAGACAACTTTGTGTTAGAATAGAATAGAATAGAATAGAATGCCCTTTATTGTCATTATACATTTTTTACATATACAATGAGATGAAAAGCATCTCCTTGGGTCAGTGCTCAAACATATACATATAAAATATAAAAAGAGAAGTAGTATAAAATTAGGTATAAAATATGTATAAAAATAAGCAATGTAAACAAATAGAAAGTATTAAAGTGACAGTGTAATATATCTTATTGCACAAGCATATGTATATAAAGTGAACGAATGCACAATTTCACATTGACCGGATTATTACACAGTGATAATATATAATAAATAGATGTGGTAAGATTTTTTAGTGTGTGTGTGAAAGGGAGAAAGGGGAGGAAGACCATAGTAGGGGGAGTGATTTTTTTCTGTGTGCATTCAGTGTGTGTACAGTGTGTGTTCAGTGTGTGTTCAGTGTGAGTATGGCTCTAGGGAAAAAACTGTTCTGGAGTCTGTCTGTCCTAGTCCTGATGCACCTGTAGCATCTTCCTGAGGGTAACAGGTTGAACAGATCAGAGCCAGGGTGGGATGTGTCCTTGATAATGTTCCTTGCTCTGCTGAGGTAGCGGGAGGTGTATATGTCCATAAGAGAGGGGAGAGGGCAGCCGATGATCTTCTGGGCAGCTTTGACAACTTTATGAAGCCTCTTCTTATCTGCCATGGTGCAGCTGCCGTACCACACTGTGATGCAGTACGTCAGGAGGCTCTCGATGGACGAGCGATAGAAGATCAGAAGCAGATCCTGGTTAAGATTCAGCTTCCTGAGAACTCTCAGGAAGTGGAGCCGCTGCTGTGCCTTCTTGACGACCTCTGTGATGTTCTCGGTCCATGAGATATTGTCCGAGATGAGGACCCCCAGGTACCGGAAAGTATGGACCCTCTCCACGCGTTCACCGTTGATGTATAGGGGGGTTAGGTCGGTGCCGTGCCTCCTGAGGTCAACAACGATCTCTTTAGTTTTCTTGGTGTTCAAAGTCAGATTATTCTCTGAACACCAGGCCTCCAGCTTCAGGACCTCATCCCTATAGGCTGCCTCGTCTCCCTTAGAGATGAGTCCGACCACCGTAGTGTCGTCGGCAAACTTGATGATGAGATTGTTGTTGTGGGTCGGACTACAGTCGTGGGTGTAGAGGCAGTATAGGAGGGGGCTAAGCACACAACCCTGTGGGGATCCGGTGCTCAGTGTTTGGGTGGGGGAGAGGTGAGGGCCGAGTCTCACAATCTGGGGCCGGTTTGTAAGGAAGTCCATAATCCAGGCGCATGTGGAGGGGGGGAGGCCGAGAGTGACCAATTTGGTAGTGAGAATATCCGGGATGATCGTGTTAAATGCAGAGCTATAGTCCACAAAAAGCATCCGAACGTAGCTGTGCCTCTGTTCCAGGTGGGTCAATACAGAGTGAAGGGCTACAGCAATGGCGTCTTCTGTGGACCTGTTTGAGCAATATGCAAATTGGTAGGTGTCGAGGCCTGGGGGGACGAAGTCTCTGATGTGTTGAAGGACCAGTCTCTCGAAACACTTCATGATTACTGGCGTGAGAGCCACGGGACGGTAATCATTAAGGCTGATGATGGGGGACTTCTTCGGGACTGGTATGATGGTGGCTGATTTTAAGCATGATGGAACGACTGCCTGGGCCAGGGAGAGGTTGAAGATCCTGGTGCAGATGGGTGCAAGCTGATGGGCGCACGCACGGAGCACCTTCCCAGGGACACCATCCGGGCCAGCAGCCTTTTTGGGGTTTACTGCCAGAAGTGCCCTACTGACATCATGCTCACTCAAGGTAAGCGATGTGGTGCAGGAGCTGGGTGAAAATGGGGGTGAAGATGGGGGTATGGCTGGAGCTGATGATTGTTGCTGTCTTGGTGTATCGAATCGAGCAAAGAAGCTATTTAGCTCCTCTGCCAGCAGCACATTCAGGTCTCCAGTAGTCACATGACATCCTCTGTAGTTGGTGATATCATGTATGCCCTGCCACACCTCCCGTGCATTGTTGCTGCATAGATGAGACTCTATGCTCCTCTTATGGTCCATCTTGGCTTCCCTGATACCTTTTTTCAGGTCAGCTCTAGCAGTGCTGTACTGAGCACTGTCACCTGACCTGAAGGCAGCATCGCGGGCCTTGAGGAGCAAACGGACCTGTCTAGTCATCCAGGGCTTCTGGTTGGGGAAAACTCGGATGGTCTTAGTTACAGTCACATTTCCGATGCAGAACTTGATGCAGTCCAGCACCGTTCCTGTGAGTGTTTCCAGATCCTGAGGTTCGAAGATGTCCCAGTCTGTGCTGTCAAAGCAGTCCTGAAGTGTGGAGAGAGCACTGTCAGGCCAGGTTGTAATGGTCTTTGTGATGGGCCTAGCACTGCATCTAAGGGGGGTGTAGGCTGGGGGGAGCAGGAGGGAGGGATGGTCCGACTGGCCAAGGTGGGGGAGGGGTATGGCTCTGAATGCATGTTTCATGTTGGAATACACATGATCCAGAGTGTTGTCTCCTCGGGTAGAACACTTAACGTGCTGGTAAAACTTAGGGAGTACTGTTTTCAGATTGGCCTTATTAAAATCTCCTGCAATTATGTGAGCACCTTTAGGGTGAACCCGCTGCTGTTCATTAATGGTGTTCAGCAGAAGCGAGAGCGCCGTATTTACATTGGCGTCCGGTGGAATATACACAGCCGTGATGATAACTACTGTGAGCTCTCTCGGTAGAAAAAAAGGCCGACATCTTACGGACATGTACTCGAGATCCGGGGAACAGTGTTTCTGTATAATAGTCCCGTTGTTACACCAGTTCTCATGCACGTAAAAACTCCTCTGCTCTTACCGGAGTCCTTTGTTCTGTCACAGCGGAGCAGAGTGCGACTTGCTAGCTGCACGCTAGCATCAGGAATCCCAGAGTGAAGCCAGGTTTCGGTGATAATCATAACACAACAGTCACAAACATAGCGATTTCCACCGAGTTGTAATTGCAGGTCGTCCGTTTTATGTACCAGGGATCTGGCATTGGAGAGATAAAGGCTCGGTAGAGATGGCTTATGCGGTTGTTTCTTTAGCCTTAGCATAACGCCGGACCGGCAGCCTCGCTTTTGCTTTCTCTCCTTCCTCCGTCTGCGTCGCCTCTTAGACCCGATAACAATCCACGGAGAGCCCGCTGGTCACGCTATGTCGTCTGGGATGTTGTGCGCGTGGTGCAAAACATCTGAAACGGATGTCTGGTGTTGGTAGCCGATTTCCAAAAGGTTCTGACGGGTGTAATGGATGTTCGCCGAACCATTAGTGCAAAAATAAACAAATAAGACATACAAAAACAAAAAGAAAAAAGAGCGCTGGGAAGGAGAGCCGTGAGCCGCTGCATCTGTGCGCGCCGCCATCTTCATCCCATCATCTTGGTTAGGGACCACTGTTCGCCGCTTGAAACCAGAGGCTGTCCCAAGCCTTTTTTCTTGGAACGATTTCAAGTCTAATGAAAAAAGGGACCCTGTGTATGAGCGGTGCCAAAAACGGCAGCCTTTAACATCTGTGGGAGTCGAGAAGGAATTAGCAAATAAAGCTTTGAAACTGGACCACGATTATGCGACTCCTCCGCCCGCAGGTAAGACATTCCACCTTCTTTAATGTTATGTCTTCATGGTAGAGTGGTGCATTGCCTTCTTCAATCACTGAAACAGCTTGTCAATATTTTACCGCAGATAACTTAACCTTTTGAAGTCAATGAAGGCATTTTGCATTGATTTTTGTAACCTTTAGTCTCAGACTCATAACTCGCGACAGGATTAACACACAAGCATCATACACATATCACTGAAATCTAGAAGACTTACCCTATACGATCGTCTACTAAGTCCCGTGTTTGTGCAATAAATTATTCCAGAGTAATCGTGTGTGCAAAAGAGAGTAAATTTAAAAGGGTTTCCCACAAAAACACACTGCTGAAACTCCATAAAACATCCATATTATTTACTCATCATAATTTTTCCCACTGTCTTTCTATATACTAAATATATATTTATTTTCATTCTGTAGTTTTTTTTTAAATAATGGTTTGCAACTGTTGGGGGAAAGTGTTTAAGTGGCTAGCATATGGTGTTAAAATGTTATAGCCCAATAAATAAAGGGATACAAAAACGCTCCTAAATGTCCCAGAGTTCAACAGGGTAAAGGGTTTAAAAGAATTTCTTACCTCATATCGCTGTGCCTAATTCCCTGGCTATGTTTTTGTGTTGTAGCCTATTTTGTAAAACTTAATGCTAGCCTACCTATCCTGCTTGTTAACGGTACATGACATGTAATGTTGACAGGTTGAAAGCTACGAAGCTATGCAATGCAAATGATCGGTGTCATTCATAACAAATGGATGAAATAATGATTCATTATGGCTACATAATGTGAAACTTATTTAAATAAACCTAATTGTTCATTTCCATAAACTTTTGAAGTTGATAAAAGAAATACTGCTATCCACATGGCTTTATAATTTCACTAAATTGAATGGAGGACTGAATTTTGTCTTCTCAATCACCACAGGTTTGCTAGATGATATCATGGATTACATCCAAGACTTGGAAACCAAGATGAAGAAAGCCTTGCCACCCCCCGTCCTCTTCAGCCGGTACTGTGCGTCAGATGACCAGATGAGATTTTACACTAAATTTCCATCTGAGCATGTGTTTAACATCTTCTGGGAGTCCATTGCACCATCTGCCTCTCGACTGGTCTACTGGAGTAAAGCAAAGAGGACAAGTGAAGGCACCAGTGAAAACATCAGTCTAGGGCTGTAGCTATCGAATATTTTGGTAATCGAGTATTCTACTGAAAATTCCATCGAGTAATCGGATTTGTGTTTTGTGTTTTAAGTAACCTAGGTTAGCCCAAGTTTGCATCGCTAGCTAGCTATCAAGGCTACTAGTATCCTAGCTCTACATCCGTCGTGCAGTATTGCACTGACCGTTGTGGTTTATCCCTTACATAATTAACGTACATTATTTAACAGCCCCTATCTCGATTAACAATCGCATTGATTTAACGCTACATTGAATTTATTTACCTGGTCTCGGGTGAGCGTCCTCCTCCGGTCTCTGAGTAGAGCGGATGTTTCCTGTTGAGATGCTGCAGCATGGACGACGTGCTATTGTGGTAAGTTAGCTCGACCTTACAGTGGACACATACTACAGCGTTCTCTTTATTTTTTAATTTAAAATGATTCCAAACTTTTGACATTTTTTGTCGTTTTCTTCTGTTTTCTCTTTGCTCATCGCCATTGCTCCCTTCCATTATGCAGCCCACAGTAGTCCGCGCTCGCGCCCTCAAATCAAAACACCGCCGTCTCCTTCCGCTTCGTGGGTGACGTAAGCGTAAGTGCATTGTCACAGTAATGCAAAAATCATTGCGAAAAAACGTGACATGAACTTTAAAATGAATTAATAGAGGCTTCGAGGCAGAGGATTTTGCCTCGATGATTTTTTGTAATCGAGTTACTCGAGTTACTCGAGGAATCGTTTCAGCCCTACATCAGTCCCAGTCACCCTCGCAGCATGCCATTAATCGATGAATTTCTTATTTACAGTATGCGTGTAGCTGTCGGCATGAAGGAGCAGGTCATTGCTGACATGTTCCAGTTAAGTGTTCCCACTGTGAGCCGTGTGACCATCACCTGGGCCAATTACCTCTTCTTAATTCTGGGGACGCTTCCTCTTTGGGTGAGTAGGGAGAAGGTGAAGTCCATCATGCCAGAAAAGTTCAAGAGGTACTGTCCCAATCTCCGCGTGATACTGGACTGCACTGAGATTACTGTGGCAGCAGCCTCTTCACTGACCCTGCAATCAGAAACGTTCTCCCACTACAAGAACAGGACAACCTTGAAGGGACTGATCGGAGTTGCTCCTAATGGTTTAGTGACATTCTTCTCGCCGCTGTACACTGGAAGCATCTCTGACAAGGAGATAACAAAGATCAGTGGAATCCTTCCCTTACTTGAGTCAGGTGATGAAGTGATGGCTGACAAAGGATTCATCATTGAAGATCTTCTTTCTGGTGTTGGGGCAAAACTCATCATCCCAACCTTCAAGCGTTCAGCCCAATTCACAAGAGAGGATACTGAGAAGACACAGGCCATAGCACATCTCAGGATAGTGGTCGAAAGGGTGATAGGTAGAATTAAGTCCAATCACATCTGGGATTCACCTGTACCTCTCACTCTGATGGGTACTGTCAGCCAGATCTGGCACAACTGTTGTGTCATGGTGAATTTTCAAGGACCTTTGTCTTGTGAAGACAGATCTAAAACAAAGTAGTTGAAGTGTCTGCTGCATTTGTAAGTGCTCCCCTTTTTTAACTGTGAAGTTTGGTCCTTCATCCTGCCAGATAGCCTGAACCCATTTCCGTCAAACTTCACCATTAACAGGGTAGGAATGAAAAGATAGATATGGCTGCAGCTCTTTTCTTTTCCCCATTTCCCCTTTCCCACTTAAGTAAATAGTTACTTAAAGGATTAAAAAAAATATTATTTATTAAACTCATGTGGTCTCCCCTTAATGACACACACACACTTTGAATTTTCAGGCCCAAAACAGTATAATTTTTTTGTACTAGGAGCCATTGATTTAATAAACTGATTTATTGCAATTCACTTTACATTTTACAGTATCAGTAAGTCAAGTAGGAGCATTAGTGAGGCAGTGTGATAAATACTTAACTGCTTAATAAATTAACTACACAGGTTAATACATGAACATGTGAAATGTTGAATGATTAATAGTGGTCATTACATGGACTCAAGATTCAAGATGGCGCCGGTGTGTGTGGCTTGCCGTCTGTCACTGCCAGTATTATGTTTGTTTGTGTTGATTTTATTAACCCTCTTGCTGTGTTCCGGTCAAACTTGACCGTTTTAAAAGTTTTATCTCTGAAAAATGTTGTTAACTTGATCAGACTGACCTATGATTCCATGACTTTGTCCATGAAGAGGATTTTTACACACAAAATAAATTGTATTGTTTTACATAAATTGTTTTGTGTTTTATTCAACTTTTATATACTCTTAGTGTACCGGTCAGAAACGGGCAGAATGGGGGAGACAACAGTAAAAAAACTCTTTCCCACGGGAACAACACCTGTGTTAGCAGTTCTCGCAGGAAGTTGCAGCAGTGTTTCAATAACATTGAACTTTTCCCGTAGATTTGGTATATAATGCTTTTTTGAGGCCTTGCTCACAGTTTGTTGTGTGGCAGCACCATGGCAGGTCGATATACCGTAAGTGAGGCTCTTGATTACATATTTGATTACCACACTGGTGAGGAGGAGAGAGGCCAGGAAACTGACAGTGAGGATGGATTAGAGGAGGTAGTGTCAGAAGCTGAAGACGACACGGAATATAACCCAGACCAAGAAATAACAGATGAGGAGGAATCCAGTGATGAAGAGCATGGTCATGCTGAGGCTGCTGCCACATTGAAGTCAAAGAATGGGAACTTATCCTGGTCTTCATCCCCACCTGAGAATCAAGGTAGGCTTTCAGCTGAAAATGTCATCAGGATGGCCCCAGGACCTACAAGATATGCCATATCCCGAATTGATGACATCCAATCCTGCTTTGAATTGTTCCTGACTGAGTCCATCGTAACCATAGTGATAAACATGACCAACTTGGAGGGAAAACGGATTTTCAAAGACAATTGGAAGGAGGTAAACCAGACAGACATCAAGGCATACATGGGTATTTTGATTTTAACTGGTGTGTACAGATCCAGAAATGAATCTGCCAGCAGTTTATGGGATGCAGAGTCTGGTCGGGCAATTTTTCGGGCCACCATGTCACTCCAGAAATTTCACATGTTGTCACGGGTGATTCGCTTTGACAACCGTGATACAAGACCATGCCGTCGTCAACAAGACAAACTGGCAGCGATCAGAGAGGTTTGGGACAAGTGGGTGGATGTGATAATTTCTTCACCTCCTATGCTCTTGGTCAGGAGCTGCTCCAAAAAAAATTGACCATGTTGGGAACGATCAGAAGAAACAAGCCTGAGCTGCCTCCCGCCTTACTTGCTCCATATTCCTGGAGGAGTTAGGGAAAGCCATGCTGGCACCCCACATTCAACAACGCCAACACCTTCCCCGAACACCAGCCTCTGCAGCATTGGTGACAGAGATACAAGGCCGAGAAGCAAGTTCACTTGCTGCAAGAAAGAGAGGTGACAAGAGGAAGAGGTGCAGTCTATGTGCACCAAGAGATGTAAAAACAAGCATTGTATGCCTTAAATGCAATGCATATATTTGCAAGAGACATGCAACAACCTGCACATATTGTCCCACATGTGCATGAGAAAAAACACCAGTGAAATTTGAGTTAACTCACTCCACCAAGTTTAGAAGCCTGGTTTTGTTATCAGTTTTCAGTTTTTTTCTGTTATCAGGCAAAAACACATCTGATAGAATTATGAACATTGTAATGTTATTGTTCTTGATATTTGTTCTTTAACATATTAAGACATTGATCTTGGAATATTGTCAAGTGTAGTTTTGGGATAATTTCCTTTGTACGCAAATAAAATATTCCCGGTCACATTTGACCAGGAACACAACAGGTGGTATTTTATGTGACTGTTTAAAAATTAAAAATGGTTTCATAACAAATGTCCTTGGTAATTTTGACCAAAGTAGTCTGTGATAAACAGTATGCTATGTTTTATCTGATTATGTCTTGTAGTCAAAATAATCCAGAAATTATGTTTTTTAGAACTCAAATTCAAAATATATAAGGTCAGATCAATGAGCCATAAAGGCCAAAAATTACAAATAGAAGTTCAAAACATGTCATGTTCACAAGAAATTAAGTTGGTAAAAAAAATCTAACAGAATAATTAGTGATAATATATGTATTATTACAGTTTTTATGATGAGTCTTAATGGAACGGTCATGTTTGACCAGGAACACAAAATTGATTAACATGAAATGAGCAAAATAAGAGGGTTAAGTCTTACGATAAATGTAAACTCTTTCTGGGTGTATGATCGCCAGACTCTGTTGGATCTCCAATTTTCTGCCAATGATCTAGTAAAGTTGAGCTTTGCTGGTCATAAAACTTTGCCTCCGTTCCTGTCGGACATCCCGGCTCATTTGTGCCGTGCCCAAATCACACCCCTCCGCCGTAAGGGCCGCAAGCGCCGGGGGCACCGCAGTGGCCAGCAGGTGAAGCTGAAAGCTTCCTTAGGCTGCTATTCCACGCCATTTTTCAGAAAACACGGAGCGGTGCCTCACTTCTTTATACCTCGGCGTTCGCTGGAACCTGTCAACGCCTGGCTGGTACCGGTTGTTGGTTTTGATGGTACGTTCCAGCACCGAAAACCCTGCTCTCCCCGTCCCCGCTGGCGTGGGGTGAATCTGCGGAACCTGCGCCCTGTGTGTCGGGCTGCCGAGACGGCTGACGATACGGATGTACCGCTTCCTATCAGGATTGGCCTGGTTAATGCTAGGTCCCTAACAAACAAAACTTTTATCCTGAAGGATATTTTCACTTCCCGAGGATTGGACTTTCTCTGCCTGTGTGAGACGTGGCTGAGTGCTGGTGAGTGCAGCATCTTCTCTGAACTTTTACCTGACGATTGCTGCTATTTTAATTCCCCGCGGATGTTGGGCCGAGGAGGGGGAATAGCAACGATTTTTAAAAATCGTTTTAGGTGTAAGCAACTATCAATACGGTTCTCATTCGCCAGCTTTGAACTCAGTGTGTTTGAGCTGGGCTGCTCTCGCACTGTGTTGTGTGCGGTGGTTTATCGCCCCCCAAAATACAATAAAGACTTTGTGAATGACTTTGCTGACTTCTTGGCTGAATACATGCCAAAATATGATCATGTTCTTATTGTGGGAGATTTTAACATTCATGTGTGTTGTCCTGATATGCCCATGGTAAAGGGTTTTTTAAACCTTATCGATTCTTTTAATCTTGTGCAATGTGTGGCCGGTCCCACACATGAACGTGGACACACACTTGATCTTGTTTTATCTCATGGTCTGCCTGTTTCTAACTTAGAGATTTGTGATGCTGTGTTTTCTGACCATATGCCTGTGATATTTGAAGTTGCCCTCGTCTGTGCCACAGTTAAACCTCGCACTGCTGCTCGTCGCTGTCGTGTTATTAACTCCTCCACTGCTGAGCAGTTTACAGCAGTGTTTAACCAGAACTGTAAAATCCCGGAGCTTTTCAATAACCAGACTGAGGAGCTTAGTTCATGGTTCTACTCCACCTGCCGGACTGCCTTGGACACGGTGGCTCCATTAAAAACCAGACAGCCTAAAGCTAAATCGGAGCCCTGGCTGAACGACACGACCAGAGCTGTCAGACGCGAGTGTCGCCGAGCTGAGCGCAAGTGGAAAAAAGACAGACTGCAAGTCTCTTTTCAGATATTAAAGGACTGTTGGTGCCATTATCAATCAACTGTAAAAGAGGCCAAAAGAAAACACTTTTCTGACTTAATTCTGTCAAATTGTCATAATCCTTGTGTTTTATTTAAGACCATTGATTTTGTTCTTAATGCACCGCAGACAAATTTTATCGAGCCCTCCCCTGTAGCATGTGAGAATTTTTTACGCTTTTTTCTTGAGAAGGTCTCCTTCACTAGGGCTCAAATCTCTCCTTTTACTCTTGACCCTTCAGTCTCTGTTCCCTGCCCCGCCGTGTTTGACAGGTTTGAGCCTGTGCAGGGCTAGACATAAGGATTTAGGAGGGCACAGCCACTTTGGCCTTGGCTATTCATATTTTTTCTAGGGCACAAGGCCATTAAGCCTGGGCACAAGGCCAAAATCTGGAGTAAAAATGTTTTTTCATTTATTTAAATTTCATAGGACACCTCGGGCCTTGTGGAGGAATTTTATTTCCATAAAGGATGCATTTTTTTATTTTCAAAAAAGCAGAAACTTTCCAAAAAGGCATTGGGCCAATACTGAGTCACTAATTACCAATTACTGTAATTACCAAGTTTAGACAACCTACGCAATACGACCTTCGATTTGAGACAGAATATATATATATATATATATATATATATATATATATATATATAGATATATATAGCTTTATTTCAAAAAACAAAATCCAACAATAAAGGAGCCGTCAATATTTTTGTATTTGTTTGCTCAGAACACCCGTATTCTTTTAGTGTACATGGCAATTGACTTGACGTTCGTTTTTTGCACACTGCACGCTACCAGTCCTATATCCTCCCAGCAGAGCTTGGTACTTCTCTGAGTCAAATCTGCTCTGCCTCGGCAAATGTTTTTTTACAACACCATCTGACACTTACCTGAACAAAGTAGATAATTTTCAACATTTTGCGGCAGTAGCCGCGAGTTCAGCTTGCTTTCTTTTACGTTCTCGATCTTTGCGAGGCATGGTGACAGCATAAGCAGCAGACGACAACTACACGATGATTACCGAAGAGGACACCTATCTGTTATTCGGAAACCGTCGGATGGCTTTTCCAATCAAAAACGTAACCCCCGATGATGCACCATTGTCATTGCTGTGGCTCCATAGTAGGCTGGACGATACATACCGTACCAGCCAATCATGCGACGAACACATGATCGTATTAGTCCAGAATTCATTGCGGTTCATTCAGTAGTTGGGAATTACGAGATGTGCGGGTCGACCTCGTTTCTCGTATCGAAGGTTGGGTTCGGGTTCAGTACAGATGCATCGATTGTTGACGAGGTAAAGTGAACCTTGTCGTGCGCAAGTCTTTTGTGTAATGAACGTTACTTTCGGTAAAAAGGGGGCATACGGCCAGACAAACATTAAAGGCAGGCCAATCTTGGCCGTAAGGTACTTCAATTTTGAGGAGGCGTGCGGCCAATTTTGAAAGGCACGACGGCCATTGGCCGCGGTGCCGCGGCTTATGTCTAGCCCTGCCTGTGACTTTGTTCTATTTAGAGGAGATTGTTGGTCGTTTGAAGCCTGCTGGGTCTCCAAACGATGCTGTCCCTCCTAAATTCTTTAAACAGGTTCTGCCCACAGTTGGACCTTTGGTTCTTAAACTGATAAATCACAGTTTGGTGTCAGGTGTGGTCCCTATGGATTTTAAACATGCGGTAGTCAAACCGCTGATTAAAAAACCTTCTCTTGACCCCACGGTTCTTGCAAATTACAGGCCTATCTCCAAACTGCCTTTTCTTTCTAAGATTATTGAAAAGATAGTTCACATCCTCCTCTTCTCGTTGTATCTACTCCCTCTTGGTTTTATACTAAGAAAACATGGCATTGCTTTTCATTTTTATGCTGATGACTGTCAGATCTATGTCCCTTTAAAGAAAAAAGGCACGTACTCTGTGCAGCCATTACTTCAGTGTCTCGATGACATTAAAGCCTGGATGGCTCTTAATTTTTTAAAATTTAATGATAAGAAGACTGAGGTGATGGTTTTTGGTAACCCTACTGGGGCCCCCAGTGTGTACTTAGATTCCTTAGATCAGTACAAAAAGCAAGTTGTTAGAAACCTGGGGATTAACGTGGACGCTGAGCTCAAGTTTGACAGTCAGATTAAGGCAGTCGTAAAATCAAGCTTCTTCCAGCTGAGGCAGCTGGCTAAAATAAAGCCAATTCTTACCCGGCAACATTTTGAGATCGTAATCCATGCCTTTGTGACCACCCGGCTGGATTACTGTAATGCACTATATATAGGGGTCAGTGCTTCATCCATCGCTCACCTCCAGAGGGTGCAAAATGCTGCCGCTCGTCTTTTAACTGGCACTCGCAAGTTTGAGCACATTTCCCCTATTTTAGCTTCACTCCACTGGCTGCCCATTTCTTTTAGGATTCATTTTAAAATTCTTTTGTTTACTTTTAAAGCCCTTCATGGCCTTGCCCCATCCTATCTTTCGGAACTGATACTACCTTATACATCCACCCGCTCTCTCCGGTCCGCGGATCAGCGGCTCCTCATTTTACCCAGGACTAAGCATAAACTTACAGGAGACCGTGCTTTTGCTGTGGCAGCTCCCAAACTGTGGAATGATCTCCCGTTAGAGATCAGACAGGCCTCTTCTTTGTCTGTTTTTAAATCACTTCTGAAAACCCATCTCTATAATCTGGCCTTTAACACCTAATGAGATGTTTGTTGTTGCGCTTTTATTTTTGATTGTTTTAGTTAGTTATATATTATGTTTTTATGTTATTATGTTTTTATGTTCTTTGTTTTATCTATTTGTTACTGTACAGCACTTTGGTCCTGTACAGGTTATTTAAAGTGCTTTATAAATAAAGCTGGATTGGATTGGATTGGATAATAAACTGATTAATAAAAAACATTCCCATTACAGCAAATAATTTAATTCAGTGTGCTTCCAAGTACACATCCATGTATATTTTGTGATAGAAAAGGTCTAATTTGTCCTTCATTTTGAGTATGAATGAATCATCTCGCCAAACTCTTTCAACATATAAATTTGCCTGAGTGTCTGTGACAAAGTCACACCACTCAAGGCCGGTTACTGCTAATTGTCCCTGGACCTGCCAGTAGTACCGGTGTGACTGCCTCAGGCTGACGTAGCCATTTTCATTCTTAAGGTGCGCAACCTGCGAAGCATCATGTTTTGTGGTGCTCTTCACTTCTACAAGTCCAAACGGCGGTGACTCTGAGGGGTCATAGACCCTACCATCTGGATTAGCCCCAAGATGTGGTGCTTCTGGTGAAATGACAAATCCAACAGACAGCACATTAACTCGCCTTAACTGAGCATAATTGGTCAGGACTTCTGACTCCATTTGCAGACCTCGCAGCATTGCAGCAGTCTGCTTTCTCGAGCCTCTTATCATTTGGCCAGCAAGGGCCTTTGCTGCAGCCTCTGGATCTGCCTTTCCCTCCCAGGAAGAGCAGGCCTCTCGAAAGCAACTGGCAGTTAAACGTGGTTGCCGTAGCTGCGCCCAGGCAGGACATCTGAACTGCTGCCTGTTTCCCTTCTCAATTTCACTGGCCATTTGTGGTGACACTTGCAATGACTGCAGGTGCAGCTGCTGGTGCACTGTTGGAACAAAGTCCAGGTTAGAGAAGGTATGCTGATCAAGAGGAAGAGCTGGGAATTCAGGGGCCAAGTGGTGCAGGATAAGGTCACTGGATGTTTCAGGTGGACAATGGTATGATAGGGGGGATCCACGTGGAACAGGGCCAAATTTAGATGGAGTCAGCTCTAGTTCAGACAACCCATCTAACACAAGTGCAATGAGAGGCTGAGGTTGAACTTCGCGCAGCTTGGCTCCAGCAGCCATCAAATCAGGGTCAGGAAATGGTCCTAAAGAAAGAAAGAATTCAGTTAAGTCAACCATCTAATTCAACATTTTGATTTCACAGTAAAAGTAATATGGACATAAATTGTCATCTGACCTGAGTATGCCTGGTACAATGTGGACCTAAGACCACTCTTGCCTGCTGCTGTTGCCTTATTCACCACCACATCACTCACAGGTTCTGGATGGATTCCCTAAAATTCAAAGTAAAATATAATCGCTCTGTGTGTGTGTGTGTGTGTGTGTGTAGCTTGGCTCCACCCGCCTACGTACGTTCACTTAATTTTAATTTTTTCTTCAGTACTTGCACAAATCAAATGAAGTGAAGGGTTCTCATTAGGAACAGCCAGGTGTGTGTGTGTGTATTTGAATTATCCATCCTTAAGTCATATGAAAAAGAGTAGGCTAATAAACAACCTTATCTTACACCCATCTGTGTTCTTGGTCTATGTCATCGCTGTAAATCACTTGTGCAGGCAAGAGGTGGAGGGACAGTCTTATTGCCAAGTTGGGAAAAATGTGCTGTCTGGTATAGTAGGGCCACAATGTGGTTGCAGAAACCTTTGCCAGCTACGCAGCTGCAAGAAAAGGCCACCAGACGTCCATTGTCAGTGGCAAGTGATACCTATACACCAAAAGAAAAAGCAGGGAAATACTAATAAGCATGGTGTACTTGACATCACTGTTCATAACAGTACATCACTGTCAATGGTAAACAGAAGTAACAGTTTAAGGAAAGGGTTGAAACAGCAGTAGAGATTTATAGCTTATGGAATGAAATGGAAAAGAAAGAGCTGTGTCAAAGCTCCTGCACATCATTAAGCTAGATTTCCAGACTTATGTGTGAAAACACCTATTGTTACTCTTTAATCAAAACAATATAAAACACAGCACTCCTGTGGCCAGCAAGGCTACACAAACAAAAGAGTGCGTGTGAGAACCTTTCTATCTACTCTGTAGCTGTGCAGAAACTCGGCAGCAAGTGAACAGTACTGCAACGGCAGTAAGAAGCACAGGGAACTTGTGCACTCAGTGGTCAAACCTCTAGCTTGTGAGGCTCCTCGTTTTTCCTCTGAGATGCGTAGCATCTAGCCCTCACAAAAACCTGCCCATCTACTACATTTGATACTGTGACATGCAAACACGCAAATAAACAGACATTGTCAGAGAAAAATGTTAAATGATCACAACCACGAGTGTTATATTGCTTTAGTAAGGTAGTCTATTTCCTCTATACTATACATTCATAACCCTATAAACCTAACCCTAGGTCTAAGTGGACACGCTAATGATTTGTCATTCAAGCTAACAGTTCAGTAACAGTTAGCATGATTGCCCCCTACTTACCTTGATACTTATGGACAAATTCTTTGTGGAAAAATTTGTAGCCTTTATAAAGTTTGCTCGTTCTCGTGACGGAGTTTTCCTCCACGAGCTTAGCAACATCCGCAAATGTAAATTTCGGTAAATTAGTCAGAGAGGTCGTGTACATTTTCTGCTCCATTTTCTCAGATCCCGGGTTTTCTAATGCATTGACGCTTGACCGGAACTAAGTTTACCCTACGATTACATATTTCCGGTTTTCGTGAAAAAGGTCCATACTTCCGACAATGGACGTTTTCAATAGAAGACAGATTACGGATTTAGACAGCGTTTTTTTCATGATTGTACAGATGTAAGATTTCAGCGAGATATAAACTGAAATAGACGCGAAAACTCGACGATGATGCACTGGACCCCCAAGAGTTAAACAATGCAGTTAGTCCCTTTTGCTGGCCAAGCATGGCTGAAGCTCAATCGGTGGCAAGGCCACTTAACTTGTCAAATGGTACAGTAATTCAAATTTGTTCATTGCCAAAACAACTTGCTCAAACAAATCATCACCTTTGGTATGGCAAGCAATATGGCTTGCACAGACAGCAATGCCTCGGTCGTTTCAAACTCAGCAGTGATTCCGCGCTCAAAGATGGCTATTTGGGCAGTATTTGTTATGTCTTGTTTCACAGCAGGCAGCCAGAGAGAAAAGTGGATTTTTTTTCCCGGTGTCATTGTTTCTCGCGCCATATCATCATTATGTCTCGCGCCATATCGGTAATTCATTCTGTATGTAATGGCAAAGTATTTATAATTTCGTTTCTTTTTTATTAAGTTAATTTAGAAAAAAAATTTTTCGTTAAACATAAGCTTTTTGTTTCTTAAAGTAAAGACCAAGCGGCAGACAGTGAGTTGACCTACTCTGTTTCAATTTGCCTTCTCAAATCACGAATTGGCTAAAATGAAATCTATAGTTGTAAAATAATAGATATAAATAATAATAGATATAAATGTGCGCAATTAGGTGCATATCCAATCATTTGTGCGGAGAGTGAAAGCTAAAACACGTTTTTCGGACATGACGCAAGCGCGATCAGAAATTCATTATAAATTTCAACATTTTAAAGCAACATCAAATGAAGATAGGCATGTTTGACAGGTAGCTCGTCTTTTTCAGGGAACAACCCTGGACAGGGGGCCAGCCCATCACAGGGCACACTCGCACACCATTCACTCACACATGCACACCTACGGGCAATTTAGTATCCCCAATTAGCCTCAGCATGTCACAGAGACTCGAACCACCATGCCGCCCCGATATCCTAAACAATGAAGTTTTTATTATATGACTGACAACGGATACAACTGTTAAGTATAAAAAGTGTCACGCCCAGCTCCGTCCGCTCCTCATGTGTGCCATGCCCCCTCATTATCCACGTGTGCTTCCCCAATTGTGCCCAGCTGTTCCCTGTTATTTTGGCTTGTTTCATGTATATTAGTCCACGTCTTCCTTAGTTGGGTGTCCGTCATTGATGTTAGTCGATGTTGTTTACCGTGTTGGTCCTGTCTATGCCTAGTAAAACCCGTTTGCCTGCACTTTCGGCTTCGCTTGCCTGCCCGCTCCCCCGCACGCACGGATCGTAACAAAAAGTGCTCCAGTGAGTTCTGCAAGTTTTTTTTTTTACTTTTTTTTTTTTTTTTAAAAAGTGGAAAAGTTGTTCTTCTATTTCGGAGAAGTTCATTAAGTCTGTCTCATCAGCTTCCAGTCACGAACTGCGGGGTTGAATCTCCGACAAACAGCATCTGAAAGTGCTTGACGAAGGTTGTTGGGTAGTGCATTTTTCCCCCTGGAGCCGTCAAAGTTAACAGAACCCGCCCAGAACAGCGAAACGATCTGCCCTTGGTTTCCCGTCTGGTCCTGTTGAGTCCAGATACAGTTTATTCTCGGTCTCTACTGAAACATGATTTAAAAGTACATCTGGAAGGATTACCCCCTGCATGAGAGACCGGCGAATATGATGATGGTGATGAGAACGGGAGGTGTTTCTTGGTGTTTCAGGCAATCTCAAATGGAATGATGTCATGACGGAAGGATGATAAAATGCTGAATAATCTTGATTCGGCAAATTTTCACTATGGAGCATCGAATTCGTCACCACTGGGTTGTTGGTTAATCCTACAGATGCTGAGCCCGCTAACTGGTTTGTAGGTTGAGAAGTCCGGACAGTTAATGGTGTAGAGGCTGAAGAAGGAACACCAAAATCAGCATTACCCAGGTGCGCTGACAGCGAATGGTCTTCGTGAACAGACTGAGGAGATGACCACATATCAAAAGACTTGGCAGTCCATTTGAGTATCCACAGACGTTGAAGGAACAACGGATGGATCTGTGGATGTGGATTGATCCGCTGTCGGAGGATGAGTTTTCTCACTGAAACGCGCCTCCAACAAACCAATCCTTGCCTCTAAATTCAGAAGCCTTCTTGTGAATTCTGATATCTGTTCCTTGGAAACAGTGACTGCAGCAGGACATCTATGTTCAATTAGAACAGCCTGTAGATGGTAACATTAAAATTAGTTGTGAATATGATGTTCCCACCGCAGACAGGCATATGAAGCTATACTGCACATGGCGCTGCTTGCGTAATAATAAATTAGCAAATACCCACTGATTTCTTTTTTACAAGCCGGGTAGTCCCTGTCTTATTTTTGGTCTGTGGGCTCTGCTTGTTCTCTTTGCCAGAATTCTATTGAGACAATATGTATGACACATTTCTGATGATTGTACAGTATATTTCTGATCACTTGAATAAATAAGCTTTTTTGGCATTGTTGTTGTTGAGTATATGCTGTTATCAAAAATATATAATAATAACAAAAATAACGTGTCCCGTTGTAAAGTTGTTGCCGTATTGTGTACAAAGTTGTAGCAATATGAGATCCTAATAGTCTATTTTGAGAATAAAGGCATAGCATTATGTGCGTTTGAGTGGCATATTAAAACAAAAATCTAAGAAATAATTGAGAAAACGGTGGTCTATGCTGGTGTATGACGATTGAGATCGCAAAATGGCCTTCAGAAGTTAAATTAAAAACTGCAGAGCATTGTATTTCGTAATTGCATGTTGGCCTATTCTTGTGATTCATAAACTATTACTGCGCAACTAACGAGTAACACAGCGCAGATATTCATTGCTTCTTGGACTTTGCACCCTAGCAATACCTTATGGCTTTCACAACCCTTCAAATTACAAGATCTAACCTCACAAATGTTAATGAGAGGGGGTCGTTCGTGTCACTTTTAAACGTGCCAATTCACCTTCCCCCACCCTATGAATAAAGGTGAGAAGAGCAGGCTTGTGGTGCGTTCCATTTGCCCTGGGAACTCGGATTCCGAGTTTCGAAGCCGGAAGTGATGACATGCGCACTCCCGTTTTTCGGAGATCCGAGAAATATCTCGGATAACGCAGAGGATCCCGAGTTCAGAATCAAAGATGGCTGCGCTCTTTCTCAACAGAAGGGAAAGTTGTAGCTTTATCCTGTTTAAGCACTACTTCTCATTTGTGGCTCATTAAATCGGTCGCACACACTATATCGTCCAACTTATCTGTGGACGTGTTGCTACGGAGTTTTATACGTGAAGCACCGCGCGTAATGTGTCATCAAGTGATATTGCTAACAATCGCTACCAATTAACCGTTCTAGAATTGGATTTCATGATTAGTTGGATTATTTGTCGGATTTAAGGTAGTTCGGGCTAATTGTAAGTGAACGAAGATAAAGGCCATTTAAACTGAGGTACCTTAAATCCGACAAGTTGTCCGGCTAAGCAAAAAATCTTGCTTTTTCCATATGGATCCATGGTATTGCTACTTCTGGGGCAAATGGAATGCATCCGACTCGGTTTTTCCGAGTTTTTACCGAATGTGACGTAATCTCGGATTCCGAAAATCGGATCCCGAGGCAAATGGAAATCGCCATTGGCTCTGGGGGGGTTAAAATGTAATTCAAGATATTTTAAATTACTGCTGGTTAAAAATACTACTTACAGGCCTAATCACAGTGAGGTGGTGCTCATGCTGAATGGCACAGACTGTATGGACTATTTAAATTGAGCAGTGTTCCTTTAACTATATTTGATTTTGATAATGAACAGGTTGTCAAGTTAGCAAAATACAGTATATTGCGTGTACCGGAGCCTGCGTGATCACTGCATTTTTTAGCCTTCTATGAGAAGAGATGGTTACTCTGTAATTTATGGTCATACAGACAGAAGCTAAACATAATTCAAAACTGTAAAATATTTCGCGAAATATATTTTTTTCTGTTTTATACCATTTCATTGATTGATTCGTTGTAAAATAATGCTTACATTGTCCTTGAAATAGGCTATAGGAATTAAAAGAATCCATAAAGGCTTGCTTTATGTTATGTTTGTTTATTAACCCGTGTTTTTTTTTCATCTACAGAAAAAAATAAACAATGTTTGATGGTTAAGCTCCAGCTTATAGCGAATGTTTTAATGGGTTTTCAGCTTTTAAAATGTATGTTTTCTAACAGGAAATAATACACCCCAACATACCCCTTATATTTAACGATAAAAAAATGCTCCAAACGTTTTTCTAAATTAACTAAAAAAACTAAACTAAATTGGACTAAATATAATCACTTTGCCAATACATACAAAATTGAACTAACGGGGAAAATATTTTTGTCCAGTCAATTGCTTCGATATCACTGTCAGTCACCGCTCTTTCGAGAATGAACCCAGCATAAATATGCAAATGTAAATATATATATTTAGCATAGCCAAATGTATTATTTTAAATTACTGCTGGTTAAAAATACTACTTACAGGCCTAATCACAGCCTAATCACTTACAGGCCTAAAGCACAGACTGTATGGACTATTTAAATTGAGCAGTACAACGTTTTATATGTTCCTTTAACTATATTCGATTTTTGATAATAAACAGGTTGCTATGTCAAGTTAAAAAAGTGGAACAGAGCTCTGGAAGCGGAACAGATACCTACGAGATCAAATGCGGATATCGCGTTATTCACGCTCACGTGCTGTGTTGCTGATAAACAAGATATAGTTTCAGTTCTGTTGCTTTTATATGAAAATAAATACGATACACAAGACATGATATTAGATTAAAAAATAAAACATTTTAGAAGAGAATGCAACATCACAGTTGTTTGAACAACTGTGTCCTCAGCCAGTCGTTTCCCATCGATTCCGCGCAGATTTGGCTCATCTCAAATGAGCCTTTTACTGTACAGTAGCTCGCGGTGATGTTCGCTGCCGCTTCAGTTCAGTGCATTACATGACTGCCCCCTACTGATCATGTCTTTCCTGTGTCAATGCATTTTCTGTGTTCACAGGAAATACTCCGATGTCACGCGAGATCACTTTCCTTCCCGCGCGCAATTTGGATGGCCAGATCTGTACGTTATACCACCTACCTGGCTAAAAGCCCAGCATGTAGGCCAGAGTAGGTTTAAATTTGACCCTGTATTTCTGATGTCTGGTTATATTAACCCTTCGCGTAATCTCGCTGTATGAGAAGTAAACTCCATACCTAATTTTTTTAATGAAGCGTTGATTTCGGACACAATCTGTGAAACAGATTCATAATATCCGACTTTAATTTTCCGAGGGAAAAGGTAAGGCAGATCTACTAAAGGATCAGCATCTCTTTTTGCCTCCACCTCCGTATCGCACAATTCAAAAATATTTTCCAGGTGTGTAATATTTTGCCACGTGTAACAATACATGATTTCAGCCAGTCCTACTTCGTAAGGCCCCGTAGCTCTATAGGTCGCGACAGCATCATGGTGTAATCCAAAATCTGGTTATCGGGGAAGATGGAGAGACAAGAGTTTGACGGTAGCGTGAGGTAAAAAGAGGAGAAGGGTCTGGCTGCAGACATCCACTGAGGCTCACGTCCACTGAGACGCAGGAAGTCCACTGAGCGCCCGGAAATGACGTCACGCATAAAGTTTGGTGGATACTTTACTCACGAGCATTAGCAGCGCGTCCATTGTTTAGCAAGACATTGGCGAAGGAAAGTAGAACGGTAAGTTCAGTTTTAATTGTTTATATATGTTCAGTTATTAGTTATTCAGGAAGGATGGGAACTTTGTTTGCTATGTTTAGAAGTGGAATGGTTTTTGTTCGTTATGTTTAGAACGGTTGGAATTGTTTTTTTGTTCGCTATTGTTTGGCTGCTATAAAACACAATTCGTGCTTAGGTTGTTGCTACATTAACTTAATAACTTATTTTCATGCGTGGATTACTCTGATCAGTTGAATGGTGTTTTCATGCAACTGAAATGCATATATACAGTAAATGTAAGTTAGCCAGACTCAAATCGCTGTGTTGCTTAATTGCATTCAAGTACTCTAACTCCTTCAAAAGCCCATAAATGCATACACAATCGTTTTCACGGTGCTTTGTTTTTCATTTTGACCAACAGATGCACAGGTCAATTTGGCGAAGGAATGCCGTGCCTCAGTTAGCAAGATGTGCTAACTGTTGCAATAGTTTCCATTGCCCTTTGTGCCCAGTAACGATGTTTAAACCGACAACGTTACTGCGAGCCCAGGTGCATTTAGATTCACACGCAAAGAATGGAATTTCATTCCAAGGTATGTAATCTATAGGAATTTCTGGTTTGTAAAATCATATTAACATAACTGGATTTTCCTAAACTCTGGTGTATGAAGTAGATATGTTCTCAGAACAGTGTTTATTTAACTACATCTTACTAACATTTAGCATTCCTTGGTACCCATTTGTGTTGTACCATTTCATGCATCGTATGTTTCTATTGGAAACAACTGTCCTTAGTATCATGCATTGTATTTTGCAGGATGTTCCAAAACAGATTGGATCTGTGGACTGTGGTGTGTTCATGTTGATGGTAAGAAGGACCACCTTGAATTGTCGGGTGTAACACTTGTGATATACTTTCAATTGATGTTTTTGTCAGTATGCACTCTGCATGGCCTTGGGGGAACCATTCCACTTTACTGCTGTAAGTACGTCATTAAGAAGATATTCTTTGCGACGCTGTAGAATGTTGCATAGTTATCTATACGAGAAAAAGGTGCCCTTTCTAACATTCTGAATGCATGGTTTTTGTCTTTTTATATTCAGTCTAACATGCAAAGGATAAGGAAATGGTGGTGCCTAACAGTGGTCTGGAAAAGTATGTATGGAAAGCATTGTGTTTTACATTGAGATGCATTCAGATGCAGAATCACGTGCCCTTTCTTTGCAGTGAAGGAGGTTTGTCAGATATAGAATACCAGGTAAAGCTCAGCAGGGAGGTTTTTTAAGGTGATATTCCATTAATTCATCAGTGGTAGTGCATTCAGCTAATGGAGAGGTTTTGCATATATGGGTAATTCACCATTGATACATTGAGATATTGAAACATTATGTCTTGGTAGTGTAAATGATGTGTACTTGTACTACTCAGACATGGACTGAGGAAGACTGAGGAAGCTTCACACCTGCTGAAAGCAAACTTGGAGCCTCTCTCGAGGGTGAGACTGCTCTACAAAGTGTAATAGAATAGAATGCTAGTGGTGTGTGTGTGTGTGTGTGTGTGTGTGTGTGTGTCCCTCATTTTTCTTAGGTGGTTTCCTGTTGATTACCAGCTGCACCTGATTAACTTATTCGATCCCTGATATTCACTTCCAATGTCATATAGGAGTCGTGCATCATGAGGGACCTCTGCAGTGCCGTGTGCTGGATTCGCAAGAGGTCCTGGAGGGTCAAAGTGACAACAGGAATGATCCATTCATGTTTATTTTTAATAATAAGGAGGACATGGAAACCTTGCTCTCCAATTGCGTTGATAGGATGGGTCTTAAAATTCATGCCATGTTTACATAAGGAAAAATTTGTATTCTTTTTATTCTGTTCCATATACTTTTTTTTTTTGCACGTTTGTTCAAATTTATATATCAATACACTACAAGAAATGTTTGCCAAATTATCTATGTATAGTGATTTATTTATGTAACACTTACATTATCTTCGAATAACAGAAGTATGGAGTAAAGCTCTGCGAGAAGCATAATTCTGCAGTCTTTAAGGCTTCAATATAATACTCTGAGGGGGGAAAAAATCTGGTCACCATTGACAGTCACAATCAGGACTACAGGTGATATAATTTGATAAGTACACAATTTTATTAAATTTTAAGTTATGCAATTCTTAATTATACGTACAAACTACTTTTATAAATGTATAATTCAAATGTGATAAGCACAAACTATTTTTAAAATAATCTATGATTTAGTAATACAGTGGTCCCTCGTTAATCGCGGGAGTTACGTTCTAAAAATAACCCGCAATAGGCGAAATCCGCGAAATAGGATTCTTTAGAAATCGAATATTTTCGTAGTATGAGCATTGGAAACCTGTTTACGACCTTCTAAATACGGATTTTAACATTATTAGAGCCCTCTAGACATGGAATAACATCCTTTAGTCACCAATAGTTTATGACTGCTGGACAGGGAAGCAGGAACGGGGACACGAGGAGTCAGGATTGAAGGATTTATTTGGAATCACTCCACATGCGGGACAGGAACATGTAACATCAAAACGTCAACGACAGACCTGGGGTTATAGACACTGACAGAAACAGAATCAAATTGACAGAAAACAACTGGTCACAATCAGGGCTGCATATGTGGTTAATAAGGGGGCGTGGCACACAAGAGGATCGGACAGGTAGGTCATGAAAATTACACTCGTATTACCCAAAATATTAGAAAAAATAATAGAAAATAAATATTAGACATTATAATTGTTATTATTATACATCTAATTACGAAGAGCAAAGATGCTTCCGGTGCGTAGCGATGTATCATTTTCATTGTCTCGATCAACTTTTTAATCAATAGACAAAAAACCGCGATGGAGTGAAGCCGCGAAGTGGCGAGGGACGACTGTATATGCATACAAACAAGTGATAACTGCGAACCATTTTTAAATGAACTAAAAGTAAGATGTATAATAGAAGATATCTATGGCTGCGTCTCAGTGGATTAGTGATGCCACTTCCTGCGTGTCAGTGGACGTGATGTCACTTCCTGCGTCTCAGTGGACATGAGTCTCAGTGGATCTGCAGCCAGACTCTATTGAAAAAGAGCGGCGATCCTCCATTTTTTTTTCTTTAAAAAAAAAAAAAAGAATTAAACCTGTATCAAGTCCGACTGCGGTATCCATGAATCAAACCTAGTGGGCCAACCCTGCCAACGTACTTATATCCAGTGTTGGGAAAGTTCATTTTCTACATGAACTAGTTCAAAGTTCAGTTCACACATTTTAAATTGAACTAGTTCAGTTCATAGTTCATAATTCAAATTTTTTTAACTAAGTTCGCAGGTTCCAAAATGAACTAGTTCATAGTTCTTTTATTTTTTCCGTACTGCAAGCTGTTACCCTAAGAATACTGGCATTTTCCAGTTGTTGCCCCCCATTCAGTCCACACTCGTATCCAGCTGCAGCTTTTTTTTACAGTATATTCTCAGAAACATGAGGAAGAACGTGCTGCTTGAATGGTTTTTTTAATGAGGAATTAAGAAACAATCTGAGGTAGGAACCAGGCTGAGGTAGGAAACAAGGATGTACCACAAAAAAATTCTTTTAGGTGGACATATGAAATTTCATTCATCATTGAGACAGAAGTAGTGCCGCTGCCTTCATCGGATTTTGTCTCCATTCATCCTTCGCAATTTAATGACGCATGCGCGGTGCGACTCTGTGGTGGATGGTGTTGCCAGGTCTGGTCTTTCCCCCTATATAATAAAGCCCGTTTTAGATTGTGTTGTAGCGGTTGTAGCCTAGATATTGTACAGTCAGTGGTTATAGCCGGGATTTTGCCTGGCTCCATGGAAATCTGGCACTCTCTAGAACAAAATTGAACTATGAGAGAACGACGTTCATAAATGCCAGAATGAGCGTGTTCACGTTCACGTTCATCAGGCAGATATACAGCACGTTCAGTTCACGTTCACCCAGAATATGAACGAGTTCATGAACGATCGTTCAATGAACTCCTTCAGGCACAACACTGCTTATATCCACTTTTTCCCCTTTTCGGTCTTAGAACCTATAACCTTCTCGACCTTGAACGCACGTTTCAGAGATATTTTGACTTTCTGCAGCTCTGCTTCATAGAATGTCCCCTCGAGTATTTCACCGCGCACGTCCCTCAATTTATACACCGGCGGGGATCTGCCCAGCCAGCATTTGTATGTGAGGCCCCTGTGGGTACAAAGTGGGCTGAAAAATGGGCCCCATTTGGAATTGTCCAATGGGCCCCGCGTGGGATTGTCCGCAGGTTTCATTTTGGCCCCATGACAATTGCCCATGTGGGTTTCAAACAGTATTTCACTTGGGCACAGGTGGGCCCGAATTGGGCACTGGACATAAGACCCATATCAAGTCCAACTTCAAGTTCCATGTGGGTGTTATATGGGGACAACATGGTCTGAGGTAAGGGTCCAGCCAGCATTTGTACAGTATGTGGGGTACATGTGGGTACAAAGTGGGCTGAAAAATGGGCCCCATTTGGAATTGTCCAATGGGCCCCACGTGGGATTGTCCGCAGATTTCATTTTGGCCCCATGACAATTGCCCATGTGGGTTTCAAACAGTATTTCACTGGGCCACAGGTGGGCCCGAACTGGGCAATGGACATAAGACCTATCTCAAGACCAGCTTCAAGTTCCATGTTGGTGCAACATGGGGACAACATGATTTGAAGTAAGGGTTGCAAGAGGGTTTCACTCTAGGTGTTAGGTGAGCCCCAACTGGTGAACACAGGAAATTTCAGTAGAAGATTTATGTAGGTACTAAATAGGGGCCAATACAGGGTGAAATATGGGTTGTAGGTGGGTTTGTACACATGTTCTATAATAGGTCTATTCCAACTGAACAGAACAGATTGAGGCTTCACATTAGATGCATCTACTTTTGCTATTGACTAGAATAACATATATCGGTATTGAAAAAAAACCTATATATGCCTCCCTCATTCACAGATGAACTACTATACTAACATGACAGTATTTTTAGACATGTATACCTAATTAAATTACCATGGTACAAAATATTAGAGTACACGGTGAGACTTCTAGCTTTTCAAATTCAACTTTTATTTATAACATTGTTATAGCTTCTTAACAGCTCAAAACCATAAGACCAGCTTGATTATGTGCTGTTCTTGATAAAAGAATATATGCTATTCTTAATAACAGCATCATAAAAGAGCATTTGCAACATTCTCAATGCAGCACTTACTAAAATAACACTGAGCAACAAAAGAACAGAACAGCTGCTCATTAGGCCTCCTACTTAAGTCGGTCTCGGCTGCATTCTGGATGCCCTTTGTCCTCCTCTGTCTCTGGCCCCAATGAACCACTTTGACAGCGCCCTCTCTGCTTCTTGCTGGTTCACTTTTGCTGTAAGTGAATTCTTTTAAGAGCCTCTGTAAAACAAATTCAGGTTATTATTCAGGTAATAATACACAGTATAAGCTAACATCAGAAATAGCATAACACCACCTAGAATGAAACTGAGGCGAATTTCAGGGGCAAAGGATTTGACAGAAACAAGTTACAGAGGAGAAATATCACAGCTCTTGACACCTGCTAAACAAATAACTCAATGTGTAAAATGATCAGTCTTCTTATATGTAACCACTGCTGATATGCTCTAATGCAAATCACATTGAAAAAGCCTTTAACCTTAATACTCAAGACCAGGATTAGAAGGGAAGATGTTTTTAACAGCTATTCTATTGCTAGTTTTCTTTAATATGATTTCAAATGTTTTCATAGTGTTTCATATTACCTGAATAAAAATATTTAAAGAGCATCTTCCATGTTAAACACATCAAGGTGCTTTTGTACAGCTGAATAATAAGCATTTCAGATGCAAACATGGTTGATATTTGATTATAAAAGTCATTTTGTTGGGCTTTTATGTGGCTTTCTTCCACACCTTGCCTAAGAACAGCATTCGTCTTAAAATACCGGAAGTGATGTACAGTAGCAGAAGGGAAATGTGCACCACTCTTGCTAGCCGCTTCATTCAGAGTATCGGGTAACCAGTAACTTTTTCTGGAGTCGATGCCAAAAGCCAGAGACAAACAATGCTACATAATGTACATTAGAGAGGTATTTGAAAAGAAATTTAGCATAAGCACTGCTGGAAATCCACATGAGCAATAACGAACTGAAATTCATATCCCTAACTAGTAATGCTTTAGCCTACCATATTAGAAATATACAGCCGTGGAAAAAATGAAGAGACCACTCTATATTTTTAAATAAATTTGCATTCTTAAATCCCGGTTTAATTCTGGTACATATAGCAGAAGGCTTCGCTGAGCATCAGGATGCTTCAAGGTTTAAAATTTCTAAGACAGCAGTACACAAGAATAAGGTGAAGCAGGAGATACTGGGAACTACCAGAAATCAGACAGGTAAAGGGCAGAAGCAACTTTCCAGTGCCAGAGATAACCATTAGGTTATCCAACAGGTTCTCATGAATCATAGTATGGCACAGGATGGCAAAGTGACCTTTAAAAGGAATGGGAAACGTTAAGTGCAGGTGTGAGGTGCACTGCTAGGACAGTGCGTATCAGGCTCCCAAAAGCAGGACTTGAAGTCCCATGAAGTAAGGATGAAGTCCTTGATCAATGAGAAGCAGGGAAGAACCAGGCTGCAGTTTGGAAAGAAAAAAAAAAAACATTATTCACAGATGCACACCCATAAATTGAGAGATGAGAGAAAAAATTGTGCTGTGGTCTTAATTTTTTCCGCGGCTGTATATATATTTAACATGTATGATTATAGATCTAAATCATACATATTGTAACATTACAATTAACCCCCCCCCCCCCCCCATTAAAAATACGTACACTTTAAACATGTCTACAGGGAGATTTGTCTTACAGCTAGCCAGCTAGTTTAAATGACATTAGCTATGATAATGAACAAATGTCTCACCTGTCTTTTACCTTTAACTTCAGACTGAGTGAAACCTCTCTTTAAATAAAAGCTGATGTTAATCTGTGGTACTGTGTCTATAACTGACTATATGCTTATTATGTCATATTTAAATGAGGTATTCATTAAATATTATGGTAATGTTGTTGCAATTGTATTGTATTATTGTTTCCATAATGGAATAGACTACCCACATTTGCAGCCTGAAGTCTCCCTTGTAAATTATATTTGCATCTAGAGAGATGAGACATAAAATCAATGTTGTCTCTTTGTTCTCTAGTTTACTTACCATACACCACACTGAAAAGACGCAAGACTTTCTTTTGCCGTGACGGCCAAACATGTTGTACTCCATTGCCAGCTCGTTGGATAAGATATATTTCATCATTCGTCTTGTTGCATCATCCACACTTGTACCCCCTACATCTGCCACCATAGCAACCTAGGGATGAGAGCCACAAGTACCTCGGACATGAACAACAAAGACAAAGATTCCACAATTAAGCTGGAAAGTTGACTAAACAATTTAGATTGTCGCCTTGAAGCAATTTAGTACAGTGCAATACATATTTGTGCATGTCACTTCAGAAAAAAATTAAACTTACAACAGCAGACATTAAACTGCGGTCCTCCAGTTTCTCATGGAGAGCCTCAACATCAGCATGACTTTTCAGAGGGAAGACCACTCCTTCAGGAACCTCAATCGCTGATGCATCTTGCTTCTTCAGCAGGACATTTAACATCTTGCCATGAACCCGTTGGGTCTCTCTAATATCTTCTCCAAGTTCAAGAAGTTTAGTGAACATGGCTTCACAACTGGGGCTAGCAACTCCCTGGACATTGGAGCTGGTGATTTTTTGAGCAGTGGGGCTGGTGACCTGCTGGACAGTGGAAGTGGCAAATCGTTGACCAGAGGGGCTGGCAACTTGCTGGACAGTGGAACTGGCAAATCGTTGGGCAGTGGGGCTGGTGACCTGCTGGACGATAGAACTGGCAAATTGTTCAACTGAGGGGCTGGCGAACTGTTTGACTATACAGCTGGAAAACTGTTCAGCAGAGGGCCTGGCAACCTGCTGGACAGCGCAACTGGAGACTTGCTGAGCAGTGGGGCCAATGACCCGGCTGATCTTTTTCTTTGCTGCTGGCCCAAGGAGTTTTTCTGGGGGAGTAGGTGGAAGTTCCTCCTCTGAATTAGAATGCTCACTGGATTCTGGTTGCTTGTTGGCTTGATTTTTGAGTTTTGCACTTGCCCTAGAGAGGTTAACATAAACATAAGGTACACTACAGTATATCCACTGCCTTCATATTATTTCTAGAGAAAATGATTTTTAACCTGCTTTCCCCCAGAAACACCTACTTTCTTTTTCTTGAGCCAACTTCAGTGTCTGTCAAGTCTGATGAATACTCTGCTCGATGAAGCTTTACCCATACATCTGTGTAAGTAGCTGTAAAATACAGTTACATAATAAATGGAGAGGCAAATATTAAAACAGAACTATGGTTTTCATAAGCGTTTACAACCATGCAAGCATATGATACAAAGCAGAGATAACTAATCTGCAAAGGGCTATTGTGGTTACAGGTTCTCTTTCCAAGCAAGCAAGAGCACACCTGATACAACTAGTCAACTGTGTGAAGACTCAGATAAGTTGAATTAACTAATCTTGTGTGGTGCAATCCTGCTGAGATGGAATGAAATTACAGTATGCAGTCACACCAGCCCTTTATGGATTAGTTTGGACAACCCTATACAGAAAAAGTTGGGGTGTCAAAGAAGCTTAAACTAAATGGAGCAGTATTTAGACCAGGGGTCTCAAACTCCAGTCCTGAGGGGCCAGAGCCCTACACGGTTTTTGGTTCACCCTCATTTAACACACCTGATTCAACTCCTTGTGCTAATTACCGCACAGCTCTTGAGCTAAATAGTTTGTGGTGGAACAGGGAAAGAACTAAGCTACACAGGGCTCCGGCCCCCCAGGACTGGAATTTAAGACCCCTGATTTAGACTAATGAGGAAAATCGAAGTTACCTGCATTTCCCAACACGCGCACATTGCGAATGTAACCGGTGATTGCTAGGGATGACGTCACCCACGGATCCCGTATCGGGTTGCATGCACGAGAGGCTGTTTAGTAGGTAATTCGGGGTGTTCCGCAACAAAGTTTTAATCAGGGAGAAACAGCCGTGCACGCAATTAATTAGGATCGGCGTGGATAAAAGCGGTGGAAGCCGGTAGGGGGGGCGTGGTCCGATTGTTGCTGTGACACTCCTGTGAGCGACGGGAATTGTGGTGAGCGGTTGGTTCCGGGTCCGGGCTGCAGTGCAAGGTAATGAGTAATAGTGGTTGGAAGGTTGTTGCGGGGTGCAGTTTTCTTTTCAGGTATGTAAGGATTGTCGATCTCTTCCCAGGCTGGGTGCTGGGTGACAAGTGTCTGGGTTTATGCTGCTGCTCAGGTAGGACACAGGTGGACACATGATGTGTACAATAAATGTTGAACTTGTGTATCTCGTGAGTATGGTCTGAAATGGGTGTATGTTTGCAGGAGACTGTCACTGCTGTTTTGCCTGTTTTGATTGTTTTGTAAGATTATGTGGGTTGTACTGGTATGGTTGTGAATAAGGGGTGGTTACCAGGGCTAACTGGGTACTGGTTGGTATAGTGGGTGGGGGTCTTGAGGGTATTTTATTGACCTTTTCCCCATCTATAGAGCCAGTGAATGTGGTGCTGGAGTTTTGGGAGCTGGAGGTTGTTTCCTGCACTGCATGGAGTGAATGTGGGGTGAATTATAGGTACTAACTCCAGGATGTGGTTTGCTGTGATTTTTGGTGTTAACTCCCACTTGGATATGTGAGCCCTTGGTGTGTATGTGTGTGGTGTTTCCTCTTCCCTTCCTTTCCCTCCAGGTAAGCACCTTCCCTGGCTGGCTAAGGGGTCAAGGCGGGATTATAGAGTTGGACTACCAGTGCCTGGGTTTTGCTCTCAACTCCTATTTGTTATGTTCTGGTTTTAGTGGTGTCATATGCTGGTAATTGTTTATCGGCTTGGAGGTTGTTTTAAATATTGTGTTAATAAACTGTTTTAATTCTGGGATATGCGTCTCTGTGTTCATGCAACGTGGCTGCGGTTGGAAGTTCTGGGGGTTAATTATACATTCTAAGGGGCAGGGCCTTGGGTGGCGTAGTCTGGTCTCTTGCGTAACCTTGCAGCCCAAGGTTACACATAGAATCCAGTTTTTGGCTGGTGGTGTGCCCTCTTTCACAGCCTTGGGTACATTGAGCACTGTGGCTGGTGGCCACCAGCATAATTTTCCGTCGGTGCCCTCAAACCACTCTGATGGAATGATGTCCACTGTCTTGCAGCCAATGAGGTCAACTTCATACAGAAACTCTACCACACTGAATGAGGACATCCTGCAAAGTTCATCAGGTCATGTGCTGTGTAGCATAGTCAAAGCATTCTGTTGGGGTAACAAGAGCAGTGTTTTTGTGAAGTCTGTTACTGGAGCACTAGCAAGCTGACCAGACAATTTTGATAGCAAAAAAACTCCTAAAGATGTTGAATCAATGGGATAGTTGAAAAAAAACATGCCCCTGTCTCAAAACGTTCATATACCACATGTGTTTCTCCAGTACAATGCACAATGTTCCTCACAATCACAACTTTACCCCCCAGTTCAAAACAATTGGTACCACTAGAAGTGGAGACTATAATGTCTTTGTGTTTATACATCTTAAACTGAACACCCTGATACATAGAGAAATCTGATGGCATTGGTCCTAATGCATGAAGCTGTTTCAGTTCAACACCTTCAGGGAGTTCTTTAGACATCTGAGGAAATATAGACACGCCTGACAATTTGTTGCACAGGATCCTGTGGTCTTCTCACTATTTTTTTCAACTGTCCCAAATAATTCTCAAATGGAAAACATTAAACTGAATCCAGAGGGCCATATTTTTCAGCATCATCTGCTAAATGTATAAGATTGTGTGTATTATTAACGAGATATTTTGTCCCATAAATGTTAGCATAGTTGGTAAAAAAAAATATGAACAATTTTCTAGCATAACCACGGTACTCCTTACACAGAGGAGACAAAAGTATTCTCATAGCACATGACAATATCAGAAAGTTTTTGTACTGTTGACTGGGCAATCTTTGAAAAAGTACAACTGGTCCTGTATATAATAAAAACTGCCTGAATTCTGTAGCCTTCCACTGGCTGTACTCCATCAAAGACCGTGGCTTTCTGGAGAAGCTCCGTAGAAAACTTTGTCTACACAGATTCAAGTGATCAGATATGGCAGAGAGAACAGAAGATGAAACACGACACTGCAATGGCCCTTTAAACCACAGAGCAATCAATTTACGCACAATGCCCAAGCAAACTAAATGCATGTAGTCCAGAGGAAAAGCAGAAACCATGCCAATGCCTAGCCCGTGGAGAGGGGACTTAGAGTGATGGTGGTCTTCATCAGACATTTGCTCAAACTGAGTATCTGTCCTCAGGCTGGACTGCATGTCTGGAAACACAACTCTGCCGTCAACATAAATGCCGCACTGTGTGCAACGCTCACAAGAACTGTAGCCACCATGACCTTTGATACATTTTAAAAAAGCTCTTGCTGGAGTGTCACAGATAAAAGCATCTGGAAGTGGGACACTGTATCGCTTGCCATTTAAAGATACCCCAGTCTTTGTGATGGTTTTTAAATCCTCAATAAAATCATCCATGAAGTCATTTACTGATTCAGATTTACAAGGACCTGCATATACACCTATAATAAACACATTTGCTTTTGGTAGTTCAACTATTTGACCTAAAATAGGCCATAGCTGCATATCAGAGTTTCTAAAGAGAGGTAGTCCATCAACATTCACATGAATAGTCAAAGTGTCTGTTATTTCCTGCAAATTTGACATTTTCAATTCTGACAGTAATGCACTTGCAAGCCCAAAGTGGTAGTAGCTTCCCTGTCCCATCTCTCTGACCGTACAATCTTTCAATGTACTAAGGAGAGTTCTTGGATCCTTAAGTACATCCATACCCAGCTCCAAAAGTATAGCAAGCAGCTCAGACAGTGCAGAACGAGACACATGCCGGTTAGCTGCCCCTTCAGCCAGTTTCCTTCTAGCATCAGAGTGGGGGTCCTCTTCAGCAAGATCACCACTAAGCTCTTCATCAGAGTCAACAGCCATGTGCAAGTCATCGACTTCACAGTCAAAGTCCAATTCCATGATTACAGCTTCATCAGCATTGTTCTCCATTTCCTCCTCAATATTCAGCAATTCCAGGTCCACCGCCTGCACTTCTTGATCCACAGCCTGCATTTCCTGGCCCGCATTGTGAACTTTCTGATCCATGGCCTGCATTTGCTGGTCCACAGCCTTATCTGCCCTGTCCACAGCCTCCATGGTAAGGTTCATTAAATGCTGTTGGACCCTAGCTTTGATTCTCCTCCTCCTTGTCCTTGAATTGACATGAAAGTAATAAATTTTGCTAAAATACATAGAGGACACCACAGAAACAGACAGTGTTTCTCATAGATCTTTTATAAAACTGTGGTTGTGACGGACAGTTACAGAAACATAATGGCATGGTGTGAGGTCTGTAATATTCTACATTTAATTGTAAGTGATGTATTTTGTTAACGTTTGTATTGGAAAATCGCAGTGAACACAAATGTGTGTTCAAAAAGCTTAAACAAATATACTCAATTTAATTGAATCCAATAGTGTGGCCATCAACCTAAACATTAGCACCAGACAGTCTGTTGACGCTGTTCTTTCCTTCTTCATCTTAGACACACAATCACATGATAAATGAAGCTGAACGGATGGAGAGAATGTCTGTTTGCCATCATGTAGCTGTTACATATTTTAGGCTTGCAAGTGCAATCATCTCAGAGCTGAAAATGACAAATGAGCACGAACTGGCAACAGATACATTAGTAAAAAAAAATGGCAAAATATTAAATTCAAATTACTTACGTGGCAAAGAACACTGTCCACCTGTGCATGATGTGTTAACAAAAAGGAAAAAAGAAAAAAATTGGACAAGTTAAAAGATGCACTTTTTATGGTTTAAATATAAGTTCACCCATCAACTACAAAATCAAATTATAGGCTAAATTCACAATTTTAAAGCATTTATAGATAAAAACTAAACAGCCAGCTTGGAAAAAGAAAATAAATAAGCCATCTGTAAAGCCAGCATGCATAGCAATTTACCAATGTTAAGATATAAAATTCTAGTAAAAGCACTGTTCAACACACATACAAAACAATACTTAATTCAACATCAGTGCGGGCCCTGAGCCAGCTATTGTGTGTGACTGGTGCAGTGCGTTTTCAACATCCAGTGTGCTGTTGTCCTCTATGTTCATTACAGTGCTCCCATTTCATCAAAAAGTAGACGTTTGTTCAAACATCGCTCCTTTCATTTCTTGCATTTTATTTTTATTTATTTATTTAACCTTTAATTAACCAGGTTTGTCCCATTGAGATCACAGATCTCTTTTGCAAGGGAGACCTGGCCAAGGTGGCAGCAACACAGTGACAATGCAGAGTCTTACAAAGTAATACAAGAAAGAAAAGAAAACATAGTTAGAATTTACAATTACATATAGATAACCTCGATTCCAGAGTCTTTAGAAGAGTTTTAAATTCCTTGAGGGGTATTAAATTGTGCAAACGGAGTTCAACTTGAAGTCTGTTCCATGAGTAAGGTGCTGAGAACCTGAAGGCTTTCTTTCCTAGTTCGGTTCTTACTTTAGGAACAACCAGATTTAAGAAGTCCATCGAGCAAAGGTTATGACGTCCTTGCTTCCAGGATAGGAGTGAGGATAAGTAAGAAGGAAATTTACCCCTGATGGTTTTATAGATGAACATATGCCAGTGAGTGAGGCGACGAGCTTGTAAAGAAGACCAATTTACTTTGGCATAAAGCACACAGTGGTGAGTTAGAGAACCGCTGTTTGAAATAAACCTCAGTGCACCATGATAAACGCTATCTAACATGTGAAGACAATGAGCAGATGCATGCATGTATATTACATCACCGTAATCGATGATAGGTAAAAAAGTTGATTGAACTAGTTTTAGTTTTACATGGGAAGAAAAGCATGAATTGTTTCTGAAATAGAATCCTAAAAGGGATTTCAGCTTTTTTGTTAAATATTTAATATGTTCCTTATAAGACAGATGGTCGTCAATTAAAAGTCCTAGGTATTTGAAATTTGACACCAAATGAAAGTGAAAACGAAAGTTCAAACAAGGAGACCTTATGGACGTCGTCATGTCCAATCACAGCGGTCCAAGTTCTATATAAAGAATAAGTCTAACCCACTTCTTTGCCGTTACAGCTATTCGGTTCGCTGTCTTGCTCCGTGTTCCGCTGTCTAGGCTCCTCCCTGTCTGGGTCATGTCTGACTCCGACGGTCGGCCCCCTTTTGGGGATTTCGTTTCTCCTTCACCTGCTCTCGGTGAAGGTTTTGGCGCCTCCCGTCCCTTGCGGAGAAGCGCGCGGCTATCTCAACTGTCTCCGAGTCGGGACATCCGTCTATGGTCCGACCAGCATCTCCGGAGTTTTGTGGAGGACGAGGGGATTCCCGTCGCTCCCGATCTCTCCCGCTCGGAGATCTTGCAAATAGCCCTTCACCTCCCAGGGGTGCCCGGATCCTCCTCGGCCGTGCTCGCACCGGCCGTCTCCTCTCCGCTGGTTCCCGCTGTCCCTGCGCCGTCTGCGCCCTTTTCGCCCGCTAGGCTGCCCGCTCCTCTGGACCCCCCTGCTCGACAGTCTCGTGGATGCAAGAGGTCTGCCGCCCGGATTCGCTCCTCTTGCCCGAAGCGCTCCCGTCCTGCTGACTCCGACGCCTTGGCTTCGCAAGTGCATTCTGCGATCTCTTCTCTGACCCGCACCATGGAGTCCTTCGGTGATCGCCTGCGCGCCTTGGAAACCTCATCGCATGTGCCTGCCCGTCCGGTACCCATTCCGCCTGTCGGCTCCGCCATTCCAGTCGCCCCTCCGGCGTCTGTGAGGTTCTCCCTGGCCACCGCTGTCCCGGCTGCACCCTCTGGTAGACCATTCATATCACCCTCCGCCGCCGTCCCGTCCCGTATGCAATCTCGCATCCTCCAAGGTAAAGACGTTAATTTGGTTTCTTTGCTTTTACCTTCGCCCGAGTGCGACAGGCGTGTTGTGGACTGCGGCGACGTTTCCGTATTACTTAAAGCTTCGGATCCCCGGCTTCACCGTAATCTGTCCATCTCCGAATTCGTCGTCGCCTTCGGCATTTATAGAGATGTTATTTGCTCTGTGTTCCCGGATCGACGTAAGGAACTGGACACTTATCTGTCTTTGATTTGTGACTTGAATTTGCGATATGGGGGCTCCCTATTTTACGAATATCACAAATCATTTTCAGCTAAAGCGGCTTTGCTTATTCAATTATCGAACACTCGTATTGACTGGTCGTGCCTAGACTCCAACCTTCTTGTCCAACATTTTGGTGGACATAAAGCTATCCTGTGTTCGCTTTGCCGTAATCAGGGTCATTCACCGGAACTTTGCCCAAAATCTGCCCTCACCTCCGCGACTGCCGCCACGAGTTCTGGTCTTCTCCAACCCACGACATTCCCTTCATCCACCTCATACGCAAATTTGGCTACCGACAAGAAAGGGCGTGAGGTCATTTATTTCAAAGACATGCCTATTTGTAATAATTTTAATGAAGGAGTGTGTTCATGGGGTAACTGTCATTTTTTGCATGTTTGTAGTTTGTGCCAGGACCCTCATCCAAAAATGGTCTGCCCTCGCCGCCCATCGCGTTTCCGTCCTTCGCGGGGAGGGAAGAGCAATTCAAATTCAAAGACCTTCTAAAAATCCATCCTTCTACTCCTGTCCACGTCCAAGCTCTTTCCTCTGCTCTGTCCTCTCACCCTGATTTTGTTTTTGTGGATTATTTACTCACAGGTTTAACTCAAGGCTTTAAGGTGGGCGTTATTGCTGATCTGTCCAAAATTGTCGTTGCGCGAAATCTTCAGTCTGCCATGCAAGACCCTGAAACAGTTTCCTCTCTTCTTAAAAGGGAAGTTAATAAAGGTTATTTGATCGGCCCCTTCGTTTCTCCCCCTTTTTCTACTTTTCGCACAAGCCCTATCGGTGTAGCCACTCGGAAATACTCAGGGAAAAAGCGCTTGATATTTGACATGTCTAGCCCTCGCTCCGGTTCATGCGCAAGTGTTAATAGCCTCATTCCTCATCTCCCCTTTTCGCTTTATTATGCTTCGGTTGACGACGCAATAGACTTGATTATGTTAGCGGGTAAAGGCTCTTCGCTCGCTAAGGCCGATATTTCGGATGCTTTTAAAATAATTCCAATTCATCCTTCCCAATGGCCCTTGTTTGGTGTTAAATGGCAATCTCGTTTCTATTTTGCGGTCCGGCTCGTTTTCGGTTGTCGAAGCAGCCCGTCTATATTTAATTGTCTGGCTTCTGGCTTATCCTGGATCTTGCTGAATAAAGCACAGATCACGTTTGTCCTGCATCTCCTCGATGATTTTCTCGTGATCGATCCACCTTCCTCAAAACCCGGCACCTCACTGTCCAAATTAAAACTTACGTTTTCCGAATTAGGCATCCCCTTATCGGAGGAAAAAACCATCGGTCCGCTCACTTCCCTGGAATTTTTGGGTATCGTGCTTGACAGCATTGAAATGAAAGCTTCTCTACCGCTAGACAAATTGAACCGCATTCGCGAAATCTGCCACTCATTCCTGCACTCTTCCTCGGTTTCCAAACGCGAATTGCTTTCCCTTTTGGGGCATTTAAACTTCGCCATGCGCATCATCCCGCAGGGTCGCTCGTTTATATCGCGTCTGCTCGATCTGGCTAAATCGGTTTCGGAGTTGCAGGACATACTTATTTTAAACGACGGTTGTCTTTCTGACCTTAAATTCTGGATCGCGTTTCTCGATCACTGGAATGGCATTTCGTTTTTTTACAACAAAATTACAGATACGTCTCACTCTCTCTGTTTTTACACGGACGCCGCACCCTCTGTCGGTTTCGGCGGTTATTATCGAGGCTCCTGGTTCGCGTCGCGTTGGCCCGCAGATTTTGTGACTTTATATCCCAATGCCCGCGTCCTCTGCCATCCATGAACTGTATCCCATTGTAGTCGCTTGTGCTATATGGGGAAAAGAATGGTCCCGTAGGAGGATTAAAGTGTTGTGCGATAATGAAGCTGTTGTTTACATAATTAATAAGGGTCGCTCTAAGGTCATCTCCTTTATGCCCCTTGTACGACGCCTTACTTGGCTCTCACTCTCGCATAACTTTATTCTTACGGCCGAATACATTCCGGGTTTTAAGAATCAAATAGCTGACTCCCTGTCGCGTTTCCGTTTTCAGGAATTCCGTCGGTTGTGCCCAGGCGCCAACACCCTTCCAGATTCATGCCCCCCTCTTTCAGACCTCATACTAATTTAAACCCGCAATACATTCACCTACTGAACTCAACCACTAGGTACATCAGATTGGGTCTCTCTGCTTCTACCATAAAATCTTACGACTCCGCCTGGAAGGCTTTCACTTCTTTCTGCCGCACCTTTGGTCTACCCGCACTCCCTCTTTCCTCATCTGTTGTTTGCACCTTTCTTACTTACTCTTTTGAGCACAAATGCCTTAGTCCGGCTTCAATTCACGGTTTGGTGGCAGGTATTCAATTCCACGCCCGCTGCTCCAACCCTTCCTTACCCAGTCTGTTTTCGAACCCCTCTGTTCATCTCTTACTAAGAGGCTTTAAGAAATCTTCTCCCACTCCCATTGATAAAAGACTTCCTATCACTTTGGGTATTTTAAAATCTATGATCACCGTTCTTCGTCATGGATGTTTTTCACTCTTCACTGACACTCTGCTAGAAGCTGTTTTTCTTCTTGCTTTTTATGGTCTTATGCGACCCGGGGAATTCACCTACGTCAAATCTCTCCCTAATCGTACTCTTCGCATCTCTGATATTTCTTTTTCAGCCTCATTCTTTTCTGTCTTTCTAAGCAGTACTAAATCAAATTCGGGTGGTGCTGGCACTACACTCTACATTGCATGCAACAAGACTTCATATTGTCCTTTTGACTCCATGATAAAGTATCTTCGTCTAAGACCTCGTTTAACTCCCTCAATCTCTCTCTTCATAACTCCTAACGGCACACCCATGTCTTACCCCTGGTTCACCTCTCATTTAAAGACCCTCTTATTTATTTGTGGACTCCCTCACTCTCATTATTCTGGGCACTCCTTTCGGATTGGAGCGGCATCTGCTGCATCACATCAAGGAGTTCCGCCATCAATATTGAAACTCCTAGGACGATGGTCCTCCTCTGCCTTTGCATCATATGTCCGTGCTGATACATCCATGATCCTCGAGGCTCAGCGAATCATCGCTGCAGCGGATGTAAGTATCTCTCAGATAGCCGTTGGTGGTGGTTTAAACAATACCCTTGCGGAAATGTTATGTCTTACCCATAATGTCATCGATCATCGTCGTCTCCTCGATGCTTGCCTCGTCATCTTAGCGGCTCCATACCGCTGGCAAAGCTAAAGCATATCCATAATGCTTCGTCGTACCAACAACGACCTCCCCTATAAAAGCGCTTGGCGTCTCCATAACGCCCCTGCAGTAACATAGCGGCTCCATACCGCTGGCAAAGCGCTAAAGCATTTCCATAATGCTTCGTCGTACCAACAACGACCTCCCCTATAAAAGCGCTTGGCGTCTCCATAACGCCCCTGCAGTAACATAGCGGCTCCATACCGCTGGCAAAGCGCTAAAGCATATCCATAATGCTTCGTCGTACCATCAACGACCTCCCCTATAAAGCGCTTGGCGTCTCCATAACGCCCCTGCAGTAACATAGCGGCTCCATACCGCTGGCAAAGCGCTAAAGCATATCCATAATGCTTCTTCATTCCAACAACGACCTCCCCTATAAACGCTTGGCGTCTCCATAACGCCTTTTCGTTACACCAGTGGCTCCATACCACTTTCGAAATCATTCAGCATCCCCATACGGTTCTCCATGAAGTCTACGGCTCTGCTCTTCTCTCAGGTCGCATAACATATTTCAATAGCCCTTCAACGGTTGTTAAAGGTTAAGATCAATTTCTACATTCAATAAGTCTACGTCACTGCTTAAACATTTCTTTCTGTTTCTTCCCGACAGGTCTAGTGCATCGCCTGATAGCCCAAGTGGTACAGTTGTCCTACTTCTCACCTTCTTCACTATATTTACTTTGGGGGTAGGCTCCTTCGCCTCCTGCCTGGTCGCCCAGCCAGATCTGACGGCTTCAGAGTTGGTAGAACCAACGACCAGGAGACGGGCTTCGCCAAAGCACTCTTCTCAGACTCATTTAAAATGTTTAACCAAATAAACAGTCATGTCACCTGCCTAAAAGGTCTCCTTGGTTGAAATGAAAGTGAAAACGAAAGTTCAAACAAGGAGACCTTATGGACGTCGTCATGTCCAATCACAGCGGTCCAAGTTCTATATAAAGAATAAGTCTAACCCACTTCTTTGCCGTTACAGCTATTCGGTTCGCCCACCTCCTCCCCTCCACCACCTTCGGCTCCCCGTCCTGGTCCGAAGGGGTAGGCTCCTTCGCCTCCTGCCTGGTCGCCCAGCCAGATCTGACGGCTTCAGAGTTGGTAGAACCAACGACCAGGAGACGGGCTTCGCCAAAGCACTCTTCTCAGACTCATTTAAAATGTTTAACCAAATAAACAGTCATGTCACCTGCCTAAAAGGTCTCCTTGGTTGAATTGTATTTGGTGACCATCCCTTGTTAAAATTTTTCCAGATAATGTTAGTCTGTCTATTTTTGAGGTGGTGAAGAACATAAGTTTTGTTTTGTCCGCATTTAAACTGAGTTGTAAGTGACAAAGTTGTTCTTGTACTTTGTCAAAAGCAACTTGAAGGTATTCAAAAGCCTTTGCTGGAGTAGGTGCAGAGCAGTAGATCACGGTATCATCAGCATAAAGGTGAAAAGTTGAATTTGGAATATTCCGACCCAGGTTATTTATATATATGCTGAACAATAATGGGGCTAGAATTGAACCTTGTGGGACCCCTTTATGAATATGGAGTAACTCTGAGGTAGAGCCTTCTGCTTGAATTGCCTGGGTTCTTCCTGTGAGGTAGTTTGCAAACCATTCAACTGTTTGTTTAGAGAAACCGATATCTATAAGGCGATTAATCAAAATTTTATGATCAACAGTGTCAAAAGCTTTGGATAAATCTAAAAACAAAGATAGGCAACATTGTTTGTCATCAAGGGCTTTTATGATGTCGTTTGTGACCTTCATCACAGCAGTGGTAGTGCTATGGTTTTTACGAAAACCTGATTGATAGGGTGAGAGGACAGAGTTTTTATATAAATAATCTTTTAATTGCATATTGATCAAGGATTCAAGCACTTTTGCGACAACAGAGAGTTTTGAGATTGGCCTATAATTATTTAGATTTGTTGGGTCACCCCCTTTTAGTAGGGGGATGACAAAGGCTGATTTCCAGTCATTGGGGATTTCGTTAGTTAACAATGATAGGTTAAAGATATTACATAGTGGTTCACACTATGCACACTTTGCTCCACCTCCTCCCCTGTTCCGCTGTGTTTTGAAATTTAGCATATTGATGATGAATTCACTTCATAAATCATGACACTGCTCTCCAATTCATGAAAACGACCGCGCGCGGTAAATTTAAAATAAAACAATTTAAAATAAAAAAATAAAAACTTAAGGGTGGTGTCACGATCCGCTCCGTCCGCTCCTAGTGTGTGCCACGCCCCCTCATTATCCACGTGTACTTCCCCAATTGTGCCCAGCTGTTTCCTGTTTCTTTTGCCTTGTTCTCTGTATATCAGTCCACGTCTCCCCTTGTTCCCCAGATTGTGCATTGTATTGTCGTGTATCGTCCGTCCATGTCCGTATTTTGCACATTAAACCCTGCTTACCTGACGTCCTGGCTTGCGCTCCTGCTTCCCTGCTTGCCTCTGTCTCCGATCGTGACAGGTGGCTGCAGCATTTGCCTTGTTATCAAAACCGGATTTATCAAACAAAATATCCTTGCCCTTAAATCATGACCAATAAATATGCCAGCAGAATTATTACACACACATACATACATACATACATACACACATACACACACTTCCCTCGTTGGGCCCACAGTCAGCCCATGTGGGCTGAGTATTTGGGCCCATATATCACTACAATATATATGGATTTCATCTGGGTTTAAATTGAGATTTGCTGTGTTCAGGGAGGTGGGGGCTCTGGTGGGGGGTGGGACAGTAACAATTCAGCTACAGTAACAATGATGAAAACAAGGGTAGCTTTTTTATTTTTAATTAAAATAATTGATTTATTTTTTTGTGACAGAAAAAACATTTTTGAGACAAAAAAAATTCTTTTAGGCCTTTCAGTTATACTGACATTGAAATCTTTATTGTCTTCTATAATCCTCTAAATTTTTAAAAATTTAGAACATGCAGTCCAATACAGTTTTATTACAAAGAACTCAATGAAATTTCCTAAACTTTCGTACATAAGGTATTTCTCCCTATTAGTATATAATTTACTTCATCACATCCCAGATTGGATGGAGACACGTGTGCAGTAGTGAACCTTTTTCATATATTAAATGGTCAGCAACTTTGTGGGGTCCTAAGAAATGAGAGGAGAGCCAATCATCTTATCAAACATTATTGAGGTGATATTTTCAATTCTCAGTTGGGAATGAAATGGTATCACAATGGCATTCATCTCAGAGAACCCCCTCTCACACTCTGTACTGCTAAAAGCAATGGTTTCAATTGCATGTTTAAGTTTGAGAAGGGACTTGTGCATTGTTGCACTGGAATTGTCTTTGAAATCCCTATGACTTTGCTTTATACCAGTGAATCCTACTGTATATTAAAAAGGTTACAAAGCTCTGTCACATCATTTTCCCCATACATTAAAGGTATAGGGCTTCGCCATGTGTTTTTGTCCAACACGTTGACTTTGAGAAACAGTGATTCCTCTTCACTTGTGACCATTCTTGCTTGCATTCCTTTGCAATCTCCCCTGCTCTTTTCTCATCACCTGCAGTGTGCTGCTCAACTCTGCATTTACATGAGGAGAATTGTCAAAGAGAAAGGAAAATCTGAGAAAGCACTGAAGACATGACATAACACATCTTTCAACAGATAATATCTTGGGTGTTCAGTTTTGTACTTTTATATTTCTTAGAGCTATATTTTCTTTTATTGTAATGTTGGTTGGATGCACTGGGAGGCGCCTGTGGGTACATGCAGTGTGTATATAGGTAGGTAGGAGGGAGGAGTGCAGGCACACCTGGGCGGTGAGCATATGGTTTCTTACCAGAGCGAAAGAGACAAAGGGAATGCTGTTTGTTTGCTCAATGAGAGAAATAAACCATCAAAATCACAATAATGGAGAGTTGTTTCTTTACCTGAGTACATTATACCTGCCCAGGGTGCAGTAGTCGTTTGATTTAGTTTTGCAGAGTTGTTTTATCTTGTTGACTAACAGCCACTACAATATTAATAAATTAACTTATAATGGGATTGGGCTACCCAGTGAGAGGTGTATTACTACCAAAATACATAATGCCTCAAGCAAAAGGGCCATAGCCTAGTTATGAAAGACCAGCAAGTTAATGGTTTAACAGATGTCTGGAGTTGCCTACATTTAAGCTTCCTCCTCTTAGCTTCTCTCATTTTTAACCTTTACCTCTGATGATTGAAAACAAAATACTTAACCTTATTGTATATATCTAAGGGAAATTAAAACTGTATCGATGATTAAATGAGGCTTTGAGCAGACAAAACCAAGCTGGTTCTTTGTCAATGTTAGTGATACTTAGCCTTATGTAATGTTAACTGTAACATTAACAATTAGGCTAATGTTAGACGTTAGTATATGTCAGATTAGTAATGTCATAGCTAGTTGAGCTCTCCCCCAGCCCATTTCTAAGTAGGGAAAGTTAATTCGCCAAAAGACTCAAATGAAGTTTATATCTATATATAGATCATTTAAGCACCCTTTTTCAATAATGTCACCTACCTTGCCATAAGCTATATATCTCTCTGTCATCGGTGTTGAGTATAACTGACTGACAAGTGACGACATCGCTCAGAAGAAAACTGTATAGAACAAACTCAGTGTAGACCTCTAGAATCTCATTGATCCCTTTTGGTGACAATGTACTAAGTCCACATGAGCTTCCCATAGGGAACCTGTATTACTGAAACCAAATGGGTCTAAAATAATGGTAAGCAGTTCTAGCCCATGCCCTTAGCCCATTTATCCTTAATGGGTCCCAAAGAGTCAGCCCATATATAGAACTATGTTACTTAAACCCCTACTCGGCCCACAGAGTGTTACCCTGACCAAGCCATTCCCACTAAGCCCACAAATATCCTATATGAGGCCCACCAAGTACACCCAGGTACAGCCCATGCCTATTTGGCCCATATATATGCCTCATTGGTCCTACACAGTCTGCCCACATAGGCGTTCCATGTGGGGCCCATGTTATGGAAACTTTATGGGTCCTAGATAATGTTACCCAGTTCCACCACACTTCCACGTAGCCCACTTCTATCCTATAAAGGGCCCGTACAGTCAGCCCACATTGACTTCCCAATTGGGGCCCATGTTATGGAAACCTTATGGGTCCTAGATTATGTTACCCAGTTCCACCACACTTCCACTTAGCCCACTTCTATCCCATAAAGGGCCCGTACAGTCAGCCCACATTGGCTTCCTAATCGGGCCCCATGTTACATAAACCATGTGATACCCACACAATTTGCCCAGTTCTAGCCCATGTCCACTTGGAACCCATGTAGCCTATTTTTAACCCATGTGGGGCCCATGTGAACATGTTGGCTGAGTGGGTACACGTTCACATATGACAAAGTACTCGCCCGTAAATGTCTGCTCGTACTTTTTGTCAAATATCTGACTGTGCTTGGATACTCTCACAGTGTCCCCTATGTTAAACTTAAAATGTGGCCATCTGCTTTTTTTTTTCAGAGGACCGTATAGATTATCAAATACACGATGAGCATTATCGGTCGTGACCTCGGAAGGTTTCATTTTAATCATTGAAATGACTGATTGTACCCCTTTATTAGATCGTCCAACACATCCACATATCGTCGAGTGTTTTTAGCCGTAAAGTACCTGTACATCCTCTCTTTTAAGGTTCGGTTAAATCTGTCTACAACGGAAGCTTTAAGTTCACTACCCGTGGTGAAATGGGTGATTTTATGACTTTTTAAAAGTTTCTGAAAAGTCCGATTTAAAAACTCCTTACCGGCATCCGTCTGTAACTTGAGGGGTACGCCCACCTCAGTTACAGAGGGGGGTACGCACGCGCGTAGGCCTTTTTAGAAAAAACATCAGTCACTGTAAGGAGATATTTTAACCCGTCGTTGTACGTGGCCAGCCCTTGCATGTCACATAAATCGGCCTGCCATTGATACATGGCTCTTTGTACAAACACTCTGTTCCTGGGGAAATTCTTTTTAACCGGTTTATGTAAAGTATAACTGTCTTGCATAGACAGCCACTCTCTGATGTCATCGTTAGCCACTTCTTTCCCCGTATCATCCTCCACGGCTCTCTGCAGTATGGAGGCACCCCCGTATGACCTCGGGTGGCTGGGGTCATAGTATGTACGGCTCAAGACACGAGCTGTAGTCTTGGCAACAAACATGCTTTTCACACAGTGAATAGGGGGTGAGAGCGAGGATGCTGCGTTTTTATAGGTGTCTGGGGAGGGGGGTTTTATATGTGGGTTTGTTTTAGAATTTCGTGATTAAATGTCATTGTTGACACACAACAATGAAATGTGTGTTTTCTGCATTTAACCCATATGTGTAGAGTTTACAAAAAGAGTAGTGCTGTCAAATGATTAAAATTTTTAATCAGATTATTCACAGGGTTCCTGTGGATTAATTTTGATTAATCATGATTAAATATCATTCATTTTTAATCTATATTAATCACATTTAATTTTGCATTAGCAAACAGACTCAAGAAAAAAGGGAATATATATGCACTTAACATGTTTATTGAACATCTTGAACATGAGTCGGATGCATTCCATCTGCCACAGAAGTGCAATACCATGGACCCATATCAAAAAGCAAGATTTTTTGCTTAGCCGGACAACTTGTCGGATTTAAGGTACCTCAGTTTAAATGGTCTTTATCTTCGTTCGCTTACAATTAGCACGAACTACCGTAAATCCGACAAATAATCCAACTAATCATGAAGTCCAATTCTAGCCCGGTTAATTGCCATTGTTAGCAACACATAACGTGCGGTGCTTTACATATAAAACTCTGTAGCAACACATCCACAGATAAGTTGGACGGTATAGCGTGTGTGACCGATTTAATGAGCCACAAATGAGAAGTAGTGCTTAAACAGTATAAGACTACAACTTTCCCTTCTGTTGATAAAGGGCGCAGCCATCTTGGATTCTGAACTCGGGATCCTCTGTGCTGCTCCGAGATATTTCTCGGATGTCCGAGAAACGGGAGCGCATGTAGTCACTTCCGGCTTCAAAACTCCGGAATCCGACTCGGTTTCGAGGGGAAATGGAACGCACTAAAACTACCCGAAATGGGTTGACAGAGATATTTCAGTGATTTTAAATCATTTTACGTTGCAGATGGGTTAATTGCGTTAAAAATTTTAATCAGATTAATCCTGATGATGGATTAATCCGCGTTAACCCGTTAATTTTGACAGCCCTAAAAAAGAGTTGTTGGATCTTTAAGATCCATTGGATCTTAAGTCCAACGCCTTAACCACTTGGTATTTAAAAAGACTATTACAAAGCTATTCAACTTTTAAAAAAATTTATTATAAGGGTATACATTTTGACAAAGATATAGTTTAAGAATTGTATTATAAGGGTATACATTTAGTCAAAGATACTGTCATGCCCAGCTCCGTACGATCCTTGTGTGTGCCACGCCCCCCTCATTATCTCGTGTTAATCCCCAATTGTGATCACCTGTTGCCTGTTATGTTCAGCCTGTCTTGTGTATTTAGTCCGTGTCTGAGTTAGTTTCCCCAGGTCTGTCATTGACGTTGTCTATTGTGAGCTCCCCTGTCGGCTTTGTTCCCCTGAATAAACCCCTTTTGACCGTGTCATCGGCTTATTCGCTTGCTTCCCGGATCGCCCGGACTCGCAACGCAACAGATACAGTTTAAAAATTTTATTACAAGGGCATACATTTAGTCAAAGATATAGTTTAAAATTTGTATTACAAGGGTATACATTCAGTTACAGTCGTGACAGTTGTTGAGGTAGATTAGCGATGTCACATGCAGTAAGGTCCATATAGTGGCTTTTTCAGCGATACATGTATGCAGAGTAGAAAGCATCTGATTAACATCGAAAGGCTGCTTATTATGAAATTTAAAGGCAACTTCATTCATCATCAGGAATACAAGATAGACACGCGTGTATGAGACTTTCGGGTGATGATCTCTCTCCCATCAGCTGAGTAAGTAAAACTACCTAAAGGTGCTCCGTTCTTTACCATCCTTAGCATCTCTATAGTGCATCTCCATTCTACCGATGTCCAACTGAAAGTCAGGATTGGTGCTCTCATTCATCATCGGGATAACGATAGACTTCAAGTTTTTCCATTCCGTTTCCGAAAAACTCACCAGATGCGGGTCGTCTATCGCAGGGTCTGCGGCGTCTCCAGTGACCTGAAAGATGTGCAGTTCCTCCTCATCATAGTCAAGGAGGCAGACCACTTTATCCTGGTTGGGCATCTCCCAGGTAGCTCTCAGGTCTTCTGACGGTGGCATTGTAGGTACCCATCTACGCGTCATAGGAATCTTCTTGTGAGCCCCCAGAGGTCGCACACCACCCTCCTGCTCCTGAATCTTAGGCCTTGAGGGTGAATCTTTCCATTCAGTAGTGCCAGACATGTCTGTGTTTTTAAAAATTACTGTTGGGCCTACCGCGCAAAGCTCGCTATATTCTCCACGGCCTCCCGACATGCATCTTTTTTTGGGGGGTAGGCAAAGACAAGAATGAGAAATAATGAGAAATATACAGCCTGTCAAGTTTTAGGATTATCTTCTTTTTCTTAAGTCTATTTGATATACATTGCGGTGTTTTTTTCTTTTAACTCATATTTGTAGTTATCCGCAGACGATACGCTCGACCCGGGATGACCAACGGGGGTGTAAATAACAGGTGTATGAGAAAAACCAAAACTTCAAACCTTGTTATGTACTGAAAGACAAAATGTCCAATTTCATGTGTGGCTGATACAGTTTGACCCGGGGATGACTTACGGGGATGTAAATAACAGGTGCATGAGAAAAACCAAAACTTCAAACCTTGTTATATACTGAAAGACAAAATGTCCAATTTGATGTGTGGCCGATACAGTTGGCCCCGGGATGACCTACAGGGATGTAAATAACAGGTGCATGAGAAAAACCAAAACTTCAAACAAGAAAAAAAAGGAGGGTCACCCTCACTCCCTCCCACTTTCACACACAGGCAAACTGCTGCTGCATGGGGGACAGACACTACCCTGCTCCCCCTCCCACTTTCAGAGACACACACACACACAGGCACATGGGCAAACTGCTGCTGCTGCGGCGGGGTCAGACACTACCCACTCCCCCTCCCCTCACAGACACAGGCACACGACCAAACTGCTGCTGCTAAGCGTTTATTGGAGGATAGCGTCAGACCCACCTCCTCTTCTCATTCTTAGCTCCATTATTATTAGAATCAGACTCGCGCAACACAGGGATAAGCTCCAACATCGCTCTCAGAATCTCCTTTGCAGAATGTCCAAAGTCCTTATCCGCAACATTTACATGCTCCGGACCGACCGGGACCTTCCCACAGTACCACACCACAGGCAGATATGCACAGCATATGCTGACACTGCATCAGGTAACCAACCCGCTCAGCTCCGCGCTCAGCACCGTCAACCTCATAGCACGGGGCTATTCAGACAAATCCCACTCATAAGCACCCAATTCACAGAAACTTCATTTCACTCTCCAAACTAGTCAAAATAAAATAAATAATTTAAAAAATAATAATGAAAATAAATAAATTAATTAAAAAAAAACACCCCGCAACAAATTTCACACCCCCTCTCGCAACACCACTAGTCGTGACGTCACCTAGCTCCACCCCAACCCCGCCCCACCAGTGAACTCTTGACCCGTAACCTTTTGACCTTTAGGTCATAAATCTTTTTGAAAGAAGCGGCATTCTATCTCTCTCTATTGACTAATGAATTGCCATGCAATTCTTTATGTTGATTATTAGCAATTCATTAGTCAACACAGTTGACATCAAGTGATCAAGATGGCAAAAGACATTTTCAACAATATTAAAGTCGTATCCTCCACTAAAATAGATGATTGGTGTTCTAGTTTCCAACTTTTTGGTCTGCCAGGCCATTAATTTGCCAACTTTATCACCATGCTCATAGAAAGATTGTTTGAGCATCAATAAGCTTGCAGCTGCTCTTGAGGCTGATAATTTGTCATATTCTGCCCTTAAAACTAACAATTTTTTTTCTAGTTCAGGATAATTTTTTTGCTGACAATTTTTTTCTTGAAGTTCTTTCATTTCTTTTTCTAACTGCATTCTTTTTTGTCGTCCATTTTTTGATACTGAACTAGTGTAGCTAATTATATGCCCTCTAAGAAATGCCTTGAAGGCCTCCCACCTTATACCTGGCCTTGTCTGAGTTGTGTTGAATTAAAAAACTGTGTGTATTTGTTTCCCTAGATATTTTAGAAAGTCATTGTCCTGCAGCCATCTATGTTGAAACTGCTACCTACGAGGATCTTTACAGAAGTTATTGTCTTCATACACTAAACAACAGGGTGCATGGTCCGAGATCACAATCAGATCGTAATAACAAGTTTGGATTTTAGACATCAGAGTTGAAGAAACTAAAAAATAATCTATACACGAGTATGTCTGATGGGTACTTGAATAGCATGAGTATGCTTTATTGTCTGAGTTAAGCTCACTCCAGATGTCTATCAAATCCCCCTCCTCAATAAATTTATGTATAACTGTCCTGCACCTGTTATGTGTAGATCGATCTCTACTTGGACCTAGTAATAATAATAATAATTAATTCTATTTATAGTGCACTTTACATTTTACAAAGAAAATCTCAAAGTGCATACAGACATTGGAAAAACATTACATTAAAAACAGGAATAAAACATTTAAACATTAAAGCAATCATTAAGAACATTGGCTAAAAATAAACATTTTCAGGCTTTTTATAAAACATGTCACAGTCTGTGGAGCCCTCAAATGTGGAGGTAGGGCATTCCACAGCTGTGGGGCAGTGCAGGAAAAGGCTCTATCTCCAGTGGTACAGGAGCGAGTCCTGGGATGAAGGAGAAGGTGTGCATTGGTGGAGCGGAGAATGCGTGAGTGACAGTGGGGGGTGAGGAGTTCTTTTAAGTATACAGGCGCATTACCATGCAGACATTGGAACGTAAGCAGGGAGATTTTGTAGGTGATCCGGGCAGAAAAGGGAAGCCAGTGAAGTGAACGGAGCATGGGGGCGATGTGCTCGTGTTTCCTCACTCTCATCAGGACCCTGGCAGCGCAGTTCTGAACATACTGAAGTTTTTGTATGTTTTTGCCAGGAATCCCGATGAGAAGCGCATTACAGTAATCCAGTCTGGAGGAGACAAAGGCATGCACTAGTTTTTCTGCATCAGAAAGGGAAAGTGTAGGCCGGAGTTAAGCAATATTTCTGAGATGGAAAAAGGAGATTTTGCAAATGTGCTTGATATGGCTTTCAAAAGTGAGTTGAGGGTCAAAAATAACAACAAGGTTGGTGACTGTTTTAGAAAGGGAAATGTTCTGACCAGTGAAAGAGATACTGAATTTTTTTTGTTGAATTTGGTGTGAAGTGCCAATTTGAATCACTTCAGATTTTGAGCTGTTAATAGTTCCACAGGAAATCAAAGAGGCATTCAGGTTATACTGTGAAAAATTGTATAATACTGACATAGAAATAGATAGACAAAAATTGAAAAGCTTTTTGGATAGCTTGAGTAAACCATCTAAATCAGGGGTGCCCAAAGTGGGGCCCGCGGGCCAAGGTTGGCCCGCCGTACTATTTAGATTGGCCCGCCAATGAATATCTAAAATTTTAAATTATACTGTACTAAAATTTGTTTCAAAAATTCTTAAAGCAAGAATCCCAATGTAGCTATCCGTGCGTTTACTTTTTAGTGTACGTTGGCCTAACTAATATACAGTCGAACCCGGTTATGTCGCCGGACTAGGGGGTTGCCAAAAAGCGTCGAGATAACCGATGATCGAGATAACCGAAAACCAATATGGCGGCAATATACTGTATTAAGATATGCCTGAAATGTATTTATGTGCGTTAATAAATTAGAATGTACATGCACGGGTTTTTGGCGTGGCCGTGATTTGTTTGATGACGCGATCGGCATGCTATAAAAATGCACATTCATGTCGGCTAACAACAAAAGGCATATGTGCACCAACTAAAAGCGGAGATTTACCAGTATACAATAAAAACCACCGTCGATTCTCGATACAAACCTTTAATTATATTATCCAACACTGCAAACACAAAGATCGCTCACAAAATCACAAAAAAACCTGCGGGGTGTAATTCGTTGTTACAAAAAGCAAATCTGCAGTGTCAAAATTACATTCACAAGTCATTTCGCTCTGACAGCTCTGAAATGTATCGTACACGCAGTTAATATGGTTTCTTTACAAAGTCTAAAATGCTTAGTTGCTTTTTGCCTTTAACAGTCTGCTTGAAAACAAATGCTTCGATATTATTTATGCTGTCTAAAACAGTCCATCCCCTACAAAAGAACCATACTGTCAAATTTTTTGTAGCATTTCTATCACCTCACCGGCAGAGGGAATTGGTTCCAAATCTTCGTCCGCATCTTCTTCATCTTCGTTGTCATTGCCGCATGCAGATATGCTTGGCTTTGATTTTGATGGGGATTTACCTAGATCGCGTTTCACCTGCGTTGTTCAGCGAATTACCATGCGAATGCGATTTGAATACGCGCTGTTTAGAACTTGTGATACATTTTAAAAAGCCGGCGATTAGTTACGGGGATCGAGATAACCGATGTTAAGTGGCGATTTTGGCTCTCTTTCGTGCTCGAGATATTAGGGTTCGGCGACATAAAAGAATCGACATAACCGATGAGAAATGCTATTGCAATAAGGGAATTTGGCGGTTCCACTTCAAAAACGTCGACTTAATAGGGTTGGCGAGTTAGCTGAGGTCGAGATAAGTGGGTTCGACTGTATATTATACAGTCCTCACTCATGGTGCTTTGATTACATTTGAAATATCTAAGACTAAAATTGAAATACAAGCAACTATAAGGGTAATGTAGAGTATATCTGTGCACATATGTACATTTCCACACTTCATAAATAGTCATATTTTAACAATTTACAAAAAGTCCCATGAGTCTTTGCTTATATTGTTGCTACTGTTGTTGTGTTGCTGTTGGACATGCACTCTTTGACATTTTGCACTACATGTGATTATAAAAGTTTAGACGTGCTCTAAATGCCTATATATGACTTATTTGTCATATTTTGTTTAATGTTATTTACACAGAAAGGAAGGTTAGATAACTGTTTGATAAATAAAAGTAGCTTACTTTACTTTACTATTAGTGTTTGTATTTTGTGTAAAATATTACATTTGGCCCACGGTCCTCCGATAGATTTTCATTTTGGCCCACTAAGGGAAAATGTTTGGGCACCCCTGATCTAAATCAAAGGAAGATACAGATTACTTGGAACAAACTATAACTAAGGAGGAAATAGAAAAAGTTATGGATAGTATGAAAGCAGGAAAGAGAGGAGGACCAGATGATTTGTCGGTTGAATTATATAAAAAAATTTAAAAAAAGTTACTAAAGCCACTCTTGGAGATGCTTATGGAGGCTTTTCAATCTGAGTGTCTACTTATATCAATGAACGAGGCCTTGATTACCTTGCTACCAAAACCAGGAAAACCTTCTAATAAATGTCAGAATATGAGACCTGTAAGCCTGTTAAATTCTGATTTGAAGATATTATGTAAAGTACTAGCGAACTGATTGAAAAAATTAATGCCAGATATTATAGATAAGGACCAAGATGGGATGGGATGCATGGATGGATGGATAGATAGAGAGTTGCCACTATACTTTCTCCCTGTTCCCTTTGCACCGGTGTGCACAACATTCAGAGTCTCGACTCACCCCCTCACTCCTAATCTGGTCTTTATTTTCTACCCCCTACCACTAGGATGATGCTGCCCTCGCTACTAGCGTTACTCTCGTCTTCCGGGGACAGCCCCAGTCTCTTGATTACCAACTGTTGTACCCACACAGAGAGAGTATTTGTCTGACGATGTCAACTGAGCCCATTACCTGCACGAGAGACATCAAACGAGTGGGACAGGTGTCTGATGGACCCAGGATGCCCTGCATCATGCCTCCGCAGACACTACCCACAGGTTGGAGCAGTTACCCAACGACTGTGACCCAAGCTGAGTCCAATCGACGGCCCAAGAGGCTCCTGGGCACCCTGCTGGGAGCTGCAGCAGCCGTTGGCACCCTGTTCGACATAGGATTCACCACTCCTTGTGGTCCCAGAAGCCAGGCGCAACACTTGAACACTTATATAAATTTGAATAAATAAATAGGTATTAGCTACCACTGCATATATGTTCTCATGGTTATAACCAGAAGAAAAGTTGAATAGTCTAACCAGGTATCTTAGTGTATCCTAACTTTCAGAGATTCTTCTTTCTTTGTTTAACAACCCCCCCCCCCTTTCCTTCCACATTCCTTGGTGGTCCTTATCTGATCTTGGTGGTCCGTTAGCAAGCTTTCTGTGTTCTACCATGCTATATTAAAAGAACTGAATTAAGGTGTATATTATCCATTCTGGAGAAGATCAATTGGCATAAGCCACACCAACCAAAATATGTTATTTCCAGATGTGCAGCTTAAATTGGTAGTACCACAAACTAACGGCCATGCCTATCTAAGGATAAGATGTGATGTTTTTAATGTGAATATGTGATGTAATGTCTGTACAAAGTGAAACATCTGTTGAGGTTCAACCCAAAACACAACAACAACAACAAATTTATTTTTGTATAGCGCATTATCACAACATTACATTGTCCCAAAGCGCTTTACAGCATCCCCACCCAAAGCCCCCAGTGAGTAAGCCATAGGCGACAGTGGCAAGGAAAAACTCCCTAGAAGGAAGAAACCTTGGGAGGGACCAGACTCAAAGGGGGAGCCCATCCTCCAGGGGCCGGCAGGGAGAGTCAAATACAGTGTAGTCTGAAACACAAACGCAGAGTAGGGGGGAGATGACAAGCCGGTGCCAACACTTCCTCCAATCGCCAGGCAGCCAGAAGGCAGGGAGCGGGTCGTACAACACCTGTATCATTTGAAGTAGCAGAAGACACAGAGGAAGGTTGGCCTCGGGGAATGTAGCAGCTTGCATATCCATGAAGATATCATCCTTAATGTTCTTCATCTTGGACTTGAAGTATGAAGCTACTCTCTCACACTTTCTAAGCACTGATTCCTTGTCAAGAAAAACACCAGTAAGCAGTCTAAAGTGTGTTTTCATGCCAGAAATGTCAAACAGATATGGCCATTCTTTTATCAGGTCATCAACTTCCATTCCTGCAACTATATCTTTTCTCTGAGAGAAAAACGTTACTACCATTTTCCTCACAATGCCTGTGATGTCACTGCATGTTTAGAACATAAGAACATAAGAACTATACAAACGAGAGGAGGCCATTCGGCCCATTAAGCTCACTTGGGGAGAACTTTAATAGCTCAGAGTTGTTAAAATCTTATCTAGCTCTGATTTAAAGGAACTCAAGGATTCAGCTTGCACTACGTTATCAGGAAGACTATTCCATACTCTGACTACACGCTGTGTAAAGAAGTGATTCCTTAAATCCAGTTTGAAATGTTCTCCCGCTAATTTCCACCTATGGCCACGAGTTCTTGTATTTGAACTAATGCTGAAGTAACTATTTGGTTGAACAGCATCCAAACCTGTTAGAATCTTATAGACCTGGATCATGTCCCCCCTCAGTCTCCTTTGCTTGAGGCTGAACAGATTTAGCTCAATTAACCTTTCCTCATATGACATTCCTCTAAGACCAGGAATCATTCTTGTGGCCCTACGCTGCACCTTTTCTAAAGCCGCAATGTCCTTTTTAAGATATGGTGACCAAACCTGCACACAATATTCTAGGTGCGGTCTCACCAAGGAATTGTATTATCTTAGCATTACCTCCCTTGACTTAAACTCCACACACCTGGAGATATACCCCAACATCCTATTGGCCTTTTTATTGCTTCCCCGCACTGGCGAGAATGAGACATGGAAGCATCAACATACACACCAAGGTCTTCCTCATAATCAGCTACCTTTATTTCATTAGGTCCCATAAAATACCTGTACTTTATATTTCTGCTTCCTACATGGAGTACCTTACATTTGTCTATGTTAAATTTCATCTGCCAGGTACTGGCCCAGTGTCTGTGCATCTTCTTCAATTCATCCTGTGTTTGTTTCTGAGATTCAGTAGTTTCACAATGTGGCAGTTTCTCTGGTAACCCAGCCATAACACAGCCATAGGAATCTAGCCTCACATTCTTGGTAGGTGAAGCATCGCTCATATTGGAGACAGACTTTGCTGCTTGCCGTCTCAGGGCAAGAGTGGTCTTCTCTCTCTTCAAGTTATCAACTTTGTTCATGAGCTGCTTGATGAGGTAGTCATACCCACTGCCAACAACATCACCAGCAATCTTGTCTTGGGTAAGTTATAGACATTTTTCTAGCTACTTCACATAGATGCCTTCTGCGAGGTGTTGGACAAATGGCAAGGACAATCAGTCTATTAATCTCAAGTCTTTCACTCTTTTCTGGACGCTCTCCATTATCCAGCTTTCTCTTAACTTCTGTTAGCATTTTATCCCAAGAGATCTCAAAATTCAAGTGCCAGTCATTGTCAATGTCCTCATGACTCTGATGGGTGATGTGTCTATTGGACATCCTACTTTGTGTGCTGAAACTCCTGGAATTATCACTGTCGATAGCTGCATGTCTCTGAGGGGTGGAATGTACACTGGAGCCTCTACTTTGTATGCTGAAACTCCTACAACTGTGTCCAATAGTGGAGATTGAAGAACTGGATGTCCCAGGAATTTCCTCACCTGTGATACACATAAGACATTTATCATATGACACAATCATTTGTCACTATTGTTATAGACAGGTAATCTATACACTGGAACACATCTGCATGTCTTTGGATTATAGAGGCAACTGGAGCACTCAGAGTAAACCCACATAGAGAGCATAGCAGAGAGAGAACATGAAAACTCAACACAGATGGGGTTCAATCCAGGAACTCCAGTGCTGATAGGCATGGGTACTAAACATTACATCACCATGCTATCAACAACTAACATCATAATGATTAATGAGGAAATCAATTTAAACTGTGTTATGAGTGATGCTATGAATTTTTGTTAATTGTAATATTTATATTTCTACTCCTTTCCCATTTTGATCTGAAACAAGTGAACAGTAAAATATACTTCTAACTGTGCTTGATCATATCATTGTACTTCCCTGCATCATTTTTAGACTCTATTCAACAAATGTACTGGTTACTGTTGGCAAACACGAGATAACAGTGGACTCATATGTACCCAACTGTTTTCACTGGAAAGTCACAATGTTGATTTTATATTTTAATATTCCAATATTTAAAAACAAATATGCTAAACCAGTGGTAAAAGTTTATGTAATATTATGTCATAGTAATACAAACTACACACCATATGACAATTGGTCACTTAAGGGGCTTTGTGGATGGCTGAAACCGCCTCTGCTGTCCAGTCCAGTGTCACTGAGAGCTCCTTCAGTGTTCTTCACTGCTCCATCTGAATTCCCTGGAGTTTAATAATACAAGTCAAGGTAATCAGAATTTGGAAATAAGTACAGACATCTCTGCAAAGTCTGACAGGTAAAAATTGGCATACTTACATGATTTAATGCGACCAATGAGCTTCCTTGCTTCAACTGGCCTCAGGACACCAAGAAGATCTGTCTCTTGTATGTACTCCATGTCTTCAAGGTTTTCGACACCTAATTTCTGGAGAGCCTCCACTACTTGTTGGTGTCCACTCAGAACTGACTGAATGAAAGAGCCAACTGTTCCTTCCCTGTCTCCCATGAACTCTCAAAAGAAAGTGAGACTGTGCTTTAATCTTTTCTGTTCTGAAATGAATTCAACAGATTCTACAAATATATACAAATATACACAGTTTGTTTCATTGGTTTTCAGAAAAGACAGACATCTTAAAAGTAGTTAAAATCTCTCATCATTCAATTTTGAATGTAAACTGTTTAATAGGAAACAATAAAAATATATGCAATACTGTGCAGCATACATTTCTTTTTATTTTAGCTGACCCTTAGTCATCAATGAGCATTTCACTGCCATCCTCTGTATCTAAAACATTATGTTTAAGTGAAAATATAAGCAGGCAATGGGTAATAATCTAAACAAAATATAGCACTTAGGCACACCATGGCCTCACCTGCATTTAGGACTTCATATATACAAAGTTCTGTTACGGAAGATGCTTCATGTGGTGTGACAAGAAACAATACATGCTTGCTATCTGTTATCAACATGCGGGCGTGGCCGCAGGTGGGGCAGCCAGAGCCGCAAGCGTGGCCGCAGGCTGGACGGGCAGGACGGGAGAGCCGGGCTGGACGGGAGAGCCGGGAGAGCCGGGCTGGACGGGAGAGCCGGGCTGGACGGGAGAGCCGGCAGGGGGTGCCTCGGCAGGCGCCTCGAGCGTGCGGCCAGCAGGGGGTGCCTCGGCGGGCGCCGCCGTCACGCGACCAGCAGGGGGCGCAGCCGCGGGCACCTCAGGTGGTGCCTTAGGCAGAGCAGTGGCAGCTGCAGGGACCGCAGGTGGGTCAGGCAGGTCAGGCAGGACAGGCGATGCTGGCAGGTCCGGAGCAGGCAGATCTGGGACCAGCAGGTCTGGAGCGGCCCCTTTAAGGGCGTTAGGGACCCGAGGAATCGCGTCCAAAACAGCCCTTATCCCCACATATCCCAGGTGGCCACCCTGAAATATGGAAGCTGGTGGTGACGGTTGCGCGGCTGCGGTGATCCCCTGGGGCTGCTGAGTCAGGAGGGGTTCCTCCTGACGTTCCGCAGGAAGAGAGGCTGTGGAAATACAGCACGCCCCTACAAAGACCGCCGGAGCGGCTTCTTCTCCTTGTTTTCTGCGTCTCTTCTTCCGCCGGCCGGAACAGGTAGGTGGAGGCGGGGTCACCTCTGAGAAGAAGAGCGGAGACTGCCGTTTCTCCTTCACTTTACCGACGAGCTGCTGCAGGAGAGCGTGCACTTCCACCATTACGTGTGCTTCGGTGCGCGGGGTAGCCCCTTGCAGCAGGGTCCAACTCCGATTCGCTAGGGCGAATAAGTCAGGGTCTTCTCTTACCTCCAGCAGTTCCAGCCATTCGTTCACCTCATGCAGCAGGACGTGCCTTAAATCTTCTCCCTGCTGCGGTGAGTCTTTCCGGAGATCCGTGATTCTGTCATGATCGGGTTGCAGGTGAATGGAAAAGCAGGGGAGAGGAGCCAGTAGGTAGGGCAAGACGGAGATTTATTGCTGGAAGCAGGACCGGGGTAACACGACAGCGAACATCAAACATGACACCACAATGACGGATCTGGGGAAGACTGACTGAGACTCGGACTAAATACAAGAGAAAAGCTAAGGGTAACGAGCAACAGGTGAGAACAATCAGGAATTAACACGAGGTAACGAGGTGGGCGTGGCACACATGAGGATCGGACGGAGCTGGGCGTGACAATGAGCTCTTTTTGTCCAAATTCTTTAGACACATCACAACTAAGGCATAGAAAGAGGCCCTTTCTGTAAATTGTGCCTTTCCACTGAATTTCAGTAGACACTTCAATCCCTGGACCAGACAATGAGCTTGCCTCTACAGCTCTGCGTACTTCATTATCATTTTGTTTCAAAACTGAAACAAAACAGATTAGTTCAGCCTGAGACTACACCATCAGTTTCTCAAGCTCATTCACCAACTTCAGGAGAAGACTTGAGGATACTTGATGATACATTAGACATTACACAAAACACGGTATCATTTATTGCAGTTGATGAGAAAGCGTCATGCATGATACAGAGTTCAGTTCCTCCTGAAAATTCATTTGAAAACAATTGTGATGACAGTGACACAATCACATTTCTAATCAATATGGAGTCAGTAATGTCAGAAGTCTTAGATGACACATTACCAATGCCATAAGAATCCCAGTTAACAGAATTCAAGGTTCTGCTTCATCATCATGGAAACATACTTCCTGAGCTTATGGAATTTTTTACTGACGAAGATCCTCTCCAGTCTCAGTTCAGAATTCAGCTTGTCCTGCCTAATGGTCAACACGAAATGGCACACGATGAAGGAGGAGTACTGAGGGACTGTTTAAGTGAGTTTTGGAATGACTTATACGAGCAGTGCACAATGGGAAACCAATGCAAAGTCCCATTCCTGCGTCATTATTTTGCTGAAAAAGAATGGGTAAGCATAGCCAGAGTGATCATATTGGACTGAAAGAGAGAAAGATACTTTCCAATTAAATTCATTTTTTCATCATTTTTGAGCAGTAAATGGGTGTTTCAGCAGGACAACGACCCCAAACATAGCAAGCGGGCAACATCCTGGTTGCAGACCAAAAAGATTGATGTCATGAAGTGGCCAGCCCAATCCCTGGACTTGAATCCGATTGAGAATTTGTGGAGTGACCTCAAAAATTCTGTTTTTGATGCAAAACCCAAGAATGCAGAAGATCTGTGGAATGTGGTCCAGTCAGCTTGGGCTGCAATTTCTGTTTGCAGGTGTCAAATGTTTGTTGACTCCATGCCACACAGATGTAAAGCAGTGATCAGAAACAATGGTTATACAACTAAATATTAGTTCAGTGCTTAAAGGAAAAGCTAAATCTTCATTTCATTTTCAGTTTATACTGTAAATATTCCAGTTTGTAAATGAAAATGCAGACACTGCTATTTTTTTTGAACAACCTATTATTCTTTTTCTTCATTTAAAAAAGAAAAAAAAGAAAAAAATGTTCATGTTTTCATTTGGAATTGAATGTGCACGGCTCCCAGTGCCTTTGTATATATGGAAATAAATGCTATTAGGAACATGGAACTTTTCCTCTGTTGTTTTAAACACACTGCTATTATTTTGCACATAACTGTATAACCAAAATGCTGTGGGAAGTGAACACTGCAAGCCTATTGTCACTCATTTCTTATGGATTTGGTTCAGTATTCTGTTCTTTAGAACAGCAGTATGTTTGGATGAGGAAGAATGAAGCATACACTGAAAAGTACACCCTGTCTAAACTGATATGGCAATGATCTTGGCCTATTTTGCTTCCTCTGATACTGATAATTAGCTGCATGTAGATTTATTCAAATATTTGGAAATCCTTGGAGAAAACATCACTGTCCATAGAAACATATAGAAATGTATAGTGAGTAAATTAGAGTCTACTATCTATTAGATATGGACTGAAATTTCTCAGGAATGCTACCAGAGCTGATGTCTGACTACAAATAACCTTATTACTACATCTTAACAATGAGAAGTATGTCTTTATCAGTATGAAAAACACTTGCTGTGAAGGGTGCCAATATTTTTGACTGTGCACTATTCACTTCCTGCAGCATTTTAGTAGTATTTTGTGTTGAATTTGGGGAAATCAATTGTTTTATTTGCATTGAGCTATTGAAAATATCCTTGTTTGGTTATTTCATCAAAAAACCTTTAAAAGCGTGTGAGTTTTGCTCAAAAACCAACACATCCGGAGGGGTACCAATACATTTGAATGATAAAGTGTGTCCAAACTTTTGACTGGTACTGTCCCAGACAGCAGCTGACTGATCCGGATCCGCCTCTAAGCCGGCAGATCCGCGTTACAGTCACATTCGTTTTACAGCTGCGATACGGACATGGCCCAGGCCCGGGCTTCAGTGGCGGGAACGCAGCTACGGGGCGGATCCGTGGGACGAGCGCGCGAAGCTTCATTTTCTGGAATCTGACAGGATCACCACAGCATACGGTCGAGCTGCAGGAAAAGTTCAAAGAAACCGCTTCATTGAGGTACATACAAATCACACAGTCCCACATAGCAGACAGGTCTGGCCCAGATCTGGCATCAAGCCGGCACTGCTGGCTGAGTTCTGGCATGGCAAGTGGTATGTCAACCAGATATGGGCCATGTCTGGCAACGATGGCACTGTTTATATTATGGCATGCCAGATGTGGCCTGATTGTGGTTTGGTCTATGTGGCCCAGGCACATAGAAGACAGGTCTGGCGCAGATCTGATGTCACGCCGGCACTGCTGGCTGAGTTCTGGCGTGGCAAGTGGTTCAGTATGTCAACCAGATTTGGGTCTGGTCTGGCAATGATGGCACTGTTTATGTGATGGCATGCCATATCTGGCCTGACTGTGGTTTGGCTTATGTGTCCCAGATCTGGGCTGGTATGCAATATTCTGCTCAGAGAGTCCCCAGATAGCATGGATAGTCGGGCCGATTCTGGCTGAGTGTCGGCACTGTCGGCTTATTGTCGATGCGGAAGGAGATGACGGTAGAGACACAGTGCTGAGCCCGGCAGCCAATTCTGGCTCACACACGGCTTTGTTCATGTGGTCCAGCAGTGGCTGAGCACAGTTCCGCCGATCCTTTTTTTATTTCATGGCAGTATGATATGATGCCGGGACAGTGCCGAGCCCGGCAGCCGATTCTGGCTGACCCACGACTCTGTTCATGTGGGCCGGAATCGGCTGAGCCAGTGTTGCCAACTATTTTCAATGGAAAGTAGCTAAAGTCTGCTCGAAAAGTCGCCAAATGTCGCTAGATTACGTCATGCGTATATTTGCATATTGATGACGTAATTACGTCATATTTGCATTCTGCGTGTTTTCCCTAATCCTTCCTCACGTGTCCAATATAAAACTATCAATTACGTTACATATTTTCTGTCAGACAACATTTAAATTATACGTATATATGTTTTTTTATGTGTATAAGTTTAATAAGTTTAATGAAGTTTATCGTTGTGTATGAGTAAGTAGAATCACGTACAGTCAATCAGATGTAGCTCAGTAAACGATCTCAGACGAGTTCAGAAACTGGAATGAACTTAAGCTCTGTAACTGAGTAATATAAGTGCATCAGAAGAAAAAATAAATAAATGAGAAAAAATAAGAAGAAACGGTCAAATTAAATAGTTTTATTTCAAGCAAAGGAGAAGCAGGTAAGTGATTGGTCCGTGGCAACACCGTTTGCACATGCGCAGCTCATTCACATCTATGTCAGCTGCCGTGCGGTCACGGGAATATGCTGCTCCTTTCAGCCGGAGATAGCGCTCACTGATCAGAGCAGACACAGGGAGATGAGTAACTGTACCGGGAAAGCAAGACCTCGCGCTTACAGGACAGTACTGGCGACATTTGGAAAGTTGCTAAGGTTTGTCCAAAAGTTGCTAGATTTGTCGCTAGGCGCTTTTTTGAAAAAAAGTCGTCAAGGGGGTCTGAAAAGTCGCTAAATCTAGCGACAAAGAATGACAGTTCTTGACTCACAGGTGGACGGTTTTCTCTAATTTAATTGTACTGTTTAGCGCTGTAAAAATATTACAATAACTATTTTCTCCACATTTTACACATTGTCAAATTGTCTTCATATAGCCTATGCTTCATTTTCTTTTCTTTGAGGAACATATAAACTAAATATTCATATATTTAAATATATATTCAAACTGCAATGTAAAAACACTGGGGCAAAGTATTAATAAAAGGTAAACAATAAATGGGCAGAAACATTTAAAAATTATATATAGATTTAAATATATCTGTTGCCGGTTTGCTGTTTTAGCGCCGTTTTCCCGGTGCGCTTACCCTTGAATCAAATGGAGCAGGGACTTTGGTCATAAGCTGAATTTTCCAGTGTCCTGATTGGCTGTAAAGTCCGCCAAGACGTCATGAAACAATGGGTTTGCGCTCATTTTGTAGTAGTCGCATGACGGGAGCGGTAAGTATTTTATTTCAAAATGGTAATATGAGTTTATCATACGATATAACTTTAATAATTGCTGTGGCCCACGTACCTGAGGCGAGTATAATTACAACGACCGGCGAGTACAAAAAAAATGTGGGGAAAAATGCATGTCCCATTATAACTAACTGTGATTTATCTGGGCTAATACATTGCTGAAGCACCACCCTGTATATATTTACAGCTCCAACAGTATGAAAAAAATCACGATATGATAACCGTATATCCAAACATCAGATTTCGATGTATCACGGATTTGTCACCGTAATAGTATGAGAAACGTAATATGTAATATTATAAGGACTAGTTTGGGAACCCTGTTGTCAAGATAAAAGTATTCTACCGGCCGAGAAACGTTAGAAAAGCTGCAAATAAACATTAGGGTATTGTTTCTGTTGTGGTAACTTTTCGCCACCAATACCGTTATTTTGGGATATGTGGATTAAGATTAATATATGCAATAAAAATTATTAAGGCTGAAGTGTAGCTCTTAGAACAGGTACCCCCCCACTTATCGTCTATTCGCGTTAACAACCGTGGCCTAAAATTACAATAAAAAATTATATCTGCGTTTTAATGTCAAATGTAGCGGCCGCTGTTTTTTAAAAACGCTCGGGCAGGCAGTAGGTAGCCAATACAGACACTGCACTCTACAGCACTGCCTGACGTATAATGTTATAATACTGTAGTGAACTGTAGTTAACCACATTTTACTTATTAATTGTTACGGATTTTTATGTGAATTGCTTATGCATACATTACTGTATTTTCTAAATGATTATGCTAATATTCGATCAAGGTCCAAGGATCAAGTGTTTTACAGAACGTAATGCTGACGTTAAACGGGGGATACCTGTAGCTGCAGTTGTCAGTGGGGAGGTAGAATGGTTTTTGCAAACATGGAATTTATAGCACTTCTTAGTATGGCATAGCAGGATCACATAAACAGCCACACCCTGACTCCCTGGACACAAAACTGTCCACGAATGCATTATGGTAGTAGTGTACAGGATTGATTGGATTAATTTGTATAGAGATAAGCGATCCACATATTTTTGTATATGAATCCAATCAGGTAAATATAATATAAAAACATCTAAAGGCAAATGTGTTTTATTTCCCCTCATTTTTCTTTTTCTTTCTTTTCACAGAAGTAACCCACACAACATATAAGGTACTTTAAATATGGATAGACGTAAGGTTAGGAAAAAAGCTGTGAAAAAAGTGAACATGTTTTTGGCATCGCTTGTGAGTGAGGATACAGAGGGCACTGAGACTGTGATGGAAGATTATCATACAATTGGTGATACCAGTGTAGATCAAGCCTATCCTTTCTATCCCAGTCAATCAGAGAGTGAGGGGGAGACCTCAGGGGAATGTGAGGATGATTATGCAGGTGGTGATATGGACAGTTTGTCATTGGTGGGCGCACTGAGTGACTGGGCTGTCCGGTTTGGTGTATCTTTAGTTGCTTTGTCTGCCCTTCTGGGAATTCTCAGAATACACCACCCATATCTACCCAAGGATGCCAGGACCCTACTCAAAACAAAAACCTTGTATAGTGTGCAGAATGTGGCTGGCGGTCATTACTATTATTTTGGCATTTTAAATAGCTTTGCCAAAACAATGGAGAGGATGTGGTCGAAAGTTACTGAGAGACATGTTTTTTCATTACAGCTCAATTTTGATGGTTTGCCACTCTTTAAAAGTTCTTGTGTTCAGTTCTGGCCAATCCTAGGGATGCTTCGGGGTTGCATGAAGAAACCAGTTGTCATTGCGCTTTTCTGCGGAACTTCAAAACCAAATTCCCTATGTGACTATTTGAGTGACCTTGTTCATGAACTTCAGGAGCTAAGCAAGGGGTTCCAGATCAGTGGAAAACATTTATTTCTTAACTGTCTCATCTGTTGTATGTGATGCTCCAGCTAGGGCATATATCAAAGGAATTAAGTCTCATACTGGTTACTCTGGTTGTGACAAATGCATCCAAGAAGGTGTTTATGTAAAGCACAGAATGACATTTCCTGAGGTAAATAGTCCACGTAGAACTGATTCCTCGTTTATCAGCTTGTCTGATGAGGGTCACCATGTCCAAAGCTCACCTTTAAAGGAGGTATCTATTGGAATGGTGTCATGTTTTCCACACGATTATATGCACTTGGTCTGCCTTGGGGTAATGCAAAAATTGTTAGATTTGTGGCTGACTGTAGGACCTCTCTGTTGTCGAGTTACTTCTCATCGGAGCGAACTAATCTCAAATTCACTCATTAGTATGAAAGATTACATTCCTGTAGACTTTGCTCGGAAACCTAGGAGATTGTCAGAGAGGCTAAGATGGAAGGCAACAGAATTAAGACAATTCTTGTTGTATACTGGTCCTGTGGTTCTTTCTGATGTGCTCTCCTTGCCAGTGTACAAAAATTTTATGTTGTTATCAGTTGCCATTTTTATACTTTCAAGTCCAGTGTTATGTCAGGCTCTGAATGATTTTGCCCACCATCTCCTGGTGTCGTTCGTGGAGCACTTCAGTCAGTTGTATGGTCCTGAACATGTAGTTTATAATGTTCATGGCCTGACTCATCTAAGTGAAGATGTGAAATTGCATGGAAATCTGGATTTAATTTCAGGATTTCCTTACGAGAACTACTTAGGGCAGATTAAGAAAATGATTAGAACCCCACATCATCCATTGTCACAGGTCATACGCAGAATTTCAGAAATAAACAATTGCCCAACAGATGATGAATTAGCACATGGAAAACAGATGTTGAAAAAAGAACACAAAGATGGCCCTATTCCGTCTTCTTTTCAGTTTCACCAAGTTCGTCAGTTTAAAGAAATTGTCCTAGATAATACAACATTAAATGTGTCTAAACACGGAGATAACTTTGTTAAGATTGATAATTGCATTGCGTTGGTTGTGAACATTCTGCAGTCACAAGGCAAAGTTTATGTTGTCTTTAAGGAATATCAGGAGAAGAAATCATTTTATGAGTATCCTATAAATTCGTGTGAACTTGGGATCTATGTGGTAGACAATCTATCATTGACTCTCAAAACAGCTGAACTTAATGTAGATAAATATGTCAGATTGCCATACAAAGGCAAATTTGTTGCAGTGCCCCTCCTGCATTTGAACAGGTGGAATTCTGGCAACAACTAAGGTTCCAACTACAAGACATCCATATGAATGTGTGTAGTTAATGACAAACTAAAATTTGGGGTTTGTAGTTTGAAGACACTCCAAATTATGTAGAGTTTATGCTGGTTTGTTAAGATTTGTAGTGCATTGATATTTGCTGTTAGGCTACAAGGGAAGCTTTTGTGTTTTATTTATTGTACACTCAGTGAAAAAAAAAAGTTAAGTACCCAGAAGTAGGGGTGCACCGATTGCAGTTTTCTGGCCGATCAACGATCACCGATCCTTAGACAACCTTACCTGCCGATCTCGATTTTTTTTTTGCCGATCTTGTTTCTTTCATAACTAAAAGACAATTACTTCAATGTTTCCATTTTTATTGAGTAAATTGATATGAATACTCACAAAACATGAGGTAGTGTCCTCAAATATAAATGAACATATAAATGAGCATTGCTGTTTGAACTACAAAATCATATTTTTTCTTCCAGACTTTAATTTCTCTAATTTTGTAAAAATGTATTGGGCTGGCGGGAGGGAGGCAGCCTGCACTGCACCTCTCTCGGGAATGGGAGAAAAGGCTGATTTAAAAGCATATAACTAAGATCGGTGGATCTCATGGGAATATGGTCGATTTCTGATCCCCTCAAATTAACGTGATCGAGGCCGATAGATCGGTGCGCCGATCGATCGGTGCACCCCTACCCAGAAGTAATGGATTTGGATGTAATTTGGTACACGTGCAGACCAGCCATAGGACCAGCAGTGTTCTGATGTCTGTGTGATCTGATATTATAATCATTGCAACACAGTCAAATGACCTTTCACCACGTCCAGATTCATTTCCACCACTCCGTCTGGGTGCTTAACTTTTTTTGTCACTGAGTATATTTTGTTTATTATCAACAGCTTTGTTCAAAATCGTGGAGTTTAAGGAGACAAATGAGGTAGAATTGGTCCCTGGTGTGTGGGTGAGAGATGGTGTCTGCCACTGGCCCCCCTATAAAGGAAAGCAGTTGGATTCAGCAATTAAGCATCAGGTAACTCCAGACCACAGCTGGATACAGTGGGAAGTCAGAGTGATGTTTATAACAGAGAGTTATGAGGAAGGGAGACGAAAATTACGGGAAGCTGAACAGCGTTCAGACCTCCAGTCAGAAGCTGAAGAGCCTGGGAAAAAGAAAAGGCGAAAAATGTATGTATACGGCTTTCAGTATTTATGTTTCTTAATTTTTTAATTGCTTCAAGAAAAAATGGTTTATTTCAAATGTTTTATAATGTTGATCAAAATGTTTTTTTTTTCTTAAGGCCAAGTAGCAGACTTATAGATGCCGCTAATGGTGCTTCAAGTGAGAGTGAAGAAGAAGCAGGACTGCAGCAGAGTGACAGACGTTTACCGGAGGCCCCACCAATCAGCCAAGTTAAAATTTTAACACCCTTGCAAAATACTAATACTGGAAGTCGCAGTACTTTTCCCTGGCTGAAGAATCCACCCCTCCCTCTGGAAACGATGTGGCAACCTATAGATGCCCTACGTGGAGAGCATGACCTAAACAAAAGTCAGTAACAGGAGTTTAGTGACCAGTACAAGACCCTGTATGGCTCGGCACTTCCCATATGTAGATGCATTTCCCCCTGCTTTTCTGTTTATTTTCTTAAGCAGATTTTTTTGATTATCCAGAAGTATACATTGAAGAATTTCCACCAGTTCATTATGTCACTTAAGTTATGGAATTGTCATTCCCCCTTGTGCTTTGTTTTTCTTAAGACCGTGCAGACTTGTTTTCCCCACCACCACCTCATCCAGAGCCTTCAAAAGTTCAGAAGTCCTGGATACCATCTGAAGGTAATATTCATATATTCATGAGTGTTACTTCTCAAAAAGATGTGTTATCTGCAAACTAAAATTTGATGTATATAATAGCATAATTAGCCAGTGTTACATTAGAAAGAGCATTTATTGTGCTGTGATGTTACCTTTTCATTTGTCATCACTAACACTGTGTAACAGGGCCATTGTTTTTGCCTTTAGTCAATCAGTTTCACCAAGACCATGCAAAACCTTGGACACCACCATCACAGCAGCAAAGGACTCCTGCTGAAGGCAAGTAACACGTGAGCAATTTTCTATTAGAAATGAAAGTTTTTTAAGGGTGGGCATTGTCAGCAAAAATATATTAGTATTTCTACATTGGTTGCCATTTCTACACTGCTTTGGTACTCATTCCTGAACCTTGTTCTAAGTATAAATATAACACTAGTGGGTATTCTCTGCAGTACACACTTTTCTAAGTGCTGGATTTAATTCTGAAAGTATAGAAATCACAAAATTTGTGTTGTGGATGTGGTAAACGTGTTTGAGAGTTGCTGTGGTACCTGAAATAATTATGTTTTAGTAACATTTACATCATGGTTGTCATTGATGGCAAATTGTATATTGGGTTTCTGAGGTTGAGGTACATTGATTGGATTGCAAGCATTGTTATACAAGCTAATCAATCGGTCTTCTACAATAATTTAATGTAGCAGCTTTCTAATAATTAAACATTAGCAATGCAGTTGACCTTGGATGCAGTTCACTGATGCAGATGAATCAAAAATAAATTACGTTAAAAATGTCTTCTGGTCTTTTTTCCTCTTCCCTCTAGTACCCCAATTTCCTCAAGGTAGTGCTAATTCATTTACCCAGCAACAATTTTTACAACATCCACCTAGAGTTCGGAGCAATCAAACTTCATCTGAAGGCAAGTTCCATAAATGTGTAATTTAATAATTTATTTATAAATTTTGTTCAATGGAAATAGTTTTCACACCTCCGGGTGAATTTATTCTCTGTGTGTGTGTGTGTGTGTGTGTGTGTGTGTGAGCGGGTTTACCTATCCTTATGGGGACACAATGTCCCCATAACGTGATAAATATCCGTTTTTTTTCCCTTATGGGGACCGGTTTTCTGGTCCCCATAAGGGAAAACTCTATTTTATAAAAATCGGTGACTGCTATGAAAAAACTAAAAATGCAAAAACTCTTGTATTTTGTTTTGTTACTTATGGTTATGGTTAGGGCAGGGTAGGGGTTAAGGTTGTCATAGTTAGCGTTAGCATTTTTCCCATTGAAATGAATTAGCGGTCCCCATAAGGATATGTTTACCCTACGTGTGTGTGTGTGTGTGTGTGCGTGCATGTTATTTTCAACATGCATACACACAACCAGCTAAATAGTCAATTACTCAAATACTACTTTCCTTTGCACAACCCCATTTATACATGCACAGTATACATACTGATTGTTCATTCATTTCTTGTGTTTCCAATGTGGATTTCATGTGTCGGTAAATATTTCATTTGTTAGCACCCTGTTGACTCTCTTACCGGTTGCTGTCTGTATCTTTGCAAAGAATTCAGATACATGAGAATACCTTCAAAACTTGGTCAGGACATTTAATGTTACTTTCTTTATAAAGTGAAGAGTAGGGTTTATGATTGACTAAATATCACATCACAGGGTGTACATTAGCTGCCAGCTGACACTGGCAAATATCACCTGGTATGGCTACTGACTACTGGAAAAATAATTGTCATTGTCAACATCTGATAAAATCTTGCTATCGATCAAACTTACTATAACATTGCAAATGCCTCTCTATGTGTTTCAGCACTAATTCGGGAAGTCCTAACAAAGCAAGAAATGATTCTTGAGCAACAGACATTTATTTTGCGTCTTCTTCAAGCACGGCAAAACACCCAGGATTGTCAAATTGAAGAAGGGCTTCTGCCGGTGCGTGATAAACAAGCACTACAAAATGTAGAAGTACAACTTGATAATGGAGAATTCAAAGAGAAATTGGTAAGTTTTTATATATCTTAAGCGGGGAATACCACTTTCTGTGGTCACTATTTTAAAGTTTAACAGCCACTTTTGGACTTTATGAATAACTTTTTTTAAAATATGCAAAGTGAACGTGTCCTGTTCCATCAGCCGTAAAGTTTGGTGTCACGCCCCGCTCCGTCCGCTCCCGATGTGTGCCACGCCCACCTCGTTACCTCGTGTTCAGCCCTAATTGTGATTGCCTGTGTCCTGTTAAGTCTAGCTTGTCTTGTGTATTTAGTCCTCGTCTGAGTCCGTCTTCCCGAGATTAGTCATTGTAGTGTCATGTGTTGGTCCTGTTTCCTTGTCTGTCAGCCTGTAAATAAACCCCGTTTGCCCGTCAGTCCGGCTCCATTCGCCTGCTTCCCTGCTCGCCTTAAGCCGAACGTGACAGAATGACTAATCTCGCAACCAAGCTCAGCGCTGTAGGGGCGGACCTCTCGATCGACGAAGAGGTGCTCCACTGGACCAACCTGTTGGAACTCCAAGACGATCCAGAGGCACGCCCGCTCGTAAAGGAGTGTTGGCAGCTCTTGAGAAAGAGAGACATTCTCGGTGAGAAACAGCTCCACGTGAGGGTGGAGGAACACCTCCGTCGGCTGAGGGAGAGAGCAGCTGTTTGGTTGTCCCCGCTGGGATATACCTCCTGGGAGCCGCCCCCCGACTCACCTTCGAGCGTCCTCTCCGTCCTGGGCAAGACGGCTAGAGCTCCAGCCTCCACCGCCACGCAAAAGACGCATCCTCCACAGCGCATGACTGAGCTTAAAGCGGCTTCGGCCGCTCAACCCCCTAGCTCCAGAAGGCACCGGCGTAAGCAACGCCGAACGCGGCGAGAAGGAGAGGCAGCCACCCCGACGCTCTTCCTGGGAGCCTGCTCGCTGCTCCCCGCCTGGGAGCTGCCCAGGGAGCATGACAGCTCACCACCCGCCTGGGATGACATCGCTGCTGCCCGCCTGGCCGGCTTCCCGCCGGAGAAGCCGCCTCCAGTGGAGGCGTACTTCTACCGGCCGGAGCGTCGGGGACTCGGCGGAATACGCCAGGTGCGAGACGCGATTCCCCGAGTCCCTAGAGCCCTTAAAGGGACAGCGGCAGCGCGCTCGGCATCCCTCCTGCCTGCTCCGGACCTGCATGCTCCGGACCTGCCCGCGGCACTGCCTGCTGCTGCCGCCGCCGATCTGCCCGCGGCTGCGCTGCCTGCTGCCGCCGCCGCCGCTCTGCCCGTGGCCCCGCCTGCTGCTGATGCCGCCGCTCTGCCCGCGGCACCGCCTGTTTTTGATGCCGCCGCTCTGCCTGCGGCACCGCCTGCTGCTGCAGCTGCCGCCGATCTGCCCGCGGCTGCGCTGCCTGCTGCCGCCGCCGATCTGCCCGCGGCTGCGCTGCCTGCTGCCGCCGCCGATCTGCCCGCGGCTGCGCTGCCTGCTGCCGCCGCCGATCTGCCCGCGGCTGCGCTGCCTGCTGCAGCTGCCGCCGCTCTGCCCGCGGCACCGCCTGCTGCAGCTTCCGCCGCTTTGCCAGCGGCTCCGCCGGTCCTGCCTGACCCGCTTGCCCTGCTTGTCCTGCCTGCTCCGGACCTGCATGCTCCGGACCTGCCCGCGGCTGCGCTGCCTGCTGCCGCCACCGATCTGCCCGCGGCTGCGCTGCCTGCTGCCGCCGCCGATCTGCCCGCGGCTGCGCTGCCTGCTGCCGCCGCCGGTCTGCCCGCGGCTGCGCTGCCTGCTGCCGCCGCCGGTCTGCCCGCGGCTGCGCTGCCCCCTGCTGGCCACATGAGGGCGGCGCCCGTTCTGCCGGCACCTGAACTGCCTGTCTCGCCTGTCCTGCCGGCTCCTGAACTGCCTGTCTCGCCTGTCCTGCCGGCTCCTGAACTGCCTGTCTCGCCTGTCCTGCCGGCTCCTGAACTGCCTGTCTCGCCTGTCCTGCCGGCTCTTGAACTGCCGGTTTCGCCCGGCCTGCCGGCTCTTGACCTGCCCGTCTCGCCCGTCCTGCCGGCTCCTGGACTGCCGGTTTCGCCCGTCCTGCCGGCTCCTGGACTGCCGGTTTCGCCTGTCCTGCCGGCTCCTGGACTGCCGGTTTCGCCTGTCCTGCCGGCTCCTGAACTGCCGGTTTCGCCTGTCCTGCCGGCTCCTGACCTACCGGTTTCGCCTGTCCTGCCCGGCCAGCCCTGCTCCTGCTCGCCTGTTCTGCCGGCGCCTAAACTGCCTGAGGTGGCCGCGGTTGCGCCCCCTGCTGGCCGCATGATGGTGGCGCCCGTCGAGGCGCCCCCTGCTGGCCGCGTGCTGGTGGCGCCCGCCGAGGCGCCTGCAGTGGCCCCTGCTCTGCCTGCAGCGCCCCCTGCTGGTCGCGTGCTGGCGGCGCCCGCTGAGGCGCCCCCTGCTGACCGTATGCCCGAGGCGCCCTTACCCCGGCAAGGCCGACGCCCCCCAGGACCCCGCCTGTCAGTGTCCCGAAAGGGACGAGGCCATAGACGTGGGGCCCGGTTCCCGCCCGCCCTGCCCCCTGGCTCGCCCTTGCTCGCCTTGGCTGGGGCTCCGGGACCACCTACGGTTCCTCCGGCTCGGGGTCGGCGGCACTCGCACTAACACAAATAATTATGCTTTTAGCAGAAATTTCATAATTTTGTTTTTGTTTGCTGCTTCGTTACCATCTACACCATCTATACAAATGAGGCCATGGAGTGTCTCTTTCCTTTTTGCAAGGCAACACAATGTAATCTGTGCAAAAACAGTGGGTATGGCAACACATATATTACAGTAAAACATTTGCATTTATTCATTTAGCAGTCACTTATATCCAAAGCTACTCACAGTGAAGTACTGTATCTACAGTTGGGGTCAAGGGCCTTGCTCAGGGGACCAATGGTGGCACCCCCTGGGAATGAACTCCTGCCGCCATGGAAGAAATGTGATAGGAAGAAGAGCCACCATTGATGCTCCAGGCCAGAGGGGCGCTAACATCACCATGTGTGCAGCAGTATCTGCAGACGGGCTGCACCTGCACAGGGCTGTAACTGACACATACAACACAGCCCTGCAGCAGTATCTGCAGACGGGCTGCACCTGCACAGGGCTGTAACTGGCCCATACAACTCAGCCCTCCTGGTTACTTTTCTTGATGAACTGTGGGAAAAACTTACTGCCCCAAGAGATCAAGAAAGGCAAAATTTACCAACATCTGCGATTGTATGGGACAATGTGTCACGATCGGGTTGACGGCAAGCAGGGAAGCAGGGGAGAGGAGCCAGGAAGTAGGTGGAAACGGGGATTTATTCGGGAAGCAGGACCGGGGAAGCAGCACCGGGGAAACACGACGGTTAACAGCAACATCAATGACCAGACTGGGGATACAAACGGAAACGCGGACTAAATACACTGAACTAATGACAACAATCCGAAACAGCTGTAAAACACTGGGATTCCACAAGAGGTTAACGAGGGGTGTGGCACACATTAGGATCGGACGGAGCGGGGTGTGACACAATGTGGCCTTTCAGCACTCTGGACAGGTCACTGCATGGTTTACAGACCACCCCAGGATGATGCCATTATTCCTGCCACCCTACTCACCTTTCCTCAACCCAATTGAGGAATTTTTTTCTGCATGGAGATGGAAAGTGTGTGACCACCTCCCACATGACCATATGTCATTACTAGAGGCAATGGTGGCTGGGTGTATGGACATAACTGCAGAGGGCATCCAGGGCTGGATAAGACACTCTAAGAGATTCTTTCCTAGGTGTATGGCAGAGGACAACATCTGATGTGATGTTGACGAAAATCTATGGCCAAATGCTGAGGACAGAATGGATTAGACCAGTCCAACAGTTCACACGTTCTGAGCCATTGATAGACAGGACTTGTATTTTTTGTTGGTGTAATTGATCGTATTTTTATTTTATTTATTTTTTTATTGGGGGGGGGTGGGGGTAATACAGTAGATATTGCACTGTGTGGACAAAAAAAATGAAGTCCACTGAATTACACTGTTGCATTTGAGATTCATTTATTTATCATGTATTTATACATTACAGTAAAACATGGCTCCTTGGTTTCTATTACAGTAAAACACTCAGTATAGTTTTACTGTAGATTTACTATACTCAATTGTAACAAACTTTCTCCATCTGTTAGGCATTGCAGCATTTCAGAATTGGTTGGTATTACAATTTTTACACACAAAAGTAGTTCTTGTTTATTTGATTTTTACAATGCAACATGAACATAATTCGTGCCAAACTGGAGGATACAGCCACACTTTATATATGCAATTTGCAATGCTGAAAGTTGTTAGTGTTTTTTAGCTAATTGAACATTGAGTGCCCCAGTAGTGTTGTTGGGTGACAGCATTTGTCATGGTTATGGCAGCATATGAGTCACTTTTGGGTGAATTGTGAAACGTTTTGGTGGTTACATTACAATGACAAATACACATTTTACTACTCGGAAATTATAGTTTTTATAAAAAAAAATGTTTTTTTTTTCTAAATGTAAAGGATTATATACTGTATTGACATAGCTGAGGTTGTGCTGAACAAATGATACCAAACACCTGCATGTAACACCGTTTGTAAGGTGAAATTAAAGGGGAAAAACAAAAGTAGCCAAAACGTCCATTTTATACCCTAGGCCTTTATGGTTAAAACAGATTGCTGTATAATATGGAGTTACAGCACAAGGTTTGTGTGTTGAGAAATTAAATCTCTCACTTATGAAGCCTTGCCCACTGATGCCTGCCTTCCAACCAATCAAGTGTAAAGGACAAGATTTATTGGTTGGTTTTGGCCATCCGTCAACATTTACTACGCTCTCATTGGCTCTAGCTACATTTTGTTGCAAAGAGCGCGAAGAGGAATAACGGATAAGCGTTTCGAGCGATGCCATTTCAAGCGAAGAGGCAAGTCAAGGTGAGCTTACAAATGCATTTCTTTAATTTGTACAGAATACCCTTCACTAAGAAATAATTTAGTATTTTAGCTGTAACTATGCTGTTACATCTTTCCCCGCTTCGTCCGTAAAGCGAGAATAAAACAAACATCATGTTTGCTACTTGGCATCGTACGTATTGTGCTAACTCTCCCAGCGCAGATTGACTCCCTGTCAGTGTCGCCAACATTATGAATATAGCCACTTTGTCGATATACTTAGCAACTTTTTTCTAGCCAAAAATCTAGCGACTTTTTCTGGTGTTATTGGATACTTTGGGAGACTCTGACGTGAATTAAAGCGCGTATCGTTATTACTGTTCTCAAGGAGCAGCGGGTGCTGCAGTGGATATCTCCCCTGACAAAGCACTCACAGGCGGACAGTCCTAGCGCAGCAGTCACTCCCTGCGTAGTAATGGCCATTTCGCGAAAGAATCGTTTTTTAACTCGGTTTTTTAGTGAATTGAACGAATCAATTTTTTTATTGTGAATAGTCAAGCTGAACATTTTTGTTGAACACCAGCACTATCTTTCAGTCAAATGACGTAACCTTGCGAAAGATTTATTATCCGATCCCATGATTCGTTGAGTCAAATGGTCAGGCCCAAAAAAATGACGAAAAAAAGTGAATCATAGAATCGGTTTTAGAATCGATTCATTACAACAGACAGTTCGAAAGAATCGAATCAGTTAACTGAGCCGAACTCCCCCATCACTACTCCTGCGCGTCCAATGAATTGCGCTTGCGCCATCATTTATTCACATTAGGCGATTACGTCAATTTGGGACTTTTAGCTTGCAGCCAATAGCGACTTTACTTACTGAAGAGTTGGCAACAGTGTGCCCTGTTCCCGCTCGCTTAGTAGCAGTTGACGCACATTCCCAACTAGCTGCTAATGTATATCTGGCTAGGTATAGATATATTTTTCATAAAATATGGCAACTGTAAAGTGAATCATTATTACTCAATTATTGCATTATTATAATTAATCCAAATTTTTCTTGAAGGGCTGTGTTTAGATTTGGCACTTGAAGCAGAACAGGGGTGTAAGTGACATGGAAGGGAACTGGGCTTACAATGAGCGGAGCAATATGAGAAGACGAGCACTGAAAAAGGTACAAAAACTTGTGGAATCATTAGAAAATGGCCAGGATAATGTGAATTCTGATAGAAATGTGGAGGTTTCAGGTGGGTGTGAAGCGGTGCACACTGATAGTGAAGAAGAGAGTGCACTTAGTCTAACTATGGAGGCAGAACATAGGTTTGATGATTCTGATGAGATGGACATGGATCAAACAGATGCATGCACAGGGGTAGAATTACTTTGTTCGGGGGGGCACAGCAATGTTTGCCTTTTATCCCCTCAAATATAGGAGGGCGCTAAGGCATTTTCCCGTAGGTTCGGAGGGCACCAAGGCAATCAAGAATTACTGGCCAGGGCACTGAGGCAAAAAGGTATATAGCCGGACGCATGAAATATTTAGCATTCTGACATTTTCAAGGGCAATAAATGCATTAGCACCCTGTGAAATAGTGTTAGACTAGCTATTGAAAAAAAGATGCTGTTGCCTACATTCACCTACTCAGTAATGACAAAATGTTTATGAAAAAAAACAGAACCAGCTATTGTCAGTGATAAAAACTTTAATTTAATGAACATTATTTTTACTGAGACATTGACACTAACATGACTAACAGAACTTCAAAATAATGCATGAGTGACCATATTCAAGCCAACTAACTAACACTCGCTAACTGTCCCGCCCAGTGCCGCGAGCCACTACGAACTGTTCCGCGACAGCAGCTGCAGGACAGTACAGTTTTTGCTCTAACTCCTTCTTCGTTTTCACTAAAATTCAATGCACATCTGGTATCAATTATTTCAATCTGTTATGTTGCGTGGTAACTGACTGGAGTGGTAAAAGCAGGGTAAGGAGTAACGAAATCAGACACAGCACGGCAGCATGGTATTTCAAGTCTCTCTGTATTCTTCTTCTGGGGAAGCACACACAGCGAGCCAAAACCCTTGCCCTCTGTCGCCACCTATTGGCGAATGTACAGAACACAACATATCTCCCCCTCACTTAAGAATTACACTGCTAGAAGGCAAGCAACAACAAAATACTTCACTGTACACGGAGTGCTCTTAAGAATCAAGTGTATAAGTCTGAGTATCACATTATAACACCCATGAATAGGCATAACAGAGGTAACTGTACAATGCACACATGGAACAATTCTCCAGACTTAGACGCAAAATAGAATTAGCAAAAAAAGAACAGCAAAACTTAACATCCTACTGTACTATAAGAAGATATTGGACTACCAATAATGAGCATTTGCACAGACAACATTACACTCACCTAAAGGATTATTAGGAACACCATACTAATACGGTGTTTGACCCCCTTTCGCCTTCAGAACTGCCTTAATTCTACGTGGCATTGATTCAACAAGGTGCTGAAAGCATTCTTTAGAAATGTTGGCCCATATTGATAGGATAGCATCTTGCAGTTGATAGAGATTTGTGGGATGCACATCCAGGGCACAAAGCTCCCGTTCCACCACATCCCAAAGATGCTCTATTGGGTTGAGATCTGGTGACTGTGGGGGCCATTGTAGTACAGTGAACTCATTGTCATGTTCAAGAAACCAATTTGAAATGATTCGAGCTTTGTGACATGGTGCATTATCCTGCTGGAAGTAGCCATCAGAGGATGGGTACATGGTGGTCATAAAGGGATGGACATGGTCAGAAACAATGCTCAGGTAGGCCTTGGCATTTAAACGATGCCCAATTGGCACTAAGGGGCCTAAAGTGTGCCAAGAAAACATCCCCCACACCATTACACCACCACCACCAGCCTGCACAGTGGTAACAAAGCATGATGGATCCATGTTCTCATTCTGTTTGCGCCAAATTCTGACTCTACCATTTGAATGTCTCAACAGAAATCCAGGCTCATCAGACCAGGCAACATTTTTCCAGTCTTCAACTGTCCAATTTTGGTGAGCTCGTGCAAATTGTAGCCTCTTTTTCCTATTTTTAGTGGAGATGAGTGGTACCCGGTGGGGTCTTCTGCTGTTGTAGCCCATCCGCCTCAAGGTTGTGCGTGTTGTGGCTTCACAAATGCTTTGCTGCATAACTCGGTTGTAACGAGTGGTTATTTCAGTCAAAGTTGCTCTTCTATCAGCTTGAATCAGTCGGCCCATTCTCCTCTGACCTCTAGCATCAACAAGGCATTTTCGCCCACAGGACTGCCGCATACTGGATGTTTTTCCCTTTGCACACCATTCTTTGTAAACCCTAGAAATGGTTGTGCGTGAAAATCCCAGTAACTGAGCAGATTGTGAAATACTCAGACCGGCCCGTCTGGCACCAACAACCATGCCACGCTCAAAATTGCTTAAATCACCTTTCTTTCCCATTCTGACATTCAGTTTGGAGTTCAGGAGATTGTCTTGACCAGGACCACACCCCTAAATGCATTGAAGCAACTGCCATGTGATTGGTTGATTAGATAATTGCATTAATGAGAAATTGAACAGGTGTTCCTAATAATCCTTTAGGTGAGTGTACATTAAGTCGCTGGGTGTTGTAATACGTGTGTAATCACAAGCTTAAGTCACATAGTCTTTGAACCAGCGTGGGGGTTGTCTGACACGAGCAGGAATTGTGAGTGGCCTCGATATCCGGACGGTCAGGATCAGGAACAGGCACATCTGTACGCCCATCATGTGACAAGCTGATGAACTTCTCAGACGCAGAAGGTACTTGGAATTTGGTTAGGTGCGATGCATGCCATTTCTTGCCATCAGCCAGTAGGTAGGTACTCAGGCCTACTTTCTCTTTTATTTCCAACGGCTGGGAATAGCGGGGATGAGCTTTTGGAATGTGGTGAGGCCTTAAGATGCGCACCCTGTCTCCCTTTTCGAAAATTGGAAGGCGTGCTCCACGACTGGAGTCGGTGTAGGTCTTCATTTTGCACTGTTTCAAGGATACATGCCGATGAAGTGCAGCGGTGTCTGTGGTGGCTGGAGGTGGTGGGAGGACATGAAGGCGTGTGCGCATTTTTCTACCGTGCAACAACTCAAAAGGAGACAATCCAGTAGTGGCATGTGGAGTGGCACGGAACACTTGTAGGAATTCTGTAACTGTAACTTTCCACGGCTGATGTTGCAGAATAAGACTGGATAGACGCTCTCAGTGTACGGTGAAAGCGTTCGACCGCACCATTAGCAGCCGGATGGTAGACTGCCTTACGTATGTGCTTAATGTCACGATCTCTCAGGAAGGCAGCAAATTCTGAAGACAAGAATTGGGGACCATTGTCTGATACGATGGTCCTAGGGTTGCCTAGTCTGCTGAACACTGAGGTGAGGAAAGAAATAATGTTAGTTGTTGTGGCAGAGGGTGTAAAAGCTACCTCTGGCCACTTACTGTGGTAGTCCACCAGTGTGATAGCAAAGCGGCAACCTGGGGCGGCAGTCTCAAATGGGCCAACCACATCAATGCCAAGTTTTTTCCAAGGCTCTGATGGGAAAGGCACTGGCTGTAGTGGAGCAGCAGAAGGAGTAGCAGCCTTATCCGAAGACTGGCAAAGGTAGCAGTTCTTAACCTGAGCAGCCACAAGATCATCCATATCTGGCCACCAGTATACGTCACGGAGGCGCTGTTTGGTTCTCACAATTCCTTGATGTCCTTCATGAGCCAGGTCAACCAGGGTGTGGCGCAAAGCAACAGGAACAACGAGTTGGAAAGCACGGAAAATAAAATCACCTTGCACAGACAGTTCATGGCGAAGTTTGACATAAGGGCGTAAAGCAGCACTTACAGCAGCCATGGAAGGAGGCCAGCCATCAGCCATCTGTTCAACCAATGAACAGAGCTCAGGACAGGAAGCAGAAGCAGCAGCGAATTCTTTAGTGGAGACTGCAGGTAGGCGATCTGCAGATAGCATAGCTACAAACTCGGGTTCAATGACAATGTCCCCTGTGGCAGCAGGTAAGGGCAGACGGGAAAGACAATCAGCTGTGTTGAGACAATCAGCTGTGTTGTTCTTTGAACCAGGTAAGTAGGCAACGTCATATGTGAAACACAGCAGTCGCGCGGCCCAGCGCACAATTCGCATACCAGCACGGTCAGCACCTTTAGTGGTCAGGAGAGTAGTCAGGGCTCTGTGGTCGGTACGCAATGTGAATTTTTGGCCCCACAAGTAGGTCCTCCATTTCTCCACAGCCCAGACACATCCAAGAGCTTCCTTTTCTACTACTGAGTATTTACGTTCAGCAGGAGTAAGGGTCCTTGAAGCAAATGCAATCATGCGCTCAGCTTGATTGGGCTGGACCTGTGAGAGAACGGCACCGAGACCGTAGTCAGAAGCATCAGTGGACACAATGGTAGGAAGATCTGGGTTGAACAGTGCTAAGGCCGGACTATGCACTAACAGTTGTTTCACTGTGTCAAAACTGCGCTGAGCATCCTCGGACCAGCAGAACTCAGTGTCTTCGCGAATGCAATTACGCAAGGGTTCTACCACTGTAGCGAAGTTGGGAATGAACTTATTGTACCAGGATAACAGGCCCAAGAATGATCTTAACTTTCCTGCATCAGTAGGGGCTGGAGCTTTTAGAACAGCAGCAATGTGATCTCCATCAGGCTGAATTCCTTGAGCGGTCACAGTATGTCCAAGAAAGCGCAGAGATTATCTGTTAAAGTGACACTTTGACATATTCAGCTGTAATCCCTCACCTTTCAAGAGTTGTAGTACAGCTTTCACTGTGTTATCATGGTCAGTTTGAGTACGACCCCATAAGATCACATCATCCAAATAATTTGCAACATTTGGCAGGCCCTTGAGGATCGTTGCTAGCATCTTCTGGAAGGCAGATGGGGCAGAAGCGAGACCATATGGAACACGGCAAAACCTGAATAATCCGTCATGGGTGATGAAGGCGGTCAAGTCACGGCTGTCTTCGTGGAGTGGCAACTGGAAGTAAGCGTTTTCCAAGTCAATAGTAGAGAAAACAGTAGCTCCATGAAGCAGGCTTAGCATTTCGTCAATGTGTGGAAGAGGAAAGGAGTCCACAACCACAGCCTTGTTGGGCTCACGTAAGTCCACACACATGCGAATTTTACCCGATTTCTTCTGAACAACCACTATTGGGGAAACCCATGGCGAAGCATCTATTCCCTCAATCACACCTGTGTCCAGCAGGCGCTGTATTTCCACACTCACAGCATTTCTGACAGAGAAGGGTAAACGGCACAGTTTCTGGCACACAGGAGCCAAGGGCAGTTGAGACCAGCGGAGCAGTGGCCATCACCTGAGCTGAGGTCATGGTAGAGGGCTGAACAGTTGCACCGTTGAAGCACAGACCCAAGCCATTGATCAGATCCATGCCAAGCAGAGCAGTACCAGATTCCACAATGAAGAAAGATGTCTGAATCTTTCCAGGACAAAGTAACAGGTAAGCAACCAACAAGTGGAATAGGAGCACGAGAGTAAGTCACTAACTTAACTGTTGCAGGTAGCAAATGTTCTCCTTTAAAATACTTGTTGTACAGACTGTGTGTCAGAATGGACACTGAGGAACCAGAATCCACAGTGAGCTCCACAGGCACAGAAGCAGTAGCGGTTTTAACAGTGACTGTGCATTTAATCTTTGCTGGAGTTGTGTGTTCATTCAAATAAAGAATCTGAACTTCAGGCAATTCGATTTCATGCACAGAGTGAGTTGGGGCTGAATGACACACTCTTGCGAAATGTCCAGTTTTGTTGCAGGTCTTACACTTCACTGAAGCAGCAGGACACGACGGGCATTAGCAAGGTGTCGGTCCAATCCACAGCGATAGCAAGTTCGGCTGGATGCAGGACGAGCAGGAGCAGGGGAAGCAACAATCGGACGAGAGCGCGACACAGACGGTGTTTTAGCAAACTGAAGCGGCAGTTTATGTTGGCGGCGCACCGCAGCCACAGCATGAACTGGTGCTGGGCAGTCACCAGCAAGAAGCTTTGCCTGCTCACCCACAGCTTCAATTTGCGTGGCAAGTGTAATGGCTCTCTGTAGGGTTAAGTCTGGTTCCAGAAGTAGTCGCTCGCGTATGCGAGGATTATTTACATGTTCCAGGAACTGATCACGCAACATCTAGTCTGAGTTACAACCAAATTCGCACGTAGCTGCTAAGTCACGCAAAACTGCGACGTACTGCAGTACTGATTCATGAGGGGCTTGTGCACGTCTTCGGAATGCATGCATGAGAAGTAAAAAACGGAAGAACTTGTTCTTGATTTCATAAGTTTATTGACTTTATTATGATCTAAACATACACAATAGGGCACAAAGGCAACTGAGGAAGAGGGCACTGCAAGTATCTGCCGGCAAAAACTTGTAAATATTCAGGGCAGCACGGCAAATTGCTAAGGCACGGCGGCTTTTGCCATCGATGCCGTCGATAAATTCGATCCCTGCATGCAGTGAGAGCATTTCTGATTTAAAGGCTTCTCTTGCAGACTGGGCCATTGAGTTTAACATTTCCCTGATGGCTTTATCAGCCCTGCTCTCCATCCCGAAACTTCACCATCCCTTTCTGCCCAAAGATGGAAGAACACTGCTCAGAACAAAAACAACATACAAAATTGAGACTTTAGCAGGTGGGATATTTCACTATTTTGGAATATTGAATGCTTTTCGTAGGATTCTGGATAATGTGTGGTCTGTTCTGCCAGATAGACACAACTTTAAACTACAGCTGAATTTTGATGGTCTTCCACTTTTTAAGAGCACTGGTACTCAGTTTTGGCCAATACTTGGCGTGTTGCAGGGGTACAGTAAGAACCCAGTGGTGATTGGCCTTTTTTGTGGCAATTCTAAACCTAATTCTTTGTCAAAATATTTGCAACATCTGGTGAATTAATTAAAAATGCTGAGCAGTGGATTTGTTTTTGAGGGAAAGACATTCATTTTGAATATCAGCTCTGTTGTGTGTGATACCCCAGCCCGAGCCTTTATCGGAGCTGTTAAATCACATACTGCATACCATGGGTGCGACAAGTGCCATCAAAGTGGTGTTTGAATAGGTAGCCGGATGACATTTCCTGAGGTCAGTGCAAGGCAAAGAACTGACAAATGTTTTAGACAAGCCACTGATGAGGACCACCACCATGAACGCTCACCTTTCTCCAACCTTGATATTGACATGGTTGCCACCTTCCCTCATGATTACATGCACTTGGTTTGCTTGGGGGTAATGAGGCGTCTACTTGATTTGTGGTTGGGTCCTCCTGGCCCATTGTGTTGTCGTATGTCATCTAGCCAGGCTTCTTTGGTTTCAGCAAGACTACTTGCTTTAAAGGATTATATTCCATCAGAGTTTGCTAGAAGGCCACGTACACTGGCTGAGAGAAACAGATGGAAGGCAACTGAACTACATCAGTTTTTGTTGTATACTGGTCCTGTTGTACTGAAGGATGTTTTGAAGCGTCAAATCTATGACAATTTTATGCTTTTGTCTGTTGGTGTGTACATTTTAGTGAGTTCTGAATACTGTTTTAGAATGAATGACTTTGCAAACTCTTTAATGGTTTAATTTGTTGAACACTTTGGCTGTCTTTATGAACAAGAATTTTTAGTTTACAATATACATAGTCTTGTGCACCTTAGCGAGGATGTCAAATTACATGGCAATCTGGATCTCATTTCAGGTTTTCCATATGAAAATTTCTTGGGGCAACTTAGAAAAATGGTTAGGGGGCCATGCAATGCCCTGACTCAAGTGATCCGCAGGTTGTCTGAAAAGGATGATGTCGACTCTAGTCCTGATATTTGTTCCCAGACAGATAAAGCATATACACTCACCTAAAGGATTATTAGGAACACCTGTTCAATTTCTCATTAATGCAATTATCTAATCAACCAATCACATGGCAGTTGCTTCAATGCATTTAGGGGTGTGGTCCTGGTCAAGACAATCTCCTGAACTCCAAACTGAATGTCAGAATGGGAAAGAAAGGTGATTTAAGCAATTTTGACCATGGCATGGTTGTTGGTGCCAGACGGGCCGGTCTGAGTATTTCACAATCTGCTCAATTACTGGGATTTTCACGCACAACCATTTCTAGGGTTTACAAAGAATGGTGTGCAAAGGGAAAAACATCCAGTATTCAATTCAATTCAATTTTATTTATATAGCGCATTATCACAACATTACATTGTCTCAATGCGCTTTACATTTCTGCCTTGTAAGGACCCCCCATTGAGTAAACCAAAGGCAACGGTGGCAAGGAAAAACTCCCTAAGAGGAAGAAACCTTGGGAGGAACCAGACCCAAAGGGGGAGCCCATCCTCCAGGGCCCGGCAGATGAGTCAAACAAACAAGATGATAAGACTAAGCTAATACAGGGGTTGAAATATCAGTCTCAATGCAGCGGCCGACTGGTGCAGGCACGGGGTGCTTGATGCACGATGGCAGGATTAATAGAGGCACAGCCGCAGGGAAGGATGGCGAGGCATCGTATTGAGCCAAGGGCAGGCAGGTTGGAGGGTAGTTGCCGGAGGTGGAGGTAGTTGTCTTGCAGGCAGCAGAGGCATAAATTCTTCAATGACATTGTGCTCCATGGAGCACACCCCAGAAGGGGTGAGGGAGGAAGTAAGAAAAATTGTGTATTAGCCAGAGTTGAGGAAACCAGAGGCAGTGCAAGCAAAATGATCGAGTGCAATATTCGTCTAGGCTCCGGCAGATCTGGGTATAGCAGCATGAGAAAGAGGGAGAGACAGGCGGAACACAGGCATGGGGACTCCCTGAACATCAGCACTCTAGTGTAAAGCTAGAGTGACAGCACTGACGCATCAGTTTATCCAAAGCCAATGACACCGATCCCCACCCAGCTCATCACCTCATACTGTTAGTCTGACTGGGAGTGAGCGACTAGCTGGAACCAGAACTAGGTTTCCTATACGTTAAGCTATACAAGTGCGTTTTTAATCTAGACTTGAAAAGCGAGAGTGTGCCTGAATCCCGCACATCCGCCGGGAGACCATTCCACAGCTGCGGAGCTCTGTAAGAGAATGCTCTGCAGCCTGCCGCAGCCCTGTCTACTTTAGGAACTAATAGATATCCTGCTCCTTGTGAACGAAGCAGGCGAGAAGGGTTGTAAGGGACCAGAAGATCATTGAGATATTGTGGTGCAAGGCCATTCAGAGTTTTGTAGGTCAATAGCAATAATTTGTAGTCAATCCTAAACTTGACCGGTAGCCAGTGCAGGGAAGGCAGGATAGGGCTAATGTGATAAAATTTTTTAGTTTTTGTGAGAACTCTGGCAGCTGCATTTTGTACTAACTGAAGTTTATGTAGGGATCCAGATGGACAACCCGAAAGGAGGGCATTACAGTAGTCCAATCTAGAAGTTATAAAGGCATGTATTAGTTTTTCTTCTGAAGCTTGGCTATGTTCCGTAGATGGTAAAATGCCGTACTGGTAATGCTATTTATGTGAGCACTGAAGCAGAGGTCGGAGTCTACCAGGACACCAAGATTTCTGACCACTGTTTTAAATTGAGTAGGGAGGCCGCTAGGGTTGGGGTTTACAAACTTATTGCGGGCATCCTTAGGACCGATTAAAAGAACCTCAGTTTTTTCGGTATTTAACATGAGGAAATTCCTTGCCATCCAACAATGGATGTCTAGCAGACAGTCGGCTAAAGAAGAGAGCTGGGATGCGAATGCTGCAGTTAGATCCAGTAAGAATAATAGCGATATACAGCCACGGTCGGAAGCCATAAGCAAGTCGTTTATCACTTTGACTAAGGCCGTTTCTGTGCTATGATTGGGTCTGAAACCAGACTGATATAGCTCGTTAGCATTATTATTTTGAAGAAAGGAAGACAGCTGGTGAGCAACAGCTTTCTCTAGAATTTTAGAAATGAAGGGAAGATTTGAGATGGGTCTATAGTTTCCTAAGTCACTAGGTTCAAGATTTGGTTTCTTTAGGATAGGTCTAATAACAGCCATTTTAAAAGATTTAGGAACATATCCAAGACTAAGAGATGAGTTTAACAAGTTTAACAATGTAGTGCTAATCAGTGGTGCAATTTCCTTAAGTAGATTGGTGGGTATTGGGTCAACAAGGCTAGTAGCGGGTTTGCAAGAGGAAATTAACTGAAGGAGTTCTGTCTGCACTACAGGAGTGAAACATTCAAAGGTGTTATCATTAGTACTAATAACACTAGCACTAACAGAGGATTGGTGGTTGTGTGCAACCGTGGGCGTGCTCATGATGGTATGTCTAATCGTGGTTATTTTATTATTAAAAAACGCAATAAAGGCATCACTACCGAGAGCTTCTGGGACTTGTGAGTTTAACATTGAACGATTCTTTGTTAACCTAGATACAGATTGAAATAGGAATTTAGGATTGGTTTTGTTATTTTCTATTAGTTTAGAGAGATACATAGACCTAGCAGTCATTAGTGCATGTCTATACTTAGACAGGCTCTCTTTCCAGGCAAATCTAAAACCTTCTAATTTTGTTGACCGCCATTTGCGTTCTAGCTTTCGTGAAGCTTGTTTAAGTTCACGTGTACGGTTAGAATACCAGGGGGCAGGTTTCTTATCTCTATGTTTTATTTTCTTGAGTGGTGCTACATGATCAAGAGTGGTACGAAATGATTCTACCATGTTCACGGTTACCTGTTCAAGTTCATTTACACATGACACTTCAGAGGTTAGGTTAACTCTCTGGGGTCGAGAGTGAAATATCTGCAAATTGAAAGCCTGTATAATCAACGACCAGCGCATGAGACGTTGGTTGTTATTTCGCATCCTATTCAGAAACAGCAGGGGATTGTGGTCCGTGAACACGACCACTGGCTGGGTACTATCCCCTACGTATACTTCAAACTGCTGCAGTGCAAGTAATAACGCAAGGGCTTCCTTCTCAATGGTGCTATATGCCAATTGGTGTTTAATGAATTTCTTTGACCAATAGCAGACAGGATGGTCCAGACCTGCATCATCCTCCTGGAGAAGCACGGCGCCGGCACCGGTACCACTGGCATCAACTTCTAGCTTGAAAGGTTTACCGAAGTTAGGGGTAGCTAATACAGGAGAACTAGTGAGTAACGATTTTACCGCGTCAAAAGCAGACTGACACTCAGCAGACCAAATCATTTGGGCGTCCTTACAAAGTAAGTTAGTTAGGGGTAACACAACATCGGAGAAGTTTCGACAGAAGCAGCGGTAGTAACCCGCCATTCCCAGGAAGCGACGAAGGTCCTTCTTAACTTTAGGAATAGGGAAGAACGTTATAGCCTGGACTTTGGCGTGGACAGGCTTCACTGTTCCGCGTCCCACCAGCTTACCGAGGTACGTGACCGTGCCCTGGCCGAACTCACATTTCTCCAGGTTTAATACTAATGAAGCATCCCTGAGTCTAATAAAAACTTGTTCTAACGCTGCCAAATGATGCTCCCACGAATCAGAGTACACAACTACGTCATCTAAGTATGCTTCACAGTTTTGTACATCTCCCAAAACCTTGATCATAAGTCGCAGAAACGTAGCCGGGGCATTTCGTAACCCGAATGACATAACTGTGTATTGGAGGAAGGTATCTGGGGTGGTGAATGCAGAAATTTCCGAAGCACGAGGTGTTAACGGAACCTGCCAATAACCTTTTAGGAGGTCGAGCTTCGTAACAAATTTGGCGGAACCAATGCGGTCTACACAGTCTTCCATTCGGGGAAGTGGAAAGGCGTCTGGCTTGGTCACAGCATTCACTTTCCGATAATCTGTACAGAAACGGAACGTACCGTCAGGTTTTGGAACGAGCAAGAAAGGGGAACTCCACGGGCTAGAACTAGGGATAGCGAAACCCGTAATCTGTTTCTTTCTTTAATAGCTCCCACTTCCTAAGGCTGACACGATAGGGGTGTTGTTTAATGGGGGAATGATCTCCCACGTCAATGTCGTGAACCAAAACAGGGGTCTGCGAAGGGGTGTCGGAGAATAGTGAGGGGAATCTACGTACTAGGGCTTGGATATCCGATTTGGCGACGTGGGGCAAATGATCAAGCCTTTCCATAAGGGTTTCAAGGGCTTCCGAATTGGGCAGGCGAGCACAGGGCAAACAATTCCTGCCGAGATGTAAACCATCGAGTTCGGGCGAGTAGTCTCGCGCCGGCACATTAACGAGGACAGAGGGGAGCACAACAGGAGTGGGCGAAGTATCAGGGTCTGTACGATCAACATACGGTTTCAACATGTTTATGTGACACAATCAGGTTTTTCGCTTTTGATCTGGTGTTTCGATGACGTAATTCAGGGGACCGATCTTTTCCTGTATTTTATAAGGACCCGAGAATCGCGCCTGTAAAGACGAACCAGGCAGGGGTAAAAGGACCAACACCCGATCTCCCTCCTGGAAAGTACGCTCTCTGGCTTTTACATCGAACTGAGCCTTCATCTCCTTCTGTGATGAACATAGCGAGCGCTTGGCCAGTTCCCGGGCTGCACTAAGGCGTTCACGTAACGACTTAACAAACGTCGATATTTTCGCATACTTTTCGCATCTATTTCAATTTATATCTCGCTGAAATCTTAATGTAGAATCATGAAAAAAACGCTGGCTAAATCCGTAATCGGTCTTCTTTTCAAAACGTCCATTGTTGGAAGTATTAAAGTTTTAAAAATTAGGTAAAATGGGCAAAAAAGTGAACCATGTCAACTTCCTTTGTTTTTCCTGCATCGGGGGCGTGTAGTACCGCCCTCACCCGGAGATCGCTATTCACATGATAAATACATGGAAATTCATTCTAATCACCCTCATTGTATCGGTGAGTATGACGCGATCCAGATACAGCTCCATAAAAGCTGATGCAGCTTGAAACTAAATTCATTGAGAGCACATTTCACTGCGAAGATGGCACGTCGCATGAGTAGACAGGAGGCACTTGATGGAAGAAAGTGAACATGAAGATTCTTCTGCGCCCAAAGACTGCGACACTGATGAAGAACAGTGTCATTTTCAAGATTGGCTTGATCCAGCGGTGGATGACCTGTCTGAGTAAGTGTATAATTTTATCACCGTGATTGTTGATACGTGCGTAAAGTTATAAAACCTAATTTAGTATACACGTGCTCATCGTAAGTTATATTTGATCGTTCTCAAGTTGGTCAGTATGATTGCCATTTTACAGTTTAACTAATGTAGCCATAATTCCAAAATTAATATTGAAATCGTGGAAGCACATAGTATTTGTTAGTTTTAAGTTAGCTTTGTCTGGTGCAACTGCATGATTTCTATACACTAATGCAGTGGTAATTCAAAATCATGTGAGCTCATAAAGTTTTCAGTTAGTAATATATATGACAACTGCTTTGTATATGTGTCTATACTATATTTCTTGCGCATCCGCTAATTTTTGAAATGCGGTTTCAGTTTGTCGTCATATTTTAATCACAATATCTGGAACATTTACAGAGATGAAGATGGATCTGTGCCTGGAGCATCGGTCAAAGTAGATCACGTGACTTCAAGGTATGTAACAGCTGCTAATTCCGAGTGCAGTTTCGGTTGCATCCATACTTTCTTTTGTTGCGCGTCTGAAAATGTCTGGAATGCAGTTTCGGTTTATTGTTGTCCTGATTGTCCTAATCACGTATTTTTGGCAACATCCACAAAGACGCAGATGGATCTGTACGTGCATAAAAGCAATTCCAAATTGTAAGTGCAAAAAAAATCCACATTTATCCATGTGTGTTTCTGCCTTTATTTGAAATTGTACTCTTGCATCCACTTTTGTATGCGAAAACATGTCATGACCTTAGCATGTGTATTTATGCATATTTTTTTCTGTTTATTATACAGTTCACCTCTTCCAAAACGACGGCGCTCAACCCCTGCACTCACAATCAACTCACAATCAAGCTCATCATGGAACTCCGAAGAAGATGCTGATGTGGGTCCACCTGCCTTGATGTTCAAGCCTGCCCGACAACCTGGAGTGCAGCTAAGTTCAGCGGATAGTCACACACCGCTGGATTTATTCAAGATGTTTTTCAGTACCAACGCTGTGAAGACACTGCAGGAATACCAACCGACGTGCCGCCATGCATGTTGCTGGAAGAAAGAAGTATAAATGGACTGATATCTGTGTTGAGGAATTTTATAGGTACATTGGACTTGTGTTTTACATGGCCATGGTGAAGTTAGACCACATAAGGGACTACTGGTGACAGAATAGCATTTTTTCACAGATTCTCCCACCGAAAGTCATGAGCAGAGACAGGTACAGGACAATTTCATGGAACATTTACATGAGTGATCCTGACGAAGACCCTGCAAATGACCAGAAGCGTGGAACATCACAGCACGACAGATTGTTCCGGTTGAAGCCTCTCATGACCACGATCCAGGATGCTTGCAAAGCCTTCTATCAGCCACGCAGGAACCTAGCTGTGGATGAAAGAATGGTAGCAACCAAGGCAAAGACTGGGATGACACAGTATATGAAGGCAAAACCTACCAAGTGGGGATTCAAGTTGTTTGTTCTTGCGGACTCTAGCAACGGATATACGGTAGATTTTTCTGTGTACACGGGAAAGAATAACTTCCAGTCAGGGCAAGGACTTTCATATGATAGTGTAATGTCACTTATGAATCGTCACTACCTCGGATGTGGATATCACGTGTACATGGACAATTTCTACACCAGCCCGAAGCTTTTGATGGACCTGTTCTCACACGGTGTTGGTGCTTGCGGGACATACAGAGACAACAGGAAGGGCTGTCCCCGCCCGACATCAAATGCTATGTCCAAGAAGTCTGCTAGAGGAACGTTCAGGTGGATCCGGGATGGTCCAACAGTTTTTGTGAAGTGGATGGACACACGAGAGGTATCTGTCTGCTCCACTATCCACAGTGCTTACAAAGGGGATGAAGTACAGAGAAGAGTCAAGTCCAAAGATGGCACCTGGACTACAAAGACTTTTCCTTGTCCTTCTCCAGTTGTAGAGTACAACAGTCATATGGTTGGTGTTGACCTCTCAAATCAACTGATCCAGTATTATTCAGCGCAACACAAAACTATGAAGTGGTACAGGAAACTGTTTTTGCATTTCCTAGACATTGCTGCCACTAATGCCTACATCTTACACAAAGAGCTGTCGGCATTAGTGCAGCAGAAGCCGATGTCGCACAAGGACTTCATGGAGGAGCTTACTGTGCAGCTGTGTGGATGCACAAGGAAGTATCCACAGCAGAGTCATTCCGAACATGTGCCAGTGCCAGTGAACCCGGTAAACCCAGACGTCGACAAAGTGGCATCTTATGGTCGCAGGACTTGTATGCTGTGCAGAAAGGATGGCAAGCAACAGAGCACTCCCTGGAAATGTCAGGCGTGTGATGTTCCACTCTGCCTACAGCTTACAAGGAACTGTTTTCAAGAGTGGCACAAGAAACCGTGAATGTGCAAATTGCTCCCACATGTATATAGTTTGGTGTGTGTATATGCAATTACATTGCCTGTGTTTTTAACCCCCTGGGACCGGCGATCCCGCCGGCGGGATCTGACAGAATTCTCGCGAGACCGTTTAAATAACTCCGCGAGTTTTTGTCATATACACATTTTAAAAATACCCTCAGAAACTTTGGACGGTCTACTTTTCAAATATAAATAGGTAGAAACTAAATATATTTTTACAGCTTCGTGATACGAATAGAAAGAACAAGAGTGACTGACTTAAGCGTCTGCGTCTCGAAGCGGCTCTGATCACCCACCCACTTGCAAATCGCGCTATTCGCATGATAATAACATGATAATCCGACAGTTAGTATTGGGTGAAGAAATATGTGAATACGCCCATTGTGACCGAAATAAACAAGAGCACATGTCTGGGTAGTGTTTACACTGATCGGCTACAATATAGCACACGGATACGTCTCTGCCGCTGAAGCTTTGCGCCAGTGTTGCCACTTTCAGCAGCGAAGCTCATACCTGTGTTTATAGCTCAGTGGGCTAAGCCTGTGTGCCTGCAATCACGTGGTCGCCGATTCAAACGCAGCGTATTTAGAACGTGAATAGCGATCTTCCGCTGAGAGCGGTCCTACACGCTCCCGACGCAAGTAAAACAAAGAAAGGTGACACGATTTGCTTTTTTGCCTATTTAACCTAATTTTAACCCTCAATGGGTCCTTGTCAGAAAGTTACGTTCCAGGTCCTTGGGGTTCAAGTTGCACCCCTATCCATTGGCATATATAATTCAATGGTACCAAGCTCAAATTCAATTAACTAAAGTTAAGATACATTTATTAGTTAACTGCATGATGCTTGCACAGCTTACGCAGTGAGATAGTGCAGTTAAAGGGGTTGCGGGCGTTGGGGGGGCAGCAGAGGGGACTGGTCATATAATGCACATTCCGACTGTATCCTCTTGCAGAATGTGTCGAAGAGCTTCAGCTGTGGAATACCTAGCCATGGTGTTATATCTTTTCTAACAGTTGAAATGTAAACAAAACAAAATGGCTGACTTTTTTTAATATCCGAAAATGTTCTAGAATATAATAACATAAAAAATTATAGTAGCAATTATCACTAATTAACTGAATTTGTCGATCATATCAATGTCATAAATTAACCCTAAAAAGGGTTATGTAATAGCAACTGGACTTTGTTTTTCATAGAAGACGTTTTGCACTCCATCCAGAGTGCTTTCTCAATTCTGACTGACTGGCATAGCAGGTTGATGAACCCTGTGGAATCCTCAAGTTGTTAGCACTAGATGGCCACCTGTGGGTTTTTGTCGTTCCTCCTGGCTTTCATGTGTTTCACTGATACCACCTGAGGCCGAGCGTGAACGACTTTGGAAGCGTCTTGGCAAAGTTGAAAGAACTGCATTGTAGGTGGACCGGGAGGACAACTGCTTCAAATGAACGACCGTCGTTGAACAGAGGAGGTGGCCTAAGACGTCTATCACCTACCTACAATGCAGTTCTTTCAATTTTGCCCAGACGCTTCCACAGTCGTTCACGCTCAGCCTCAGGTGGTATCAGTGAAACACATGAAAGCCAGGGGGAACAACAACAACCCACAGGTGACCATCTAGTGCTAACAACTTGAGGATTCTACAGGGTTCATCAACCTGCTATGCCAACCAGTCAGTCAGAATTGAGAAAGCACTCTGGATGGAGTGCAACACTTCTTCTATGAAAAACAAAGTCCAGTTGCTATTGCATAACCCTTTTTTAGGATAACCATGACCTGGATAACTGAGAATCTCCACAGACATCTGTCATAAATTAAGTTTTTTTTGGGGTGCATTTTGCACCCCCGAAGAAAGTATGCCAGCGATAATTGACGTCAACACTTTTTCTATCATTTTCTGCATGACCATATGTAAAACTGGTGCACTTACAATGTCCTAGAGGATAACTGCTGTAATTTTAATAACAACATGGTAGTATCCATAGAAATGGGCAGGGGGTGCAGAACGCACCCCAAGGAACCATTGAGGGTTAAAAACTTTAATACTTCTGACAATGGAAGTTTTGAAAAGAAGACAGATAACGGATTTAGTCAGTGTTTTTTTCATGATTCTACATAATGATTTCAGCGAGATATAAACTGAAATACACGAGAAAGATACGCGGTCGATGATGCCCTCGTCCCCAGAGCGTCAATTATAGTCACTGCATCATATTTATCGCTTTCTATATTTATATAGTCACAGTTTTTCATTTTTCATTCCATCTATCAATAAACTGTGAAAGGGATTTTATTGTTGCTACTTTTCTTGCGTTTCAAACTGCCTTTCCAAAGTGATGGGTGTGGGGTGCAGTGACATTCCAGACTGATGGGCCATTGACAGTATGCAAACTACTACAGGTGTGAGGACACCTATCTCATCAATATTCATTGTGAAGACCACTGACTTTGAGAAAAAGAGTGTCACTCCAAAGTTCTAACACTTTAGTAATCAAACCATATAAAATTTCAGAATGTCACTTTCACCTATGTGTAGCCAACCCCTGTGTCTATAAGCTTCAGAGCTCAAAAGTCTTACCTAGAAATGTCTATAATGTGATTTTTTACAATTTCTCAGCATGTCTGAAAATAGGTTTTTGAAAAGTATATGTTTAAAGTTGATTTTAACAAAAAATAGAATAATAACATTCTAAGAGGTCTCAGATTATTGGTGCTGAGTTTGTGCTGAATAAAAGCAAATGTATCACTTTGGGATAAGTGTTTTTTAGATAGGTGAAATCATTTAAAATGTCAAGGCATGTCAGACTACTTCGAAAGTGGAAAAAAGGCCTCAGGCCCCAGGGGGTTAAAACTGCATTGTAAAGTGACTATTTTTTTGCAATAAATGTTTCTAAAAATTAAATGTTGTTCTTGCTTTCTTACAAAATTAGGCGCCTAGAAGGGGGGGGGGAGGGGCAAAGTGTGAATGGCTCATGCATACAGTACACATGAGAGCTCCTACATATTCAAGGGAAGGAGCCAGAAATAGTGACATGAGTTAGGTTTTTCTTATTTGTTTATCCAACTGAATGTTGCAACTACACCATTTAGTCATCTTCATGTAGCCAAGACTTTGGTGATCAGATATCTGGGATCAAAACAAACTGCCAGCATTGCTTACTATGTACTTTTATAATGTTTCTGCAAGTGTTCCAATCTGCATTTTACAATGTCTATACTTTGATGTCAAATTACAAGCTTAAAAAAAATCTGACATATTCACAATATACATTAAAATAAAGATGAGTGTAATGGCAAAACAAATATATAAGAAATAATTTATTTGACATGAATTAAGTTTATGATATTTGAAGAAATGTGTGATCATGCCCCAGTCAGTGAAAGTGTGTTTCCTACCCCTAGACCCCAGAGGGTTAAAGGACTGTGGGAGCTGTTCCAGAAAAGTTGCAGCGGATAATGAGGCTATGGAACGTCTAGTATCGTACCTCTGGCCTGGGGCCTTAGGGGAGTTATGTTGTATTTGAAATGTTAAAAGGTAATGATCTGAAAGTAGAGGATTCTGAGGGATAATTGATATGTGTTCTACCAGGACTCCATGACTAAGAATCATGTCTAGGGTGTGGTTACAGGCATGAGTTGGCCCAGTTACATTCTGATGTACACTGACAGAGTCAAGAATGGTAGTAAATGCTTTTGTTACTGGATCACTTTCATTTTCCATATGAATATTAAAATCACCAACAATCAAGGCCTTGTCGGTAGTAACCACCAAGTTTGTTAAGAAATCTGCAAATTCCTTAAGGAAATTGCTATAGGGGCCTGGCGGTCTATACACAATGGCAATGGTGATTGGAGGTGTAGAACTACACCTAGATGTGCTAGCAAGACTTAGAATAATAAATTCAAACGTACTAAAGCTATAACCAGTATTTTCACGCACTCCTAGGTCGGTCTTAAATATTGCAGCAACTCCGCCACCTTTGCGATCGGGTCGAGGATGCGGCAGTCCTGTGGGCGAAAATGCCTTGTTTTTTTTTTGTTTTTTTTATTGCCCACCATCACCCCCCCTCTTCGGAGGACAACTTTATTTTACATTAAATTCAAGAGCAAAGAGTGTGGCTGCTCCGAACTCACCCGTCCCGTGGAGGAAAAAAAAAAAAAAACAGGGGGGGATACAGAAACAACAATCGTAACGAGAACAGACATTAATCACCATGAAGAGAGAAAAAAAAAAAAAAAAAGGAAACAGGTATACAGAAAAAATAAAACTAATAATGTCGGTGGGATGGAGAAAATGAAGTGTAGGGGAATACAGAATATAAACAACCATAAGAAAAATAACACTCATTACAAGGACATCAAACAACAAACATTATGACATCAGTAATAATAATTATAATTAATAATGTGACAAATAGGTATTATATATATATATGTAGCATACACACACGTGATCCTACCCTTATACATGTATATTTCAATTCCTATGTCTATAACACACGCTAAAAAGTAACAATAATAATGATATTGATCGCTCAACCATTCTTATATGTATGTGTATGTGTACGTGTGAACTGATTTGTCATTGGATGTGCTGGCATATGATGCCTTGTTGATGCTAGAGCTCAGAGGAGAATGGGCCGACTGATTCAAGCTGATAGAAGAGCAACTTTGACTGAAATAACCACTCGTTACAACCGAGGTATGCAGCAAAGCATTTGTGAAGCCACAACACGCACAACCTTGAGGCCGATGGGCTACAACAGCAGAAGACCCCACCGGGTACCACTCATCTCCACTACAAATAGGAAAAAGAGGCTACAATTTGCACAAGCTCACCAAAATTGGACAGTTGAAGACTGGAAAAATGTTGCCTGGTCTGATGAGTCTCGATTTCTGTTGAGACATTCAAATGGTAGAGTCAGAATTTGGCGTAAACAGAATGAGAACATGGATCCATCATGCCTTGTTACCACTGTGCAGGCTGGTGGTGGTGGTGTAATGGTGTGGGGGATGTTTTCTTGGCACACTTTAGGCCCCTTAGTGCCAATTGGGCATCGTTTAAATGCCACGGCCTACCTGAGCATTGTTTCTGACCATGTCCATCCCTTTATGACCACCATGTACCCATCCTCTGATGGCTACTTCCAGCAGGATAATGCACCATGTCACAAAGCTCGAATCATTTCAAATTGGTTTCTTGAACATGACAATGAGTTCACTGTACTACAATGGCCCCAACAGTCACCAGATCTCAACCCAATAGAGCATCTTTGGGATGTGGTGGAACGGGAGCTTCGTGCCCTGGATGTGCATCCCACAAATCTCCATCAACTGCAAGATGCTATCCTATCAATATGGGCCAACATTTCTAAAGAATGCTTTCAGCACCTTGTTGAATCAATGCCACGTAGAATTAAGGCAGTTCTGAAGGCGAAAGGGGGTCAAACATCATATTAGTATGGTGTTCCTAATAATCCTTTAGGTGAGTGTATATGGGCTTTTCAAGCAGCTCAGGCACAGAATGATCTCGGACGATTAGATCCAGCTAGACTAATCTACTACACAAGTGCGTTTGAAAAAGCGACTTATACCAAATCAGAGCATGTGAGCGGAGCGTGAGCGAGGAGCGGAGCGGGCGGAATTTGGTCAGAGCGCGGAGCTGTTTTTTAATGGTAACACTTTATAATACTGTTCCATAGTTAACAGGTAAATATGCAGGAAGTAAGCAGCAACAAAGGAGTAGTGCTTCATTAACACCTAAATTGGTACTATTAACTACTAAGAAGTTATGCTTAATTACTCAATATGTAATAGTGAACTAATTATTATAGTAGTTCGTTATTACTTCATTAGGAACTATTTAGTATTGCTGGTCTCATTGGGAATTATGTACTAACTATGGATTATTTCTAATAACTACTAGTTCATTACTCATCAAATGAACAGTGCTTTTTTTTTGGACTAACAGGAACTTACAGGCTACTGTTCTCAATGGTTTTTGCCATTTTTTTCCTTTTGGATTATTTAGAAATAATTCATAGCTAGTACATAATTCCCAATGAGACCAGCAATACTCAATAGTTCTTAATGAAGTAATAGAGGACTCCGATAGCGTGTGGGGGTAGAGGAAAGGATGAGCCACATCAACTGGGGTACTGGAAGTCCGTCTTCCCATTTATTGTCGAACCTGATGGATAATAGAAATTACAATTCCCTCGACACCTAGCTCTCCTGCCCACCTCTTCCCTTGCACATAGCAGAAGCAGCGAAGGCGAAAGCTAATCAACACTTCACCTGAAATAACGACACATAATGGAGATGTGGAACCTACCTGATGGATAATAGAAATTACAATTCCCTCAACACCTAGCTCTCCTGCCCACCTATAATACAAATACATAGTACCTTTACATACTACTCATGTACTTTAATAAATCTATAGGCCATTACGCTCTTACCTCTTCCCTTGCACAAAGCAGAAGGCGAGTAAAAGCGCGCGAACGCCTTATATACGAGAGACTGCCTGTCAGGAATTGTAGTTCCTAACCACCTGATTGGTCCACATTCACATATAACACAAACTACAGAGGGATTTTTGTTAAATTATACACTTACTAAACTCCACTCGTTACACAGGGTAGTCGTTAAAAATTACACGCTGCCGGCGCAGTCGTGGGTCTGCCCGCAGGACAATCTTTTCCTGGGCAACTTACCGCGCTACATCGTTTTGGGGATCGTGGACCACGCCGCGTTCGTGGGCACGCGAAACAGAAACCCATTCTGGTTTCAGCATTGTGACCTGGAATTTCTGAGTCTCTCTGTAAACGGCCGACACATACCCAGCAAACCGTTCCAGCCCGATTTTAATGCGCGGCAGTCGGTCAGAGAGTTTTACAACCTTTTCCTGGCTACAAACAGGCATTTAAGGGATTCGGCGCTATGCATTAACCGTGAGGATTTTGAAAACGGATACTCGCTATTTGCTCTCAATCTCTCCCGAGACGACGAGCTGGACGGCGGTGCCCTGTCACCCGTCATCAGCGGCACGTGCCGTCTGGATTTAAGGTTCAGAGCCCCGCTACCTCGAACAATGAGTCTCATCGTCTACGCCTGCTTCGACACCGTGATTGAAATAAACTCCAAGAGACAGGTTTTGGTGGACTTTTAACCATGAACACTCACCAGCTGGAATGCCTTTTACGACCCCTGCTGGGGGATGCTTTTGGAGGTGTGTGGCCTAGCGATTTATTACCCACCCGCGTAGAGACGAGGCCCACTTTTCTGGTCGCAAACACGCACGACCGCAATAGAGAGGGTGAACACTGGATTGGGATAATTTTGGAGCCCCAAGAGGGTAAAGCCTCCTTCTTTGATTCTTACGGTTATCCCCCCGATTCCCCTTACTACCCTAAAAGTTTTATGCGCTTCTTGGGGAGGCACGCTAGCGAAATAAGGTATAATACGCGTCAAGTTCAACATGACTTTTCCTCCACGTGTGGGGCCCACGTCTCCTTTTTCCTCTACCAGTGCTTCAAGGGACTTTCATTTCAAGAGACTATGATGCTGTACTCTGATGACTTGAGGAAAAACGATGCTCTAGTATCCAAGTTTATCAAGAAATATTCAAAGTGTATTAGCCGTGTTAATGCCGATAAACTTTCAAAGCCGCAAAATGTATGTTCCTTAAAACTATTTAAAGATTGTTATAGTTGTTAGATTATTGTCAGGAAAAATATAAAAAAAAACGTGACACCTTTTATTCAATAAATTCAACATTTTATTAACCATCTTTTTCTAGGTCCAGCGTACTGCCCCGTCGGAATCGAGCAGTTTCTGCATGATGTACCCCACGTTCTTTCTAGCCCTGGGTGCCACTTGCTGGACAACTTCCTGTACAGATTTGTCCCTAGTCGCGCCGCCGGGCTGTCTCTCCTCCTCCTCCTCCCCCGGCACATCTCTCTTTTCCTCATCCGTTTTTTCTTTCCGCTCGGTAAGGATAATTTCTCGCCCCTGATTTTCCTCTTTTCGGACTAAATTCAGATACCTCTGTAGCAATTGGTTGTATCTCTTTACTTTTTCGTGCAAGTTCATGCCCGGCTGATTTAATAAACCGTGCATCTGGTTTTCAAATTCACCCAGGGCCGATTCCCCGATGGTGGTATGCGGGGTCGCCCTCTGGGTCAGCATACGGAGTTGTTGGGGGCTCAACAGGAACATATTTTTTACCTCGCTCATGCTGGTGGTGGAAAAAACAAAAAAAAAGCTAGTTAGCTGTCTTACTGGTGAACAGGCTTGTGATGAATGGAAGAGCCACTGACAGCAGCGGTAATAAAAATCCTCCTTTCTGAAGCACGGCCTTGAATTTCCTCGCGACGTTGTTTTTATTACAGGCGAAAAGCTTAATCAGCCTTTTCTGCTTCTTAAGCTTGTTAAATTGAGCTACGGATAAAGGTATATGGCCTCTTATAAGATTGAGACAGATTTCGGAGAGAGCCAAAATAATTTTATTAGATGGGTCCGAAAGAATCTTTTTACGTTTCACCCCCCTCATCCTCTGTAAAACTTTAAGGGTCGGCAGGTGTTTCCTGAGATGCTCGGACATGGCTAAGTAATGTTAAATCAATCAATCAATTGCTCGCTGGTAGAAAGAGGACGGGGAGCGACCCCGGTAATAAACCGGTCCTGAGTCGGAACTCTTCTGGGCACGTGGGTCTTAAATCGACCAATAAATACCCGTGCGCGGGTCGAGTGGCCTCTTCATAGGTGTCACGCCCACAGGGGCGGACCCAGCAGGGGGCAGTCACCCAAGGACCAATTAGCATGCCCCATCAGAGTGCAGGGAGTGACTGGAGAACATATTCGGGAGGGAACGATTGAGTGCCGGACACACCCCTTTGTATTGACAGTGGGGGCCCTGCATATGGAGCAAATAGAGATGTTTGTTCTACCCCAAGCCAAAGACCCCCTCATTCTCGGTCTCCCTTGGTTGATAAAACATAACCCTGACATAAACTGGCGAACTGGGGAGATAACGGCGTGGTCGGAGCACTGTCTCGGGGACTGTATGTCTCTCCCATGCAAGGCAACAGGGGTGGAAAGCCCCGAACCGGAGAATTTATCGGTTATCCCAGAGGAATACCAAGACTATGTAGATGTCTTCAGTAAAGAGAAGGCATTCAGCCTTCCTCCCCATCGGGACTGTGATTGTGCCATCGACTTACTGGGAGGAGCCTCCCTACCCCGCGGTAGGTTATATCCCATCTCCTTACAGGAACAAGAGTCCTTGGAAACCTACATTCAGGAGGGGCTACGCCAGGGAATAATCCAGCCCTCCAAGTCGCCCATGACCGCAGGATTCTTCTTCATTAAAAAGAAGGATGGGGGATTGAGACCCGTGATTGATTACCGAGCCCTGAACGCTATCTCGGTCAAGAGGAGAGAACCCCTACCCTTAATCCCATCCTCGTTAGAGCAAGTACGCAAGGCGGTTATTTTTATCAAGTTAGACCTACGGAGCGCATACAATCTGGTATGGGCGATGAATGGAAAACCTCCTTCGTCACCAGTAGGGGGCAGTACGAATACCGGGTCATGCCGTACGGGTTAGCTAACAGCCCTTCTATATTCCAATCCTTTATGAATGGAGTGTTTTATGACATGTTGGATAAGTTTGTCATTGTTTACATTGACGATATCTTGATCTATTCACCCTCCAAGCAGGCACACATTCGACATGTGAAGCAAGTGCTGCAGAGACTCTGGGAACACCACCTGTACGCAAAAGGGGAGAAATGTGAATTCCACCAGGAAAAGGTAAAGTTCCTGGGGTATATCATCCAACCGGGGGAGGTGGCCATGGACGGACAAAAAATAACAGCCATCATGGACTGGCCACCCCCCCGTACTCTGAAAGAGTTACAACGCTTCCTGGGCTTTGCGAACTTTTATCGTCGATTCATTAGGAATTTCAGTCAGATGGCGGCTCCCCTCACGTCCCTCACCCGTGGCAAACCCACCCATTTGCCCTGGACACAGGAGGAAGAGCGAGCCTTCAACCATTTGAAACATGCTTTATGTACCGCTCCTGTCTTAAAGCAACCAGAGCTCCCCTTCGAAGTGGAAGTAGACGCATCCGAGGCAGGCGTAGGTGCGGTCCTGATCCAGAGAGATCCAGAGACCGGACGCCGTCACCCCTGTGCCTACTATTCTTGCAAACTGTCCTCGGCCGAGCGCAACTACGAAGTAAGTGATAGGGAGCTTCTCGCGATGAAGTTAGCCATGGAGGAGTGGCGACATTGGCTGGAGGGAGCTCGACATCCCTTCCTAGTGTTAACGGACCACAGGAACCTGGAATACCTGCAGTCCGCTAAACGACTCTCATTTCATCACCGACTTGCCTCACTCCGCCAGCAAGACCGTTATTCTAACCATTGTGGACAGGTTTTCCAAAATGTGCCGACTGGTTCCTCTACCAAAATTGCCGTCTGCTAGCGAGCTCGCCGAGACATTAATACAGGAACTCTTCAGGTTTGCCGGCATCCCGGAGGATATCGTGTCAGATCGAGGTCCACAATTCGCTTCCCGTGTGTTTCGAGAGTTCTGCCGTAAATTGAATATTACCCTCAGCCTGACCTCCGCTTATCACCCGCAATCAAACGGACTAGCTGAGAGGACCAATCGGGAGGTCTCCAAGGCGCTCCGCTTGCTGATCCGATCCGACCCTACGAAGTGGACGTCTCACCTTGTGTAGGCGGAATATTCCCTCAATTCCCGGGTGAGTCCCATCACCGACCTTACCCCCTTCCAGTGCGTGTTGGGGTTCCAACCACCCCTGTTCCCATGGGACGCTCCTGCGGGGACTGTCCCTAAAGTAGAAGCCTGGTACCGGGAGAGCCAGGGCGTCTGGCGGGGAATACAGCGTGCCCTCCGCCTGCTGTCCGCTAAAACCAAGAAACAAGCCGACAAGCACAGACGTCCGGGATTCCCCTTCCGTGTCGGACAACAAGTGTGGTTGTCGACCAAGAATCTGCGCATCCCAGGTTGCCGTAAGTTTACTGCCAGATATATAGGACCCTTTCCGATACTACAAAGGGTGGGACCGGTGACCGTCAAACGACGGTTACCTAGGGTGTACCGTATATCGCCTACTTTCCACGTTTCCCTTCTGAAACCGGTGAAATACAGCAGACTCCGTTCCCCCGCGGACTCGCCAACGGACACCCCCACTCCTGTGTCAGACGACCCAAGACCCGAGATACGGGCTGTACTGGATTCCCGGCGGCAGCTAGGACGTCTTCAGTACCTGGTGGACTGGACCGGTGAGGGTGAAGACGAATGTAGTTGGGTGCCGGCCGCGGAGGTGACGGATTCCACCAAGACGGAGGACTTTCACCGAGCCCATCCCGGCAAGCCGGCACCGTGGGCGTCCCCGCAAGCGGCAGGGACCTCCTGGAGGCGGTCGTCAGGGGGGGGGTACTGTCACGCCCACAGGGGCGGACCCAGCAGGGGGCAGTCACCCAAGGATCAATTAACCCCGATACTTAAGGGCAAAACCGATCGCTGGTCACTTGCGAAGTATTGAGCTCATGATCGGCCATACCAAGCACTTCTCTTTCTTCCGTCTCCCTTTGCTCCCGCTACCTACCTGTTCTCCTCGTGTGCGACCCTTAACTCCTGTTCCTTACCGCCTCAGCCCAGCTCCCGTCCTTGAACCTTCCGTCTTGCTGAGCCCGGCTACCCGAGTTGACCAGCCCTCGTGTTCCCCTGTCCCGTGTACGTGTATCGGACTGACCCTTCGGATTTCGACCCTAGCATCTGGACCTCGACCACTCTCCCGGCTCGCCGTCATTGGAACCGTCTGTCCGGTCGCCTCCTCCTGGGCTCCCCGGGGAGCGGACCTCATCCCACCTTCCATTGCAGAGCTGACAGCTCCCTGTACTTGTTCTCCGCGACGTCTATTAAAGCATGTTTATCCCCGCATTTCTGGATCCTGGTCTGTCTGCCTCTCCGACCGTGACAATAGGCATCTAGAAAAAACTTTTTCTGCCAAGGAAAACATTTGCTGAGCTAAAACTTTGATTTGCATTCTGTCCCGCACATTCTTAAACAGACAATAATAAGTAGTATTTAGGGCTATAGTCCTACTGTACTTGCCCTGATGAAATACGTTCTGCACTAGGTATATGACCGAGATTTGCCGGTGATGTCTGAATCTCGTGAACGCTTCTGCCACGAGTTTATTTTTGGACGCGCTGTCCATCAAATCATCGATGATTATCAAGGAGCCGGAGGGGAACCTGATCTTCCCAGCTTTTAGGCAGCCCTTGTATAAATTCAATTTCGCTGATCCAAATCACGCAATTCATCATAAAGCGGCTGATGGGAAGCGTAACACCACACAATTTTTTTAACGGGTCCCCCTATGAAACAGTGACTCTGATTTAAAAGCAATTCTTTAGTAAAATAGGTTTTCCCCGAAGAACTTGCCCCGGCTATTATCGCCGTAAACGGCAATTCTAAATCTTTTCTACACACACACACACACAATCCCAAAATGCGTGTATAAAAGTTTTTATAAAATCTTGTGATAAATGTACAAAACATTTTCGTACAAGTTACATTTTAAAACAAATCTTTGAAAAAAAACTTTCGCTTTAAAACATCTTACTTTCATGATACATTTTAAAAAACATCTTACTTTGAAAAACTTTCATTTTAAAACAAATGTACATCTTACTTTGAAAAACTTTCATTTTAAAACATCTTTGAAAAAATTGGTTACATTTTAAAACAAATGTACATCTTTGAAAAAACTTTAATTTTAAAAACATCTTACTTTCATGATACATTATCAAATTCATTCGATGAAATATTTTTAAAGACACCCACAACACCCTTTTGCGATGCTGCTAATTTTTACATGTCTGTACCCAAAAGGCAGAGTTTCTCCGCTAGTCAACAATCTGCGTTTGTCGTAGACGACCCTAACCTTTTTATCGAGAGGCCTATTAAACAGGCGAAAACTTTTCATGTCGCGTTCGATTTTGTTGTAGTGCGTCATTATAGGGGGATCATTCCTACATCCACCGATGTAGTTTTCAATCAATCCGATCATACTGTCAAGGTTTACCTTTTGACATGTTTCGTAATTTAGAGTTATACCCTTACATTTCAACTGTGTTTTCCCGTTGTTGAGTCGGTAACAGTAACTTTTTGGCCCCAGCGCACCCCACGAAGCAATGTATTCGTCGGGGGCTAATTCGGACGTGAGCTCCCCCAGGTAATTGCCTAAGGTCGGCTCATATTCACCCGGCCTGCTTATGTACACGATGCTGTCTGTGTCGTGATACAGGACCCGCCGCCCCAATTTTTCCAGTTCTTTGTAAAGCGTCAACCGCCCCCACGCGGTAGTTTGACAGGCTATGAATATGTTAGTCTTTCCGGGCGGCACTTTGTAGGAAGACTTGTAACGCCAGCGGATGAGGGCGACCTCGTCGTTGACAAACACAAAACTGGAAATCTCGTACAGCTCCGAGCATAAAAAATTAAAAAACACCCCCGGGTCAGACACTATAGATGTCTGGAGCATGTTGTTCCTCTGCGCCAATTTACCCCACAGAGAGTTAAGCAGAAGCTTGGCCACCTGCCTCTTGCCCCCGTTAGACACTATCTTATCGGGCTCCAATTGGATCCCCTCGCGCTCGAGATTTTAATGTAGTCCCTGCGACCCGCTTCATCGGTCGCGTCGTCGGGGTACCCCGAAGCCTGTTGCTTCACTTTGAGAAAGGTTTTAATGTAGCCTTTAAACAGGTCGTCGCTGGTCTGGGGAAAATGCCACACTTCGTGCACCTTCACGACCGAATAGCCCCTGTCTAATGCCAGATTGAGCTCCGCAGAGACCCACACGCCGGTCAGCGCACGCTCTGCGTCAGAATGACCACAGACCCCCTCTTGCCTGTTGTCGATCGCGCACGTCCTGCACATTGTAAACACGAGTTTCCCATTTGGCAGTCTGCTGGGTAGGACGGGGAAAAACAGCGGGGGGGCTCACCATGGCTTAGATCAGGCCAAAGTATTCATTCAGAGGTTTAAAATTTGAATGAATGATTACCGGGTGCCCCACGGGGAATTCACATTTAGCCAGAGTGAACGGGTACAGCGACATGAAATCCACGTAGCGGACGCGCTCTTCCCCCGTGACGTCGTAACGCAGGCGAATCGCCGATGTCACTTCTCGTGGCCTAAGGGGGTCAGGGGGCTGAAAGTCTGACAGGAAATGCTGCACTTGTGGGTCGTGAGTTTTAGCGTGAGCCCATTCGTGTTCCCAGATGGATTCTACGTTCATATTGAACTCTTGGCGCAACGCCTCGAATTTTTCCCTTGTTTTACAGGGCACCGAAGCTCTCGCGGGTCAGGGGGCAGACATCGTGTTCATTGTTGCACTTAGGACAGCCGTGAAACTGGCAGCCTAGAAACTCGAAAGCCCATTTCTCTCCCTCTATCTCCGTGTATCCGTCTACATGAAAGCACCCCACGCGCACTTCACCCAGTGCGTGTCGAATTTCTATGCCGCGCGTGTAGCCCACGAATTCCAGCCACTGGATCGAGACGTTGGAATAACTTTTGTATTGCCTCCTGTAATCCCAGACGTATGGGATCGCGATCGTATCTCTGGGCAGGAAATTTGTCCTGTAAACCAGCAACGCGGCTGAAGCGATGGTCGCCGTGGAGAAGGGATCACAACCCGTGAGCGTTTTAAACTCCCGCAAGAAGCACAAGCAGCCCTCTCTCAGAATCTCCACGTCGTTCTTACAGTAAGCGATCATCTCTTTGTGAAAATTAAAGGTCTGGTGCTTTACACCGTCGTACCATCGATAAAACTTGTCGCGTTCTTTGCCGGGCATTTGATCGGGCCCAAACTGATCGGGAGGGGGGTAGGGCCCCACGTAACTAAAGTTTTCCATGTCTGTGAAATGATGCGGAAAATAGCCTTTTCGCATCTGAGTTGAGCATCCCATTGCATCGGGGATTTTTCTCAACTGCATGCTTAGAAAGGAGTGACTGTCGATGTACCTTTGCTCAAACACGCTGTCCACGATGAGAATGATTTTATTCCCCTGTGACACCACACGCGGTTCCACCCCTTCCTTCACCATAGCGTTCAGTATTATGTAATTATCGAACGCCTTTCCATAGTGACTAATGAAACACGTCCCTGTATAGTAGGGCATCCTGAAATGTCTGAGGAAGTGCAGCGTGCAGTCAGGCCCTTCGGCGGTCATTTTCTCATTCTGATCGGAGATGGCGCACACGTAAACGGGGATATGGGTACCCGAGCTCTGGGATGTTTCAAAGTCAAAAAACACATATTTGGGGGGCTTTTTACTGCCCTCACCGCTTTGGGCGACCCGTTTCCTTTTGTTAGGCTTCTCCGGTGGATTTAAATAGCAGAGATGTGGGGTGGATATGTCGGATTCTGCTGACTGTAACTTAGCGTCGCATATATTACATTTTACTGTTTTACACGAGTGCAGTTTTGGGTTCTCGGGACTTTGGTAGTAGTTGAGCCCGCAAGCTTTGCATTTTTTGAACTTGTCACAGGGGCTAGCAATCTCCCCCCTAATGGGGCAGACCCTCGGCGTACGGTGATGCTCGAAGCACATGTTATTTAAGCATCTGAGATTACACCGCTCACACACTATCCCGGTGTGATTTCACCTTCTCTACAATTAGTCTGGCAGACGTTGCAAAAATTTTTGCAGCGATGAGTGTGAGGCGAGTCGTACCCTTTGAAACAGCTTGTGCAAACGTAGCTGGCCCCTAAGAAACCCTTGACGCTTTTAATGCCGTCAAAATGCTGATTGTGTAAAAAGAAATACATCACCCGTCTACTGCCGGTAGGTGTGGGTGTCTGGTAAATCTGGAGATTGTTTGAATACGGTTGTTGATAATACACCACTGCTTTGCAATCAATGAATTTCTCAAAATTGATTATGTCATTTAAACAGACAGCATGATCGTGGGTGAAACCCGCTTTCTCCTGTAACTCCAGGCCGAGCTTTTCACCCTCGGCGTCAGTGAGGTTTCCGTGGAGCATATGCGCCAAGTTTATGGCGAAACACGCTCTGCTGTCGTTTTGTTTAATGATAAACATGTGTTTGGCTTTTTTAGAAATTATTTCTGAAGCTAGCATGGTCTGCAGTTTTCGTTTGTTCCCACCGCCGCCGCGTGGGATATTTATTACGTCTACGATTACTTCTAGGTTGGAATCGTTTAAAATCTCTTGATTAGACTGAACCAGGCGATCCAGCATTTGCTGCAAGTCTGTCAGCTCCCCTTCCCCATACCATAAAATTTGTGACAGCTTGTCGTTTAAAAAGTCACCGCGCAGGGTGACCTGCATATAAGCTCCCCATGCGGCGTAAGGTATCGCCTCATTCACAATATTTTGAAACCCCCCGATTACATTTTCGTAGTACTCGCGGAAATTGGCTTCGTTTCTAGGTTGCGGAATATTTAAAATCCGCCTAATCTGTACATTATTGAATCTGCGGCGATGCACGACCCCATCAGGCTGGGGATCCACGTCACCAACACCGGCACCTTCCTGTTCAACATCGGCATTTTCAATCTCCATTCTGCCGGTGTCTGTCTGAAAGTCGGGGTCGGTGCTCTCCTTCATCATCGGGATAACGATAGTCTTCAAGTTTCCCCATTCCGTTTCAGAAAAACACGCCAGATGCGGGTCATCTTTCCCCGGGTCTGCGGCATCTCCGGTGAACTGAAAGATGCGTAGTTCCTCCACAACATTGTCAAAGAGGCAGACCACTTTATCCCTGTTGGGCAGCTCCCAGGTAACTCTCAGGTCTCCAGACGGCTGCATCAAAAGTACCCGTCTACGCCTCGTAGGAATCTGCTTCTTGGGAGCCCCCGGAGGCCGCATAACAGCCTCCTCCTGCTGAATCTTAGGTGGTGAGGCTGAATCTTTCATTTCGATAGTGCCAGACATGTCTGTGTTTTTTAAAAATTAGTGTTGGGCTTAGCGCGCGAAGCTCGCTATATTCTCCTCAGCCTGCTGGTGGGGCGTGGCACACAGGGTAAGGCCTTGATGATACTTGGGGGTACTTGTTTTTCTTTACCAAAGGAGGGAAACCCTGCTCAAGGTAATAAAAATATCTGCGGTTGGTTACTTCTTAGGATTCTTTAAGGAGAAATATACGGCCTGTCAAGTTTTATCTGATTTTCTATTTCGATGTACGTTTTTTCTTTTAACTGCATAGACGATGTACATAACGGGCTAGTCGGGGAAAAAACAAAACTTCAAACAAAATTTACTGAAATACAAAATGTCCAATTTGATGTGTGGCCCAAATTACAGTTTGACCGGGATTTGAACTACGCTGATGTAATACAACGGCTGCATGACGAAAAACACAAACTTGAAAACCGCTACCACACAAGGCCAAACTGTTGCTGCTGCTGCACGGGGTGTCAACACACACACCCCCAAACTGCCACTAAGCGTTCATTGGAGGAGGATAGCGTCAGACCCAGACCCTCCTCCTCCTCTCACTCTTAGCTCCAACTTGTTCATTCTCACAGGGTTTCTTTCAGTCTCACTCAGCACAACTCTCAGCTCTCCAGCATCGCTCTCTCCAAGTCCTTTGCGGATTCTCCAAAGCCCGGGACCTTCCCAAGGTACCGCTCCACAGGCACCCCCTCCGAGTCCTTTGCGGATTCTCCAAAGCCCGGGACCTTCCCAAGGTACCGCTCCACAGGCACCCCCTCCGAGTCCTTTGCGCTATGCCCAAGTACACGCTCCGCTGGACCGACTGGGACCTTCCCAAGGTACCGCATCAGACCCAGCGTACGCTCACACTCCATCAGGTAACCGACCCAGTCAGCCCCCGTCCTCAGCTCCGTCCTCGGCACCCTCGTAGCATGGGGCTATTCCCACAAAAACCCACTCATAAGCACACAATTCACTCTCCTCAAATAAAAATAAATAAATAAATAATTATTAATTAATAATAAATATTATATTAATAAATAATTGATTAATAATAAATAAATAAATATTTTAAAAAACCTCTCCCAACGTCACTAGTCGTTGCTGGCTCACAGCCAGGTGACGTCACGCCCCAGACCCGCCAATCCAGTGAATTTTTGACCCGTGACCTTTTAGACCTTTGGGTCATAAATCTTTTTGAAAGAAGCGGCATTCTCCATCTCTCTCACCCGTATGTGTCCTGCATTGCTGCTCTTTCTTCTAATGGGATCTCGTCTGTGTGGTCTGAGTCAGTCTGATGTTTTCTTTTTCTTATTTTGGGTGTTGAAGTGCGCCTCACATTTTCAATTCTGTTCTGAAACTGTTTGACAAGGGAAAGGTAGCCTGTTCCAACAATATCACACTCTATTACATCTTGCAGAGAATTGGGATATTTTTTTTGCAACGTCAGTTGAATGTTTTCTACCTACCTGTACATGAGGGCATTTTTCCATCATCTCAGTCACAACAATCCGGACCATTTGCCTCCTCAGTTTTGGACCAGGTCTTTTCCCCCTCTCAAGAGAATGCATCACTTCCGCAGGAAGTTTACTCCATGGAATTTCAAAGTTGTCATCCCAATGTGTGTCACGTCCTGGGCTGCTGGAGGAGGTTGACGATAGACTTCGGAGTGAAACAGAGCGATGACAGCGATTGGGTAGGTGAGGCTTCCACAGATGATAGGGAGCTGTTCTCGGGAGTTTGGTCTTTAAATGACCAAAAAATATGATTATGAGTCACACTGTATGTCTGTCCTTGACCATGTCTGCTTTTGATTTTGAATAGTTGTGTGTTGTATGGTGTTTTTACTTACATTTCTGTTTCCAAGTAGAAAGAAGCTTTCTGGTTTGTACAGGTCTTAATGCAAATCAAATCAGCCTCCATTACGGAGCGTAGATCATCATCCATCTCGACTCCAATGGACTGCAAGTGCTCTTCCAGGACGTTTTTGTTTACTGCTTGAAGTTCTGGTAGGACTTCCATGATGGCGACATCTAGGAAGGTTCGCTCTGAGTCACTCATATTTGCACTGAAGAAGAAATGCCACCTCCAAACAAAAAAGAAAAAAATATACAGTTCATACACTTAACAGAGCAGGGATATGCATTAGGTAACACTTATATTAATGTCAAACTATTTACAGCGAGAAGTGAGCTATTAATTGGACTTTGTCACAATACTGTGCTTTAATGGAATGACTTGGTGTCCATCAAGAATGTATGATACCATCCATCCATCTGGGTGGATGGATGGATGGATGATACCAAAGGATAGAAATCAGGCAGGTCTTTAATGTTGATACACTGTAACCCAAGACTGTCCTTTGTTACAGAATACAGATGGTATTCTGAGAGGAAGATGCCTTTGTGGATATCCATCAAAATATACACAGATGTGTCATTTTGACTCAAGATGAGTAGAAGTTCACCAAACTCCATATACTCGTCCTTTCTGTACACAGTGCCCTTGTACTGAATGTCTGTGGTAACTGTGGTATTGCTTCCTGAAAAGGCTAACTCCCTGACTGCATGCTTAATAGTGTCACTGTAGAGGTTGGGATAAAAACGCACAGCTCTCCTTCACTTGCAGTAGTTTACGGCGTTCTTGCCCAGCTAAAAGATAAGCCTGATACATCTGATGACGTGCTGACAAAGTTTGACAAATATTTTTGAAGTTTTTCAAGTGTCTGGCACATCTTTTAAAATAACTGTTTACTTTCAAACCTGAGTGTCCATAACCTCATCAATGGACCAAATTTCAACAACACTGCTGAATAATGGCGCAAATAGTGGTGCTTGGGTTTTAGTTGAATTTCAGGAAACAACATCTTTCTCATCTCCTAATATTTTTGGATCAAAATGTCAATGCTATCGGACAAGGAAATGCTCTGAGCACTAATAAGATCTGCAATGTCTTTCAACTGGAGAGATAACTGCCATACTTCATCCTCATGGTTTTGCACTTTGTCACCAATCAAAACTGGCAGCAATCTCAAAAGGTCCCAGTTTTGAACGGCTTGCCCTGATAACTTTGCCCAGTCAGGTTTGACGGTACATGGCTTTGTGAGTGCTTCGGATCCTTTATACTTAAACTGCTTAATGTGCCTGTGTCTTAAAATGGATGAGAGAGGGATATAGGGCTCTCGAAGGAACAAACAGGCACGCTTAGGTTCACTCAAATACACTTTAATAAGTAATACAAAATGATCTCACATTAACACCAATACTGAGCTATCATATTGAAGGCAATGCAAAATAACTCGTACTACAACGGATATCAAATAATATATATCTTATAGCTAATAGTATTAGATGCAAAGGTATGAATATATATAGAAAAGAAGCAATAATACATAAAAGCAAGGAAACATAAAAAGTTACGAAATATTATCACAAGCGCCGATAATTTACTCGCAACAATCAAGGGAAAGCATAAGCAGTTGCAAAGCTATTTACACTCGGACGTGCCATCATCACCCACCTTCATGGACTGGGGAGCCCTTTCAGTCCTGGCAGGAGACCAACACGTGAGTTCCGAGAAAGTGCCGGGCGATGCGCGCTCTATCCCACGGCTGAACTCCAGTCAGTACTGGGATCTCCCCCTTCCTTTATACTAAATTTAGAGTTTGTTGGAGTGCGCCGCTCCACCGGGTCCGGATGAGAAGGGAACACGCAAAGGAGACTCTCAGTTTGATTATAAATGATGCTTTTATTTAGTAATGCATTCTATTGTTAATGCCTCTTATTGCTTTAATGCGAGCCGGCTCGGGAACAGACTGCCTACACACCCCCAGTGTGTCAGCTCAGCGTGTTCCGGGTGGTAAAGCTTTACGCAGTCTTATATACTTGCATTATTCTGGGTTACTTCCTTGTTACATTGTAGCACACAAGCAAAAGAATAAAAGTCAAGCTGGTATATTTCCATTACGCAGTCTCTCATATCTACTGGGTTCTCGGAATCTTTGTTGTTCACAGGTGCAGACATACTTCTCGGAACAAGATTCCATATAAGGGGCAAGCAGAACATTCGTGGTTATAGGTGTGAGACTGTTCTATGCTTTTTGCAGCAGCTCAATGTTTTGCAGACATATTTCCTGTCGCGCACTCTGTCAGCTCTCCTGCCTGCCGCCCCCACAATTTGCATGTGGGCAGGGGGTAAGCTGGCCAGGCTCACCCCTTCCCCCCAGGCAATACATGGTGCTCCAATTCCCCCCTTTTGTCCGAGTGATTCTGCTTGCGATAATACAATACAATGGGCGTCCTGGCGCCAGGTGACTTTGCGCAACGCCTCCCTGTTCCCCCCTACAGGCAATATAGGGTGCTGTATACCGACCCCCCACCCTATCTCCCGAAACCAAGATAAGCATCCTGGCTTCTTTTATGAGCCCAAGTTATTTATGGTAAAGTTAGGTTTTACAGGGGATCGTTAAATAACGTGTTCGTGCAGTCTAGTGACATCTTGGGTGAATCATGGAATTAATCCACAATTACAACTTTCCAGAATATTATAGTAAAGTTAATTCCATGTCACGTGGGTGACATAATCGTCTGCAAATTCATCCTAATACAGCCTGTTTAAAAGGGAGTATGTGAACCATTTTTTATTTTTTATAATGTTATTCAGGTACAGTGCTAGATCATATGACACGACTCCTTCAAAGAGGTCATGACCTAAACATGGCGGGAAACCAGGCTGGGATACGTGAAAAGACTCAAGGGTATTAAAGATAGAGTTTACCTTTATTCCTCTGACGTCTTGGATGTTTTCAGCCTGGAGATCAACAACAGCCACGTCATATGTCTCCAGAGTGCGTGGAGGACCACAGGCATTCGGATCAAGTTGTCCCCTGTCATGAATGCCGGCGGCTCGGGCACGGGAGCGTGGCATGGTGCAGGCACAAAAAAGGGTGGACGACCCACTGGCGGCTCCAGGAACACAAAAACGGGGTTTATTAAACAAAACTGAAAACACTATAAACACAACTAAACCAAAAAGACCACAAGGGGTCAAAAACAGAAAGGGGATTAAACAAGACTAAATAACAAAAACCGAATACACGCAGAACACTAAAAATATCAAAACCATCAACCAACGACAATCATAGACATAGACAATGAACCACTAATGAACTAAACACAGGCAGGAACTTAAATAGGAACACTGAACAGAGTAACGAGGCAGCAGGAGTGAGACAAGCAATTAACCAATTGGGGAAGGTGCAGGACAACGAGCAATCAGGAAAACACACAAGGGCAGGCACAAGAACAGGAAACAGGTGGAACTAATTAACTCAGGGAACTGGGATGGGAAAACTAAGACTGACAAAGAAGGAAACAGCATCTACACTAGGGGAATAACAGACAGGTAGAAACACAAGCAGGGGCACATAGAACTGAACCAAATACAAATCACAGGAACTAGAAAAACTTATACCAAAAAACACTAGGGAATTAAACAGGTAAAAACACAGGCAAGGGCACAAGGAACAAAACCAAAATACAAAAACAGGAGGTGGCGGGATTCGAACACAGGACAGAAGGGTACTCAGACAATCACATGCTCAACACGTTGAGCCATGTGGCTAGACAGGTGACAGGGGAGAACAAAGACTAACACAAAGAACAGGATGACCAGCAGCACCTGCTGGTCAAACAGGGAAGGGACACGGAAGAACCACAGCAGGGGCTGACCCTGACAGTCCCCAGCAATACAGTAAAGACCCCCTTTTACTGTGCGTCTTTTTAGCAGAACCCGGGGGATTCACTACCTCAAATGAATCTTTGTACAAAATCAGTTTGAGGCTTTCAGGGTTTTCATTAAAGAACTGGTGACATTTGAAATGTTTTCCATCATATAAATTCTTAAAAACCTCTACATCAGGATCTCCAAACTGTTGTGACTGTGTATTCCTCCATAACTGTAACTGTAAAAAGCTTTTCAGAGTCTTCAAAGATGAGGGATATTATTAGTCAACTTTTAACATTAATATTCCAGTAATTCTTAAAAACCTCTACATCAGGATCTCCAAACTGTTGTGACTGTGTATTCCTCCATAACTGTAACTGTAAAAAGCTCTTCAGAGTCTTCAAAGATGAGGGATATTATTAGTCAACTTTTAACATTAATATTCCAGAAATCGTTATCTGCGGGTTTGGTACCTTCAGATCGGAAGCATGCTAATATAACACCCATATTCAAAAAAGGGGATAGAAGTAATCCAGCAAACTATAGGCCAATCAGTTTAACTAGCATTACTGGAAAAATAATGGAAGCTATAATCCAAGTGAAAATGGTAGATTACCTGGATGCAAATATCATTCTGAGGGATAGCCAACATGGATTTAGGAGAGGTAGATCCTGTTTAACGAATCTACTTGAGTTCTTTGAGGAAGCTACAAGTGAAATTGATCACAAAAAGGCCTATGATGTGATCTACTTAGATTTCCAGAAGGCCTTTGATGTTGTCCCCCAGAAACGGCTCTTGCTAAAGCTCAAAGTTGCAGGGATTTTAGGAACTGTGGCAGCTTGGATCGAAAACTGGTTAACTGACCGGAAGCAGCAAGTAGTTATTAGAGGCACAATGTCACGGTGGGCCAGCGTTCATAGTGGGGTACCGCAGGGTTCAATTTTAGGACCACTATCATTCCTAATTTACATTAATGATATTGACACCAATACATACAGTAAACTGGTTAAATTTGCAGACGACACCAAGGTGGGTGGTGTAGCAGATACTGATCTAGCAGCAGAGAGGCTACAACAGGATCTGGATTTAATTAGCGACTGGGTTGATACTTGGCAGATGAAATTTAACACAGATAAATGTAAGGTAATCCATGCAGGGAGCAGAAATATAAAGTACAGATATTTTATGGGTTCCACTGAAATAAAGGTAGCTGATTAAGAGAAAGATCTCGTTGTGTATGTTGATGCTTCCATGTCCCACTCTCGCCAGTGTGGGGAAGCAATAAAAAAGGCCAATAGAATGTTGGGTAGAAGGTGTGTTGAGTTTAAGTCAAGGGAGGTGATGTTACATTTATATAATTCCTTGGTAAGACCCCACCTAGAATATTGTGTGCAGGTTTGGTCACCATACCTTAAGAAGGACATTGCTGCCTTAGAAAAGGTGCAACGGAGGGCTACGAGAATGATTCCTGGTCTTAGTGGAATGACTTATGAGGAGAGGTTAGCTGAGCTGAATCTGTTTAGCCTTGAGCAAAGGAGACTAAGGGGGGACATGATCCAGGTTGTCATGACCTGCTCGTATGATCCTCGTGTGTGCCACGCCCCCTCATACCCTACGCGTGCTACCGCGATTGTTCTTATTTTCTGCTTGTCTTATGTATTTAGTCCGCGTCTGAGTTAGTTTTCCCCAGATCTGTCATTGATGTTAGTTCGTCGCCGTCTGCCCTGTGTCTTTTACCTTAAATAAACTCGTTTACTTCTGCATCGTCACCTGCCTGCCTTCGTCCTTCCTAGCGATCATAACACAGGTCAATAAGATTCCAATGGGTCTGGATGCTGTTCAGCCAAATGGCTATTTCAATATTAGTTTAAATACTAGAACTCGTGGCTATACGTGGAAATTAGTGGGAGAACATTTTAAAACTAATTTGAGGAAGCACTTCTTTACACAGCGTGTAGTTAGAGTATGGAATAGTCTTCCTGCTAGTGTAGCGGAAGCTAAAACCCTTGGTTCCCTTAAATCAGAGCTAAATAAGATTTTAACAACTCTGAGCTATTAGTTAAGTTCTCCCCAAATGAGCTTGATGGGCCGAATGGCCCCCTCTCATTTGTAAATTTCTTATGTTCTTATGTCCTGTGAAGAAAAGGCAAAAGTTCGCAACACTCGGGAGCTCTGCTCATTTCTTCTGTATTTGGTTTGCTTATTGTCACGGCGTGTGTAGCACGGAGCGGGTAAGCAGGCGAACGGAAGCCAGGAATCGGGGAATAAGGGGTTTAATCCAAAACACAGAGCACAAAGCACGCAACATTACAACATCACATCAATGACCGGACTGGGGATACAAACGGAAACGCAGACTAAATACACTGAACTAATGACAACAATCCGAAACAGCTGTAAAACACTGGGATTCCACATGAGGTTAACGAGGGGGCATGGCACACATTAGGATCAGACGGAGCGGGGTGTGACAGAACCCCCCCGGTCTCGTCTCGTCCGTTGCAACGGACGAGACGAGACCGGGGAACAGGACCTGAAAGTCAAAACCCAAAAACATCAACGAGAAACAGGAAACAAGACAGAGACACAGAACAGGAACAAGAACAGGAACCAAGACAAAACCCAACAAAGGACAGGGAACGCAGACAGACAGATAAAGAAGGGAGACACAGAGGGCACAGAAGGAACACCGAACGGCGACACAAAGGGGCCAGGAGTGAACACAGGAACCACAGGAGGAACAGAGGGACAAGGAGCAAAAACAGGCGGGATGGAGGGAAAGGGAGGAGGAGCCAGGGGAGCCCAAGAGAGCCCAGGCGGGCGATGGGCAGCGGCCGGAGGGACCGCAGGCGACAGGGAGGAGGGGGGAGGAGGGAGCAGGAGGGAACCACACAGGGGCCGAGGGAACGGGACGAGGGAGAAACGGAGGGGACACGGAGGGAGCAGGAGGGAACACCAGCGGAGGCAGGTAGGAGGGGGAAGCCGTGGCAGGCGACGGCGCAGCTGGAGCCGGCGAAGGCGCCGTCCGACGCCCCGCCGAAGCAGGGGGGCCTGGAGGCGACCGACATGGAGCCGGAGACGACGCCGAGGACCAGCACCGAGGCACCGGGGGGGGGACCCGGAGGGGACCACCGACCCAGAGCCGGAGGACCCACAGGCAGCCACCGAGCGACAGCTAGGGGCCGAACTGGCGAGCCAGGGGGCAGGGCGGGCGGGACCCGGGCCCGACGCAGGTGTCCCCGCCCTTTCCGGGAGACTGATAGGCAGGGACCTGGCCGTGGTCTGTCACACCGGGGTGACGGTGGAGGAGTCACAGGGGAAGTCAAAGGGGTAGTCACAGGGGAAGCCACGGGGGTAGCTAAGGCAATCCCCGAGGGGTCCCACTCAAGCTCCCCCTCCGACTCCACTATGGAGGGAGGAGCATCAGGGCAGCAGTCAGGGACCTCCTCGGGGACAGGAGCATAGGGAGTCGTGGGGGGCTGAGCTGAGAGCTCAGGGGCCGCGGGCAGAGCGGCGGCCTCAGGCGGGGCCGCGGGCAGAGCGGCGGCCTCAGGCGTGCGGCCAGCTGCAGGCACGGGAGTCATTGGGGGCGCAGCTGCAGGCACGGGAGTCACTGGGGGCGCAGCTGCAGGCACCTTGGGCGTGCGGCCAGCAGGGGGTGCTACGAGGACCTCTGGAGACTGAACAGGGAGCACAAGAGTCACAGGGGCCTGAGCTGGAGTCACGGGGAGCACGGAAGTCACAAGGGGCTGCACAGGGGACTGGGCAGGCGACGCAGCAGGCGCCTCAGGAACCACGGGGGGAGCTGCAGGCGCCTCTGGAACCACGGGGGGAGCTGCAGCCTCTGGAACCACGGGGGGAGCTGCAGCCTCTGGAACCACGGGGGGAGCTGCAACCTTCCAAAACCGCGGAACCCGCGGAATAGCGTCCTTAATGGCCCTGGCCCCTTTAAGGGCCAGGCGCGTCCCGGACTCAGGCTTGGGCAGTGAAGCGGCGGGCGGACGGTCTTCGGGCGTCCGCTTAGACGAAGCGCCGGTGACATCACCCGCGAACACCGCCGGGTGGAGAATCGGGCTGGGATTCTCCCAGCGCGCAGCAGGGCAAGCGGCAGAAACAGAAACGGACCTCAGGAAGAGCTCGTCTGGTGCGTCCTCCAGTTTGTTCCCTTGCCTCCTTCTCCTTCTGCGCGCTGGCGCTGCCAATCCAGGCACCCCGGGTGGCGGCTTCGGTTGCCGGTCAGCTTCCGGCCAATACAGGCTGGGGTCACAGAAGGCGTAGTTCGCTGGGATCATCCTCGGAACCCCGGGTAAATCCGCCCACAGCCGGTGCACCGGCGAAGTACCTGTTTTATATTTCGAGAGTCCGGTCATTCTGTCACGGCGTGTGTAGCACGGAGCGGGGAAGCAGGCGAATGGAAGCCAGGAATCGGGGAATAAGGGGTTTAATCCAAAACACAGAGCACAAAGCACGCAACATTACAATGTCACATCAATGACCGGACTGGGGATACAAACGGAAACGCGGACTAAATACACTGAACTAATGACAACAATCCGAAACAGCTGTAAAACACTGGGATTCCACATGAGGTTAACGAGGGGGCATGGCACACATTAGGATCGGACGGAGCGGGGTGTGACACTTATTGGTTTTTGGACTATTAGTTTATGATGGTTTTTGATTTTGATTTCTCGCTTCGCCCCTCGGTACTTTCGCTTTGGTTTGTTTTTTCTCCTGGTTTATTTGATCTCTCGCTTGTTTTCGATTACTCTCTTTGCCTTCTCCCTTTGGTACCGTTGCTTGTGTTTTTGTGTGCTTGCTGTGTGTGTTTGTAGCAGGTGTGTGTAAGGAGTGACTGCTTTTTTGTTTTTGCGTGACGTGGTTTACTGTATGTTTGGGTAGGGAGTCAGAGTCTAGTGTTGTTATTTTGTTTCCTTTTGTTACACTTAGGGGTAGATTAGTTTCTGGACGTGTTCGTTAGCGGTGTTTTGTTTGTTGTTTTGGCCTTGTCACTCCTGAAATCTGTTACACCTGGTGTTTGTGAAAGTGTTTGTGAAAAATAAAAAAACATAAAAAAAAGATCGCTCTTGTTTCCCATGTTCCCTTTCCTTTATTCCCTGCTTGTCTCGTCTTCCCCTCTCCCTTTCCCTTACCTTTCTGGCAGTCCCCAACCCTAGACTGGGGATCGTAACACATGTTTCTCGGTAAGCTTATGAAAAGATGTGTTAAACAACTCCCTCGATTGGTTTGCAGCTTTTTGGATATCCTGCCTTCAGAGAGAATGTTTTCGAACACTTTCTTTACCTTGTCATCTGTCTTGCTTTTAAGACACCTCACCCTTGCGTATTTTGATAGAATGTCTATGCACTTTAACATGTATTTAAAATCATCATTCTGGTCCACGTAAGCCTACATGTCCACCAAGTCAGCTTGCCATTGAGAATCGATATTAGTCACAAAGACCTTTTAAAGTTAAATCTGATCGGTTTATGTAATGTGAATGCATCTTTACCAGACAGCCATGCTGCAACTTGCTTCTTATTTATATTATACACCCATTCTTCATCTATCAGCGATCTGTATAATCTATCGGGACCTCCAAAAGACCCAGGGTTTGATGGCATATAATAGACACATTTCAAGTGCTTGTTATCCATCGTAAACCTCTAGCAATAATGAAGTTGAAGTTTATTGTCATGTGTACCAAGTACAGCGTACAGAGCACAATGAAATTCTTACTTGAACCCCCCCCCCCCACACACAGACAGAACATAAGACAAGATACACACAAGACATAGAAGACAAAGACAAAGTGGTGTAGCAGCAATAAATAATAATAAATAGTCTAAGTTGCATAGTTTGAGTGTGCATGATATACAGTGACGGTGCATAGTGTGGAGGAAGTTGCACAGTAAGGGATTTTACCACAATTACTGATTGTTGAATAGCCTGATGGCACTGGGGTAGAAACTGTTCCTGAATCGAGTCGTGCGTGAGTGAATTGTCCTGAGTCTCTTGCCTGATGGCAGGAAAGTAAAAAGTGCCAATGCAGGGTGGCTGGGGTCTTTCAGGATGTTCTTGGTTTTCCTGAGACAGCGCGTGCTATAGATGTCCGTTATTGCAGGGAGTGGTGTGCCTGTGATCATCTGAGCTGTTTTCACCACCCTCTGCAAAGCTTTCTTGTCTTGAGCAGTGCAGCTGCCGTACCAGGACGCAACACTCCCTGTGAGGATGGACTCCACAGTGCACCTGTAAAAGCTGGTGAGGACAGAGGTGGACACCCCAGCCTTCTTTAGGCGTCTGAGGAAGTGAAGTCGTTGATGGGCTTTTTTGGTGACCGCTGCTGTATGGTCTGAGGACTTGAGGTTGGCACTGAGGGTGACCCCAAGGAGCCTGAAGCTGCTGACCCTTTCCACGGCACCTCCTCCGATGTAGATAGGGGGATGAGCTGCATCCTGCCTCCTAAAATCCAAAACCATCTCCTTGGTTTTGCTGATATTGAGAGAGAGGTTGTTCTCCTGACACCACTCTGCCAAGAGTCTCACCTCCTCTCTGTAGTCCTGTAGTTAAATATATCATCACAAAAGTGGTCGCGATGTTTCACCCTCACCCCACACCTGTGAAAGTACAAGGTGCTGTCGAGACACAATGACACAATGCTTTTAAAATCAGGACATTTATTTTTTATTTAGCAAGATTACATGCGAGTACAAAAACAGCCAATCACATTAGCTACCGGTTATATAATTACTATCAGGCGAAAAAAGTGTGAGAATCGGTCAACAAAATCACACATTCCAAACCAGCCAGAGTCTGCTCGAAGTTGTGCATATCCTGGAAATCACTAATTGCTCCATCTACAGCACACTTTCCCTTCAACTTCGCGTTTCAGCTCACATTTGTCCCGTACATTTATTTCATCTTTAAGCTTACATCTTTAAGCCTCGACAGCACCTTGTACTTTCACAGGAGTGGGGTGAGGGTGAAACATCGCGACCACTTTTGTGATGATATATTTAAACCATAGTCTATACAGCTTTTTGATCAACTTTTAAAAATTGTTAAAATAGTAGACATGTGTGCCTCCGCTGGCTCGGGTGATTCACAGAACACCCGACACAGGTCTCCTGCATGTCATCTTCGATGATCCGATCAAGGATTCAGGCCAGCGCCCCTTTGATTATCTTCATGGCAGAGTCGGTGATGCTCCCATCCACAGCATCTTCATATAATGACAGCGCCGCAAAATGGTCACAGAGCTCATCCATCGTCAGTGTAGGGGGCCGTGTTGTGTCCATTAGGTCGGAGGCCTCGTGTGGAGGTTGTTGTAACCCCGGCCACACAGCCCAGGTAGGACTCTGGGGGTGGTGGTGGTAGGCAAGGAGTACCATACGGGCCCCATGATGCGGTCTGCCATGGGGTGAGTTGAGGAGAAAGCTCTGGAGGGTTGTCCAGTCGCAGGTCAAAAGTTGTTGGCCGAAGCCATGATGGGTACTGCTGAAGGTACGGTTCAGGATTGCCCAGTCGCAGGCCAGAAGTTGATGCCTGAAGCCATGACGATTGTTTTGGTGCAGACTCTAGTAGGGCGGCTTCAGGAGATGCAGGGCTGGGTGATGTTGTCTGTTCGCTTGCCATTGCCTGCTGGGAGATGTGTCTTGTCCTGAGTGATGGCTCACAGGATGGCAGGGTTTTAATACGTTTTCAACATGGCCAAATACAGCCTTCTCTCATCTCATTGGCTGTTATCACCAGAAGTGGGTTGAGCCCCCCCACCGACCACACTTTGTTCAAATTTTTTTCTCGAGTTCTATACAGATGCATTATGCGAGAATATGAGGCACAGTGCGCCATGCTTGCGCTGTCTCGGCAGTTTGGGTGGAGCCCATGTCGGGTTAAGCAGCGCAAAGTTGCAAGTAGGTGTCATCGAACTCCTTGCGGGCTCTGTCTGTATGAGATTGGAAACAATTTGTCCAGCGGTAGCCATTTTGCCCCCAATTTGACAGGGAGGCAGCTCTTTAAAGAAAATAGTGTCTCTACGCGCATGTGCTACAGGAGAGAGAGCGCGTGCGCTCATTTTAAGAAGGATTACCCGCGTTATTCCTTGATTCTTGTTGTTGAAATGTTTAGGGCGCTTTACTTTATTATTCACATTGGCAGAAAAGTGCTTCATTACTTAAAAAACGTTATGGTTACGGGGTTTATTTGAAATAACAGATGCACTGTTGTTGCCGCCATTTTGAAATGTATGTCTGTGTGGGTGTGCCTGCACAAGCTTCGGATCTCCTAGGTCGTCATTTTGCCCCCGCATTGTTCAAACGGAGCGCACGCACATGGCCGAGCTGCAGCTTCGCATTTGGTGAAATACGTTTTCTATTTTACATTGAAATAAAACTGTTAAAATGTTTGTGCTTGTTTCGCCTTTGCTCTTTTGACAGTGTTTCGCTCGGTTCATGCCTCTACTTGTTTAAAAGTTAAAAGTTTGGTACTTGTGTCGTTTGTGCTTAAAGTATGGTGTTTGCTCTTGACAGTGTTTCGCTCGGGAATGCCTGTACTTGTTTAAAAGTTTGGGACTTGTGCCGTTTTGTGCTTAAAATACGGTGTTTGCTCTTTTGACAGTGTTTCGCTCGGGCATGCCTCTACTTGTTTAAAAGTTAACAGTTTGGGACTGGTGCCGGTTTGTGCTTCAAGTACGGAGTATTCTTTAAATTCATTTTGGTTAAATATAATGAGCTTACGTGCATTTTCTTTTAAAATATGGTGCTGGGCGCGGGTGTCTACACCGTGTATGCACTAGCTTACATTCAGTCTACTGTACGCTTTATTATTCCTTAAAACGTAATGAATAAATGTAACCATTGTTTTAATACAAGCTTTACATTACTAATTTAAATTTTAGCTAGGTTGTGGGGGAACGGGGGGCAGCTGGCCCTGCCAATCATCGTTGGGGTGGGGGTATGCAGCTGTATCTGTCATTCATCGTTGGGGTGGGGGTATGCAGCTGGACCTGTCAATTATTGCTGATGACGTCATAGATGAAGCCCTCATTTAAGCTCCGCCCATTGTACCAGGTAACCTCTCTCACAATTACACATATTGCACAGACCCAAAATACACATACATACATATACACATACATACAGATTGCACCAAGTGATGTAAATATACACTCACCTAAAGGATTATTAGGAACACCAACCTAATACGGTGTTTGACCCCCTTTCGCCTTCAGAACTGCCTTAATTCTACGTGGCATTGATTCAACAAGGTGCTGAAAGCATTCTTTAGAAATGTTGGCCCATATTGATAGGATAGCATCTTGCAGTTGATGGAGATTTGTGGGATGCACATCCAGGGCACGAAGCTCCCGTTCCACCACATCCCAAAGATGCTCTATTGGGTTGAGATCTGGTGACTGTGGGGGGCATTTTAGTACAGTGAACTCATTGTCATGTTCAATAAACCAATTTGAAATGATTCGAGCTTTGTGACATGGTGCATTATCTTGCTGGAAGTAGCCATCAGAGGATGGGTACATGGTGGTCATAAAGGGATGGACATGGTCAGAAACAATGCTCAGTTAGGCCGTGACATTAAAACGATGCCCAATTGGCACTAAGGGGCCTAAAGTGTGCCAAGAAAACATCCCCCACACCATTACACCACCACCACCAGCCTGCACAGTGGTAACAAGGCATGATGGATCCATGTTCTCATTCTGTTTACGCCAAATTCTGACTCTACCATTTGAATGTCTCAACAGAAATCGAGACTCATCAGACCAGGCAACATTTTTCCAGTCTTCAACTGTCCAATTTTGGTGAGCTCGTGCAAATTGTAGCCTCTTTTTCCTATTTGTAGTGGAGATGAGTGGTACCCGGTGGGGTCTTCTGCTGTTGTAGCCCATCGGCCTCAAGGTTGTGCGTGTTGTGGCTTCACAAATGCTTTGCTGCATACCTCGGTTGTAACGAGTGGTTATTTCAGTCAAAGTTGCTCTTCTATCAGCTTGAATCAGTCGGCCCATTTTCCTCTGACCTCTAGCATCAACATGGCATTTTCGCCCACAGGACTGCCGCATACTGGATGTTTTTCCCTTTGCACACCATTCTTTGTAAACCCTAGAAATGGTTGTGCGTGAAAATCCCAGTAACTGAGCAGATTGTGAAATACTCAGACCGGCCCATCTGGCACCAACAACCATGCCACGCTCAAAATTGCTTAAATCACCTTTCTTTGCCATTCTGACATTCAGTTTGGAGTTCAGGAGATTGTCTTGACCAGGACCACACCCCTAAATGCATTGAAGCAACTGCCATGTGATTGGTTGATTAGATAATTGCATTAATGAGAAATTGAACAAGTGTTCCTAATAATCCTTTAGGTGAGTGTAGTTGTATTGCACAATATACAGAATAGTGACATAATTTAGGAACCAGTTTGTTCAGTCCCTTCCTGAGCTCCCGCACCCCTAGCAGACCACCGTGAAGAATATAGCAGATGCTACCATAGTGTTGTAAAAGGTCTTTAGTGGTGTCATGCACAAACCACAGGACCTCAGCCCCCTCAGCAGGTGGAGACGGCTTGTGGCGGAAGTCAGTTACCATCTCCTTACTGGCGTTTATCAGGTGGTGATTCCTTCCACACTATTCAACAAAGTTGGCGATGACCCACCAATATTCCAGATCGTTACCCTTCAATATACATCCAACGATGGCTGTACCATCAGAGAACTTCTGGAGGTGACAGCTGTCCGTGTTGTGTCTGAAGCCCGATGTGAACAGTGTGAACAGGAAAGGGGAAAGCACTATACCTTGCGGAGTCCCCGTGCTGCAGACTACCACACCAGACACGCAGTCATCAGTTTCACATACTGTGGTCTGTTAGTGAGGTAGTCGGTGATCCATGCAGCCAGATGGCAATCCACACCAGCTCCCTTCAGCTTCTCCCTTAGCAGTGACGGCTGTATTGTGTTGAAAGCACTGGAGAAGTCAAAGAACATGATTCTCACAGTGCCTCCAGTGCTCTCCAGGTGAGAAAGGGACCAATGGAGCAGGAAGATGACCGCGTCCTCCACGCCGACACCTGGTCTATACGCAAACTGAAGGGGGTCCAGCTCACTGCTCACAAGGTGTTGAACGTGATTGAGTACGATCCTCTCCAGGCACTTCATCAGATGGGACATCAAGGCTACTGGCCAAAAGTGACTGGGGTACGCAGTCTTGGGGACAGGAACCACACAGGAGGTCTTCCACATGGTGGTGTAGGAATTATTAGCTCATGTAAATTTTAATATCTCCACCAATATGTTTGAATTAATTAAAGTTTAATTAATAATTATTTAATGCTGATTATTAATCAATTGTTATGCCGAATGGTCGGCTCCTCCAAACTCGATTGCGGTATCCCTGTGAGTCTGTTAATGTGAGACTTAGATGGGATTCACTAATTACCAGTATCGCTTAGTAACCTGGGTTAGAAGGCTCGTCCACCGAGCTGCATCACCAGGTAATGTAAACGATTGGTAGCGAAGTCCCCCTCACGGCCGATGAGAGAGAGTCTCGCGATGTTTCAGGCGAGTTTGAGGTTCAGAGCGTGTAGCAAGATCGCACAGAGGCAGGGACTTAGTGTGAGTACGCAATGACGGAGGCTGAAGTTGTGTAAAAGACATGCATTTATTCCTAGCTAACACTACAACTAACATAAGACAGACATTACACCTAACACAAACAACAAACACGAAATAACGGAATAAAACAAACGATGTAAATATGAAAATGCAATGACCGGATTTTAAATGAGTAACCTTAAATGGGAAATACTGTTCTGCAAAGCAAGCATAGTTTGTGGAAACACGACCCTAAAGTCTTATAGCAGGTTAAACAGAACAGCTTAAGTTGTTAGAATGAAAGGAAGTTGGTTTACTTGGTTGAAGAGTGGGAGGGGGGGGGTCTTGGCAGTTGATGGCAGAGCTGCTGAGCTGATGGCACTCAGGAAGGCGCGGCATTTGGAGCAGTGGAGTGGAGTCCCTTTAGATTCTCTCTCCTGGTGAAGCTTTGTCTTGGGTGCTGTTCTCTGTTCAGCTGGGCCTTCACCGGAGGGTTCTTGTGGGCTTCTCTTCTCCCAGGATGATGGTCTTTTCTGCGCTTGATGATCTGTTTGCCCCGGCTGATGTTCTCCTTCGGGCTGGCGGTTATTCTCTGCACACCTTTGTTCTGAGGTGCTAGATTTTTATGGTCTAAAGTTCATGAATAGGGATGACCAGGAATTAGACTCCTGGCCCAATGACTGGCCATCCATTTGGTGGGCTTTCGGAAGGGGGTCCGTATCAGTCCTTTTGGGATTTATGGCCCGACTGATTCTCCCTTTACTGATGATTTTCATTAAGCTATTATAACTTTTGATACATCCACTTTTATGGTAATCACTGACCAGATTTGGAATCAGGGGTGATTAACAATCAGTTTGACACCAAACATGCCATACCAGCTTCACAGGTACATACCTCATACCATCTGTATTAATTCATTAAACAATTAATTATTTTATCTATTTTATCAGTATAGGATACAGGTGTTTTGGGTTGCACCTCAACAGATGTTACACTTTGTGCAGACATTACATCAAATATTCATATTACAAACAGCACATCTTATCCATAGATAGGCGTGGCCATTAGTTTGTGGTAATATCAATATAAGTTGCACATCTGGACACAACATATTTTGTTTGGTGTGGCTTATGCCAATTAATCTTCTCCAGAATGGATAAGATACACCTAAATTCAGTTCTTTTAACATAGCATGGTAGAAACAAAGAAACTTGGTGACTGTCCACCAAGATCAGATAAGGACCACAAAGGAATGTTGGAAGAGAAGGGGGGGTTTTAACAAGGAATACTCTCTAAAAGATAGGACACATTGGTTACACTCACTTTCCAGATTCTTCTGGTATACCATGAGAACATACACTCACCTAAAGGATTATTAGGAACACCTGTTCAATTTCTCATTAATGCAATTATCTAATCAACCAATCACATGGCAGTTGCTTCAATGCATTTAGGGGTGTGGTCCTGGTCAAGACAATCTCCTGAACTCCAAACTGAATGTCAGAATGGGAAAGAAAGGTGATTTAAGCAACTTTGAGCGTGGCATGGTTGTTGGTGCCAGACGGGCCGGTCTGAGTATTTCACAATCTGCTCAGTTACTGGGATTTTCACGCACAACCATTTCTAGGGTTTACAAAGAATGGTGTGCAAAGGGAAAAACATCCAGTATGCGGCAGTCCTGTGGGCGAAAATGCCTTGTTGATGCTAGAGGTCAGAGGAGAATGTGCCGACTGATTCAAGCTGATAGAAGAGCAACTTTGACTGAAATAACCACTCGTTACAACCGAGGTATGCAGCAAAGCATTTGTGAAGCCACAACATGCACAACCTTGAGGCGGATGGGCTACAACAGCAGAAGACCCCACCGGGTACCACTCATCTCCACTACAAATAGGAAAAAGAGGCTACAATTTGCACGAGCTCACCAAAATTGGACAGTTGAAGACTGGAAAAATGTTGCCTGGTCTAATGAGTCTCGATTTCTGTTGAGACATTCAAATGGTAGAGTCAGAATTTGGCGTAAACAGAATGAGAACATGGATCCATCATGCCTTGTTACCACTGTGCAGGCTGGTGGTGGTGGTGTAATGGTGTGGGGGATGTTTTCTTGGCACACTTTAGGCCCCTTAGTGCCAATTGGGCATCGTTTTAATGTCACGGCCTAACTGAGCATTGTTTCTGACCATGTCCATCCCTTTATGACCACCATGTACCCATCCTCTGATGGCTACTTCCAGCAAGATAATGCACCATGTCACAAAGCTCGAATCATTTCAAATTGGTTTATTGAACATGACAATGAGTTCACTGTACTAAAATGGCCCCCACAGTCACCAGATCTCAACCCAATAGAGCATCTTTGGGATGTGGTGGAACGGGAGCTTCGTGCCCTGGATGTGCATCCCACAAATCTCCATCAACTGCAAGATGCTATCCTATCAATATGGGCCAACATTTCTAAAGAATGCTTTCAGCACCTTGTTGAATCAATGCCACGTAGAATTAAGGCAGTTCTGAAGGCGAAAGGGGGTCAAACACCGTATTAGTATGGTGTTACTAATAATCCTTTAGGTGAGTGTATATACAATGGTAGCTATACCTATCTATTTATTTAAATTTATATGTGTTCAAGTGCAAAGGGGTAAAATAGGTGATACTCCGTGAACATGGTTATAAGGGTGGCACACAAAACACTAAGATTGTCTAAAGACACATACAAACATAACCTATCTGTATTTTGAGACTAGTAGTCGTAAGTAAATCAATATACAGGGTATACAAAAGCCAAACTTAAATGAAATTTCCTTTAGGGTGTTCGTCTGTTGGGTGAGTGAGATGTAAGGCAGAGTGTATGTGGAGGGGGGTTGTGTGCCAAGTCAAGGGCAATAAAAGTTGGAGTGCTGGCCTCCCTTGTTATCTGTGTGTGTGTGTTCATGTGTGTAACCCCCCTTTGGTGCCTCTCGTACCAGGCTCGGCCTTGTCTCAGGCCACCTGGAATTTAGGCCCTGTGATATGTGCATGTGTGATCCTACAGTGGGGACTCTCTCCAGACTGAGACTGAGGTTGAAAATGTGCAGAATGACCCCACAGAGTTGATCAGCACAGTCTCTGAGAAGTCTGGAACTGATACCATCCAGGAGAGGCTGAAGGGGGAGGGGCTGAGCAGTGACTTCTGAAGATTTAGGTGGGGGGATGGTTGTGTTGATTCCCCTGATGCTGGGTGGAGGGGGTGAGGTAGCCTGAGGAGAGTTTTCCTGCTGACAGCGGGGGACTGGGGGGGGAGGGATGGTGTTGGACTACTGGGCTCTGGTGGGTGAATCCTGATGACTTAGTGGGGGCAGCATGAAATCTGTTAAAAAACAGATTCATTTTGTTCACCCACTCCCTGTCACGAGATTCTGGACCCTGTCCACTGACATTACCACGGCCTGAAATTTTTTTCAGACCCCTCCAGACCTCTTTTGCGTTGTTCCCCTGAAGATGCCCCTCCAGTTTCCTCCTGTAGGTGTCCGTTCCCTTCCCTTCCTCTTCAGCTCCTTCTGCACTCTCCTCAGCTCCTCTTTGTCTCCAGATCTAAAAATCCTCTTCTTCTCATTCAGAAGGGTTTTCAGTGCAAAGACAACCCTCTTGACAGGCACACTATATGTCTATATTGATATAATCTGTGATGCAGGTAGTCAAGCTATCAACATCCTCCCCATGTGAGCTATATAACACTTCCCAGTCAGTTGTGTCGAAGCAGTCTCTGAGTGCCATGCTGGCCTCTTCAGACCACCTTCTCACATACCTCTTGGCTGGTGATTGTTTATTCACCAGAGTATGTAGAGGTGATTACATCATTAAAATAGAGGCTGATCATTACAGAAGTTTAAAGAAAAGCACATGCCCCTTCACATCAAGACACCCCTCACCCCAGACCACCCAATCTCATCCGCAAAAAGTCTCCAATCCCCCACATACAACACCTCCATCTGCTCCAATTTTGCATTGGGGAAAAATGGAACGGCTTAGAATATGGGATCTCTGTGTAACGTTATAAAACATCTGGGTACGATACCCATAACGAAGGCACTGCAGATGAGGACCCGTAGAGTACAGCTAGTCAGTGTTGCGGTGGACATGTGCAATGATAATCCAGTTTCAAGGAATCCTGTAAGTTTCAATTTCACAGTAAGTAGTAAAATTACTCATATTGTAGATTTATCAAGGTAATAATTATGAAAATTAATCCAGTTCAGCAAACATATTGCTATTGAGCTAAATACAGAGATACAATTGTTAAAACATAATCGTCATTTGAGCTAAATATGTGGATTTGTCGAGGTAACGTCATACCGGTTAAGAAAACGTCACTATCGATCTGAATATGCATTTCTAATCTAATAAAACATGTTGGTTATATTATCGTTAAATGTAATTTGTTAATCAAAAATCATTTTAAAACATTCATTCATGCATTTTATGTAAATAACCAATAAAATATGTCACTATCCAGCTAAACTGCAGTTGTAATCGATAAAATATCTTGCTGTCAAGCAAAACATTCATCCATCCATCAGGGGTGAAAGTAAGCCGGTACGCTCCGGTACGACGTACCGTTATAAGATTTACAGCCGGTACGTAGTACTGCCCTTAGTAAAAAGCAGTATACTTTAAGTTCATGTTATTAAGTATGCTTGAGTATAAGTATAAGTATAGCAAGTTTACTACGGACCATGTACTTGTAACTTACTAGAAAGTATACCAATTTAATACTTCTTCGGACTAAATTGGAACATTTTTAAGTTTATAAAAGTATACTTTATAATGTCATTTTAATTTTACAAAGGTATACTTTCAAGTATACAAGTACTCTCGTCTATATATACTACTAGTGTACGAGGTATATACTTCTAGTCCACATTTTAGTTTAAGTATATTAAAAATATACCACAGATACACTTTTCTATATACTGCCATTGTACTAGTTATATACTTCTAGTCCACATTTTTAGTTTATTGAAGTACATTTGAAGTATACTTTTATGAAGTTACAATTACTAAAACTGAAAAATATATATTTTTGCTATTTTACTAGTTGTTATACTTTAAGTATACTTGTAAGTTTGCTTGGCATATTACTTGTAGCAATATGTATTATAAATACCATTTATATACTTGAAGAAGTATACTTATATACTTCTTAAAGTATTCTTAAATTTAACTCATACTGTATGTACACTAGACTGCATTGTATTTACAAAGTCACAAGACAGAACGTTGAGAACAAGTTTGATATATTTATATAACATTTTTCAACATACATATGCATTTCAAAAACAAAGAGCCTCAATGAAATCAAGTCCTTCTTTGCTGAGGAAATGAAAGGAAGAAGTGCACATTTGCATGTAAAAATGTAAACATAACAGTCTCTCCAAGATCAAGCCCTTCTTTGTAAAAAATGGTAAGGAAAAAGTGCATTTGCTTGTAAAAATGTAAACAAAAACTGAGAACTGAAGTTGTTACTTATCCAAAAAGAAAAAAGGTAAAAGAAAACTGCACATACATCTTTGGATCCAAAAATAAATAACTCGATAGAAACAAAAACGCTACTTTTATGACTTCTTTTCAGTCACTTGCTTGGCGTAGCTTATATTGTTGCATTTCTTTCTTATGATTCGTCTTATATCTTGCATGGTGATGTCAGGGAACTTCGCCTGGGCATGGACTGTGAAAACACACATACAAAACAAAACATTACTTCAATGTTATTTTTATTCACCATCCACAATTAACACACATGCCAAAGAGACATGAAGGATGGTTTATCAGGTACATTTCTGTACTTAAATGCAATCAGCAAAAACCGCTAAAGAGGGATTGCACATACATCACACCCCAATCCGCTAGACTGAATACGACAGAGTGGTAACTGAGTGGCAAAACAATGAGCAACCTGCCGGTGGTGATATCACGTGCGAACCCTCTATAATTTATGACAACTGAAAACATTATCTATTGTTTACCATCATAAAGAAGCATTAGTATTAGTTGTTTTTTTTAGAATAATTTTATTTGTAGTACTGATAGTGTATGTGAGTGTATGTCATTATAATTGTATGTCTTTCCATATTAAAAGTGACAGTAATTGAATCAATATAATCTCCAACATTACACTACATGGAACATTACAGTCATTTGCAAATTATAAAAGAAGGGGGAAAACAATATGTATGGATTTATTTTAGAATGAGTTTTGTCTTAAATTAAATGCACTCACCAAGTATAGCATCAAGCTTTGTGTGATCCAGTTGTGGCTTTGACTCCACATCTTTGTGAGCCCCTGACTGCCTCCCAGTCAAACTTGAACTGGCCAGTGTTTCTCTACCGTAGATGAGCACCGCAAGATCCCCAATGTAAAATGCTGAACTTGACGTCCGCAGAGACTTCAGCTTTCGTCTTGGGACTTGTACATCATAGCCTGGCACAAGAGCCACCTGCAAAGCATTTGAATGTTACTCTCCTAATAATGTTTAAACAATTACATACAGTATTCCTTGCAAATCTACTGTATCTATTCATCTGTGCAGTGAATATGCATAGGCCTATAGTATACAGACTAACTCCATAACATGAGAAATCTGGGGGCGTCATCATACCATTTCTTAATCCATCATTATTATGATGAATATATTCTTTCTTTCTAGCTTATGCGTACAATCAAAAGATGTAGAGGGAAACTGTATCACAAACCTTTCCCCACATGGATAAATAACATACAGTATCCATGCATTTTGAGGTATTTACCATATCATCAGGGTCAGACAACACATGAAGAGAGGTGGGTGCAGAAACTGGTGGGTCTACAGATGGTGTAGGTGTTGACCCGGTGGATGCAGGAGTTGAGATCAGAACTGTGATTTTTTCAATGATATCTTTCAGCTGTGTCACTACTGCTGGAAGCTCTGTAAAGGGAATGAAAATAAGGGGATAAAAGCTTTGTATCATTACTGTGTTTTGAGACCATTTTAAAACATTACATTAGTCATTTATGTTGGGAAGAGCATGGGTGGAGGTGGAGCTGATTAAGGATGAACAGGAAGTAGGTGGTCATTTCTTTTGTATTTGGGAAGATTTTTCAATAATTATATTTATCTGTTTCTATTCAGATGAAACCAGCTTTGATTATTGTCAGCCTACCACCTTGTCACATTGACAAAGAAAATAAAACGAATTAATGTTCTGGATTTCTGGATCTCGTGCAGTTTATTGTGCCTGACTTGCATACCTCTCATGGCATCTAGTATTACTTTTACATGGTCTTTTTTCAGGGTCTTGATTTCCCTCTGAAGCTCTTTCAGTTTCTGCTATGCCACACTCCAGTTTCTGGGCAGCTGCTCCTCATCTGATGACTCCTCATTTGAGTTAGTTAACTACACCAAAACACATGAAATCAAAGAATCAGCCTTCTCTGTGGCAGCAAAATTCACACCTCAATTATTGCATCAACTCAAAGTACCACAATTAAAAATATTCAAATATTTTACCTCTGAAGAAGCTTTGTTTGCCAGCTGCTTCTTCAGCTCTTCTATCATTTGGTTTGCTGACTCTTTTTCTGTACAGGTTGCTCTTTTTGTCTTCTGTCAAAATTATAATTCAGTTTTGTATTTTTATAACAGCCATATGTAATAACATCCATGTTAATGATGATTTAGTAATAGTTACAGAATCAACTGCATCATTGATGGATCATACCTAGATTCAGAAGTGTGCAAAAAATCAAAACAAAAATCATTTAACTATGGACTTGGCCAATTATTAAATGTATTTAATTATCTGCTGATACTAATCAGGCCTAAAGAGACTCAGAGGGTCTTAGCATTTTAAAAAATGTATGTAATTGATAACAAGACATTATTCTTTAATGAAGGATTTACAAAAAAAGGAATAACTAAGATTCACAGATTTATCTAACAGTGGGTAAAAACAGGATAGGCACTATTGTTTTAAACAAGAGCATTTCTATACAGGTTTTATGCACACTAGGAATGATAAAGAAATGTCACTTCTGTTCTGAATTGCAATCGACTGGTGTCATACGGTGTTATTTATCCTGGCAACTACCTTTTTGGTGGAACTTCATAATCCTTCTCTTCCACATCTTTCCACTTGCTGTTCGGCTTACTCTTCCTCTTGGGTGCTTCGTGCCAGATGTCTTCACCCTTTATGAATTCCTGTCTCTTCTTGCAGAGATCACTGTAGTTGTCTGTGTAAAAAATGTGATCAAATTAAAAGGTTGACGGTGGGATCTCATTTGAGATTATACATATATATATATATATATATATATATATATATATATATATATATGTGCGTGTGTGTGTGTGTGTGTGTGTGTGTTAGGCTAGTCACGATACTGAAATTTCAAACTCAATACCGATACTAAGGATGAAGCTCCATACGCGATACTATTTTCGATACTATAGGCCAGTATAGGGGAAGAAAAAACAAGCACAGGAATTTTTTTTTTTATAAAGTCAGAACACGACCAAAAAAATTAAAGGCCAAACAATACAATGGAAAAATAAACCTAATAAACAGAAAAAAGGCCATTAACATTGTAAAATAAATGAAATATCTTCAACCTCTATTAGCTTGTGCAAAGATACAGTATACAGATATTCTTATGAGGATAAAGTTAGCACAATATATAAAAAACTGTAAACATAATATGCTCCAGTAACTGCCTACTGTAAGTTTAAGACATTGCAGTAGCACTTACTACTATGTAGCACATGGCAACCACATTACACTTTATGGTTTTTGGCAAGTTGTAATTTTTTTGCCAGAAACGCTAACATGTTAACATGTTCTTCTGTGAGTCTGGCCCTTCTCGGGGAGCAAATAAGGCCCAAAAATAAATAGATAAATAAATAAATGAATGAACAAATAAATGAAAGAATACATTCATATGTAAATAAATAAATAGATAAATAAATAAAAATAAAAGAATAAATAAATAATCTAATAAAGGAAAGAGATGTATTTTAATGTTTCTGAGCCAAACTAAAAAAAAGCACTCCTGGCTTCGCATGGCGCAGCAGTGAAAATATATGCGCGTTGTGCAATTAGATAACTGTCAAAGGCGATGAGAGAAGCGAAGACAGCCATTCTTATATAGTTAACTTACTTCAACAGTATTGCCTGACAGTGCTTGACTTAAAATATTCATATTACGTCTGAACAACAACTTTACTCCACTCTCGAAACTCTGCGTATACGTATAATTTGGAGTAATGGTCTTTCAAATGCTTCGCTAAATTTGCTATCAAGGTAACTGGAAAGCAATAAAATTCAACAACTTACCACCAAGCATTAAAACCTTTGCTGGGAAAAAGGCTGGACCGTCTGACTTTTTTATGCCTTTAATGTTCCACTTTACCTTCATCCACCCATCTTCATCTTCGAGATTGGGGCACTGGGTGATTAATTTTGGACACTGTTGCTGGTCTTGAGTACTCATCCATGAAATCTTCCCAACTTCCACAGTCTTGTCCTTGAAATAATAAATGGCAAATGCCATTGTGGTATGTTAATGCTAAACTTAGGTTTTAAGTATGTTTTTTCCTCCTTCTTTTCTTGTTGAGAGCAGAACCGTTTTTTTTTTTTGAATACGACCGTTAACTGGCGGGTGGGCGCCAATTTGAAACTGGGCTCCCATTGGCTGCCAGGTAGGGCGGCCAGAACATGGGCGGGAAGTGCAATTAGCGACCACACAGTCTATGTGCGCGACACAGAGGCAGCAAGAGCGGGGAAGGAGCCTTCTGAATTAGCTCATCAGAGTTAACATGGCGAAACGTCGTGGACCTTACAAGAGGTATTTGGAGTGTCACACAGCAGAGATTCCAAGGACTACCAAGTACAGATGGAAAGTAAAAGTAAGTAACAGATAATGAATTAAGACTGATTAAGACTATGTTCGATATTGTATCGTATTGCGAGGAAAGCTGTGATTTACACCCCTAATATTTATAGTAAAATTTTAAGGAGAAATGTTGAATCTGGTTTTGTTTTTAAAGGCGATTGCTACCCATGCACTATGTACAGTCTCATTTGGAGGCATCTTCCCAAAAAATATTGGGATGATTTTATGTTATAAATGCACTCAGTATATCCATGAGAAATGAAATGACTTGAGTAATAATTCACATTTATATCTGAACACCCCACCTTTCCAGGACAGGGCAGAAATACAGGACAACACACAGCATCACACGAGTTGGCCTATTGCTTCCCACAGAGAAGTTAGAGATGATGTCAACAGTCGGAGCACCTCCACACCTAGGATTTTGGACACTGCCTTTCAACAGGTGACACAGTTTTAGTCTAAGTGGAATTGTTTTATGTCCAAGTTATTACAGGCATCATATCTTGAAATATGCCAGGACCTCTTCTGTTGCCAGGATACATCCCCCATTTATCTGGGTAACTTTCTTATCCTGCTTGATTCAATTTTGAGAATCTTCCCTAAACTGTGCTGTCAGCTGCCCAAGTAGGTCTAATCATTCACATGGCATATGCCACGTCACTGATTTATTCTTCTCCCATAACACTACAAGTAGTTGAGGTCTATCCTCCTGAGACCCCACCTATTCATTTATGTCCATTGTAGTGGACATTTTGTTTTTGCATTTATCTTTTCACTGATGTAAGGAAATATATTTATTCCTGTTGTACACTAAAGAGGACATGCTGTGAAATTAAAAATAAATATAAATTTGAAAAGATCTAAATTGTAAGAAGAGAGAGATAGAATGCCGGTTTTGTCAAAATGACAGGTTGGGTCAAAGGTCACAAAGGTCAAATAAATCAAAAAGTGACAGGCGGGGGCTGCAAGCCGGGTGACGTCATGAGGTAGTGGGAGGGGGGGCTTTTTTTTTTGGCTGTGAGCCAGTTGAGCGTTGGGATAGGGGTTTATTTGTATATAGTTTATTTATTTATTATAATTATTATAATTTAATTATTTATTATTATTTAATTATTTATTATAATGTAATTATTATTTTATATTGAGGAGAGTGCTTATGAGTGTGGTGTTTTGTCTGCATCCAGCGGGTGCCGAGCAGGGGGGACTGAGCAGGGGGGGTTAAGGTCCCAAACACTGGGTCTGAGTGGGGGTGGGTTACCTGATGGAGTGTGAGCGTACGCTGTACCACCGTGGTAAGGTCCGTGGCTTTGGAGAATCTGTAGAAAAGGGCTCTGAGAGAGCGATGCTGTGTCTGGTGCAGTACCGTGGTAAGGTCCCGTGGCTTTGGATAATCCGCAAAGGACTCGGAGAGAGCGATGCCGGAGAGCTGAGAGTTGTGCTGCGCGAGACTGAAAGAAATCCTGTGAGAATGACCAAGTTGGAGCTAAGAATGAGAGGAGGAGCTGGGTCTGACGTCCAGTAAAAAAACGCTTAGCAGTAGTTTGACCGTCTGTGTGTGTGTGTGTGTGTGTGTGTGTGTGTGTGTGAAAGCCGACACCCCCCTGCAGCAGTAGCAGTTTGGCCTTGTGTTTTTCCTCATGCAACCTATGTACATCCCGATAGGTCAAATCCCGGTCAAACTGTAATTTGGGGCACAGATCAAGTTTGACACTTTGTATTTCAGTAAATTTTGTTAAAGTTTTGTCTTTTCCCCCCGACTCCCCGCCACACATCAAGTTTGACATTTTGTATTTCAGTAAATTTTGTCTTTTCCCCCCGACTCCCCCCATACCGTCTACGCAGTTAAAACGTACATCGAAATAGACAACAGATAAAACTTGACAGGCCGTATATTTCTCCTTAAATAAATCCTAAAAAGTAAGCAACCGCTGAAATTTTTATTACCTTGATCAGGGTTTCACTCCTTTGGTAAAGAGACACAAGTACCCCCACCCAGTATCATCATCATGGCCTTACTATGCGTGCCACGCCCCCCACCATCAGGCCGTGGAGAATATAGGGAGCTTTGCGCTGTAGGGCCAACACTGATTTTTTAAGAAACACAGACATGTCTGGCACTATGGAAATGAACGATTCAGCCTCACCACCACCTAAGACTCAGCAGGAGCAGGAGGAGGCTGTTATGCGGCCTCCGGGGGCTCCCAAGAAGCAGATTCCTACGAGGCGAAGACGGGTACTTTTGATGCAGCCGTCTGGAGACCTGAGAGGTACCTGGGAGCTGCCCAACGGGGATAAATTGGTCTGCCTCTTTGACAATGTTGCGGAGGAACTACGCATCTTTCAGGTCACCGGAGATGCCGCAGACCCGGGGAAAGATGACCCGCATCTGGCATGTTTTTCTGAAATGGAATGGGGAAACTTGAAGACTGTTGTTATCCCGTTGATGAAGGAGAGCACCGACCCCGACTTTGAGACAGAGACTGCTAGAATGGAGATGCACTATAGAGATGCTGACACTGGTAAACAACGGAGCACCTTTATGAAGTGGGATGCGACCGGGGAGCTGGACAAGAGAATGCTGAATATATGGCAGCTGCCTAAATGCGACTGTTGTGGAATGAGAATTCCGTTCATGATTTGGATGCGGCTGATTGAAGAAAAGAGCGATTACTTCCAAGCGCTGTTCAAGGAGAGTCGGATACAGTAAGGAGATGCAAAAACCTACGCCCTAAGGATCACCCCCCTCCCCTCACCCTCCGCCTGTATATAACTGGACGCCTTTACAACCCCCTTTCACAAACATCATCATCATCATCATGGCAGCAGCAGCAAATTACAGCGACAAAGTGTTCTCCGACGACGACGAAAGCAGCGGGGAGAATGAGGCCTTTTCACCCCCTTCACCAGCAGCATCACAGGCCTCTGATGCCGGAGAGCTCCCTCCGACCCCTCCACCGACACCGGCCTCTGTTCCTGGAGAGGTCCCTCCGACCCCCTGCACGCTTCGCTCCAGACCGGCTTTGTGCATAGGGATGCTCAGCTGCATAAAAGCCATGATAGTGGGGCTTTTAGCCTCAGTCATCAGGAAGCATCAGCAGAAAAACTGCTACGGCTGCGAGGTGGATCATCCCAGTCAAAGACAGCACCCTTGCCTGTTTCCCGCTGGCAGGAATTACTTTTACATTCACTTTGACTCTGTGCTGAGTGACCTGTGGACCAGCCGGCTGACACCCGCCTTGATCCACGTTCTGACGACCCTGGGCATCCGAGCTTCCATCGGCAGGTTGGAGGGGGCCGTGGAAGCTATCCTGTATGATCTACGCGAGGCCCGCGACGGAATGCTGGAAATCACTCGCCTGGAACAGGATCTGTTTGAACAGACCCCCGCGCTTAAGCAGATCCTGGAAGAAGAGTTTCTGAGTCGTTGGGAGGCCCAAGACTAAAACAAAACGCAATTTGTAATGGGGAACGGTATCGGCAGCGTTTTACGGGGGTTTATGTTAAATGTTTTTTTAGAAAAAGTTAGCCCACTGTTGTTGCATGCTATCGATAAAAAGAAAAGCGATTGTCGGGATGATTATACTTGTTGCTGCTTTCATAGACTGATATTTGAGATTGCTCAAGTCGGAGAACATTATCAGCGGGGAATAGTTTTACTTACTCAGCCGATGGCAGAGAGAGAAGGACAATCGTCAGAAAGTCTCATACGCGCGTGTCTATCTTGTATTCCCGACGATGAATTTGACTGTAATCACATTTTTATATTTTATGCTTTAATCGTAGATGTAGTTGCCTTTAAATTTCATAATAAGCAGCCTTTCGATGTTAATCAGATGCTTTCTACTCTGCATACATGCATCGCTGAAAAGGCCTCTATACGGACCTTACTGCATGTGACATCGCTAATCTACCTCAACAACTGTCACGGCTGTAACTACCTGTAATTGTGTACCCTTGTAATAATGTTTTTAAACTATATCTACCTCAACAACTGTCACGGCTGTAACTAATTGTATGCCCTTGTAATAACGTTTTTAAAACTATATCTTTCACTAAATGTGTGCCCTTGTAATAGCATTTTTAAAACTATATCTTTCACTAAATGTGTACCCTTGTAATAGCATTTTTAAAACTATATCTTTCACAAAGAAAATGTATACCAGCATTTTGAAAATGTATCTTTCACTAAAATGTATGCCCTTGCAATAAAATTGAGTTGAACAACATTGCAATAGTCTTTGTATATACATGTTTGGCAGGGTGGCCGAGTGGTTTAAGGCGTTGGACTTAAGATCCAATGGACGTATGTCCGCGTGGGTTCGAATCCCGCCCCAGCTAAAACTCTTTTCTAAACTCTACACACAATTTCATTAATGTGTTCACTCACCCCCCCCCCCTCCCCAGACAGCTATAAAACGCCGCATCCCTGCTCTCACCCCCCCACACTCTCGCTGTGTGAAAAGCATGTCTGTTGCCAAGACTACAGCTCGTGTCTTGAGCCGCTCGTACTATGACCCCAGCCAGCCGGGGTCATACGGGGGTGTCTCCAGACTGCAGAGAGCCGTGGAGGATGATACTGGGAAAAAAGTGGCTACCGATGATATCAGAGAGTGGCTGTCTACGCAAGACAGTTATACTTTACATAAGCCGGCTAAAAAGAATTTCCCCAGGAACAGAGTGTTTGTACCGAGAGCCATGTATCAGTGGCAGGCCGATTTATGCGACATGCAAGGGCTGGCCACGTACAACGACGGGTTAAAATACCTCCTTACGGTGATTGATGTTTTTTCTAAAAAGGCCTACGCGCGTGCCATAAGAAACAAGACGGGGGTGGTCGTAACGGAGGCCTTTGATTCTATTTTAACTGAGGGGGGTGTGCCCCTCAAGTTACAGACGGATGCCGGTAAGGAGTTTTTAAATGGGACTTTTCAGAAACTTTTAAAAAGTCATAAAATCACCCATTTCACCACGGGTAGTGAACTTAAAGCTTCAGTCGTAGAGAGATTTAACCGAACGTTAAAAGAGAGGATGTACAGGTACTTTACGGCTAAAAACACTCGACGATACGTGGATGTGTTGGACGATCTAATAAAGGGGTACAACCAGTCATTTCACAGCGCTATTAAAATGAAACCTTTCGAGGTCACGACCGATAATGCTCATCTAGTATTTGATAATCTATACGGTCCTCTGAAGAAGAAAAGCAGACGGCCACGTTTTAAGTTTAACATAGGGGACACTGTGAGAGTCTCCAAGCACAGTCAGATATTTGACAAAAAGTACGAGCAGACATTTACTGACGAGTACTTTGTCATATGCGAACGTGTACCCAGATCCCCGCCGGTGTATAAATTGAGGGACGTGCGCGGTGAAATACTCAAGGGGACATTCTATGAAGCTGAGCTGCAGAAAGTCAAAATATCTCCGAAACGCGCGTTCAAGGTCGAGAAGGTTATAGGCTCAAAGACCGACGAAAAGGGGAAAAAGTGGATTTTAGTACGCTGGCAGGGTTGGCCCTCGAGGTTTGATTCGTGGATACCGCGGTCGGACTTGATACGGATTTAATTTTTAAAAGAAAAGGGGAAAAAATGGAGGATCGCCCCTCTTTTTACCTCACGCTACCGTCAAACTCTTGTCTCTCCATCTTCCCCGATAACCAGAGTTCGGATTACACCGTGATGCTCTCGCGACCTATAGAGCTACGGGGGCCTTACGAAGTAGGACTGGCTGAAATCATGTATTGTTACACGTGGCGTAATATTACACACCCCGAAAATACTTTTGAATTGCGGGATACGGAGGTGCAGGCAAGAAGAGACGCCGATCCTCTAGTGGATTTGCCTTACCTGTACCCTCGGAAAATTAAAGTCGGATATTATGAATCCGTTTCACAGATTGTGTCAGAAATCAACGCTTCGTTAAAAAAGTTAGGTACGGAAGTTTTCTTTGCATACAACGAGATTACGCGAAGGGTTAATATAACCGGAAATCAGAAATACAAGATCAAATTTAAACCTACTTTGGCCTACATGCTGGGCTTTGAGCCCGGTGCCTGGTATAACGTAGGAGGTACCATGCCAACCTCACCCTACCCGTCCGACATTCACGCGGGATTCTATAATTTGTACGTCTACTGTAACATTGTGGATCCGCAGCACGTGGGGGAATTTGTAGTGCCGCTCCTGAGAACCGTTAAAATAGACGGTGGGTTCGGCGACGTAGTCACTTTGCCGTTCCACAAGCTGCACTACGTACCGGTGAACAAGCAGAGCCTCCAGAATTTGCATATTGAGATAAAGAACGATCAGAATACTCTGATTAATTTCTCCTACGGAAAAACGATCATCAAGCTGCACTTTCGCCCAGTGCCAAAGATCCCCGTTTAAAAAAAAAAAAAGAGAGAAAGCTGAGGGGGGTGGGAGAGCATGGCGTACCACAATTCGCAGAGATTTATTCAGTATTACACCAGTCAGGCGGGACATGGGCTCCCCGGTTTTGCGGGGAGCCCCGTGATGTACGGGCGTGGGTTGGGCTCCATGCTCAGTAGGGCTTTTAGATTCGTTTTACCCTTTCTTAAGCGTGGAGTTGATTTAGCGAAACCTCATTTGAAATCGGCGGCCAAAGGAATAGCTTCGGATCTCGCCAGCTCTGTAATCAGCGGCCGTTTTACAAACACCGGTGACCCCAAGCAGGAAGGCTCTGGTCTGCTGTTGCTATCTCAGAGGGGTAGGAAGAGAGCCCCAGCGCCTTTACCCAGGCAGCACGGTCATAAAAAACCTCGCAGCGGCAGAGCTGTCAGGATTCCCAAGTCTCGACCTTCAAAGAGAAACAGGAAACCCCCCGGGGACATATTTTAAGAGCATAAGGAAGAATGGCTCTAGCTCACCGCCTCTCGGCCGAATGCACCAAATCTGAGCTGGACCTGTTTGCGGCCCCTATGACGCAATTATCCATAGATCAGACCAATTATGTAGAAATCAACCCATTAAATTCCATTACCGATCAGGATGTTTTGGATTTCCTAATACCGGGGTCGGGCAATTTCTATCTGGACCTCAACTCTACACTGCTATATCTAAGGCTCAAGATCGTTAGGGCGGACGGCGCCCCCCTGGTTGACGCTGACCCCTGCGGTATTATACAGTACCCACTAAACTGTATATTCTCTCAGCTGGACGTGAGTCTGAACGACGTCCTGATCAGTTCCTCATCGGCCACGCACCCCTATAGGTCATTCATAGAGACCCTGCTCAATTTTTCTACGGATACGCTAGAGAGTCAGTTTTCGGCAGGGCTCTGGTACAAAGACGGCGGAGCCGACTTGGATAGCGTGGACATCACCCCCCAGGGCCCTAACGTGGGGTTGCAGAAGCGAGCTGCCTTCTGTAGAAACTCTCGGGAATTCTCTCTGATAGGCCCTGTACACGCTGATATTTTTTTCAGCGAACGAATGCTGTTAAACAATGTGGATATACGCTTAAAGTTTGTAAAGGCTAAAAGCGATTTTAGTCTCATGTGTAGAAATGACGCCGATTATGAGCTGAAAATACTGAGGGCCAGCCTGTTTGTGAAAAAAGTGGACGTCTCCCCGGCGGTGTCACTGGGTCACTCGGCCGCTCTCATGAAAGCAAACGCCCTGTACCCTATAAGCAGGGTAGTCGTTAAAAATTACACGCTGCCCGCGCAGTCGCGGGTCTGCCCGCAGGACAATCTTTTCCTGGGCAACTTACCGCGCTACATCGTTTTGGGGATCGTGGACCACGCCGCGTTCGTGGGCACGCGAAACAGAAACCCATTCAGGTTTCAGCATTGTGACCTGGAATTTCTGAGTCTCTCTGTAAACGGTCGACACATACCCAGCAAACCGTTCCAGCCCGATTTTAACGCGAGGCAGTCGGTCAGAGAGTTTTACAACCTTTTCCTGGCTACAAACAGGCATTTAAGGGATTCGGCGCTATGCATTAACCGTGAGGATTTTGAAAACGGATACTCGCTATTTGCTCTCAATCTCTCCCGAGACGACGAGCTGGACGGAGGTGCCCTGTCACCCGTCATCAGCGGCACGTGCCGTCTGGATTTAAGGTTCAGAGCCCCGCTACCTCGAACAATGAGTCTCATCGTCTACGCCTGCTTCGACACCGTGATTGAAATAAACTCCAAGAGACAGGTTTTGGTGGACTTTTAATCATGAACACTCACCAGCTGGAATGCCTTTTACAACCCCTGCTGGGGGATGCTTTTGGAGGTGTGTGGGCTAGCGATTTATTACCCACCAGCGTACAGACGAGGCCCACTTTTCTGGTCGCAAACACGCACGACAGCAATAGAGAGGGTGAACACTGGATCGGGATAATTTTGGAGCCCCAAGAGGGGAAAGCCTCCTTCTTTGATTCTTACGGTTATCCCCCCGATTCCCCTTACTATCCTAAAAGTTTTATGCGCTTCTTGGGGAGGCACGCTAGCGAAATAAGGTATAATACGCGTCAAGTTCAACACGACTTTTCCTCCACGTGCGGGGCCCACGTCTCCTTTTTCCTCTACCAGCGCTTCAAGGGACTTTCATTTCAAGAGACTATGATGCTGTACTCTGATGACTTGAGGAAAAACGACGCTCTAGTGTCCAAGTTTATCAAGAAATATTCAAACTGTATTAGCCGTGTTAATGCCGATAAACTTTCAAAGCCGCAAAATGTATGTTCCTTAAAACTATTTAAAGATTGTTATAGTTGTTAGATTATTGTAGAGAAAAATAAAAAAAAAAAACACCGTGACACCATTTATTCAATAAAATCAACATTTTATTAACCATCTTTTTTCGTTGTTACAGGCGTCTTTTTTTTTTTCCCCACACGCATAAAACACTTAATCGCTGTAATCTATCCACGGAGAATAAGGGGTACCCTTTAAAGGCCATAAACGATATTCAGGGGAGGAATCACGCGGTGTGTGAGGGGTACCCACAAGCGGAGAGTCGTCCGTACTAAATTTTGCACGTCTCTTGCGCTTCTTTTTCGCAGGAGGGGGCGAGGAGGGTGGCGGGGGACCCCTCGCCGTGGCGTTTCCAGCGCCGTAATCTTTAAGATGGCTTAGGGCTTTCCTAGCTTGAATGTTACCGACGGTCGTGAGGGGGATGTTTAATTCGGATATTACGTTTAAAAAGGGTTCCCAGCCTTTAGGATATCCGACGGCCTGGGATTTCGGCTGGGATAAAGTTTTCATCAAATCCAAAATATGGGAACCTTTAATGGGACTATCTCTGATGATGAGTTCACCCGACTGGGTCCAACGTACTGCCCCGTCGGAATCGAGCAGTTTCTGCATGATGTACCCCACGTTCTTTCTAGCCCTGGGCGCCACTTGCTGGACAACTTCCTGTACAGATTTGTCCCTAGTCGCGCCGCCGGGCTGTCTCTCCTCCTCCTCCTCCCCCGGCACATCTCTCTTTTCCTCATCCGTTTTTTCTTCCCGCTCGGTAAGGATAATTTCTCGCCCCTGATTTTCCTCTTTTCGGACTAAATTCAGATACCTCTGTAGCAATTGGTTGTGTTGGCGTAGCCATTTACTCTAGGTATATGTAGGGATAGATTATATATCACTTTGTACGGAGGAAAAATACACGACATACATCGGTTCTCCGTAAACCGGAAACAGAAGAGAGCTTCTTTATTGGTACAGCCGTATTTATACAAAAAGGTACGTTGTACGCATGACGTATGAGATCACATACGTTAACACCCCCACTTGATCTCATACAATACAGTATATCTACTACTACAACAGTATAACAGTGACACATATTTCTTATTTGGGTGATTTGTATTTACACACCAAACATAAATTTCACAAATCTCTCCACCTTAAACTTAGTCATGGGTTTAGTCATGACGTCTGCCACCATATCCTCTGTAGGACAGTACTCAATCAAAATTCTCCCATCAGTAACAGCCGAACGAACAAAATGATACCTAATGTCAATGTGCTTAGATCTTTGGCGGCAAACTGGATCCTTGGACAATGCTATCGTGCCTTGATTGTCCTCAAAGATTTTTACTGGTGCATACTGACAATTATTCTCTATCCCATTCATCAGTTTCTTTGGTATAAACACAATGGTCTGCGGGGTTTTGTGCAAAACCATTTTCAGTTAAGTAATCATTAAGCATCCTGTTCCAATTTCTACCGGATTGTTTGAGACCATAGAGTGATTTGTTTAGTTTACAGACTAACTTTTCACCCGTGTCAGATTTTACCTCAAATCCCTCTGGTTGTTCCATATATACATCACAATCAATAGGAGCATGCAAGTACGCCGTCTTAACATCCATCTGGTGTAGGTTAAGATCATATTGTGCTGCCAATTGCATCAGAACACGTATTGAGGTAAGACTGGCAGTTGGAGAGAAAGTCTCCTTGTAGTCCACCCCCATCACCTGATTGTAACCTTTAGCGACATATCTGGCCTTATAGGTTTCTGTCTGATCTACATTACTTTTGACAGCATATACCCATTTACCCCCCACTTCACGTTTGCCCTCTGGTAGGGTAGTTAGTGTAAATGTATTGTTCTCCTGAAGAGAATCCATCTCATCTTTCATAGCTTTAGCCCAAATCTCTGCTTTAGGTGAGCTCATAGCTTCTTTGAATGTTTGTGGCACATCACACATCCTGTAACAATAGTCAATGCTAATTGATGCCTGATCATTAGACCTTGTATCAGTAACATACTCAGAGAGGTACTGTGGAGCCCTCCTATCTCTTTTGGGGTAGCGAGACTCAATTCCCTCAATCTGAGCTGTATCAGTCATATCCCTGCTATCAGAAGTACCCGGGGATTCTTTTACCTTCCCTTCCTTCTGCTTAGTTACAGTTACCGTCGGTCTAGATGACACATATCTTTCCTCAAGGAAATCCTTATCAAACATCAATGAATCTGTCTGAGATTCTTTCTCACTTATATTCTTTGTGACAAACTTCACCAGTCGGTGTTTCAGAACTTTCTTTGTGTCAGGGTAGTAGACTAGATATGCAGGGCTGTTTTTGTCATAACCTACGAAAATTCCCTTATCACATCTTGTGTCTAACTTCTTCTTATCATGCTTGTATGCGTAACATACAGACCCAAATACTTTCATCCTAGACAAGTTGGGTTTCTTGCCTGTAAGCATGTAGTGGGGCGTTTGACTTGTCCTGTTATTAAAGCATCTATTGCGTATCACTGCAGCTGTCATTATAGCATATGTCCACAACTCTTTTGGTAGATTACACCCAATTAACATGCATCTCGCCATGTCAAATAGTGTGCGCCAAATCCTCTCTGCTGTGCCATTTTGATGTGGCGAATACGGTGCAGAGAACTCATGTCTAATGCTATTCTTATTAAGCAAAGACCGAAATTCTTGTCCCGTGAACTCAGTGCCATTATCAGACCTAATGCACTTCACATTCCCATAAGGGGTTACATCAGCTAGAAACCTTTCTGCAGCTTTCGCTGTATCACTCTTAGCTTTCAGGAAATATACAAACACTGTACCTGAATAGTCATCTGTAAAAGCAAGAGCATACTTAAATCCATCTTTTGCTATAGGGTCTATAGGACCGGCCAAATCAGTGTGGACGAGCTCAAGTGCTGCTTTCGCACGAGCATCTGCTTCCCTATTTCTGCTTTGCACAAATTTACCTTGAGTGCATACCTCACAAATCAGTTTGGACTTGTCAAATTTACCCTTAATCTGCATGCCCTCTACAACATCCTGCAACCTGGAAACATCATCATAATTGCAGTGGCCTAGTATTTCGTGCCAAGTTTGAATATCATAACAACCATTACAAAAATCACTGGTGTCATTACTTTCACTAACAGTGTCCAAGTAATACAGTCTATTATATTCTTTTATCTCAAACTTTGCACCACTTTGATGGATGAGTTCATCATGTCCCTGCTCGAACTTGATTGACGCTCCGCTGGTTGTCGCTGCTTTTACCGAAAAGATGTCCTGTGGATATGTCGGGATGAACAGCGCGTCTTTCAGTGTAGCCTTTATTCGTTCTCCCTCGCGGTTCATCAGGTTCACCTCCGCGTCGCCTCTTTTGAGCGCAACGCCGTTTGCCCTGGTGCCATCGGCCAATTCTATAAAATGTTTCTCTGGCCGGAAAGTGTGATCAAACTTCTTGAACTTTCCGATGTCTGTTATAATGTGCGACGTTGCTCCGGTATCAACCATCAGGCCTCTGTGGTTCAGTCCGTTTGGTTGGAGATGGCTGGCCTTGAACGTATATGTGTGCTCGCACTCTTCTTCATCAGCCACTTGTTTTACAATGTCCTTTCTCTTACGCCTGCAAAGTGCATCTGTGTGCGTCGCGCTTTTGCAGTGCCCGCACCATTGTTTTCTCCGTCGTTCGCTTGGACATGCCCGGGCCTTGTGTCCCTTCACTCCGCAGTTGTAACAGACAATGTCGGGGCCTGTAGCCATCCCCCTCCCTCGAAAAGTAGCATTTGCTTTCATCACGTTATCATCCGAGCTGGCGCGAAATTTCTCTGTGTCCTCAAAACTTCTCAGTTTTGTCTTAAATTCCGCGAATGTCAAATACTCGTCGCCTTGTGTAACGTGGATAACAAATGGCTTAAACGACTCCGGCAAACCTTTCAGAATCATCGCAATCAAAAGTCCATCACTCAGTTTTTCTTCGGCATTTCTAAGTGCTGTTATTGCCGTTTCAGCCCTAATAATATACTCTGTTACACTTTCATTAGTACTTTTCTGTAGAGAAGTTAACTCCGTGTACAGGCTAATCACTCTAGGTTTCCCTTTACCTGCGTAATAGTCTCTCAATATCTGAAGAGCTTTTCTTCCGTTATCCGTTGCATCTCTCATAACTAACGAGAGGCTTTTATCATCCAAGAACTGAATCATTTCTGCATATACCTCTTCATTTTTCTTTCTGTCGTTTTCAAACTCGTCGTCTTCATCATCTGAGGTGGGCTCACTCAGGATGGTATCTTTCAGCCCCAGTAAGCGCAGATGGCCTAAAAACTTTGTCTCCCAAAGTTCGTAATTTTTCTCATCTCCGTCAAAGCACAATCTTTGCCACCTACTTCCTACATCCCGCGCCCTGGGCCCATAACCTGTTGGCGTAGCCATTTACTCTAGGTATATGTAGGGATAGATTATATATCACTTTGTACGGAGGAAAAATACACGACATACATCGGTTCTCCGTAAACCGGAAACAGAAGAGAGCTTCTTTATTGGTACAGCCGTATTTATACAAAAAGGTACGTTGTACGCATGACGTATGAGATCACATACGTTAACAGGTTGTATCTCTTTACTTTTTCGTGCGAGTTCATACCCGGCTGATTTAATAAACCGTGCATCTGGGTTTCAAGTTCACCCAGGGCCGATTCCCCGATGGTGGTGGTATGCGGGGTCGCCCTCTGGGTCAGCATACGGAGTTGTTGGGGGCTCAACAGGAACATTTTTTTTACCTCGCTCATGCCGGTGGTGGAAAAAACAAACACACAAAAGCTAGTTAGCCGTCTTACTGGTGAACAGGCTTGTGATGAATGGCAGAGCCACTGACAGCAGCGGTAACAAAAATCCTCCTTTCTGAAGCACGGCCTTGCGTTTCCTCGCGACGCTGTTTTTCTTACAGGCGAAAAGCTTAATCAGCCTTTTCTGCTTCTTAAGCTTGTTAAATTGAGCTACGGATAAAGGTATACGGCCTCTTATAAGATTGAGACAGATTTCGGAGAGAGCCAAAATTATGTTATTAGATGGGTCCGAAAGAATCTTTTTACGTTTCACCCCCCTCATCCTCTGTAAAACTTTAAGGGTCGGCAGTTGTTTCCTGAGATGCTCGGACATGGCTCAGTAATGTTAAATCAATCAATCAATGGCTCGCTGGTAGAAAGAGGACGGGAAGCGTCCCCGGTAATAAACCGGTCCTGAGTCGGAACTCTTCTGGGCACGTGGCTCTTAAATCGACCAATAAATACCCGTGTGCGGGTCGAGTGGCCTCTTCATAGGCATCTAGAAAAAACTTTTTCTGCCAAGGAAACATTTGCTGAGCTAAAACTTTGATTTGCATTCTGTCCCGCACATTCTTAAACAGACAATAATAAGTAGTATTTAGGCCTATAGTCCTACTGTACTTGCCCTGGTGAAATACGTTCTGCACTAGGTATATGACCGAGATTTGACGGTGATGTCTGAATCTCGTGAACGCTTCTGCCACGAGTTTATTTTCGGACGCGCTGTCCATCAAATCATCGATGATTATCAAGGAGCCGGAGGGGAAACGCTCCTCATCTTCCCAGCTTTTAGGCAGCCCTTGTATAAATTCAATTTCGCTGATCCGATCACGCAATTCATCATAAAGCGGCTGATGGGAAGCGTAACACCACACAATTTTTTTAACGGGTCCCCCTATGAAACAGTGACTCTGATTTAACAGCAATTCTTTAGTAAAATAGGTTTTCCCCGAAGAACTCGCCCCGGCGATTATCGCCGTAAACGGCAATTCTAAACGGTGATCAAAGTCGACCTCTCTCACGTCGCTACCCATCATCTTCCAAAAAAACACTGATGAAACGGTAAACACTACCCTATTGTTTTAAATCCTTTCCACACACACACACATACACACACACACACACACAAACCCAAAATGCGTGTATAAAAGTTTTTATAAAATCTTGTGATAAATGTACAAAACATTTTCGTACACAAGTTACATTTTAAAACAAATGAACATCTTTGAAAAAAACAACTTTAAAAAACATCTTACTTTCATGATACATTTTAAAAAACTTTCACTTTAAAACATCTTACTTTCATGATACATTTTAAAAAACTTTCACTTTAAAACATCTTACTTTCATGATACATTTTAAAAAAACATCTTTAGAAAAACTTTCATTTTAAAAAACAAATGTACATCTTACTTTGAAAAACTTTTCATTTTCAAAAAACATCTTACTATGAACATTTTAAAAAAACATCTTTGGAAAAACTTTCATTTTAAAACATCATACTATGAACATTTTTCATTTTAAAACAAATGAACATCTTTGGAAAAGCTTTTCATTTTAAAACATCTTTGAACATTTTACATTTCAGTAACCAAAAGGCAGAGTTTCCCCGCTAGTCAACAATCTGCGTTTGTCGTAGACGACCCTGACCTTTTTGTCTAGAGGCCTATTAAACAGTCGAAAACTTTTCATGTCGCGTTCGATTTTGTTGTAGTGCGTCATTATAGGGGGATCATTCCTACATCCACCGATGTAGTTTTCAATCAATCCAATCATACTGTCAAGGTTTACCTTTTGACAGGCTTCATAATTTAGAGTTATACCCTTACATTTCAACTGTGTTTTCCCGTTGTTGAGTCGGTAACAGTAACTTTTTGGTCCCAGCGCACCCCACGAAGCAATGTATTCGTCGGGGGCTAATTCGGACGTGAGCTCCCCCAGGTAATTGCCTAAGGTCGGCTCATATTCACCCGGCCTGCTTATGTACACGATGCTGTCTGTGTCGTGATACAGCACCCTACGCCCCAATTTTTCCAGTTCTTTGTAAAGCGTCAGCCGCCCCCACGCGGTAGTTTGACACGCTATGAATATGTTGGTCTTTCCCGGCGGCACTTTGTAGGAAGACCTGTATCGCCAGCGGATGAGGGCGACCTCGTCGTTGACAAACGCGAAGCTGGAAATCTCGTACAGCTCCGAGCATAAAAAATTAAAAAACTCCCCCGGGTCAGACACTATACATGTCTGGAGCATGTTGTTCCTCTGCGCCAGTTTACCCCACAGAGAGTTAAGCAGAAGCTTGGCCACCTGCCTCTTGCCACCGTTAGACACGATCTTATCGGGCTCCAATTGGATCCCCTCGCGCTCGAGATAGTTTTCAATGTAGTCCCTGCGACCCGCGTCATCGGTCGCGTCGTCGGGGTAGCCCGAAGCCTGCTGCTTCACTTTGAGAAAGGTTTTAATGTATTCTCTAAACAGGTCGCCGCTGGTCTGGGGAAAATGCCACACTTCGTGCACCTTCACGACAGTATAGCCCCTGTCTAAAGCCTGATTGAGCTCCGCAGAGACCCACACGCCGGTCAGCGCACGCTCTGCGTCAGAATGACCACAGCTCCCCTCTTGCCTGTTGTCGATCGCGCACGTCCTGCACAGTGTAAACACGAGTTTCCCATTTGGCAGTCTGCTGGGTAGGACGGGGAAAAACAGCTCGCGCGGGGTGTTCACAGTGGCTTTGATCAGGCCAAAGTATTCATTCAGAGGTTTAAAATTTGAATGAATGATTTCCGGGTGCCCCACGGGGAATTCACATTTAGCCAGAGTGTACGGGTACAGCGACGTGAAATCCACGTAGTGGACGCGCTCTTCCCCCGTGACGTCGTAACGCAGGCGAATCGCCGACGTCCGACCCCCAAACAGCGCTTCTCGCGGCCTAAGGGGGTCAGGGGGCTGAAAGTCTGACAGGAAACTCTGCACTTGTGGGTCGTGAGTTTTAGCGTGAGCCCATTCGTGTTCCCAGATGGATTCTACGTTCATATTAAACTCTTGGCGCAACACCTCGAGTTTTTCCCTTGTTTTAACGTACAGGGCACCGAAGCTCTCGCGGGTCAGGGGGCAGACATCGTGTTCATTGTTGCACTTAGGACAGCCGTGAAACTGGCAGCCTAGAAACTCGAAAGCCCATTTCTCTCCCTCTATCTCAGCGTATCCGTCTAGGTGAAAGCGCCCCACGCGCACTTCACCCCCGCGCAGCGCGTGTCGAATTTCTATGCCGCGCGTGCGGCCCACGAATTCCAGCCACTGGATCGAGACGTTGGAATAACTTTTGTATTGCCTCCTGTAATCCCAGACGTCCGGGATCGCGATCGTATCTCTGGGCAGGAAATTTGTCCTGTAAACCAGCAACGCGGCCGAAGCGATGGTCGCCGTGGAGAAGGGGTCGCAACCCGTGAGCGTTTCAAACTCCTGCAGGAAGCGCAAGCAGCCCTCTCTCAGAATCTCCACGTCGTTCTTACAGTAAGCGATCATCTCTTTGTGAAAATTAAAGGTCTGGTGCTTTACACCGTCGTACCATTGATAAAACTTGTCGCGTTCTTTGCAGGGCATTTGCTCGGGCCCATACTGATCGGGAGGAGGGTAGGGCCCCACGTAACTAAACTTTTCCATGTCTGTGAAATGATGCGGAAAATAGCCTTTTCGCATCTGAGTCGAGCACCCCATTGCATCGGGGATTTTTCTCAACGGCATGCTTAGAAAGCAGTGACTGTCGATGTACCTTTGCTCAAACACGCTGTCCAGGATGAGAATGATTTTATTCCCCTGTGACACCACACGCGGTTCCACTCCTTCCTTCACCATAGCGTTCAGTATTATGTAATTATCGAACGCCTTTCCATAGTGACTAATGAAACACGTCCCTGTATAGTAGGGCGTCCTGAAATGTCTGAGAAAGTGCAGCGCGCAGTCTGGCCCCTCGGCGGTCAATGTCTCATTCTGATCGGAGATGGCGCACACGTAAACCGGGATATGGGTACCCGAGCTCTGGGATGTTTCAAAGTCAAAAAACACATATTTGGGGGGCTTTTTACTGCCCTCGCCGCTTTGGGCGACCGCTTTCCCTTTGTTAGATTTCTCGATTGGATTTAAATAGCAGAGATGTGGGGTGGATATGTCTGATTCTGCTGACTGCAACTTAGCGTCGCATATATTACATTTTACTGTTTTACACGAGTGCGGTTTTGGGTTCTCGGGACTTTGGTAGTAGTTGAGCCCGCAAGCTTTGCATTTTTTGAACTTGTCACAGGGGCTAGCAATCTCCCCCCTAATGGGGCAGACCCTCGGCGTACGGTGACGCTCGAAGCACATGTTATTTAAGCATCTGAGATTACACCGCTCACACACTATCCCCGGTGTGATTTCACCTTCTTTACAATTAGTCTGACAGACGCTGCAAAATTTTCTACAGCGATGAGAATGAGGCGAATCGTACCCTTTGAAACAGCTAGTGCAAACGTAGCTCGCCCCTAAGAAGCCCTTGGCGCTTTTAATGCCGTAAAAATGCTCCTTGTGTAAAAAGAAATACACCACCCGTCTATCGTCGGTAGGTGTGGGTGTCTGGTAAATTTGGAGATTGTTTGAATAATGTTGTTGATAATACACCACTGCTTTGCAATCAATGATTTTCTCAAAATTGATAATGTCATTCAAAGCGACTGCGTAGTCGGGGGTGAAACCCGCTTTCTCCTGTAACTCCAGGCCGAGCTTTTCAGCCTCTGCGTCAGTGAAGTTTTCGTGCAGCAGATGAGCCAAATTTATGGCGAAACACGCTCTGCTGTCGTTCTGAATGATAAACATGTGTTTGGCTTTTTTAGAAATTATTTCTGAAGCTAACATGGTCTGTAGTTTACGTTTGTTTCCAACGCCGCCACCGCGTGGGATATTTATTACGTCTACTATTACTTCTAGGTTGGAATCATTTAAAATCTCTTGATTAGACTGAACCAAGCGATCCAACAATTGCTGGAAATTTGTCAGCTCCCCTTCCCCATACCGTACAATTTGCGACAACTCGTCATTTAAAAAGTCACCGCGCAGGGTGACCTGTATATAAGCTCCCCATGCGGCGTAAGGTATCGCCTCATTCACAATATTTTGAAACCCCTCGATTACATTTTCATAGTACTCGCGGAAATTGCCTTCGTTTCTAGGTCGCGGAATATTTAGAATCCGCCTAATCTGTACATTATTGAATCTGCGGCGATGCACGACCCCGTCAGGCTGGTGATCCAAGTCACCACCGCCACCGTCCTGTTCAACATTTTCAAATTGCCCCAGTCCCAAGTCATTTTCAATCTCCTCGGCATCGAGAAGAAATTCTACGTCTGACAAGACTTCCCACAATTCAGAATCCGCGGGGGACCACGCGACCTCGTCGTCGGGCAGCACCGCTTCTGCTTCAGAGCCCCTTTCATTTAACATGCTTATTAATGTCTCTAAGGACGGTAGGAAACAGGGCTCTTGGGCCCTGGACTCACCAGATGCCGCGGGTGGCGAGTCGTGTTGATAAACCGCATCATTTTCATCATTATTAGCGTTGTTGATGATGTCTATTTCATTTAATAACGCTTCGGGTATAGGCGCTGGTGGTGGTGCTGGCGAGTCGTGTTGATAAACCGCATCATTTTCATCATTATTAGCGTTGTTGATGTTGTCCATTTCATTTAATAGCGCTTCGGGTAGAGGAGGGGGTGTTGCTCCGTCCATATCTGCTGATTCAGGTCTTGCGTAGATTTTCTCTTGACCGGTCCGCGCCGTCTCTCTTGTACATAGAAAACAGGGAATACCTATTATTAGAATAAGTTATTTTTAATGTATAGCGTTTATCATATGTATAAAAGAAATAATATACTCACTATATGGAGTTTTCTATCCGCAGCGTCTCCCGTAGAGAAAAAAACAAACCCAAAATAGCAGAATCTCTAAAAATAAAATAATTATTTTAAGTTATTTTATTGTATGGTGTTTATCATAAAACACGCATAAAAGAAATAATATACTTACTCTATGCAGGTCCCGAGTAGTTTTCTCTTTCCAGTAGGGCAAGGCCTTGATGATACTGGGTGTGGGGTACTTGTGTCTCTTTACCAAAGGAGTGAAACCCGCATACTAAAAATTTCTGTGGTTGGTTACTTTTTAGGATTCTTTAAGGAGAAATATACGTCCTGTCAAGTTTTATCTGTTGTCTATTTCGATGTACGTTTTAACTGCGTAGACGGTATGGGGGGAGTCGGGGGGAAAAGACAAAATTTACTGAAATACAAAATGTCAAACTTGATGTGTGGCGGGGAGTCGGGGGGAAAAGACAAAACTTCAACCAAAATTTACTGAAATACAAAGTGTCAAACTTGATCTGTGGCCGAAATTACAGTTTGACCGGGATTTGACCTATCGGGATGTACATAGGTTGCATGAGGAAAAACACAAGGCCAAACTGCTACTGCTGCAGGGGGGTGTCGGCTTTCACACACACACACACACACACACACACACACACACAGACGGTCAAACTACTGCTAAGCGTTTTTTTACTGGACGTCAGACCCAGCTCCTCCTCTCATTCTTAGCTCCAACTTGGTCATTCTCACAGGATTTCTTTCAGTCTCGCGCAGCACAACTCTCAGCTCTCCGGCATCGCTCTCTCCGAGTCCTTTGCGGATTATCCAAAGCCACGGGACCTTACCACGGTACTGCACCAGACACAGCATCGCTCTCTCAGAGCCCTTTTCTACAGATTCTCCAAAGCCACGGACCTTACCACGGTGGTACAGCGTACGCTCACACTCCATCAGGTAACCCACCCCCACTCAGACCCAGTGTTTGGGACCTTAACCCCCCCCTGCTCAGTCCCCCCTGCTCGGCACCCGCTGGATGCAGACAAAACACCACACTCATAAGCACTCTCCTCAATATAAAATAATAATTACATTATAATAAATAATTAAATAATAATAAATAATTAAATTATAATAATTATAATAAATAAATAAACTATATACAAATAAACCCCTATCCCAACGCTCAACTGGCTCACAGCCAAAAAAAAAAGCCCCCCCTCCCACTACCTCATGACGTCACCCGGCTTGCAGCCCCCGCCTGTCACTTTTTGATTTATTTGACCTTTGTGACCTTTGACCCAACCTGTCATTTTGACAAAACCGGCATTCTATCTCTCTCTGTAAGATGTCTTATTTCCTCCAAAGACAAATAACCTACAATTGAAGGACACTTTTTTCCTTGGGTCTCAGGAGGCTAAAGCACTTTTAAGTTGTCTTATGATTTGGTGATTGGACTTGACGGAAAAGGAGTTAATTCATTCAATTGTTCATTGTCTTTCTCTTGTTAATCTGTAGAATACCAATTATGATGATGACATCAACACAGATGTTCACATGAGTAACACTTCGACCAATGAAGAGGAAGAACTCAACAATTCCAGCAGTGAAGATGAACTCAATAATGAGAACTCTTCCACAACCAGCCTGTTGGATATGGACATTCAAGAGGTACACTTGTAATAACAGTTTTAGCCTCATTGGCATGTTTTGTTTTGGGGTGGGGCAATACACTAGGCCAACTTTGTTATCATGTAATACTCTTCAGAGGGCTTCAGTGACACCCTCACCAAAGTGTCAACAGTGCAGACGTTTTACAGTACATGTAGTGAGAGGTTTGCTGTAGTAGTTGAGAGCATTCATAAGACATAATGGACAATTTAGCTTAATTGTGGTACATTTTGACCTATCCTCTAGCCCAGGGGTAGCCAATCTTACCCGCAAAGGGCCGGTGTGTATGCTGGTTTTTGGGATAACCAGTAGGTAAGCTGTTCAAACCCAGGTGTGAGGACTCTTCAGCCAATCAGTCCTCTAGTTAGTAATCTAATTAGGGAGTTGCAGCGAAAACCCGCATACACAGAGACCTTTTGCGGATAAGATTGGCTACTCCTAACCCATGTGTAGACGAGTGACAACATTGTCAGCAAAAAGCAAAAGCTACAGCAAACCGCCTGCACAATTTCAATCATTGTTTTATTAACTACATCTTTCATTCTCTTTCCTTTGTTCGCATGTAGAATTATAATAAAGATAACCAAATCAACACAGGAGAACACTGGAGTAACACTTCCAACAGTGAATATGAAGATGATGAAATCAACACTGAGAACCCTACCACAAGCCAGTTGGATGTGGACATTTCAGAGGTAAATGCACCATTCTATGTGGTAGTATATATATACGTTTTCTTTGTGTAAATGTTTACTCTTTTAATTAATTACTTCAAGTAATCTTTTTCCCTTGTCAACCTGTAGAATGAGGAAGCCCTGTCACATTCTGAAGAGGACTTGATTGATGCTGCCAGTAATGAAGGTGAAAACCATGCTGACGATGAAGACGTGATGGAGAGTAATAGTGCTAGAGAAAAGGCACCCGAATTTCCAGTGGTATGTAGACAGTGGTTCAATAACACATTGCTAGTAGTTACTGTAAGCCCATTACATAAAATTAGAGCATTTGGAGACAATACTACATAATAATAATAATAATAATAATAATAATAATAATACATATACTGTATGTGCTAACTGTACCTATTGTTCCCATCCAATCAGCATATATATTTCTACTGTGCCTAGATCACACGGGGAAGCTACAGTGTGTTGCCTAACAATGTTAGTTTTTGTCAAGGCATGACATTTTATAATTGCGTGATGTGGAGTAGAGGAAGCACATAGTGAGGCAGCCTGAAGTTAGGCAGTTTCAAAATAACAGTATCTGTAGAAGTAAAAAATGTGTAGGTTACAGGTCTAAATGGGTTAAACATTACAAGTATCATGGGTTAAATTGCATTTTCAGTAAATTACAGTATTTTGTGTAACCCTTAGGAAAGTTACTTTCTAGGCTATGAACCAATTGTGAATTTTGTAATAAGGGTAAAATACTTTATGCTAGACTGATATTACTACTTAGGTTTCTGCTGCACATTCTCATTTATACATGCTTCTTAAAATCTTTTTTCCTATATCTATAGGGCAGTGAAGACAAAGCAGATGGTGACAAGCCCCTGTATCCTGGTGCACCTGTTTCAAAGGGAGAAAGTTTATTGATGCTGATGTCCTATGTGCTGCGGAACAATTTAACGGGCAAAGCACTTACTCATTTACTGGAACTGTTCAACATAATGTTTCCAGGTCTGATTCCACCCTCACATTACCTTTTCCATAAAGAATTTTGAAGTTCAACACAGTCTGAAGTTCATTTTTATTGTGAAAAATGTTTAGCATACTGTACCTTGGCATTAGTGCACACTGTCCCTCTCATTGTACCTTTTGCAACACAGTATTTGATGCCAACACAAGTTTAAAAAAGGGCTTATACTTTCTTGTAATTCCCCTTCATGAACAGATTAAACAACTTCTGCAGGAACATGATGTCAGTCTTACTGAAAAAAGTAGATCCTTTGGTGTTATAACTGACATACAGTCTGGTGGAGAATATCAAAAATTGTGTGACAGTGGAGTTCTTGGAAAAGATGATTTGACTCTGATTTGGAATTGTGATGGTGCACCAGTGTTCAAAAGCTCTAAATGTAGCATTTGGCCGATTCAATGCCAGATAATTGAACTGGAACCAGAAATAAGAAAAAGGCACATTTTGATGTCAGCATTATGGTTTGGGCCAACTAAACCATCCATGTTTACATTGCTGACACCATTTGTTAAAGAAGCTTCATTATTAGAGACTGAAGGTATTGACTGGCAAGACAGACAAGGACACGGTCATGTTTCCAAAGTGTTTGTGCTGATCTGTGGCTCTGATTCTGTGGCTCGTCCATTGCTTCGCAACACTAAACAGTTCAATGGTTTTTACGGCTGTGATTTTTGCTTGCACAGAGGTGGTAAATCGTATCCATACGAACAACCTGAACCCCCACTTAGAAATGAGAGGGATCATTTCAGTCATGCAATGTCAGGTACAACTGATGAGCCAGTGTATGGAGTCAAAGGGCCATCTCCTTTAATGCAACTTCAACACTTCCAAATGATAAATGGCTTCATTCCTGAATATCAACACAATGTGTGCCTTGGAGTCACTCGGCAACTCTACACTGTGGTTTGATACAACAAACAGTGATTCCCCCTGGTACATGGGTAAAGAGATTGATGAAGTTGATAGGCGACTTGTAAAAATCAAACCACCTGTTGAGATTACTAGGACACCAAGGTCACTGACTGAAAGGAAGTTCTGGAAAGCTTCAGAGTGGCGAGCATTTCTCCTTTTCTATTCTCTACCTACATTGAAAGGCATACTCCCTGCAAGATTTTGGAACCATTTGTTCCTACTAGTGTTTGGCATATATACATTATTACAGGATACCATAAAGACTGAAAGCATCCTGATGGCAGAGCTAGCTCTAAAAAAATTTGTCATTGTGTTCCAAAGACTGTATGGGAAAAACAACATGACTTTTAATATACACTTGCTAACACACACTGCTCAAAGTGTCAAACAATGGGGGCCATTATGGGCTACATCAACCTTTTCATTTGAATCCAATATGGGCACTCTCAAGAACTATTTCCATGGAACACAGTATGTCCCCTCACAAATAGTCAGAAAGGGCCAAGAACACTATCCACCCAGAACATGAAAAGGTTCAATCTTTTGTTGAAGAACTTTACTTTAGTCAAAGAAAAACAGAATATTGTAAAATACTACATGAACGTGTCAGAGGTTTTGGTCATCCCCCGGTGCAAAAAAGTATTAAAATGTCATATAGGCTTGCCATTGCAAAGTTGTGTGGAAATCTAAGCAACTGCTTCTGGTCTTACAACCGTTTTTTGGTAGATGGAGTTCTGTATCACAGTCAAATCTATGACAGACTAAAGAAGAGATACAACAGTGCTGTGTGCTTGAAAGATGGTACATTTTGTTTAATTAATGACTTGGTTCACATCAAATTTCTGCTTTTTGTTCATGTGCCAAACTATGTTGTGTTTTAGTTGAGGTACTTACTAAATCAGACAGGCCTGTATGTAAAGATTCACAGATCAATGTACAAAGTACTTTCATATATGAGGTTAAAAAAACTGAAACTGTTAATGCTGTGTGGCCTGACGTGATTAAAACAAAATGTGTTCTTGTTGAGACAGATGACACTGTGTACATAACACCATTGCCAAACCCTTATGAAAGGGACTAGAACGTGATCAATAAAGTCGTCAAATGTTTCTCTATTTGTGTGTATGTTTTTAAGGTACATAAAGATAATGCAATTGAGCACACATACTTTTTACTGTAAACTTAAACTCCAGCACTATATGTGTCACACCCTGCTCCGTACGATCCCGATGTGTGCCACGCCCCCCTCATTACCTCGTGTTCAACCCTGATTGTGCTCGCCTGTGTCTTATTAAGTCTAGCTTGTCTTGTGTATTTAGTCCTCGTCTGAGTCAGTAGTCCCCAGTTCCGTCATTGTATTGTCTGTATTGTCCGTGGATGTCCGTCTTTTGGTTAATAAAACCAAGTTTGCCTGACTTCCTGGCTGCTCTCACCTGTTTCCACGGCTCGCTTCCCTGCCGTCCGCTGACAGAATGACGGAACTCTACAAGAAAGGATCCCCCCTAGCCGAGGAGGAGTACCTCGGCTTGGTAGAAGAGGTCCTATACTGGCTGACCCAGCCCGAGATCCAGGAGGATCCCGCGGCTCGCCGGTTAGCTCACCGAAGCCGGGATATCCTGGAGGGGTTGTCTTTACCCGGCGACGCGCACCAAGCGAGCGTGGTGCGCGAAAACCTCCAGCAACTTCGGGAGGTAGCGGCTGCAGCCATGCAGAGGCAGGTGGAACATGACAGCGGGCTGGTGTACAGTTCGCCACCCGCTGATGCGACCCCGCTGCCGCCTACCGGTTCCGGAAGGAGAAAGAAGAGGCGAAGGGGAAAGGCGGAAGAAGCCGCCCCGACTCTCTTCTTGGGAGCGTGCTCCCTTCTCCCTGCCTTGGAGGACGCCTGGGTGAGAGGTGAGCCCCAAGACGCGGAGGACCTGCCTCCTTTGGAGACTGGGGATGCTTGGCCAGAGCGCTGTCCCGGGAGATGGATCAGCGCTGTCAAAGACGCCAGTCCCCGGGTCCCTAAAGCGCGGAAAGGGAGGGCGCATACGCGCTCAGCACCCCTCCTTCCTGCACCGGACCAGTTCGATCCGGACCTGCCGGCTGCGCTGCCTGCTGCCGCCGCCGATCTGCCCGCGGCTGCGCTGCCTGCTGCCGCCGCCGATCTGCCCGCGGCTGCGCTGCCTGCTGCTGCCGCCGATCTGCCCGCGGCTGCGCTGCCTGCTGCCGCCGCCGATCTGCCCGCGGCTGCGCTGCCTGCTGCTGCCGCCGATCTGCCTGCAGCACCGCCTGCTGCAGCTGCCGCGATGCCAGCAGCACTGCCCGACCTGCCCGTCCTGCCTGTCCTCCCTGCTGCAGCTGCCGCCGCTCTGCCTGCGGCACCGCCTGCTGCAGCTTCCGCCGCTTTGCCAGCGGCACTGCCTTTCCTGCCTGCTGCAGCTTCTGCCGCTCTGCCCGCGGCACCGCCTGCTGCAGCTTCCGCCGCTTTGCCAGCGGACCCGCCTGTCCTGCCTGACCCGCTTGCCCTGCTTGTCCTGCCTGCTGCAGCTGCCGCCGCTCTGCCTGCGGCACCGCCAGCTGCAGCTTCCGCCGCAATGCCAGCGGCACCACCTGACCCGCCTGTTCTGCCTGCAGTCCCTGCAGCTGCCACCACTCTGGCTGCGGCACCCGCCGCGGTGCCCCCTGCTGGCCGCGTGCTGGCGGCGCCTGCTGCGGCGCCCCCTGCTGGCCAAATGGCTGCGGCACCCGCCGAGGTGCCCCCTGCAGGCTGCGTGATGGCGGCGCCCCCTGCTGGCTGCGTAATGGCGGCGCCCCCTGCTGGCTGCGTGATGGCGGCGCCCCCTGCTGGCTGCGTGATGGCGGCGCCCCCCCTGCCGGCACCTGAACTGCCCGTCCTGCCGGCACCTGAACTGCCCGTCCTGCCGGCACCTGAACGGCCCGTCCTGCCGGCACCTGAACTGCCCGTCCTGCCTGTCCTGCCGGCACCTGAGCTGCCCGTTTTGCCTGTCCTGCTGGCGCTTGAACTGCCTGTCTCGCCCGTCCTGCCGGCGCCTGAACGGCCTGAGGTGGCCACGGTTACGCCCCCTGCTGGCCGTGTGATGGCGGCGCCCGCCGTGGCGCTCCCTCCTGGTCGCGTGCTGGCGGCGCCCGCCAAGGCGCCCCCTGCTGACCGGACACCCGTGGCGCCTGCCCAAGCGACCCCTGCTGGTCGCACGCCTGCAGCTGCCTCCGCTCTGCCTGAGGTGCACGCCGCGGTTGCGCCCCCTGTTGGCCACGTGCTGGTGGTGCCTGCTGCGGCGCCCCCTGTTGGCCACGTGCTGGTGGTGCCTGCTGCGGCGCCCCCTGTTGGCCACGTGCTGGTGGTGCCTGCAGCTGCAGCTGAGGTCCCGGTGCCGCCTCCGCCTGCACCCAAGCCCACCGAGACGCCCCCTGCTGGACTCATGCCCGCGGCCCTGCCTGAGGCCGCCTTTCCCGTCTTGCCCGCGGCCCTGCCTGAAGCCGCCTCTCCCGTCCTGCCCGCGGCCCTGCCTGAGGCCGCCTCTCCCGTCCTGCCCGCGGCCCTGTCTGAGGCCGCCTCTCCCGTCTTGCCCGCGGCCCTGCCTGAAGCCGCCTCTCCCGTCCTGCCCGCGGCCCTGCCTGAGGCCCTGACTCCCTCGCCGTTACCCCGGCAAGGCCGACGCCCCCCAGGACCCCGCCTCTCCGTCTCTAGCAAGGGACGGGGACATAGGCGTAGGGCCCGGGTCCCGCCCGCCCTGCCCCCTGGCTCGCCCGTTCGGCCCCTGGCTGTGGCTCGGTGGCTGCCTGCGGGTCCTCCGGCTCGGGGTCGGCGGTCGCCGCCGGGTCCCCCCCTGGGTCCTCGGTGCCGGTCCTCGGTCCCGCCTCCGGGTCCGTGTCGGCCGCCTCCGGGCCCCCCTGCTCCGGCTGGGCGTCGGACGGTGCCTTCGCCGGCTCCGGCTGCGCCTCCGCCTGCCGCGGCTTCCCCCTTCTGCCTGCCTGCACCGGTGTTCCCTCCTGCTCCCTCCGTGTCCCCTTTGTCACTCCCTCGTCCCGTTCCCTTGGCCCCTGGGTGGTCCCCTTCAGCTCCCTTCTCCCTCCCGCCTGCGGCCCCTCCGGCCGCTGCCCGTCGCCCGCCTGGGCTTCCTCGTGCTCCCCTTGTTCCTCCTCCCTTTCCGTTCGTCCCGCCTGTCTCTCCTTCTGGTCCCTTTGTTCCTCCTTTTGGCACTCCTGGCCCTTTCGTGTCGCCTGTGGGTGTTCCCCCTGTGTCTCCCTTCTTGATCTGTCTGTCCGCCTTCCCTGTCCTCTGTCAGGTCCTGTCCTTCTTTTCGTCCCTGTTCTTGTTTTGCGTCTCCATCCTGTTCCCTGGTTTTGGTTGACGTTCTGTTTTGTCTTTCAGGTCCTGTTCCCCGGTTTCGTCCCGTCCGTCGCCTCCTCTCTGGCGCGCCCGGTGTGCGCGCCTTTGGGGGGGGGTTCTGTCACACCCTGCTCCGTACGATCCCGATGTGTGCCACGCCCCCCTCATTACCTCGTGTTCAACCCTGATTGTGCTCGCCTGTGTCTTATTAAGTCTAGCTTGTCTTGTGTATTTAGTCCTCGTCTGAGTCAGTAGTCCCCAGTTCCGTCATTGTATTGTCTGTATTGTCCGTGGATGTCCGTCTTTTGGTTAATAAAACCAAGTTTGCCTGACTTCCTGGCTGCTCTCACCTGTTTCCACGGCTCGCTTCCCTGCCGTCCGCTGACAATATGACATGTAAGTTTATAACAGGGGTAATACCTCAAAGCAAATGTGTGTAGTGAAAAATGTTTTTATCATGCTAAATTAAATGTAAGCATGAGTCAATGGCTTGACCATATTCTGTACTTGGATCAAGATATACTAAATGTTACGGCCTCACCAAACAAAGGCTCCCCGAAACATAACAAAGACGCCAAGACCTCTGGTTTAACATTTATTATTTCCAACCACTTAACCATACTTAAAGGGTAATGAAAAACAGACAAAAGGAGATGGAGATCCCAGCCAAAAAGAACAAAAGATGGGAAGTTACTGGGCCAGCCACGCCATGGGCCATCACACCCAGCTCATTCCCCTACCTATTAAAAGAAAAATGTACTCAACCTACTAATCAAGAATCAAACCTTTAAACTAGACCACTAGTAATCTCCAACCCAAACTGAAACAACAAAGTAAAATAAAACCAAACACTCTAAATCATGTTCAGAAGAAAATTACAAAAAGAAAGGGAAAAATTCCCCAGAAGCTGCTGCTGCTGCTGTCAGGGCAGGTGTGAGAGAGATACCCCCCCTCCCCCTCAGGTTCCCCCTTTTCTCTCCTGGAAAATGAATGGATCCAGGTGCTTCATTCCTACAAAGAAAGGCAGAGAGAGCGAGATACAGAGAAAACACTCCCACAGGCAGTGTGCAGTATTGCACCCACATGCCACACGTAACACTAAGTATTAGTACTTTGTGGCAGAAAAGTATAAGCTTTAGTATTAAAGTACAAGTGTAAGTATTAATGTACTTAGTCTTAGACTTATCTTTATACTTATCAGTATAAGTCAGGTATACTTCACTATACTATTCTTAAGTATATAAAATATAGTATATAAAAAGTAAACTTCAGCTATACTGCTTCAGTTTTAGTATAAAATAAGTATACTCGTAGTACACTTGAATAAACTACTTTTTGCTAAGGGTGGTAAGAGTAGAGGGTCTATGCGGTCTAAAAAAACACATTTACAATGAGTAACGTCCGCAGTTTAAGTTGAAAACACATCTACCCACAAAATGTAATTTGAGACATGCATTCGATGAAGAGAATAGCGTTTAGGCTACTCGAAATAGCTATTAGTCTGTGGTGCACTTGCACGCATCTGCTGCAGACAGGTCTTTTATTTGCGCTCTGTTGGATTTTGGCAGGGCGTTTGGTGTGAAGAATCCCCTCGATAAAAATATGTTCCTCTTTTGTGGTGATTTGTGTTTATTCCGACATCACAGAGCGCTGCACAGGTGTTTTCTGTCAGACAAACTATTGTCATGACTTAAATGTTTCCTATACGCGCATATTAGGCTACTTTGAAGGGGAGCGCTGCAGGGACGCTCAAATTCATTATACGAGGATTTCACACTACAAATTTTATTACAGTAGGGCCTGGGCTTAAAAAGAAGGCTAAAAGGTACCAATTGTTTTTTAAAAGGTTGACAAAGCCAGCACTATGATCAATAGCTTTTAATAATTTCTGCAAATGTCTACTTTGCTCTTTCTGTCGGTGCGTTTTTGGAACTCCCCAGTCGTCACCTCTCTAAAGTCTCGAGCTTGCGCTGCATCTTCCGCAGTTATTCAGTCAATAAAGTCTTTGTCTTTTATAAAAAATGTGTAAACCGTGACCCGAATATTATTAAAAAATATATTTTTTTAGTGATTGGATCAATTTTTGCATCACTGGTGCGCTGAGACGTTGGATTTTCTAACCAGATCCCGGATCGTGGGCTCTTAGTGGTGGTTGCAGCTCGGACAAATAATAAATGACTCTTCAAACTCAAAACATTCTTAAATATTAAAGTTTTTTTTCAGGAGCGACTGAAGAGAGATATAAAACGATAAAGTGATTAAAAGATTGTAGTACCGGCAAGAAATGAAAACTACTTTCACCCCTGTCATCCATCCATCTTCCAACCTGCTTATCCTTCTGGGTCGTGGGGGGTGTGGAACCTATCCCGGAAGCTACAGGCACGAGGCGGGGAACAACCCAGGATGGGGGATGATGGGTACACTGACACTCCATTCACTCACACATGCACACCTATGGGCAATTCAGTAACTCCAATTAGCCTCAGCATGTCTTTGTACTGTGGGGGGAAACCAGAGTACCTGGAGGAAACCCCACGACAACATGGGGAGAACATGCAAACTCCACACACATGTAACCCAGGCGGATAAACATTCATTAATAAACAAATAAAACATGTTGGTTGTACTATCAAGCTAAATGCAAACGAGTTTTTAATAATAATGAATAAAAACACACTTAAAAAACATTTGTAAACGTAGTTTATTGACGTGAACTTGCTGTAGACTGTAGAGGTAAGGGTGCACTATGAAACATATTGCTATCAAGATAAATATAAATGAATAAACTAAAACATGTTGGTTGTATTATCGAGCTAAATGCAAATTAGTTATTAATATAATCATTAATAAAGACACTTAAAAAAAACACATTAGTAAACATAGTTTATGGATGCAAACTTGCTGCTGCGGTAAGGGTGAACATGAAACTTTTGGGGTACCTTGAAACTTACGGGGATTCTTGAAACTGCATCATCGCGATTGCATCATCGGCCTAACAGCTGAGCGATACGTCACAGGCAGAAGAAATTTGTTATGACAGCACCACAGCATGCAACTAATCAGAGTTATTTTTTGTGTAATTAATTAATTGAAATTAACATGATATTTCAACACCCCTAATACAAATATATGCATTTTACCTCAATGCTTCCTGTCTGGTCTGTTTTCACTATCTTGTGAATTAGTTGGATACTGCCTAACATTGTAAAGTTGCCCAACGTATTGTTGTGTTGGGTGTGGTTGCATACTGAGATTTCAACATAAGGCCAATTGGTGTAGCAGGCCTAAACCGGCCATTGCCAAGATCTAGATGCTCCAGTCTCAGGTAAGGATAGCTGACCTTGAACAACACCATAAATGGGGTGAAATCAGCAGAGACCTTACATTTGATCCAAGTAACCTGGCCCGGATGGAAGACAACGTCATATCAACCAACTCTCACCAGCATATGGCCCTGAATGGGCTTCAGAGTCTGTACAAGGTTCATAGTTTCTTCAGCTTTGTCATATTCAATCTGCATGATCACTCTCAGCAATATAGCAATAACAGTGACAACTTCAATTCCACCCTCCTGCCCTAAGATTGGGCTCACAAGGCTCACATGGCTGACCAGGAAGTGTACTCTAATGGCAAGGTTTCGATCATCGTTTTCTTTTTTTTTTTTTTCTTTTTTTTTTCCCCCCTGTCGTGTCGGCAGTTAAGCAAGCAGGATGTTAGTCTGGGTGCCTTATTGTGCCAACACTTTTATTTTAACAAGTGGAGCTTCGGATTTAAGCTCCTCTTGTTACTTGAGGTATACTCTTTATTAATCAGTTATATGTCAATGCGCCACAAAGCCGGAGCCGACAGGGGGGGTTAGTGGGAAAAAAAAATCGAGAGAGAAAGTGAGAAAGGAGAGAAAGGGGTGAGAGACAGTAAAATAAATAAATGCATAATAAAAATAAAATAAGGAGGGGGGTCAGAGAGAGAGAGAGAGAGACAGGGAAAGAGAAATAATACATAACAAACAATAGAACAAAAAAGGAAAGAGTGATGAGGACAGCTTCTGCATCTTGCTGCTTTACACCGTATCATCACACCAGCTGCTGTATCTGAAAGATAAGATCCAGGGACACACACAAACAGTATACACACAAAGAAACCAGTGGTACCGCCACGACATGGGACCGTGCCTGTGCCAGTATCCGCTCCTGGAACCAAACACGTCAATACCAACGAAAGAAAATAAATATATACAGTAGGCACAAGCAGACCACCAGGAACACCGTCCAAACATTGTCGTACCCGCATCCGCATCCGAGAGGAGGGAGTGGAAGCCACACACCAACCCCCACACACACTCTCACACACACACACACACACACCCAGACAAGGGGAAAGAGGGATAAAATAGGGGAAGAGAGCCCCAGGCGCTCGTGTGTGTGCGTGTGCGTGCATGTCTATGTGTGTGTGCGTTCTAAGTGTATGTGTGTGCGTGTGCATATGTACGTGCATGTGTGTGTGTACGCATATGTGTATGTGTGTATGTTTGTGTGTTGTGAGTGTATGTATGAGTGTGCAGGTTAACATGGAATGATTCCCAGTGTGTGTGCGAGGCCACAACAACGCCGCCCCGGGGCCCCCAGACGGCCGGGAGAGCCCCGACGGGTCACGGACCCAGCCGCCCCACAGCGGCCAGGTACCCGGGTCCCCGCCACCGGAAGGCTGCGCGCCCACCCAAGGAAGGCAGGGAAGGAGGCACCGGGCGCCCCCCACCGGCAAGCACGAGGCAGGAACCCCACGGCCACAGGCGGTAGCGCGCCGGCCCCCCCCGGGGGCCGGCCACGCAGGCACGGATAGAACCCGGAGCCCGGAGCACCCGCACACCCCGTGGGGGCCCCGCCAGCCCCGGGGAGACCCGCCCCCCCCCAAGAACCCCCACCCGGGGGACCAGGGGGACGCCCCGAGAGCCACCAAGCACACCCGCCCCTGGCTACCCCGACCCCCCCTCCCCCACCCAGATCCCAACCCTCCCTCCCCAGCCCCCGCACCCTCCCTCCCCCAAGTCCCCTCACTGCCGCACCCACACCGCCCCATCATCCACGTGCTCCCCGTACCAGGACAAACATGCAGACACACCGATCCATGCATGCACTCATACACACACTCAGACACACACTCCCAGTCACACCTGCTCGTCTTTGAAGTCCGGCAGCAGATGCCCTGGACTTGCCCAGTGGACGGCCCAGAGGATGTTCCCCACCCCCCCAGATCGCAGGCGAGCGGGCACCCCGCCGGAGACCGGCAGCGCCCCACAGATGCGGCCGCCCCACCCCCGAGCCCACCCGCCGGCGCCCGCCACCCCCGCCACACCCAGGACCCCCCACCCCGCCCCCCCCCCAACCGCCCCCCACCCACCTTGATCATTGATGGTGTACATGTGTGTGAACTAAGGTGTCGTTGAGATATGGGGGAGCATATGGGGAAAAGACACCCATCGCCCCCCCCAAGCCCTAAGTGTCTAAAGTGGAGTTAAAATAGAGGGGAAGGGAGCTGTGCAGTCCAGCTGCGGGCTGCAGAAGCAGCCGACCCAGGACCTGCACAGCTCCCCCCGCCCTCCAAGGCCCTATGTGGAGGAGTGGTGTGACGTGGATGTATGTCTAAAATCATGTATTCGATCATCGTTTTCAAGCAAGTTGAAGGTTCTACCCACCCATCATATGGAATAGGCTCTCCATTAGCTGCAGTGAGTTCCAGTTCTCTGTCCCCCAGAAGCTCACTCAGAGAGCATACTTCCTGTTGAGGTATTTTTGTTTCCATGGGATACCACAATCTAGAAGAACACTCACAGCATACCCACTCATATTACAGTTCAATAAACATTTCTCTCCAATCAGCTTAGCTACTCGATGTGATGTTGACACAGGCTGTCCCCTTGCCATGCCATCTTTTTAAGCAAGACACAGCACAGTGCCCCTCTTCCCTACAAGCAAAGCAGTGATTGCAGTTAGACTGGCTACTGGCAATGCAGTTGGGGCAGCCATATGGAGTATCTTTTCTAGACTGTCTGGTCAGTTTACTGGGGCATTAGCAGATACACTGGAGTCAGGGTATAGATGTTGGTGGCTTCTTTGCTGCTGTAACATTTGACTGTAGGACACTTGCTACTTGAGTGCTCAGCTGATGGATTAGCTCGTCTTTTGTATTGCCGTCAGCATTACACTTTTCTTTGTTCACCTCACTAGTGTTAATGCAGAGTTTTTCAACCGGTGTACCACGACATGCTAATGTGCTGTTAGAAATGACCGGGTGTGCTGTATATATATTATTAAAATATGAATGTTCACCGTCCAAGACAAAGTAAAACTGTGTGGTGTTGTTCACTTCGGGGGGGTGCAGAGACCACATTGGTTTTGTCTGGCACCGGTCTGTTGGTTTCAAAATTAGGAGCATTTTTTGGCTTTATTTTATAGTCCATAATAAGGTGGTCCAGACTGAACCATCCCATGCCAGGCATTCTGCCCACTGGCCCCTCAGACCATAAGAGTGCTCACTGCTGTATATAGGTAACCAGTGGGGCCGCTGAGTGGATAGGCGGCTTCAGGACAAGGTGCAGAAGATGCAGACTCAAGTGCAGGAGACTGTATAAACCAGTAGCAGGCAATAAGAAACAGGAAGTGGGGCTGCAACACAAAATCAGAATAAGCACAGCAAACTCCCAACCCAGATAGCCACACACAGTCCCCATGTGTAAGAATAGACATGCCTATCTGACTCAGGCCGCAACGCATTACTTTGTCTTAGTGACTGTGGACTATGCAGCAAATCGATACCTGGAACTAGTATTTTCAGTAGGACTGTTGCTAAGGAAATATTGTGATGCATATCTCCTGGTACAAAACAACAGAAGTGGTACACTGTGACACCCACAAACAAATGGCCTAGTCGAATGTCTGTAGGGGTTAAAGATTTTTCTTTTTTTTTTTATTAGAAGAAAGTTTAGACAGCAAAACAGTATCATTGCTGCTATTTTATCTTTGCCTATATTGACTGTATGCTGCAAAAGTATGTATGTAGAAACGTACAGTATAGTGGAAACAGAAATTAACCTCACTTCACACATATGATGCTTTAAATATCATATAGACCACAAAGTGTTGAGCACTGCACATTACAGATCACAAAGCAGTACAGAGAGGAGCACAAGTACAGCTTGCTACTGCACATACCAACCAAAGAAAGATAAAAATTCGATCCAAATCAGTACAAACTTTAACATGCATGAGGATATTTATGGTAATGCAGACATCATTGAAGCATATTCGAAACACACCTCCAGCCAAAGGGAACAGACTCCAAAGCGGACTCAGCATTCAGGTATGGACACACAGATAATGATTAATAAGAGTACTGTGAGTTTGTGCAGTAAAATTTAAGTTCAGTACAAGTAACTCCTGTCTTGTCTGCTATTGACCCAGTATTCAGTAGTATTTCATGTACATTTAATTATGAGCAGGGAGGTAGGACAATTTATGTAAAAGTGACTGTAAAATTAAGTGGTAGATAAATAAAATCATAATGTAAATATCTCTGAAACTCCTTCTACTCTCCTATTATTCCCTGTAATACATGTTTGTTTCCCCTCAGGATCTGAGCCCACAGGGAGACGATGCTACCGACTGGCTATAGTGTGTCTTGGGATATTGTGTTTTCTGCTGCTGATGACTGTCATAGTGCTGTTTGCTTACAGTAAGTTTGTTAATAATGCTTTAATACAAGTCCCTATCAGGTGGTATGGTGGTGCAGTGGTTAGCACTGTTGCCCCACATCTCTGGGACCAGGGTTTGAATCACTGTCATTGCTCCATGTGTGTGGTGTTTGCATGTTCCCCCCATGTTGTTGTGGGGCTTCCTTTAGATACTGCATTGTCCCTCCACAGTCCACAAACATGCTGAAGGTAACTGGAGTTACCAAATTCTCTGTAGGTGTGCATGTGTGACTGTGCCCTGCAATAGGTTGGTGCCCTGTCCTGGGTTGTTCCCTGTCTTGTGCCTGTAGCCTCTAGGATAGGCTCCGGTGACCCTGAACAGAAAATGTATAGATAGTCCCCATCAGCTTTCTCAGTGTGGGTGGCATAATGCTGTATTTTGTGGAGAATATGTTTGACTCAGAAGGTCAGGATGCAGAAGCTTGCTGATAAAATTCTCTGCTAGAGAGAGTGATGCCACCATTGTGCCCTTGAGCAAGAGCCTTAACTGTGACTCCTCAAGGGACTGGCTGACCTTGATTTTGCAATTATGTTGCTTTGCATAACAGCTTCTTCTGAATAAATACAAATTTAAAATGTATTCAGATAACTTGATTTATCCCAGAAATAAACTCAATACAGAGCAACAGTCAAACATTAATATGCCACAGACAACAGATCAGTGTATGAGTACAAGGACACAGACAATGCACTAACTCTTATGCCCTTGGGTTTGAGTGAGAGAAGGGAAAAAATCAAACAGAAGAATGCATGTTGTCATAGATTTTAGTGTTATAGATTAAAGGGCAAAGTCTTCATCTAAAATGACTACTGTCGACATAAAGCAGCCTGATAGCAGAAGGAATGATGGACTTGAAATAACAATTTGTTTTCCTGAGGAGAGCATAATAGTGCCTACCTGAGGGCATTACAGTGAATTCACTGAACAAAATGTGACCAGGTTTACTAAGAATTCCTTTTGCTTTCTGAATTACATGTTTCTTCCAGAGGGAGCACAAATCCCTTTGCTGGACTTCAATAATTTTGGAGCAAACCTTGACAGTGCCATTTAGACTATTCTTGTCCATCACAGACAACCCATTGAATCCACAAATAAATGAGAACGTTAAAAGACTTTCAGTAAATGAGTGATAGAAGTTACACAGGATAGTTTTACAGACACAAAAGAATTAAGCTTCCATATTGAGTACTTTGTTAGCCATATATGACAATCAACTGTGTGTTCACATCAAACTTGAGTTTAGAGTCGAACACTTTGCCTAGATTCTTGTATGCATCAAAAATTTGGACCTCATCATCATGTATGATACTAGCCTTTGGTTTCTCATTGTTGTTCTTTAAATCAATGATAAATTCCTTAGTTTTTGACACATTAAGGTCAAGGAAATTATCATCACGACATTTAACAAAAGCAGATAGGCCCTGACTGCGATCTGACTCTGATCTCTGAAGTAGAGACAATAGGGTAGAGTGTACGGTGGCCGATAAGGGCAAATGAAATTAACTTTTCAGAAAACAAAATTACAAAAGTCAAGACAAATTAACAAAGCCAAGCAAAAACGAACACACTTAAAAGTGCCCTCACACTTACAAGAGTTCTCATCTCGTAAATTTGTTTCGTCGCATGTATATTTATTTTGGAACTTGTACATTTGTTTCCGCACTTGTAAATTTGTTTGGGCACTTGTAAGTGTGTTCGTTTTTGCTTGGCTTTGTTAATTTGTCTTGACTTTTGTAATTTTGTTTTCTGAAAAGTTAATTTGATTTGCCCTTATCGGCCACCGTAAGAGTGCCATCAGAAAACTTAACAAGCTGTTCTCTTGAGATATGCTGCAGCTGTTTGTGTACATAATAAAGAGCATGCAGGGGGACAGGACACAATCCTGGGGTGAACCTGTATTTGAAACTATGACATTGGACGTGTCCATTAACTAAGACCTGCTAGTCTTTGGAATGGGTATTATGATGGACGATTTCCTTAAAGTAGGTATCTGGACACTCTCAGCACACATCGGGAAGATTTTAGTAAAGACCTCACTGAGCTGATCAGCACAGTAGTGCAAAGTGAGCCCACAAATGGCATTGGGGCCAGCAGCTTTTCTAATGTTTATCCTTTTAAAAAGAGCTGAGACACAATCCTGAGATTTCACAATATCATTTGGAGGAACAAGAGGAACGAGAGACTCTCTCAGCATGGAGACATTATATAAGAAATTGGACCTTTCAAAGCAAGAAAAAGAGTTAAAAGCATTTGCTAAGTCAGCATCATCCACACCATTTACACTAGTGAATTTACTAGACTCACCAGTATTTTGACTGATGGATACCACTGATTTAATTACTTGCCAAGCTGCTCTAATATCAGAACTACTACTGCATTTGAATATTCTTCCTATACTTCGTTTTGGGTTTCCAAATTTCATTTTTCACTTCTCTGGAGACAGCTTTCTTCTCCAGAGGATCCCCAGACAAAAAATCTTTTCTTCCTGTTGTTCAATGATTTAAGCTCTTCAGTTACCCAAGGTTTGTTAGTAGGGAGAATAACCACCTTTTTAGTTGGAATGACTGAGTTGACACAGAATGGGATGCATGAAGAAACCAAGTTTGATGATTCGTAAATGTCATCACAAGCATCATAAAAACAGTATCAATCCGTACAATCAAAGCATACCTGAAGAGAGAAGACACTGTCCTCAGACCAAATTTTTACAGTTCTCACCTTCTGCTCCAGGCATGTAAATGTCACGCCCACGAGGGCGGGACCGAGCACTGGCAGGCAATCGTCAGCTAATCGCCCCACTTCATAAAGCTGTCTAAGACCCAGGCTCATTGCAAAGTATTGTTGCCATTGTTCTAATGTGCCATACTGAGCGGTTTTCTGTCTACTGTCTTCCATGATCACCCTGTCTGCTGTGTCCTGCCCTGCTGTTCCGCCTGCCCTGCCTGCCTCACCTGTTCCATCCACCTGCCTTCTCCTGCCTGTCCTACCTGCCTCACGACCATGACTTCGTCTGCCCCCTTTAACACTGCTTCTTTCTGGCTGGAATATTAAATCAGCTGGACACTGGTCTGTGGTCTGTCTCCTCTGTTGTGACCGCCCACCACAGTAAAGGGTTTGTACACAGGCATAAGATATACACTTTCATGATAGGAAGCAACGAAGGAAAGCATGGGCAAGGATTTGTAAGCTCCATTCACAGATTCATAACAAAGGTCAATTGTATTGTTCTTATGTGTGGTGGCACAAGCCACTTACTGTTCATATGTCCTCAGAGTCTCATTTAATTTCCAATGATTATAGTCTCCAAGGATAAATTTGGGGGCATCTGGACAGATTCAGTCTATTTTCTGTGTTACAACAACAATCAGCTGAAGAGCAGCTGATGCGTTGGCTTGCGTATGAAAGTAACCCAAAGTGAAAAATTGTGTTGTAATTCATGAGGTAAGTAGAAGGGATGGAGTAAAATGTTACTTACAATGGCTTACATGTCACTAACAGTAGTGTGATTCTCTCTCCTTTTTTACAGATAATGGACTCAGAGAAGAAGCTAAGAAGAACAAAGCTGAAATGGCTCAGATCTCTTCATATCTCACCTCCAATTACAGTGAGAAACTCGAGCTGCAAACCAGCTACAGCACCTGCACTGCAGAGAAAGAACAGCTGCAAATGAAGTACAGCACCTACACTGAAAATGACAGAAAAAAGCAAAGTGAGTAAAATATAAGTTCACCCCAAAACTGAAAAAAATTATGTTTTAGTGGTACTTTGTTGCTATCTATCCATCTAGGTTGTCCTGCTGGGAGTTACCTACATTTGGAGACATGGGTCATAGAAATGTCGGTCTTCTCTTGAATATAATGACAGTGAAAGGCATTATTTCTGTGGTGATTATAGTGCCAGAAAAATACATTTGAAAAATCTGACAGTAATGTCTCCTACCAGAAATCATGACCCTTGTTGTTGTAGATATAATAAACCTAAAATAGCATCAGAGGCTGTAAGGGAGAAGTAGATCACCACAGGACGTCAACTACAATTGCAAAAATTGTTTTATTAAATACAATTCATGCAGCGACCTATCGGGTTGGGTCTGGCTTCACACAAAGGGTTCTACCCAGCTCTCTCCCCATAGCACACCAACCCCTCCAAGCACGTATCGACACACGTTATCACACAGTGGATCTCACACCACGCAACATCCTGGTTAGGGCACGGCACACAAATAGCACTACAATGCACGTTGAATCCCACACTTCTGGCACAGGCAAGAGATACATGCAAGAGCATCTGGCTGCAGATCTCCACCAGGAAGATCTCCACTAGAGGGACGGAAACACGTGACCTCCACAAGCGAGTCCGGACATGACGTTAAGCAAACTTACGCCATGGAGGCAGTGTCACTACCGAAAATGTTACACCTACCGAAAATGTATCTTCCGCTACTACGCATGCGCACATTCATCACGCATGCGTCCACAAAACAACATTTTCTGGCACTTCTTTATTACGCATGCGTAATGTACACTTCCACAGGCCCAATACTGCGCATGTATTCACATTTTGCGGCAGACCGTGATGGCGTGAATCAGGGCGTGGACGTCGTGTATCATCATTCATTGGTCACGTATTGTGAGATGGGTCATTGATGTGTATATTTGTAGTTCAGCCATCACTTTATTGTGTATTTAAACCATATTGCTTTGCCGATTGTAATATTTGCATCTGTGTGCATGTTGCTTTTAGTGCCTGACAGTAATCTTGCATAAGGTTTTTCCCAATGGTATTGCTGAATAGATGCCTTTTCTTTAGAAAACATAATAAAATTTGGGTGTATATCAATCTTGTGTACCCATATTGCTTATCAAGGGGCTGTGATATATGTACAGCATTTTCTAAAAAAAAAATCACACCAAAATAATAGTTAAGAACTTTTATTTGCACAACATAAACTATGTTTATGTTGTGCGTTTTAGCCCAAGATAAAACAATCGGTCATCTGTCAGAAACAAATATAATTTGCTTCATTTAGCACCACAAAACAGGAGTGTGTGGTAATTACACTGATATAATTAAGAAAAGAAATGACTAAGGAGAAAAAAGCAGGCTTAGTTTAAGTAACTTCACAGCACATCGAACTGGGAGTAGTACATAATGGTAACATTAAAGTAATGTCACCTTTGACTGTAAAATTTATGGCCATACTCATTTTACGTTGCTCCTTCTGAAGCACATTGGGCATTAAAGGCCTATGCGAAATAAAATCTTTTAAAGTCGAAGGATTCCATCATTATCCGGTTAAATCTTCTTTTTCCTCTCGCTGTCGACATTCTCATCAAAAATCAACAGAAGATGACATGTGACGCGATGCCGTAAAAATAGCACACCTCCTTCCAGAAGTCGCAAGCGTGAGCATGCGTAGTAGAGGAAGTTACATTTTCGGTAGGTGTAACATTTTCGGTAGTGACAGGCAGTACCAGATATCACATGATCTCCACGCACAGCCAGGACTGGTCAGTGGGAGAGTGTTTAGCTTTGTCGAAAGAAAAAAGTGGGTAGAAGAAGCAACAACGGTAGCATTCGAACGGTGATTTTTTTTTCTCCAAATTTAGCTTTAAATTGGTTACTGAAGCTTAGACTGTGTCTGCAAACTCAATCCCCTGTTCGATAGTTCGTAGTTTCTAATTAATGCCATACAGATTTTGCTACTGAAAAAGATTTTTTTTTATAAATATTTTAGTTCCGAATCTGTTTAGCTTTAGTGAACTAGGCAGCTCTGTTACAAATGTTGCATGTGTTGTGAAATTAAATAATTTTTACTGTACATGACAATTATTCTTATTAATTATATATACACTATTTTTGATGCACATATATATGGGATGCTAATTCACAGCCGGTTTTGGACGAATGCAACACCTGAACTGCCAGAAAGCACTTGACAGACTAAAACAGAATGATGATCTGGATGACCTTCATGTATTTTCATGTATATTGTGCATTTATTTGGTTGCAATAATATGTTTCTTTGTTTTTATTATTAAGGTTATTTCATTGTTATTTTATTTCTGTGAAGCACTTTGGTTCAACTTAGGTTGCTGTAAAGTGCTATATAAATAAACGTTGATTGATTGATTGATTGATGATTGACCTCGATCCCTTTCGTTTTGCGTTTCAGTACAAAAAAGATATGGAACACTTTCTTAAAAACTGTGTTGATAATCAGCACCTCCGGGTCAACGCTATGTTTTTTTTGCCGCAGTGCACATCACTATAGTCTTTATATTTAAAGTTAATTTTTAATAACTTTGTTTTAATAATCATATCATTGTAATAAAAATAGTTCAAAGTAGAATGAGTTTTGTTTGTTGGTTTCCTAATTTATTCTTATTTTTTTACTCCACTCACTTTTTGTAGACGCTCCTCCTACAATTTTTGCGGAAATGCGTCTCTAGTTATTTATGCAATTGTTCATATTATATATTTATATGTTTATATAATAATAAAGCTGTTACTATTCCAACCTTGTTGTCAGGGTGCGGGGCAAGCGAGCCAGAAAGCAGGCGAGCAGAGCCGTAAAGACAGACAAACGGGGTTTATTGAGGGATCCGGGCAAACATCGAACGTCCAACGTGACACTACAATGACGGATCTGGGTAGACTGACTGAGACAAGGACTAAATACAAAAGACAAGCTACGGGTAACGAGCCACAGGTGAGAACAATCAGGGAATCACGAGGTAACGAGGTTGGCGTGGCACACATCGGGCTCGAACGGAGCGGATCGTGACAGAACCCCCCCCCCAAAGGCGTGCCCCAAAGGGAGGCGATGAAGGAGACCAAACCGGGGAAACAGGTCCTGGAAAATAAGAACAAAACCATCAACGAGACCAGGGAAACAGGACAGAGACACAGAACTGGAACAAAGACCAACCGAAAGACAGGACGCGACAGAACAGGAAACGCGGGCCAGGAGTGAACACGGGAGGCACAGAGGGACGAAGGGACCAGGAGCAGACAGGGGAGACCAGACAGGAACGGACAGAGGAGAAAGGGGAGCCCGAGGGAACCCAGGCGGGCGGGGGAAGGCAGCCGCAGGCGGACGGGAGGCCGGAGCCGGAGGGGACCACACAGGGGGCAAGGAGACAGACGGAGGGACCGACAAAGGAAACGAGGAGGGAGCAGGAGGGAACAACGGTGCAGGCAGGCAGAAGGGGGAAGCCGCGGCAGGAGAAGGTGCAGCCGGAGCCAGGGAAGGTGCCGTCCGACGCCCAGCTGGAGCAGGGGGGCCCGGAGGTGGCCGACGGAGGGACCGCAGGTGGGCGACGAGGCACCGGAGGGGGACCCGGAGGCGAAAGCCAAACCGGCGCCGCAGGACCTGCAGGCAGCCACTGAGCCACAGCCAGGGGACGCACGGGCGAGCCAGGGGGCAGGGCGGGCGGGACCCAGGCCCGACGTTTGTGTCCCCTCCCCTTACGAGACACGGAAAGGCAGGATCCCGGGGGTTGTCGGCCTCGCCAAAGCAAGGGCGAGGGAGTCATGAGGGAGGTCCCCGAGGGGTCCCTCTCGAGCTCCTCGCCTTCCAGGGAGGAAGGAGCAGTGGTTGGAATGTCTGGGACCTCCTCAGGGACTGGGACCAGGGCTTGGGGAACTGGAGTCAGGGCCTCCAATGAGGCAACAGGCGTGGCCACAGGTGGTGCAGCCAGAGCCGCGGGTGCGGCGGCAGGCAGTGCAGCCGGAGCCGCAGTCAGGACGGGCGAGCCGGGCTGGATGGGAAAGACAGAGGAGCCGGGCTGGCTGGGCCGTACAGGAGAGGTGGCCTCAGGCAGGGCTACGGGCAGGACAGGAGAGGCGGCCTCAGACATGGCCGTGGGCAGGACAAGAGAGGCGGCCTCAGGCATGGCCGCCGGCGCCTCGGCGGGCGCCGCCATCACTTGGCCAGCAGGGGGCGCCTTGGCAGGCATCTTGGGCGTGTGGCCAGCAGGGGGCGCCTCGGCGGGCGCCGCAGTCACGTGGCCAACAGAATGCGCCGCGGCGGGCGCCGCAGTCACGTGGCCAACAGAATGCGCCGCGGCAGGTACATCGGGCGTGCGACCAGCAGGGGGCGCCTCGGCAGGTACCTCGGGCGTGCGACCAGCAGGGGGTGCCTCGGCAGGTACCTCGGGCGTGCGACCAGCAGGGGGCGCTACGGGCAGAGCGGCTTCCTCCGCTGCAGGCGGAGGCGAAGCCAGGCCCTCGGGCGGAGCTGCAGCAGGCACCCTCAGTTCCTGGCCAGCAGGGGGCGCCTCAGCGGGCGTCGCCATCACGCGGCCAGCAGGGGGCGCCTTGGCGGGCGCCGCCATCATGTGGCCAGCAGGGGGCGCCTCGGGGGGCATCTCGGGCGTTGCCGCAGGCTGGGCAGGCGGGTCAAGCCGGACAGGCGGGTCAGGCAGGACAGGCGGTGCCGCTGGCAAAGTGGCGGCAGCTGCATCCAGGTCCTCCTGGACCTCGGGTTGGGACAGCCAGTAAATCACCTCTTGCAGCAAGCCGATCCGCTGGCTTTCGGCTTGCTGCGGTGAGTTGTCTCGGAGATCCGTCATTCTGTCAGGGTGCGGGGCAAGCGAGCCGGAAAGCAGGCGAGCAGAGCCGTAAAGACAGACAAACGGGGTTTATTGAGGGATCCGGGCAAACATTGAACGTCCAACGTGACACTACAATGACGGATCTGGGTAGACTGACTGAGACAAGGACTAAATACAAAAGACAAGCTACGGGTAACGAGCCACAGGTGAGAACAATCAGGGAATCACACGAGGTAACGAGGTGGGCGTGGCACACATCGGGATCGAACGGAGCGGATCGTGACACTTGTGCAAATGGGTACATTAATATTTAGGCTAAAACCTTTAAAACTTTAATGCAAGCAGCTGTAGAGGTATACTGGTAAAACCTCCACAAGGTTACTTGTGTGGTTGAATGAGCTATTGGGACATTTTATGTCATGTCTCAAGTCATGCTTTAAAGGTCTGTTAATTGCACTTTCTTCCCTTTGAAGTTAAGAAGTTCGATATTTTTCATATCAAAAGTCCCTTAAGTCCCATAGAGTGATTTTTTTATCGTGTGCGCACAAGTTATTATTTGGAAGGAACAGGTTAGCTGCGTATAGCTGTCATGTTGTAAGAGGTTTATATACTACGTTAATTGCTAGACCTGGCATAAGGGTACAATAAAATACAACAGCCTTGTAATTAATATTACTGGAAGGAGTAAATACAACGCTGCTACGCACTACTTTGACATTAAGACTGAGGTATACAGTCCGTGTGAATGGTCGCGCCATGAACAATACTTTTTTTTCTTTCATTATCGGTAGTTAATAATAAAACAGGTATAAACAGGTACAATAAATACAATAAATAGGTGTCAGTAATGACAAGAAATGTTAGGGGAACTTGGTGAGGCGAACAAATCAACAAACCGAGTAAAGTGACAAACATAGTATGTCTTGATGCAACCGAACCAAACATCAGTGTCAACAATATTAAGATGAACAAAATATAGCCTGCGTGCAATAATAGTTCAACTAACAGTTTTTGATATTACTTACACCTATTTATTGTATTTACTGTACCTGTTTATCATAGTGTATTATTATGATTACCGATAATGACCGAAGAAAAAGTATTGTCATGTCACATGAATTCATGTCGCTTCACCTCTGTCGCGACCATACACACGGACTGTATAATTCAGCCTTAATGCCAAAGAAACAGTTTGCAGCATTAAAAAAATGGAAAATGAGTTCATGGTGTTACTTGTTGACTGTAAATGAATGTCTCTCCAGTTCGATTTGTTTAGACGTCGAGACATATAGTTTTGGTAGACATATAGTTTTCATATTACTCTCAGAGTAAATTATCTTGTGCACACAGAATAACTTGTGAGCACAAGAAAATAACTTGTGCGCTAACGATTTAAAAAGAAAATCACCCTATGGGACTTAGGGGGCTCCGTATTAAAGTGAGAATTTCACACGTACCGAAATACGAAAATGAACATATGCTATTAACGTCCCTTCTTGTAGAATTAAAATACATTATTAACGTCAGTTTCCAGTGTTAATAATATAGTTTAAACAGTGCTTGAAGTGGGCCGGAACACAGCGGAACGCAGTTCCGGAACTTCTGTATTTTCGTCTTTTGGGTTCCGCCACTTTTTTCTGCATTCCGGTACTTACTGAAACTGATCCGACGCAGCGACAGTGGCCCGAGAATAGACAATATCACAATACCGATAAAAGACTACATGTTGTGTTAATGTTTTTCAGTATTCCATTTGTGAATTAGAAAAAAGTAGCCTATGCCTATAGGTTATTGCTTGGAAGAATGATTCAATTAAAATAGTTTTTGAACCAACACATCCTAAAGACTGGATTTTTTTTTCACCGCACAAATGTCAAATGTCGGAAAATTAGAGTTCCTGTACTTATTTTTTCCTACTTCAAGCACTGAGTTTAAATCGATCACCAAAATAATAAGTATATTCTTTAAAAGACTCGAATTCTGTTCGGTCGAGTTAACGTCCGGGCTGTGTGTAAGGATTATGTGATATCTGGTACCACCTCCATGGCATCACTGTTGCCAACTCCTCAGCAAAGAATGTCGCTATTGGTTGTCCCAAAAGTCGCTAAATGACGCCATCACCTAATTTGCATAATGTGCATATTATTATAATGGACGCTGTAGGAGAGAGGAATAATGTCAAAAGACAAAAGGTGGTTAAGAAACACCCTAAATACGTTTAGAACTACAAATTAACTTTCTTCTGTCGATTCTTGTTTTTTTATATCATAATTCCAACCCTCTTCCTATATCCGGGCTTGGGACCGGCAAAAGTGACCCGAAAGAGACACTCTGGCGGAATTACTAATTCTTAAAAACTGTCATACTTGGCGGAGTTTTTGGCAATAAGCCAGGGCAGGATCAGCCAGTGGTGGCTTCACGCATGCACAATTCATTTGCAGTCTGGACGCAGAAAGGTGAACATCTCCTGCTCTGACTGCAGCTGGGCGGGGCTGCTGCGTGAGGACTGTCCGCCTGTGAATGCTTTGGGACGGGACGGGGGCCCACGGTAGCACCCGCTACTCAGTAAGGAGAGTAAGAACGATACGTGCTTCCACGTCAGAGTCTCCAAAAGTCTCCAATAACACTAGAAAAAGTCACTAGATTTGTCGCTAGTCGCTTTTTTGAAAACGAGTCACCAAAGAGGTCTAAAAACTCGCTAAATATAGCGACAAAGTCGCTAAGTTGGCAACACTGCATGGCATGTTTGCATAACGTCATGTCCGGACTCGGTTGTGGAGATCACGTGTTTCCGTCCCTCTAGTGGAGATCCTCCTGGTGGAGATCTGCAGCCAGACCCTTCTCGATACGTGAGCTGTACCTCCTCTAGTCCCGCCCCGGCCACTAGTGGGCTACGCTGCTTGTTTAAAATAAAATAATAATTATTATTATTATGATTATTACTATATTTTTCCAGTTGCCAAAAACGTAGCATCATTATCACATTCAGTTCAACTGTAAGTGCATTTTTTTAGGTGACGTAGGAGATTGTATCCGGTTCCTAATTAGGTTGGTAACAAAAAGAATGCCCTCATGATTGAGCATGTACCTTTTTATCAATTAATTATTGTCGTACGTCTGCAGTACGTCCTTTCTTTCTCGGAAAGTGTGAGGTCTCCGTCTTCGTGCGCGTAGTGCTGCTGCCATCGTGCAACTCCTAACTGGTTTAGGAGTCCTCTTCAGCTCTCAAATAATTTTTCTGAGACCAAGTCTTAACACTTAAGAATGTTTATGCATGGCACTTATTCTTAAGTCTGGGAGTAGGAGCAAAATCACGTCACTCTTAGAGTTGTGACGCATTTAAGAGTGAAATTTTACTCTGAGAAGTTTTATGCAAACCGGCCCAGGAGTCACACATAGAGCTGACACTCAATTTCTCTTTTCCTTCAGTACAGTTCTGTCCCAAGGGATGGACAAGGTTTGAGACACGGTTGTATTGCATCTCCACTGAGAAAAAAACCTGGCAGGAAAGCCGACAGGACTGTAAAAATAGAGGAGCAGATCTGATTGTCATCAACAGTCGACAGGAACAGGTGGGAGAGGAAAGTAGAACCAAGTGATACATCTGCATCATGGAAACTGTAGTATTTTACAACTTTAGCAAATAAATCACAAAGAACAGTAATGAGAAACTACAAGCTGCTAAAAGAGGAACTAAATAATTATCTGGAGAAATGGCAGGGGCTCCTTCCCAAGAAATGATATTGATTCCAATGCCTAAATATATGGTTAACAATGTACATCCTTGATTATTGTAACTTATTGTTGAATGTTCCATTAAAATGTTTTCTCCCACTACATAAGCTCATATAGAGGACAGAGAAAGAGTGAAAGGACTGATCTGTACACTTCATAATAGTAATGCCAGGACCTGGGGGATCAGGGATCCAAATGCAGAGCAAACACAAGTTCAGGAACGAAAGATGGGAGACGTAGTCGGAAGTCAAAAAGCCAATACATCTACGCCAGGGGTGCAGGGAAAAGCAGGCACACGTGCAGATGCTGGAGGCAGAGGCACACTCTGACACTGAGAGAGGGACCAGAGATGATGCTGTCTGGGCAGGGTCAGAGGTCACATGGACACAAGAAAAACAAAAGGAAATGTGAACACTCAAGGAAGACCAGGGGGCTGCTGAAGCACTCAGTAAATACCCACAGAGACACTTCCTGACACTGAGGACACAGGACCGGTTATACAGGACTAAGTAATCAGGGGAATGAGGTGCAGTGGAGCGTTGAAGGGGGGTGTGCTTGTCGGTGCGGAGGCGGCGGACAGGAGCTATGTCTTACAGTGATTGTCCTCACCTGATTCTATGCTGGTTTAAGAAAATATAATAGTAGGAAAATTAAGTTAATGTTTTCATGTTCACATTTTAATTATTCCACTTAAGGATATTATTCTTCATACGGATGCCTGGATCGGTCTGACAGATAGAGAACGTGAAGGAACCTGGAAATGGGTGGATGGGACACCACTGACCACAAGGTAAGAGAAATTTTACTGGTTCTGTTAATAAAATATTTTTACGTAAGGATACTTATAGACGCACATGACTGCAAATTGTAAATTAATATCTTAAAACAGAATGACATCAAGTAATACACTTCTCCTATTGATTTTAATTTTCTACACTGAACAAAAATATAAACGCAACATATATGTTTTTGCTACCATTTTTCATGAGCTGAACTCAAACATCGGAAAACTTTTCTACATACACAAAATACCCATTTCTCTCAAATATTGTTCACAAATCTGTCTAAATCTGTGTTAGTGAGCACTTCTCCTTTGCCAAGATAATCCATCCCACCTCACAGGTGTGGCATATCAAGGTGCTGATTGGACAGCATCAATATTGCACAGGTGTGCCTTAGACTGCCCACAATAAAAGGCCACCCTGAAATGTGCAGTTTGATCAAACAGCACAATGCCACAGATGTCGCAACCTTTGAGGGAGCATGCAATTGGCATGCTGACTTCAGGAATGTCTACCAGAGCTATTGCCCATGAAATGAATGTTCATTTTTCTACCATAAGCCATCTCCAAAAGCGTTTCAGAGAATTTGGCAGTACATCCAACCAGCCTCACAACCGCAGACCACGTGTAACCACACCAGCCCAGGACCTTCACATCCAGCATGTTCACCTCCAGGATCGCCTGAGACCAGCCACCCGGACAGCTGCAGCAACAATCGGTTTGCATAACCAAAGAATTTCTGCACAAACTGTCAGAAACCGTCTCAGGGAAGCTCATCTGCATGCTCGTCATCCTCATCGGGGTCTGGACCTGACTGCAGTTCGTCGTCGTAACCGACTTGAGTGGGCAAGCACTCACATTCGATTGTGTTTGGCACGTTGGAGAGGCGTTCTGTTCACAGATGAGTCCCGGTTTTCACTGTTTAGGGCAGATGGCAGACAGCGTGTGGCGTCGTGTGGGTGAGTGGTTTGCTGATGTCAACGTTGTGGATTGAGTGGCCCATGGTGGCGGTGGGGTTCTGGTATGGGCAGGCGTATGTTATGGACAACGAACACAGATGCATTTTATTGATGGCATTTTGAATGCACAGAGGTACCGTGACGAGATCCTGAGGCCCATTGTTGTGCCATTCATCCACGACCATCACCTCATGCTGCAGCATGATAACGCACGGCCCCATATTGCAAGGATCTGTACACAATTCTTGGAAGCTGAAAACATCCCAGTTCTTGCATGGCCAGCATACTCACCAGACATGTCACCCATTGAGCATGTTTGGGATGCTCTGGATCGGCGTATACGACAGCGTGTTCCAGTTCCTGCCAATATTCAGCAACTTCGCACAGCTATTGAAGAGGAGTGGACCAACATTCCACAGGCCACAATCAACAACCTGATCAACTCTATGCAACGGAGATGTGTTGCCCTGCGTGAGGCAAATGGTGGCCACACCAGATACTGACTGGTTTTTTGCCCCACCACCCCCCCCCCCACATAAAGCAAAACTGCACATTTCAGAGTGGCCTTTTATTGTGGGCAGTCTAAGGCACACCTGTGCAATATTGATGCTGTCTAATCAGCACCTTGACATGCCACACCTGTGAGGTGGGATGGATTGTCTTGGCAAAGGAGAAGTGCTCACTAACACAGATTTAGACAGATTTGTGAACAATATTTGAGAGAAATGGGTCTTTTGTGTATGTAGAAAAATTTTCCGATGTTTGAGTTCAGCTCATGAAAAATGGGAGCAAAAACAAGAGTGTTGTGTTTATATTTTTGTTCAGTGTATTTAGTTGAATATAGCCAAATCAATGGTAGGAGCAGGAGTTGTCCTTAAGTAACTTATGTAAATAATGATGATTGTTATTTTTGTTATTAATAATATTTATTTTGGTTTGTTGTTCAGTTTCTGGAGGGATGGGGAACCTAATAACGTTGGTGAGGAGGACTGTGCACATAACAATGCAGGAACAAACCCCATAAAGAGCTGGAATGATAAAGGCTGCTCTGCTAAGTCATTCTGGGTGTGTGAGAAGGAAGCTTAGTGCACAAACAAACACACACACACACACAGACGATTTGGTAACTCCAATCCACCTTAGTATGTTTTTGGACTGGGAGAACATGCCAACTGCACACAAATAGACCCAAGGTGAAGACTCAAGCACTGATCCCAGAGGTGTGAGGCGGCAGTGCTAACCACTGCAACACCGCCTTGTCCATCGCCATTATTCATTATTGTAATGTGTTTTTTTTTCTTCTTTTTTTGATTTCTCATAAAACATAAAAATACTGTACACTACCTCAGATCAATATAACATAAGTCAAAGTCACATACTATGTAACACATGACAATGTCACAAGTCAGAAAAAAGAACACCTTACTGAAGTAATAAAACAAACTGTCACTCTCTGTGGTCTTTATTTATTAGAAGAACACCAAAGAAGAAGGTTTGCAATAAGTAAGTCACATGAAAGAGGCAAAAAATGGCCAGAGTGATTGTTACCAACCATGAATTTCTCACTCTGTGCCTTCTTGAGTCCAGACTTGGACTCCAGTCTGGTCTCGATCCACATACCTGAATGAATGGACTTGCTCTTGTCATGTACTCAGGTGAATTTTTACTTGGTCTTGACTCAGACTTTGAGATAAAATGGTATGAAATTTAACAGGATTTTGTCTGGCACTCATACCAAATATGCCTATAGGACCAAAAGCAAGGTATGATCCCAGTCACGCTGATGGGTGTTGACCAGGATGGCAAGCTGTATGCTGAGCATGTGGTTGGACTGCTCTACCAATCTCTTTATGGATGTAGATGACTGCTGTGCGTCTTCACAATGGTCAGCTGCTTGCAGACCTTGCCAAACACCTGAGCCTCGATGTTCCACCCCTGGTCACTGTGCAGTTCTGGCACCGATATGGCTTCTTGACTATGGTCACTAGTCAAGGAAAGTGCTCAGGACGTCTACCCCAGCCCTCTCCATGGGTTCCTCTACCTGGTACTGTTGCATTGGTGCTTGGGACTGGTGGTTTAGCCCATCTTGCCAGTACAGACGTTAAAGCAGTGCATGAATCCTCCTGTCTGCAACCAGGCCAATAGAGAGGCCACTGTAGCTTCCCCAATGTTTTTCCACTCCAAAGTGCCCCTCGTGACTGTGGGATGGAGATTCAGGGCACCAGCAGCTGGAACAGGTGCCTTTCACCATCCAGGAACCACCAGCACTGGTATATCAGCCCATCATGCTTCTTAACGTCCTCCTAACCCCCCCCCCCCCCCCCCCTGCTGTGAATAGCGGACCTTAGTCTCCAACTTGAAGGCAGAGACCGTCCTCTACTTTGGCTACCTCCGCACCTACAGCTAACCCCTGACTCGAGCCAGCACCGTGTCATTCTTCTGCTCCATGTGTATCGTTTAGTGGTAAACAGCCTCCAATCTGTAACCACCAATGGTCACCTGCACTGCCACTGCCATGGCCCAGCTCTAGCTATATTTGTCAATTCATTCATCTTGCAGGGATGATGAGAGTATCAGAATTGCCATGGAACCCGATTGGCTTGTGCTGGACCTCAAAGTGATTCCCCTGGAGGACATCCAGCTATTATTCAAGCTGTCTATTAGGGTTATGGAAGGTCAGCAACCAGGGACATATGGCCTATGTGCAGCTAGAAGTGCCTTCCACAGAGGTAGGGGTGGAAATGGTAGCAGACCTGGATCATGGCCAAGAGTTCATAACAGGTAACACAATAATGTCTTTCAGGGTGACTCAATGTTCGGCTCAAGCAGGCCACCACCGTTCTGCCCTGAGGCCCCACCTGGGACAACACTCTGCCAAGTCCTTCATTGCTGGGTGGTTCCAGTTAAGTCCTTCATGAACTGCTGATAATATGAGGCAAGACTGAAGAAGTTATGGTGTTCAGTGATGCTTCACAGGGTAGGCCAGTCCTTCACCATCATGATCTTTCCTGAGCTCACTGCTATGCCCACCACGAGGCCCAGGAATTTTATCTTCCCCTGCAGAAGGAAACATTTTCAGGGATTAAGGCATTGGCCTGCGTGGCGGACAAAGTCGGCAACTTCAGTAAACAGGTTGCCCAGGTAGATGATGCACTGATTCTGTGGGCCAGGACTCACACCATTACCTTCTCAGAATTGTCTGGTGCACTGCACAGGCTGAATAGCATTACCTAGCAATGCCAAAGCCCTAAACCAATGGTGAACGCGGTTTTGGGTCGGGCATCTGGAGCCAGTTCCACAAAGAGATAAACCACATCACACCTGCATTATGTTCCAATGCATCATCAGTCCTGGATAGTGAGTATGAGTTCTTCTGTTCAGGCACTGGTAGTCCATGCATAAATGCCATGACCCTCCCTTCTTCATGACCAGGACTAGCAGCACAGCCCATGGACCATCAAAAGGCTCCATGACTCATGCTGGCGCTCCTGGAGCAGGTGCTTTACAACATCATCTGGCACGCATGCTCCAGCTTGCCGGACCTCAAGGCGGCTGAGTAGCAGCGGCATGCAAGGAGGATGATGAGGGATACAAAGCTTGTCTGCTGGTACTGTAGGAGAGAAGGGCATTGGATATGCCACTCCCTGGAAGCCTGCACCAGAGCCACCAGCAGATAAGCAGAGGACACTGGAGCGAGGAAGACACCCTCCGCTCTATCCAAGATGCACAGGACCTGTACAGTGCACCCTGAAGCTATTTTTGCAGGTCTGTCAGATTCTTGTCTGAGACGATGCCGGTGAACGAGAAAGGTGGGTACCTCGGCAAACCCTGACCTCTTCAAACGCCAGCTGTGACAAGGCTGTTCTGCTCAAGTGTGAGGAGGTCTGCCACAGCTGGAAGGCCCAACTAGCCCAGAAGCACCACGAGCTGGGTGACAAGCAGGAGCAGGACCAGCAGGACTGGGAGCAGCTGCAGGAGTCCATGGACCAGGAGTGGAAGGAGCTGGAGCGGCTGTGCAGCGAGCTGGCCAGCTGGGAGTAGGAGCGTGACCACTAAGCAGGTCCGTGAGACTGCGCTGCTCGGCCAGGAGGAGGCGTGTCAAGGCTTAGAAACCCAACTGGCCCAGAAGTGCCACAAGCAGCAGGAGGTGGAGATTGAGATGCAGGACCGTGAACAGGCATGCCCCACTATGGAGGTCCAACTCACAAAGGACCTCAACAAGCAGCGGGAGGAGGAAGCTTGCTTGGCACTCCTGTGAGAGGCTACCCACCTGGAGAAGGAGCAGCTGTGCAGGGCCGCCCAACCCGGTGAGCAGGAGGCCCCGTGGCAGGACCAACCTGCTGCACAACATCAGAGCCCCACTAAGCGGGGTAAGAAGAAGGGCTAGGGCCAGGAGGAGGTCACACTGCCAACAGTATCCAGCTGCCCTGTGTACTGGCTGTCCCCGGAGAAGAGGTCCTGGTTGTGGGAGTCCTTGGGAGTGGTGTTCCCTGGCCAGGTGGACCCCCAGGAAGTGCTGCCTGATCCTCCTAAGCCACGTAAAAAGAAGGGTGGTCACCGGGACAGTCAACCTCTGAGGAAGGGGCCGTATTGTGCTGGCGGGGTGTGAACATCCCAACATGCCCCGTGAGAAACTGTAAATAGCCTTCGTACTGTTGTTATTGTAATTATAGTTAGTATACTTGTGGTCCCGATTGTGGCGTGTATGTTTGCCTGTGTGTTATATGAACCCTGACTGATCCTCACATATCCTTAGCTGTGTATAAATCTCCTACCGTGTGTGTTCGGCATCTGATAACTCTGTTTCTTATGTTGTACAGTGGTACCTCGGTTCTCAAACTCACTAGAACTCGAATTTCTTAAAAGTCGAACAAATCAGTTTGACCTAGAACTCGATCTGAATATCAGAAGTCGAACCATGAACACTGACCTAATATAAATTGTACGCGCCAGGAAATGAGTCATACTACAATGCAATTCTTACTTGAATGCCTTCTTCACAGACTGGACAATTAACCAAATAAAGCAGCGCAACATTACAGTAACTAACAATAAATAAACCACTAACTTACATGTACTATTAGAGCATTTATGTAATTTATTTTAAACTTTATTTTACCAGGTAAATTAACTGAAAACCAGTTCTCACTGCTTTACGTGATACTCGTGAGAAATAGCAGATTACGCATCGGAACTGCCTGGGATACAAACGTCATGCGTGTAACTAAACTCTTCAGCCAATAAGGGCAAAGGTGTGTCGTCATGGAGGCGGTTCCAGTTTGTGCAGCCGGGTGAGAGGTCGTAATGCATTGCGTCAGGATCAGAAATGCTTTAAGCCAGCGCTGTAAGCAGGTCGAATGCACCCAGTGACCGGACTGGGGAAACAAACTGAAACGCGGACTTAATACATAGGACTAATGACAACAACCAGAAACAGCTGATCACATGAGGATCCCACACGAGGTTAACGAGGGGGCGTGGCACACGGAAGGAGCGGACGATCGGGGCAGGACAGGGGTAATGTTGGGATAAGATCTTTATCGTTTTGGAAGTCATTAAGAAAAAAATGCTCTTCTTGTTCATTTTGTGTTTAAAACAAAAAAAAAAAAACATATTTAGGTGTAATTTTGGGGGGCCAGGAACCAATTAATTGGTTTTCCATTATTTCTTATGGGAAAAATTAGATCAGAACTCGAACTTTTTAGGATTTGATCCGGAGTCCGGAACGGATTAAGTTCGAGAACCGAGGTACCACTGTATTTGGGTTTGGTACTCATTAGGTGCCTGTTATAGTCCTGGTAAGGACTGCAATTAAAGAGCGTGATTTCCCTGGCAAGCAAGTTTCCTCGTCCTTTGCTGCTCTCGCAATCCCTCGGTCTGCCCAGCGCTACAATGTTATTCCATTATAAAACTAAAATTAGCTACATGAAAATGTAGGGGTAATTTGCAAATTTGCAAAGGTAATAAAAGGTCTGTTATATATATGTAATTGTGTGTGCATATGTATGTGATTAAAAATCTCACTCCAGCCAGTTGACCAAAGTTGACAACCCTGTAAATGATATGTTCCCAGGTTTTAATTCCCTAGTGCTGAAAAGTGTATCTTGAGTCAAAAAAATTGCGGTGTAGCATAAGAACATAAGAACATAAGAAATTTACAAACGAGAGGAGGCCATTCGGCCCATCAAGCTCGTTTGGGGAGAACTTAGCTAATAGCTCAGAGTTGTTAAAATCTTATCTAGCTCTGATTTAAAGGAACCCATGGTTTTAGCTTCCACTACAATAGCAGGAAGACTATTCCATACTCTGACTACACGCTGTGTAAAGAAGTGCTTCCTCAAATTTGTTTTAAAATGTTCTCCCGCTAATTTCCACTTATGGCCACGAGTTCTAGTATTTAGACTAATATTGAAATAGTCATTTGGCTGAATAGCATCCAGACCCGTTAGAATCTTATAGACCTGAATCATATCCCCCCTTAGTCTCCTTTGCTCAAGGCTGAACAGATTCAGTTCTGTTAACCTCTCCTCGTAAGACATTCCTCTAAGACCAGGAATCATTCTCGTAGCTCTTCGTTGCACCTTTTCTAAGGCAGCAATGTCCTTCTTGAGGTATGGTGACCAAACCTGCACACAGTATTCTAGGTGGGGTCTTACCAAGGAATTATATAAGTGTAACATCACCTCCCTTGACTTAAACTCCACACATCTAGAGATATAACCCAACATTCTGTTCGCCTTTTTTATTGCTTCCCCACATTGACGAGAGTGGGACATGGAAGCATCAACATACATACCGAGATCTTTCTCGTAATCAGCTACCTTTATTTCAGTGGAACACATAAAATATCTGTACTGTATATTTCTGCTCCCTGCATGGATTACCTTGCATTTATCTGTGTTAAATTTCATCTGCCAGGTATCAGCCCATTCGCTAATTAAATCCAGATCCCGTTGAAGCCTCTCTGCTGCTAGATTAGTATCTGCTACCCCGCCCACCTTAGTGTCGTCTGCAAATTTAACCAGTTTACTGTATGTATTCGTGTCAATATCATTAATGTAAATTAGGAACAATAGTGGTCCTAAAATTGAACCCTGCGGTACCCCACTATAAACGGAGGCCCACTGTGACATAGTGCCTCTAATAACTACTCGCTGCTTCCTATCAGTTAGCCAGTTTTTGATCCAAGCTGCCACAGTTCCTAAAATTCCTGCAGCTTTAAGCTTTAACAAGAGCCGTTTGTGGGGGACAACATCAAAGGCTTTCTGGAAATCTAAGTAAATCACATCATAGGCCTTTTTGTGATCAATTTCACTTGTAGCTTCCTCAAAGAACTCAAGCAGATTCGTTAAGCAGGATCTACCTCTCCTAAATCCATGTTGGCTATCCTTTATAATGTTATTTGCATCTAGGTAATCTACCATTTTCACTTGAATTATAGCTTCCATTATTTTTCCAGTAATGCTAGTTAAACTGATTGGCCTATAGTTTGCTGGATTACTTCTATCCCCTTTTTTGAATATGGGTGTTATATTAGCATGCTTCCAATCTGATGGTACCACACCCGCAGATAACGATTTCTGGAATATTAAAGTCAAAGGTTGGCTAATAATATCCCTCATCTCTTTCAAGACTAAAGGTAAGATGCCATCAGGCCCCTGCGATTTATTTATTTTGAGTTTAGCTAGGCTTAGTATCACATCAACCTCAGTTATACATATATTGGTCATAGACGATGCTGTATTCGTATTAATTGGTGGTAAGTTACTTGTGTTCTCTATTGTGAACACCCTTGAAAAATAATCATTAAACTCGTTTACCATATCAATTTCGTTATCAATTATAAGGCCCTTACTATCCTGCAAATTAGTGATTTCAGCTTTTAGTGCTCTCTTGGAGTTAAAATATTGGAAGAAACTTTTACTGTCATGCTTAGCCTCCAATGCAATTTTTCTTTCTACATCCCTCTTTGATAGCCTAATGTCATTTTTTAACTCTGCCTGTAGACTTAGATACTCCTGCTTGATTTTGAAATCATTAGTTATTTTCCAGTTGTGGAACAGAGCCCTTTTCCTCCTGACTTTATTCTTAATTTCCTTAGTAAACCACCTTGGTTGTCGTTTCCTAGATTTAGTTTTGCTGGAAACAGGTATGAAGTCCTCTTGCACTTGCAACAATGTGCTTTTGAAAAATTCCCATGCCTCTTCAACTGTTTTGCTATTTAACTTTGTCCAGTTTACAGTTTCTAATTTCCGTCTCATACCATTAAAGTTAGCCTTCCTAACATTGTATACTTTTAATTTAGACTTTGCTCTTCGGACACTAAAATTAACCTCGAATTTAACCATGTTATGATCACTACCGTACAATGGGTCTAAAACCTCTAATTTTCCAATCCTATCCTGGTTATTACAAAAAACGAGATCAAGAAGGGCTTCTCCCCTGGTAGGAGTATTAACAAACTGAGTAAAAAAACAATCCTGTACTAATTCCACCATCTCAAGTTCATTTACAGAAGAGCCAGAGACTGTGTCCCACTGTATCCCAGGTAAATTAAAATCACCCATAACCACCACATCATTTTTATTACTCATAATCCTGATATCATCATATAATATTCTGCTTTCCTCTACAGCTACATTAGGTGCCCTATAACAAACCCTCTACAGCCATTAAGTCATTAAGTCAAGCTTGGTGTGGAATATGTATTATGTCGGTAAGTGTACTCTTACTTAAAGCAGCTGCTTTCAGGGAATGTTGTCCAGTATTTTATATGTACAGGTGTAGTACTTTGTTACATCTGTGCAGAATAAATGTAGAAATATAAGTATGGCAAACAAGAAGAGACCACCTTCTTTGCTTTTAAGCTTCTTTAAAAATCCATTTTGTAGAACGGATGTATCCGTTTCATAAAACCAAGGGGAGTCAAAAATCAGTCATACAGAATGACGATTCATGGAGAAAGTTACCGTGCAGCTGTAAGGGTCACGTGAACATACGCAGCAAATCGCCGATAAGTATCCGTAAGACCAATAAGCTGCTGGAAAACTTCAGACGTCATTTCCGGAAGGTGGCCTTGCGGATGGCAGTTTATCGCCGAGTTATTCCCGTTCATATGGTTATTACCTGGATTTTTTTTTTTATGTGGGAAACACCACTGGTAACACTTATCATTTGTCGCAACTTGCTAGTTTCGCTCTGAATATTTTATGTTTTTTTCCTAATTAGATAACCCCAACACTGTAGTGGGGTCAGAGTTTACCAATACCATAATGGCTCTTAAAGCTAAACATGGTGGCTTTAACGCTTAAAACGTTTACAATTTGATCATTCTGTTTATTTTAGCATTAGTCGTCTGATCGCTGTGTTGTCTGGGCTGGGAGTGTTAAGATAACTGCTTAACACAATCCTTGTTTATGTGTACGTGTACAGAGAAACCCTGAATTAACAAATGAAACTAAAGTCGGGGGAGACTGTGATATAATGTTCCGTAATTTTTTTTAGACATTTCCACGCGTGGCTGTATTTGTAATGACGAAAATCGAGTATGACTTAATATACATGGAGGTGTTTTGAATGGGATGTTTTTTTCTTAAGCAGTAGTTTTGTCCAGTATATGATGAGTCTTATGCTGAATACAGCCACTTCCTTTTGGGCTGGAAATTTTACACTCCGTACTGTTTTTGCGCCAAGTGAAAATGCTGGTGCTCCGGAGACCCGGCAAGAGGAATCGTAAAAAAGGACGCGTCCGTGGGGATTACTTATAAGCCAGTCTTTCATCGCCTGGACAAACCCAGATTTACATGAACAACCTAATGATGTGAAGCGTGAGCTTGGCAGCCGGCTTAGGCAGCGATCATTAACTTCTACGAAATGCCCCGTCTGGAGGATATCGCAAACGTCGCACTAAGGGTGCCCAGCATCTTGGTGCTGGACCTGCTGTACAAATGTGATATGGACAGCTTCACGGAGCACCTCAGGGCCAGAAACGAAGACATGCTGTTTAAATACAAATATGTGGTGTGGAATATGTATTATGTCGGTAAGTGTACTCTTACTTAAAGCAGCTGCTTTCAGGGAATGTTGTCCAGTATTTTATATGTACAGGTGTAGTACTTTGTTACATCTGTGCAGAATAAATGTAGAAATATAAGTATGGCAAACAAGAAGAGACCACCTTCTTTGCTTTTAAGCTTCTTTAAAAATCCATTTTGTAGAAAAGAAGATATTTTCTCTGTTTATGCTAACAAATAGCGAGATTTTTTGTTAATAATTATTGGCAAATGGAAGTCTTCACAAATGCATGTTTCAGCTGTTTTAGGCTGATGAGGGTTCATTGTTTGTCTTTTACCATGCTTGTACTTCTTGCATCTGGGGGTTCAGTAGGTAGCTCTGTTGCCTATCCCAAAGCTGTGTCTGGAGGTTGTATGTTATCCTTGCTCCGTATGCTGTCTGGCTTAGGCTCCAGGCCTACATGTCACCGCCAGCTGGATGGACGCTTGGAGGATGAAAGGGAATTCCATGTGCTGTCTGCATGCATGGTTCTGCTCACTAAATCACCATGACGCTGATGTCACCCGCAGGCCACCTGATCAGCGTGGTGCTGCTGGCCCTCCCCCTGAGGCACATAGTGGGGCTTTACCTGTATGTCCTGACAGCCCTGCTGCTCTACATGGGACACCAGATCTCCAGGTGGGAAGCGATGGCCCCTGGTTCTGAGTTCCTCCTTGGTTTCACACCCGCATGCAGGGATGGAGGTTGTACATCTACATTAAATGCGATTCTTTTCTCCAGCATGATGTGCTGGTTAATGCATACGAGTAACTGTTCAACTACGGACAAAACGCCTCCATACCAGCACACAGTCAGTGCAGTAGGCCATGTGTGGCATCACATAAGACAAGTGGGGTACTTTTTTTAAATTAGAAACTTGCTACTATTATATCATGTCAAACGGATTTGTAAGTCTGTTAATTGTTTGTTTTTCAGTTACTTGGTTTGTTTTATTATATGCCCTTGCTGTGCTGTATGTTATATATTTTTCATGGTGGTTTTATTGACAATCTCCCTCATTCTTAAGAGAAAAAAAATAGTTGATTCTAAGAGTGAGGCTGTACTTTACATCTTTACAGTAATACTGGTGTAAATTGTTCTGTACAGCATTGTTGATTATATGTATGTTTCTCATTGAGATACAATGGCGCTTCCCTTTTCCCTTATACCCAGAGATTATGTGCGTGGAGAGGTGCAATATGGGTACGATGGTGCTGTCTATCTTGATTCTTTGGCTTTCAACCGTTTTGTCACCGCACTCACAAGTAGGTCATCTCTCTCTCTCTCTCTCTCAAGTTAATGAAAAGCTACTACTAAGATAAAGAGATGTGTGCATTGGTTTCTTTTGGTTACCTGCCTACCTGAAATGACATTTGACCATGTGGTATTTGAAAGTACCTTTTTAAATTGGGCTGCAATTTGCCTATTATTACAGACACATTTTCACATGTACACTGGATGGAACTTGCATAGTTAAATTATTTTATAACTATGTAATTGTTACTGTCACATTAAGGGTGCTATGGTGACTTAGTGGTAGCCTAACACCTACAGAGCTGGGGTTCGAATCACACCGCAGGGAGGCCTGAAGTTCTCCCCATGTTGCACTGGTTTTCCCGAGGATTCTCTGTTTTCTAAAGAAATGCAGTAAGGTGAATTGGTTACTGTAAATTGCCCTTAGTGTTCCTTGGCATATGCTGTGCATTGTACCCTAGCCTTTCATTGTGAACCTGTAATGGATAACAATTATGGAAGATGGATGGAAGAAATTGCCACACTTAACTTTTCTCCTTGTGCAATGTGTTTAAAGTTCATGCATCACTTAACAGGTGTTTCCTGTTTTGTGCAATGTTTTTCTGCCCGCCAATTTTTTTTTCCCTGTCTATTGTATGTGTCTCCAAATTTCATGCAGTCTGTGCCTCTCTTTCTAGGCCAGATCATCCTGAGCACACTGTGTGCCTTCCTCATGAGGACCAGGCAGGTGTGGCTCTTCTCTGCTCACCTACTCCCTCTGCTGGCACGGCTGTGCACTGTGTCCCACTCCACACTGGTTACAGTCAGCTCCTTCGCCATGGTCCTCACGGGCATTGAGGCAGCCATCTTCCTCCTCTCCAACTTTTTTGTGCCCTATCACCTGGCTCAGACGTTGTACAGGGAGTTCCAGCAGCTGGAGGTGTGAACATGGCCTTTGACTCACACTGATAGACCACCAAGGAGTTGCATGAATAGCAGAGGGTCATGTTACAATTGCAGTACCCCTGGATTTTGTCAGATTTATGATAAAGTTTTTTTTTTTTTAAGATCGCTCTACATTACTGTATTGTCTAGTATTGGGATAGAATATAGTGTCATTCAGGCAATCCCAGGTTAAGAACTTGTACTTATGAACGGACTGCCATAAGGACTATTATATTAAAACTTGGGTTAAATATAATGCTTCATGATAAGGAAAGCACGCACTGCTTTGTGATGCTTGTGAAAAACATTGTGTGGCTTCAGTGGTTTGTACTGTATTACTGTTTTTCCAACCTACCTACAAAATTGACTTAAATATAGACTCGTTTGTAACCTGAGGACTGCCTGTATTTCATGACCTGAAGGATGTCTCTTCAAGTCTGCCTCAGCAAAATAATCTAAAGAACACTCTGTGCTGTGGAATCTGTAACATATACATATTTAGTTCTATAAATTTTGGGGGAAGTAACTTGCTTTTCACTAGAGGCAAGCTAAGGTAAGAAACTGAAATTGTGACACTACAGATTTCCTGTGCCCACTTCCAGCCGGTCGTGTTTTATGCTAAGATACGAGTATCTCTTCTGACTTTCCTGCTTCTTTGCTTTTTCCCCTCTCCTCCTGTACAGGCAATTGAACTGTACAGGCTGCTTGCTGTGGGAATCTCCCTGTGGAACCAGTTTGCTGTTCCTACGCTCTTCAGCGTCTTCTGGTTTGTGCTGTTCCTAGTCCAGATATACACGTATGCCACAGCCAGCAATAACTTTGTCAGCCACCAGGGGGTGCTGTTTGTGTTGCTTACCAGGTGAGGCCCAATGCTCTTATTACGTTTGCATGTGCTACATTCACCAGCAAAGTGAAGCAGTCTTTTTCATAACCCCACAGTTTAAGCATTACTCAGCGCCTCAGATGCCAAATTATATTCTACTTTTGAGATCTTGGCTTACAGAAATTATTGCATTGTTTTGTTACATTAAATGTGGACAATATTTGTAATATTTATAATAACTTTTAAATGTTTTTTTAAATGTTCAGTCTAATTCTTTACATTCTGTTAGACCCAGTGGATACAATAAATACTAATGTATGTCATACTGATATTTTTATCCTACAGCACAAACCTGCACCAAACTTTCAAACACTTATATCCTAACTTTTAAGTGTCTTTCAGAAAGACGCAGTGATTGAGTTCTGGTTGAGTGCCCTTTCGGTCCAATATGAGATACAGGTCATTCCAAAGACATTAGTAATGTACAACTGCTACAGTATTCAGAATGCAGTGGACCGACAGATATGGGCAGTGTGTCTAAGCACAGGAAGCCAAACTGCCTGAAATGGAGCATCTGTGTATGATGCAACCAGTCATTGGTAAAATTGATCATTTATGTGTTAAATGCAAATTAGATGGTCTTAACTGAATAAATATCGTTTTTTTTATTGCTGTGGTAGATTTATACCTTTATTTCTCCACATAGTGTGTTTTTGCAACTTTTTCCTGTTGACTAAATTATTAACTTCAATCCTTTTATGGCATCATACAGCATGAGACATGGTCCCCTGCTGTCAGCTAGGGAGTCACTGATAGGGAAAATGATGAACCTTTGGGGCTGGGCTTGAATCCACTATCTACTGGTTACTGTAATTAGTATTTTTGAACCCTGGTCACAGGGCTGCACTACTATGGATAAAATAAATTTTTAAAATAATGCATTCACAATTGAAATTGAGATTTTTTTTCTCACAATTCTTGAACAATATTTCTCTCTGTAGTATTATTGTTGTTGCTTATTATTAGCACTTCACATTGTCTTTATGAAAATGGAACAAATATTAAAATCATTACTGAAATGGGACTGTCACTTCATATGTTGATACAGCTTAGAGAGAAAAGGGGAATGCTTGGTTTAATGCAATGGATCACCCCACTAATGCAAACACAGCAGAATCGGTGTCATGGAATAATGAGGTGGCATAGGGATGATGAATCCAGATCGCAATTTAAAACCAATTAATCGTGCAGCCCTACCTGGTTTTCATGGCCCACTATGTAATGCTGGTTTTTGGTGCAGCTAAGATCTTTGCTAAAATATGTGATTGAAATGTTAATGTTTAATGATATTGATCATCTTAAACATTGTGTTACATAAACAGAAGCAAATGGGTGGGGGATAAGACTTCAGTTAATTAGTTAATTGCGTGAGTTAATAATGCAATTCATTCAGTGTTCATTGTTTAGCGCTGGATTCTCACAGCTCCCAGACTGATTAATATGCCTTGTTTCTCTGTTACTTTGCAAGTTTGCATGCTCCTCTGTGTTTGTGGATTCCTTCCTGCAAAGATATGGGTGTCCATAAATTTGCTGGTGTGAATGCACACCCTGGGATGGACTGGCATCCCACCCAAGATGCCCCCTCTGACGATAGAGATTCCAGACTAATCAGCAGCTCAACTGAGCCTAATTAATGTGTGATTTGGACTGAAAATCAGCACAGGCTGAGGCTTGCAAGCACAAGGGGTGGAAGTCACTGTTTTATGGAGATTCCTTGAGTTAAGCTAGGGAGATAACGTTTCCGGTGTGATCAGCGGGTGGGTCTTCGAGCAGCTTGATTTAGACCGCTGTGTTCATGGCAGCGTCTCCGAATGCTGTGCCACACCCTACTCCCTGCTGGGCCTCACCTTCGTGGTGTCCTACCTGGCGCTGGGCCTGCTAAACCTCTGCAAGTTCTACCTGGGGGGCTACGCAGCCGTGCAGAATGAGAACGTCATGCACAGGTGAGCAGGTGTCTGCCTGCCTGTCTGGAATGTCCTCAAAGAAATTAGTTATTAATCATTATATATTAACTAAAAATGGATGTCAGGATATGATCCCAAAAAAAGAAAATAACTGAAAAGTAAATCATTTAAAAAAAATATATATAGTATTTTTATCTTATCTCTCTTAAATGGTTTTGGAATTACATTTAATTAGAATGAAAGAGATATAAGTGGGTAGTCCTTTAACAGAAATGTAGGCACATTTGGCATGTGTGTTGGCGTTTTTTAAATATATTTGCTTCATATGTTCCATACTCATGTGGTCCTTGTTTTATGCATTTGGCTTCATTTTCAATTGCTCTCTCAGAGGTGTGACAGAGGGGGTGACCCTACTCCTGTTAGCCCTCCAGACCGGCCTCCTGGACATGCAGGTGTTACAGCGTACCTTCCTCCTCAGCATCATCCTCTTCATCGTGGTCACTTCCACCCTGCAGTCCATGATAGAGATCACCGACCCCATCATATTAGCCTTGGGAGCATCTCGAAACAGGTAAAAAAACTCACATCAGCACACTAAGTGATGGGGAACTAGAAGGGCGGGGCTTTTGTGGTGGACGGGCTCTGCTGATTAACATTGTCCACTTCTGTTTCCACCCACAGGAGCTTCTGGCGGCATTTCAGAGGCCTCAGCATGTGTCTCTTCTTATTAATCTTCCCGGGGTTCATGGCTTATAAGATTTCGCAGTTCTTCCATATGGACTTTTGGCTGCTTATCCTGGTGTCCAGCTGCATGCTGACCTCCCTACAGGTAGGGGAGGAAACCTCCGTGTTGAAGAACGATGTGATAGGTGCAGAGTGACCAAACCTGAAGTGTTCATTTTGCATAAGAGAATGTTATATTGTCATCTTTTATGGTCAACTTTATTTAATATTTAACTTGTCCTTTGTGGATTAATAATTTATATCTGTATCTGTAGAATGATTTCTAGCTATAGTCCCCCATATCCGTGGGTGACATGTTCTAAGACCAACGTAGATAGCTAAACTGCAGATAATAACCAACCATCGTTGGACCCCAAATATAACACGATTTTCATATCCATACGTATGGGAAAGTGTAATAGATAAATTACACACAGTACCAACATTAGATACAGTAATAATAAAGTACATGGTACATTATACAGTACTGTACTCTCACAAATGAAAGGGATTCTGACATTTTAGCCTAATTCCCAAGAGACGAGTAAATTCTAAAGAGTAACTCATGAAACTGAAATTGGGCGTGTCTTGGATCAATATTGAGGGAGATTTAAGTGAAAGCTAGATTTAGTAAAAAATCGATCAATTTTGAAATATAGGTTGTTTTTTTTTGTTGTTTAAATATTTTAATCAGTTATTAAATAGTAATTATTCATATGGGGATGGTATATTATTTGTTCAATCTATAGAGCTGGACAATAGCTTTAAAACAATATGAGGACCATTTCTGTGCAGCTTATATTAAGGTAAATATAGCCAGTCAATGTCATAGTCCCCCCCCAAAAAAGTTAAAACCTTGTTCGCTTAAATCTCCCTCAATATTGATCCAAGACACGCCCAATTTCAGTTTCATGAGTTACTCATGTGACCAAATCAGCATGCCAAGTTTCGTTAAAATCCGTGCCGATGACGTCTGAAAGTGTGATGATTTGACATGGAATGACCCACATGGGGAAGCGGGAGCTGTATATGGACAGTGAGTAACGGACAGTACTCTCCATCCACCCAGGTGACTGGTACCCTGCTGATCTACTCGCTCTTCATGGTGGAGCTGGTGCGGCAGGACCCAATCGAGAGCCTGGACGAGATCATTTACTGCGTGAACGCGGTGAGCCGCGTTCTGGAGTTCCTGGTAGCGCTGTGCGTGGTCGGCTACGGCACCTGGGAGTCGCTGTTCGGCGAATGGAGCTGGATGGGTGCCTCCGTCATCATCATCCACTCCTACTTCAACGTCTGGCTGCGCGCCCAGTCTGGCTGGAGGAGCTTCCTGCTACGCCGGGAGGCTGCCAAGAAGATCAACTCCCTGCCCCGGGCTTCTGCGGAGCAGCTGCGCCACCTCAATGACGTTTGCGCCATCTGCTTCCAGGTCAGTGGGGGGGTCAAGGGTCAGGGGTTTTGGCTAGTATGTTACTGTGCAGGTGGCTTTGCTTTTCAAAGGTACAGGGATGGGTACAAGTGCAGGTAACAAGGGGAATGGTGAAATTCCAAAAGTTGTTTTGGTGGAAAATGGGGAAATAGAGAATTCAGACATTCATTAAGGACAAATGAGCCTGAGGCAAGATGGGTGTTGGGGTCTGGGCTTGTTTAGAAGGAAAGGGAAAAGAACAAAACACAAAAAATTACATATCCCTTTTGAGATCTGGGTCCGGGAGTTCGAGTCTCCGTCATGGCTCCATGTGTGCGGAGTATACTTGCTCTCCCTGTGTCATTGTGGAGTTTCCTCTGCGTACTCTACTTTCCCCCCCTCAGTCCAAAAACATGAGGTTGATTGGATTTACCAAATTGCCTGTGTGTGTGTGTGCGTGTTTGTTTGTTTGATTGGCGATGGATTGGCATCCCAACCTGGGTTATTCCCTGCCTTGGCATGTACCTTCCAGGATAGGCTCCAGACCCCCCTAATTCAGGATCAAGCAGGTACAAAAGTGGATGGATGGAAGTTATATTGCCCTATATGTTTAGTATGAGTTAATTTATTAGAAATGTATTTTATTTGCACGTATGTTCTCTCTTGGCTATATATCCGACATCTTGTTTACCCAGGAGATGAATTCTGCCGTGGTCACACACTGTGGCCACTTCTTCCATGGAAATTGTCTGCGCAAGTGGTTGTACGTCCAGGAGACCTGCCCAATGTGCCATCAACCTATCAAACCCACCATGTCTTCCCCATCTACGGGCAAGGCCCAGCCAGAGGATGAAGCCCCAGCTACCCCAGCGGAGAGTAGGAATGGGGCATGTCCAGCACATGACCTTGAAAATCAAGCTTCTAGGGCAACAGTTGGTCCAGAGCAGGCTCCCCAGTGTTCTATGAATCAGCTGCCAGAGGAAGTTGGTACAAGGGGAGAAGACCTCAATACTTTGGGTGACCAGGAAGTATCATGTGACCCTAAAAAATTATCTTCGGATCTCTGCCTCAGCCATAGTGAAGACATTGTGGGTTTTACTGACTCAGGAGAATTGCCTGTCACAGGGGGCTTGAGTGTAGAACCGTTGAGGAAATCCTGCGAGGATGCCTTCCTGGATGGCAGAAGTGGTCTAGGTGTACCTGGCATGCATCCTGTCGAAATGGCAGGTGGGATACAGCCAGAGGGAAGTCGCTTCTCTGAGACCCTGAAAAACAGGCCTGATGGATTATCAAGGTCCTTCAACAGCCAAAAAAATGAAGAGGATGGATGGGAAAGAAGAGGTTCTCTGGTGGAAGCTGGTCATGATGGCCTTGATTTGAGTGAGCCACTCCATGATGAGAAGACCGATCAGGTTTTGGCTCAAAAGAGTACCCTTGAGGGTGGCACCTTGATTGTCATCGACAGCCAAGGACGATTCACTGCCAGAGGCTCTGCGGGCCCGTCTGTGAGACCTAATGATGGGGGCACCAGCAAAGGGGTGAGCCCAGAGTGCAGCAGTGCCTCATAGCAACCAGTGGAAGCTCCAGCCAACATCCCAAACACGAATGCCTTTTGTACAGGACAGAGTCTTTGAATGTGTTGCCTTTACTCATTAAAACTTTACTTATATCTGGCCAATTTGTCCAGACATTTGTGTTGCTCAGAGAAATGGGGAAATTCCCTAGGTATATATAATAGTGAAGATACCACCAATCATGGTTTACTTGAAACAGTCCTGAACAAACTAAATACAATTTTGGACATGCTGTAGAACTAAGCCACTTTTACATAGCATATAAATTCAGATTGGTACTGTTTGATTAATCTGTATCCGTGATCTTTTCTACGTTCCTTATTTTGCCATTGTGACTTTTTTTACATTTTGTTCAACATTGTTCTACATTTAATCAAGTCTTTAAAAACAAATTAATAGGATCATTGCGTTTCATTTTTTTTCCAGATTGCAATAAGATATAGTAGCATTCTTTTAATTTTTGAGTTTTGTTAAATGCTATATTTTTTGTTTTTCCAAAGCCAATTCTTAGTTTAGATGTAGTATGTTGTATGCTCTCTGGGTGTTATGCATCCATTTTTTGTTGGACTTATGAATGATTGATTTTGGTATGTTTGGTACAAGTCTGCCTTTAAAAGCACAAATATTACCAAGGAAACCTCGGGTGAAGTGGAGCTTGCCGTCTCAGAACTGTGATGTACTACAAAAAAAGGAAAAAAAAATCCTATGACTATAAACAGTACAACCATAGCAGCCCGCGTGGTCTTTCTGTGTGTGTGCTTGGCAGGGATGTGTGCAGGTGGTAGAAGCCTAACCCCCCCCCCCCCCCCTCCCTTTTTTTTTGCCTTATCTCCTGAGAGTTGGAAGTTCAAAATACTATGATAACTTATTGAGAAAATTGACATTACATCGGTATGTGGGCTGCAAATCCTAAACGTGACATTCAGTGTGTACAATAGCTTCCGTTCCAGTTCAGTTTTCAAATAACTTTGATTGAGCTGTTGATCGAATGCATATTATTTATATTGAATTAAGCCAAACACATTGGTTGAGAGCTATTATTTGTGTTTGATAATTCATTAATCAAGCCTTTAGTTAACGTTATGATTAACAAACACCATTTTCACTTGGATATACTATATATTTTTTGGCCTAAGCCAACTTATGGTGCTCAAATATATTTAGTGTAATATGATAGGACTGGAAGCATACACAGTGAACTGAACTAGGAAAACTCATTGTGTAATGTACTGTGAAGGCCGATAATATGGACTAAATTGTGTTTTAAATATTGAGGCTTAAAATCCAAAGACAGGATTAGCACATAACCATTTATATAATAAAGACTGACACTTTAAATCACTTTCTCAACCCAGTCCTCAGGGACCCTCAACCAGCCCATTATATCCCTCCCAGCTCCTAGCACCTTTGAATCGAGTATTTTATGTTCTTCGCTGCCTGATTGTTTGATTGAAATATTTCTCCAAAGTATTCTTGTTACTGACCTCACCGATCAACTGTAATTACAAGGCTTCATCAACAATGGTTGCACATTTGACACTTTATTCCTTTCTGTACTTTATCAGTCAATAGTTGGGGACTTTACAACCTGTTGGCCAGTTGTCTTGCTATGCAAGCAATTTGGGAAGACAATTCCCAAGGTTTTGAATAGACTCCAAAACACAAAAAATTACACATCCCTTTTGAGATCTGATAGAAAAGTCAATCAGTAAAACAGCCTTTCCTTCCAGCATTCAATTAACCATAATCAGTTAATGAACATGCACCTGTGGAATGGTCGTTAAGACCTTAACAGCTTACAGAAAGTAGGCATTTAAGGTCACAGTTCTAAAAACATGGTGGTCTACATGGTGGTCATAAAGGGATGGACATGGTCAGAAACAATGCTCAGGTAGGCCGTGGCATTTAAACGATGCCCAATTGGCACTAAGGGGCCTAAAGTGTGCCAAGAAAACATCCCCCACACCATTACACCACCACCACCAGCCTGCACAGTGGTAACAAGGCATGATGGATCCATGTTCTCATTCTGTTTACGCCAAATTCTGACTCTACCATTTGAATGTCTCACCAGAAATCGAGACTCATCAGACCAGGCAACATTTTTCCAGTCTTCAACTGTCTAATTTTGGTGAGCTCGTGCAAATTGTAGCCTCTTTTTCCTATTTGTAGTGGAGATGAGTGGTACCCGGTGGGGTCTTCTGCTGTTGTAGCCCATCCGCCTCAAGGTTGTGTGTGTTGTGGCTTCACAAATGCTTTGCTGCATACCTCGGTTGTAACGAGTGGTTATTTCAGCCAAAGTTGCTCTTCTATCAGCTTGAATCAGTCGGACCATTCTCCTCTGACCTCTAGCATCAACAAGGCATTTTCGCCCACAGGACTGCCGCATACTGGATGTTTTTCCCTTTGCACACCATTCTTTGTAAACCCTAGAAATGGTTGTGCGTGAAAATCCCAGTAACTGAGCAGATTGTGAAATACTCAGACCGGCCCGTCTGGCACCAACAACCATGCCACGCTCAAAATTGCTTAAATCACCTTTCTTTCCCATTCTGACATTCAGTTTGGAGTTCAGGAGATTGTCTTGACCAGGACCACACCCCTAAATGCATTGAAGCAACTGCCATGTGATTGGTTGATTAGATAATTGCATTAATGAGAAATTGAACAGGTGTTCCTAATAATCCTTTAGGTGTGTGTGTGTGTGTGTGTGTGTGTGTGTGTATATATATGTGTATATATATGTGTGTATATATATATATATATATATATATATATATATATATATATATATATATATATATATATATATATATATATATATATATATATATATATATATATATATATAAAATGGATGCCATACCTACGGTCATATACTATTACCGTTACTAATAATTAAAGGAAATGTAGCAGTCATTGATGGTTAATGTACAAGTTATGTACAAGTTATTAGTTATTAAGCTGGGGCAGGTACTCCTTCAAACGGATGCTGTGTAACTTTCTTTACTAAATACACAGGTATTGAATGTGTCTGCTATTTCATTTGTCTAATATTTCACTCTAATTGATGATCAGGTAACATCCATCCATCCATCTTCCTGTCTGTTGTGGGGAGATCTAGTAACATTCGGTGTCAGAGAAAATCAAATAGGCTAAATGCTTTTTCTGGGTTGAGTTACTGGGTTTAGGGTTTCATGGCCACTGTGTGTATCAGAAGATATTAAACCTAGTTGAATGAAAAAACTATAAATGGGCATTTTAACATCATTATGCCAAAACGTGTTCAGCATGATATGCCTCATGAATGTAGTAACATACATACCACAATTCTACCAGAGACAACTAGGGGGCAGAAACTGACAAAGGGGCATTAAATACTGCTCTGTTTCATAGGATGAAACAGTTAACTAGAATTTGACTGTGCCATCATCACACAACCAGTTAGTAGGATGTCAGACATGCACTGTTACATACTCTTTCCATGTAATAAAGGAAACTTGATTTATTTGACTTATATTTTCCTTTATACTTGTTGACTCAACTTTCCAATGCTTAACAAGAATAAAAAAAATTGCAGTTTATGAAATAAATGGAAAAGTGGTAAAAACCTGTGGTGTGCAAAAAATCTTTGACTGGTAGTGTATAACCAATGGAGAAAGTATTTTTCATAGTGAGATCACACCGTAGCTACGAATGAAAAACTGTAAAAGACACATATAATGTTTGATTATATTTAAAATAGAGCACCAGGTTAGTGAAACTACACACATTCATTAATATAATACAAATACAATGGCCTGTTATAAGAAATATATATGAGGCTGGCAGGGCAACAAAGAAAAAGGGCATGTTAGTGACTTACACTGGGAGGTTCTCCTCATTTAATGTACATGTTCCTAAGGCTGTGTGTATATGATACTATACACTGTCTGATTTATCTTCCTCCTGTGTCTAGAAGTAGAATGTGTATTTTGACTGAAAGGGCATTTTTAATTAAATCTGCAGCTGCACTAGAGATACGTGCTGCTGCTGTATTTTTAGGTTTGTTTTCAGACATGCCCTAGTTCTATAATTGTTTTCAGATGTATTTTGCAGACAGATCATTCTTTATACACAACATATTTTATCTCGGAGTGAGTCAGAATTACATGTGGGGTCCCACAAGGCTCTGTTCTAGGGTCTTTGTTGTTTTCTCTGTACATGTGGTTCTGGCCCACTTTATGCACTGGGGGGTCACCAAATATCCCAGGTGCATCATGTGTATCCTTGGTACCCCCTGCTTCATGCCCTGTTCTTTTTGGGTTAAATTCACCATGACCTTTAGATTCTACTTATGTTATGTGCTTCTCTGACCCCCAGAGTTCTGCAATACTGAAAGTGTGTGTCATATTCACAGCTGGTTATTTGGTCCAACACTTCACTCTGGATTGGGCCCCAGGCAATGTGGCAGAAATTAAATAGCTAGACCGTAGCTTTGACATAGGATCATAAAACATGTCAATTTCCTGTTATAAAGTCTCTGAGCAATGCTGTACTCTGAACGGTACATTTAATTTCCAGACTACACCAAGCATTCTTGCTGAGTTTCCCAAACAATCTCCAAATGACAGTACAGCCTGCTTTTACTTAATTCTGTTAAAACCCTGATGCAACATATATCTCTACACAGCATTTTCCCATGAAGGGATGATGTAACTAAAGTTTAATGTTTTACGGTGCATTTTCACTGATGCCATAGATAAAACAAAACAATGAAAAAAAAACAACAATGACATTGGATGCATCGAAACACATATTAGTCTATACCACGTGATTGGCAACTCGGTCTTGAACCAGTCACCATTTTGTTCTGTTCTACTGAATGATAACCATTTATCTATGCTTCCCTCCCATCCATTTTCTGTTACCGCTTATCCTGGTCAGGGTTGCGGAGAGTCCGGAGCCTGTCCCGGAGGTTATAGGTGCAAGGCAGGGAATAACCCAGGATGGGGCACCAACCCATCGCAGGGCACACTCACACACCATTCACTCACACACCATCCTCGCACACCTCACACACCATTCCTTATCTATACTTCATAAGTATAAATAAGTATAAATGTGGTGTGTTACTAAGAGACAGACAGAATACATAAAATTAATGAGTGACTTCATTAAGATGCAAAAATTTAAACTGAAAAAATGATACATTGAGAGAGCCAGGAATACATGGGAATAGATCTGGGTGTGGATAGTATGGACATGTTCTTATCAATATTGTGGGAGTACTATGTGTGTTTAGCAGGACATGTGCTTCTGGGCTGATTTGGTCCCTACCTGTGTTGAATCCAACCCTATTTTGTTGCAAGAATGGCTTCATTGACACACAAGACATGAAAGTTAAAAGTACAATTATAAAAATAGCCAATTGAAAGAGCCACACAATGGTCACAGGGTTTATAAACAGTATATTTAAGGACAGCAGGTGGCGCATTGCTATGGACACCTGAGGCAAGACGCTTGCTAATTTTACACAAGAGGAAACTGTTGCTGTACCTTATTCTGAATTTATGAAGATTAAGAGCAGGTCATCGTGTGACCAAAGACATTAGAGTGCACAAAGAATACACTCACCAGCGTAAACAGGATATTCCTCCTAATTACATTATATTATTGAGATTAAGCAATGTTCTAATGCTTGATAATGTACTTGAGTGACTGTGGTGATTTTTATGGTGATCAAACTGTAATGATTGATTGGATTTGTGCAATGTGAGATTTATTTTTGTGAGTGTTTGTGTGCATAGGAATGGTTAGGTGGACAAATTACAAACTATATACTTTAAACAAAAGAAATATTATTGCTTTTTATAATGTAGAAGCAAAAGAATGGTTATATACTTTCTCTCAGCAGATAGAGTTGTAGTGTGTATGTGAAAGAGGCAATCAATGTGTTTTATATGTATAAAGGCCTTTGTTCCATAGAAGCATGTTTTCACTTACTGCACACAGCACATCTACAATGTATATCTCATTTTCTAAATTTCCAGGTATCCCAGTTAAACCTGAACGAGTGACTCGGGCTCAAACGAGGACAACTTAAGTTAGCATGAATCGAAAATGAAAGTTAAAACAAATGTATAGAGTTTTCTTTTTTTAAAATTCCTTTTTCAACAAGGAACTTTACGCAAAACCGGGAGATGCAGAAATGTATTTTCGCCAGCGGCAGAATCAGAATCATTTGTTTGGTCAGCTATATGCATATGTACAGTATTAAGAATATGTCTCATTGGGATTGGTGCATACAGGGAATGATTAAGTGTATAAAATAGAATAAATAGTGCAAAAACACAAATTGATCTTTATACAATATGGAAAATATATACAGATCTGAAATACATAGAACTGTGCGCAATTTGTACAAGAGAGCAGGTATGATTGCGAGTTCTGCTGAGGTAGTCAGTCACAAGATTTTTGAGCTAGTTTTGAGGAGACAGTCCTCAGTTCAAGATATAACAAGAAAAACATACAAAGTACAGACGAGCAAGCAGAACGTACTAAGCAATGCAAGGCCTAAATGGGACATGCTCTTAAATAAAAAAATATTATAAATAAACAACTAATAATAATAATAATAAATCAGTGACCTACTAATGAATGATTTTGGAAGTTTAAGTTCCCTACATACTTATCTAGTTTGTGATGTTAGTAGTCAGCAGCGGCCGTGCCAATAACAGTGTAACATGCGGGAAGGAAATGAATAACGCGCAGCGCCGTAAATGACACTACCGGCCACGCCCACCGCCCCTCGTGCGCAATCTCAGGGCGCCGCTTACTGTAGCGCGGCGTGGGCGGAGTGATACACCAGAGAGACCCGCCCGCTTCGCATTGGGTGTGTAGTCCCGGCAGTCGCGGACATCTTGTGCAACTCCGCGGGAGCGAGCAGATAGCAGTAGAGGGACGGCGCGCCGGCAGCAGCGTTGGCTAGTCCTCATTTGGACCGGAGGAAGACTGTTTGAAAAAGGCAGAAATACATATAAGGGAGCTTGTCTGGACATCTAGTTTTATACGTCTTCGTTGTTCTTACGGTCGCCGTCTGTTGAGGGGGATAAACACGACGTTTAGTTATCTTGTTTTTAAGCGATTTAGCTCGCTAGCTCTCCTGAAAGCCACACACGGAGAAGGAATGGCGCTGAAACGAATCCACAAGGTTAGTGGCCTCATGGGCGCTTTGGCGAACCGCTTTTTAATTTTTTTCCGAAGTTTGAGATACATTCGGTATGAAGGTGTCGGATTTAATTTCACTCTGCTGTATCTTTGCCGGCGTCGGCTGGGTTTTGTCCGTTGCCGGCCTGCGCTTCGCCGGTTGGGAGGCTCGGGCCGGTTCTGGGGGCTTTGGGGCTGGTTTGACGCCTCAGTTCAGCTCGCCTGTGTGTTACGTATCCAGCGGCTCGAAATGTGTGAATTATGGCGGAATGTATGGGAAGTTGACGGCCGACCGGCTTTTCGTTAGATGGGTCTTTGGTGTGTGTGTGTGTGTGTGTGTTACTTAATTTACCATCTGTATGTTAAACTTGGATCTGTCGGTTAATCTGAACCCGGGACAGGGGTCAGTGTAAGGGGTAGTTTATTCCTGGTAAACTGGACGACTTGACGAGGCTCATCAGACTAACTCTACCGGTCCCAGATTATACACCCTCATCTGAACACCACCTATTAAGTCATTCAGTGGTTTCTGTAATTTACAGTCAATAAATTTGACTTGATAACACGCTTTTACTTACTAGTTTGATGAAGGAAGTTATTGGGGTGGATAAATGGATCAGTAGTCCAGTCGGATTTGTAGTGGTATTTTGGTAACTGCATTCTTTTTAAATAATACATTAAATATTAACGAACTGTTATTTTTGTAAGATTCTGGTTGTTCTTGCGCTTGAACTTTACTTGATCTCAGGTCAGTAAGAGCACTTAATATTCTCCGGAATGTTATAGGGTACGTTGAGAGTTCATAGTTTAACTCTTACATTAACCTTTGTCGAGTATTTTTTAGTTTCCTAATTTTGAGACATTCATGAGGAGAAAGATGGATGTTGGTTGCTTATTCCTGCATTTGTGTGCGATTACCATAGGGATGTCAACACGGTAAATCATCACTCAATCTATTTTTGACAGTTTTTGTGTTAGATGTATTCATATTCACGATTGAATTTTTCGGTTTAGCAGTGTTACTTTTGGCGCATCTAGATTTCAAGATTGAAGAAATGTCATTGTGCCGGCGCAACGAAAATGCAGTGTTTGATGGGATAATTCTCTTTTCTTAGGTCCTGTCCTACCGTACATGGTTCTGAAATGTTAAACGTGACAGGCTATTTCAGTCATTAGTCATACTGGAGCTGTGCTTTGCTGTCTTAGCCTTTTTGGCTAGCAGTGCCAGGCTGTTCAAGAAACAATATATTTCCCTTTCTCTCAGTTAGGGTCCAGTAGCTTGGCATGGATGTTTAGCCTAAACAGGTATTTTATTTTGAAATATATTTTTCCAAGGTTATGAAATTGACCTTGCCCTGTATATTTTAGAAACTCATAAGTGAAATTGAAATGATTGTGGTAATTTGGAGTAGTGTACTGAGTCCCTGTTTCAAACTATTTTGGGCTTGTAGTTTTCACCTGCACAAAGCACTCCGTCATCAACTATTTGTAATCTAACCTGGTGAATCCAGCACAATTCTCCTTGTTAGTGTGCGCTGTGTCATATATTCCACTTTAGTTCCCTTTTAGTTAGATAATGGCAATTACCCTTCAAAAAGTATGTCACTGAGATATCAGGAAATGTAGTAGTACAGTCCCTAGAATAAAGCTTAATGTATTATGAAATGAAGACTTTGAGCTAAGTTCTGTATTTATTGACCTTACAGCATGATATCAAGGTGTGTCTTCTATTTCTGTAACATTTTGTGTTTTCTGTTAACAAATATGCATTAGCTTTTCATGGACACTTAAAGGATAGTTTCTACATATTGTCATTGGCAGTTGTCCATTTTGTTATTTTATTAGATAAAATGACTTGCTAATGAGACAAAACAACTAGGAAGCATTCTGAATTAGTTTTTTGTGGAACAGTTTATTACAATGTTGTAGTCTTTAAAAATGTATTTTCCCCCAACTGTCATAGCACATGAGAATTACCTGAGAATTACATCCAAGTCCCTGGAGCATATTTTCAACCCTCAGCCAGAAATAGTTGGAAAATTCACTTATTTCACTGTTCATCCTACAATTATTTAAAGTGAGTTCTTGCAGAGTACCTTTAAATTCGGAATGGTTTTTACTTTTAAATAGGTTGTGGAAAGTGCAAAGTTGTTGGCTTGATATTGGTTTGAAGTAAGACTGCAGAACAAATGTGGAAAGTTCAGGTGCAGAAAGTACAAATCCTGACTGGGGCTTTGGTTCAACCAACCAGCTTTATACTCTTTATACTCAACCTGTTATTACAAATCTGGATTTGTAATAATAAATAATAATAATAATAAAATAATTTACCTGTGTACCTTTGTGTACTTTTTGGACCTGAACTTTCCATCTCCGCTTCCAAATGTATCATCTGCATTTTTCTGGAAGGATGTGGATCATTCTTCTAGCTCCTACAGTGGATTACTACAGTATCTACACTTCCTCCAAGTGTTCCTGTACTGTCCTGCTTAGAGCAGGAGCTCCATGAACATAGAGGGCATCTTATTAGCCATGCTGCCGCTCTTTGAGTGGATGACGTCACCTTCTTTCTCCATGACGCCCAGAAGACACACCTGAAAATAGAACTTACTTTTGTTTAGCCCAGGCCCTTTCTTGCTGGTAGCTCTACATTACGAATAGTATAAATTTGGCATAGCAAGTCCCCACCTTTGTGATAAACAAGGCTTTCCTTACATTATCACAAGAATCTGTCTGTTATGAAATGTCCTGGAAGGAAGTAGTTTTCAGGTATTCAGTTTCACTTGTTTCTTCGGAAGTGAAAACCCTGAATAAATCAAAAACTAGAAAGTTCTGTCAGTCTAGTCCATTTGAGTCTAGTCCTTACATTTTATATTTGCACATGTTAAGTCAGAACAAAACTTGTGACTAAGTAATTTAGGTTCGTATATTTAGTTTCAGTTTTGCATAAAATTCCTTTTAGTTCAAGTTGCTCAGAGGCACATTAGTTTGTCTCTTTGTCAGGTACGCTGGATTGCTCCTGTGGCATGCATGGATTGTACTAATAAAAATGAATGAAATTGACTGAACATGCCCGCTGGGGTAGCAAAGCTATGGTCTCCCTTGGCTGCATCATCTGTTCTTGCCAATACTCAGTCCCTAGGCTGCTCTACCCCGTTCAGCCATCCTGCTGTGCCTTTGCAGTGCCCGGTTCCCTGATCAGTCCTGGAAGGTGTCAAGACCACTGAGAGGCCTGCTGTTCCCCTTTGTCTAATTTCTCTTCCCGTGACAGCATTTCCTATAATAGCCTGATGGGTTATAAGTACAGATGAGTGGTTTCTTACCAGGGCAGCTGGTAAAATGTTATTCCAGTAACATTTATTGTGGCAGTGTGTTCTCTAGTTGAATTTTTCATTCTGTAGCTACTGCATGGAATAGCTTTCAGATGTAGCTTTCAGTCCCAGACATCCAAATCTATTTTTCCCTTTGGGCTTAGTTTGCTGGAAGCCTCTGAAACACTTCTTTCACTTAAATTTTCCCTGCCTTAAGCAAAATGGCTACTGGGAGAGAAATACCTGCTGTTAATTTTGTAAACTTGGACTAGCAGGCTGTTAAAGATGTGCTACTTCCTGACTTGATTATATAAGACCTAATGTTCAACGTGTAGGTGTGTTTAGATGGCATTTGCTCATTCTGTGTTTTTTTTTTTATTTGGTGTTTACCAATATTCATAAGGCAGTTTGTGCCTGGACTTTGTAGATGTTCTTAATTCCTCCTGTACAATCTCTGATGTAAAATTAATACTGCCTTTGGAGAGGATGCCCAAATCAGTATTTCACCTAATTTCCCAGCCAACACACCTGACTTGACTACTCATCAGGTCAGTCTTCGGGTGAAATTTCCACAGACAAAATCTAATGCTTATTGTTGGGGGGGGGAAACTAAAGCTCTCATTGGGTGGTCAGGTGTTTTTTACAAAATTATTTTAAGGAGCAAAGCATTATGGATCTCCATTAATATATTGATAACAGGCGATATTCATTAAATGTCAAGATGTCTAAAGGTTGCACGATATTGCTGGCCAATATTTAAATGTTATCAGAGCTATAGGCATAACTACCAGTTGTAGCATCAAAGTTCTTCTGCAGTGCATTACAGGCGTAATCTACAAAAATGTTTTTTTCAATAGAACTTTAAGGCCACTTTTGTGCTGAAAAACAAAACAAATGCTTGTCTGCTCTAGCTGCAGCTTCTAGTGACTTCGTTTTATGTTGTAAAACAGGGCACTTGCTGAATGTGGCAAACATTACAATGAGTCTGAAACACCTCATTTATATGATATAGTGTACTTGTTCATAATATCAAATGTTTAAAGAAATGTCTTCCATTAAATTGTAAAGTGAAATATTATAGACCTAGCTTTTCTGTTGTGTGAAGATGGTAAATTCTCAAAAAAAAAACCTCCTGCAGTGCTGTATTCTACAAAAAGGTTTTCAAGTAGCGGCACGGGACACTTCCAACTGAAGCGGCTATGATCATATTAGACGCATCATCTGTCACTAGCGCTACATCTTTCTCTGCTAGCTGCCATTCGTCCACCCCATGAGACAGTGGCCCTGACAGATGAGCAACCCATGTGAGACTCATGAACGTCTCTTGTTTGCAGAACATGTGATAAAATCTACCATTCCTAGCTAACAAAATGTGCTGTTATTGTTACATAATACTCAGTCGCAACAGAATTCCAAGCATCACATGGCTACTCCACTAGCTTGGCTTATTCACACTATTACCTGGGCTTTGGTTTTGTTGTAGAGTGCAGGTATTATTTTTGTGAAGGGAGCTTATACTGTGACTCAAGCGTTATCAGTTGGTGGTGAATCCTGGCATTCTCCTAGACTGAATAAGGCCGAAGATCCAACCACAGATTTGGTCACTTTTTTTTTTAAATTATTATTTTTATTCTTCCTTTTCTGAATTGGGCGGCAAAATTGACAGCATCTCATCAATTCTTGGCGAGCTGGGAACACTGTTTTCTTTATGGTGGCAGGCATTAGCTTCTCAGAGGGAAAGCGGCTGATGTGGTTCTTCAAGTTAGTGGTATTTCCAAGGCATTTGATGTACACATGATACTTTACACAATGTGTGTGTCCTGCCCAGTTCATACTTCCCCCTAAATTCATAAGTTTTGAAATGTGTCCATATGTCCTCTTTCAAAATACTGAGTTTTTAATCACTTTTTCTTGGCTGTTACCTCCATCTGTCATTTTGTGCTAGCTCTGCTCTCCCAGAATTCAATGTGATGTTTCCACGATATGGTGCTGGTTACTATAAGGAAGTTCTTTTGAACTATAGATCTTTATTGTCCAGCCGTAGCCCTAAAATCAACAAGCGACGTTATGTGGTCATAATCAATTATGTGCTGTCACATCATCAGTGCCCGCATCATAACGCATTTTGGAATTGAGTCATTTTAACACCACTTAATGTCAAGGCATATATGGTTAGGAAGTAAAAATTAACATTTTGAATATCTTCGGTGGATTTTGTTTTTTTTTTTTTGTCTATTGTACTTTGTCCATTGGTACTTTTAAAAGGAGATCCCACCCTGCAAAAAACTGTCAGGTGTGGAGAAGTCAAGCCCATGTCATTCAAGGTTCACAGGTGGATTCAAGGTGGAATTTTTAAATGAACCATGATGTGTGTGTCCTCTTAGGTACATTGAATAGAACTTGGACATCCTAAATTTTTTAGTTGGAAAATAATCTTAATTTCTCATTGTGTTACATTAATACTGTTGTTAGAGAGTGCTTCTTTTGTATGTCTCCAATTATGTGCTGCAGTCAGTGTTTTTTTCTAATTAGTATTAGTGTCTTTCTGTCTAGGGCTGCACAATATCCCATGGCGATGGACTCGCGATTACGTGGTGCATGTGCAATAATCATTGTCTGGATGCCAGCTTTTCTGTACTGTATGGACGTTTACTTAAGCCCAGAGTTTGGTAAGCAGTGTAGTAGTACACCTAAAATATTAATGAGATGTGTATTGTAATGGCCAAAAGTTAGTCATTTGTATGAATTCGGTGTATCGTTATTCGTATTAAATTCGGTTAGCAGAGCGCACCACATGCTACTGTTTTGGTAAGTCATGGAAGTGATGAACACTGAAGTGGCGGTGAAGAAAGGAACAGCTGAGTAGCCATAACATCTTTTCAAAGGGGGAATATTGTGGATCAGCAAGGTAAAAAAGATGACTGTTAGGGCAGCACTCTTTGCAGTTTATTGTCCCACACATTTATTAAACATAAGGATTTGCTGAATTTATGCACATTAGTAATATTTTAGGTGCACCGCAGAAAGCTCATTGGTCAAACTTTGCGTGTAATGTCATACAGAACTTCTCTACCACCTCAAAACAATGGACAATGAACAAGCATTAATTGTTACTTGGGGGGTTCACTTGTGTGGTTTGAAAATATCATGACAAAACATTTATACGGCTAGCAGCATTTATAATTCATTATTCAATCTAGCCAGCAGGGCGATCTTTAGTTTTCCACAGAATAAAAAACAATGTTTATTCTGCTAATAAGCACAGGCAAGCTTCACTACCAGCACCAGTGATATTAGAAGTATGTTAACAGTCAAATTCATGCAAATATGGGATTGCAAGGATGATTTTTGCAATTGAGATGCAAAAATATGTCTGCTCAGTTACTTCTCCAGTACTTCTACCTCTCTAACCTGCACATCCACATAACTTTCTAATTAGGGCTGGTGCTTGTAGTCAACCAATCAGCAGAGTTTATCACCATAAGCTCTGGTGCCGGATATTGGCACAGATGTCCCAATTTGATTCTGATCTACATGTGAACGATTTGATTTGATTCTGACTGTGTGTCAGTTTGATTGGAATTAGATATGAAATGGTATATAGCAGCTCACCGAATTGAGAGATGTCTAAAAACCTCTAAATGATACAGAAATTTACAAATGTAGAGTCACTAGAGATAAATTCTGAAAAATGTGAAGAAAGGCCAAAGAGTTGTATACCAAAATCTAGTTTGAGGAACATATGGATATAGTTACTTAAAACCAACCTCTTTCTTTGAGAGCACAAAAATAAATTCTGATTGAAAAGAGTAGCTGGGGGGGGAAAAAAACCAGTCAAGTCCAAAACTGATGTGCCATGTTTCAGAAGGGCTGTAACTTAAATTCTAATAATTTTATTTGAGGAACATATGGGTATTGTCTGGGAATCAACTCTGAGCTCACAATTCAATTCAATTCATATGACAGAGAGAAGTAGCACCACCTATATGATGAGAACCAATGTAAGTAAAATTCAGCAAAAATATTTTCATAGTCCAAGGTAGAAATTAACTAGATCAGTTTTGGGATTTTGTGAATCGATCTCCAATTGTCAAATCCAGGATCGTGATTAATCATAAAATCAATATTTTTCCCCCACTCCTAATATACCCCACTTAGAAGTTCCTAATCTGTAGTACAATTAATCGTAAAAAAAATAAAATAATATGATCTCAATTCACACTGGGGCTGCAGCTATCGATTATTTTAGTAATCGAGTATTCTATCGATTTATTCCAATCGAGTAATCGGATAAGAAATACTTTTGTTTAATTAAAGAGCAATAGTAACTATTCAAAAAAAGACAGGTCTCTTAAACTGAACAATAGCTCCATACAACAACTGACAAAAGAATTAAACTCTTTTAGTGCATTTTTTTTTTTAAAGAAAACACTTTCTTAAATGCAAAAATAAATAAAATAATGTCAAATAAAATTATTGAAACAAGGTATACATATATCCTAAACTAAGGCATAAATTAAAATGGCCTTTACTCTCTGTATTCTTGTATATTTTATAGGAGGCATAAAAAAGTTCTGTCAGGATTGTATCTCCTGGATGAGGTAGGAATGATGTGTGCATGTTCATGTGTGTGTAAGTGAAGGTGAGTGACAGTGTGTGTGTGTGTTTAAGTGTGTTAGAGAATGAGAGAGAGTGTGTGTGTGTGTGTGTGTGTGTGTGTGTAAGCCTTTAAAGGAGCATGTGGCAGTTGGATAATTCAGTGTCTCAGAGTTTTACTGGCCCAAGGCTGTTGGGGAAGGGGGGTGGGTAATTTTTTATATAATATTTATATTATGTTATTTATATCATTATAATTATGTAATATTATTCATATTAATCTAAATCTCCAAAATAATATTACTAAAGCCTTGAAATAGATCTAGTTGAGTACACCCCATGCTCCTCTTTAGATTCACCCCTGCATGCTGCAGGTATCACTGCGACAAAGTGTGACGGCTGCTGTCAGCCTGCTGCAAGTTACCAAATTTAAATATTGTGTCAGACTAAGCTAATAGTTTGTCTGCATACAAACAGCTTCTATTTTAACTTGTATAGCTTTACTGTAGCCTTGCCGCTGTGGAAGACAAATGGCGGTGGATGGGAGCAGCTGAAAACATCTCTTTTCTTCACCTTTCAGCTTGTTGAACAACTGGTTTGATTAAGGACTCTCGCCAGCTCTTTACCAGTAAAGCTTTAGTAGTGATTACTAGCACTGCTGTTGTTTTCCTTCACTCCACCTGAGTTCACCATCTCTGTAACAGAACCGCCTCTTTGCTGTTAGTGTATAAACCGGCTCCAGCTCCAAGTTAATTAAATTACGACAGCATCATTTTCACTGTATCACTGTATCAGTGTTTTTGTTGAGGAAAAATAGGGGCTGCGTGGGCTGAATCTTGGTATACTTTTTTATTCTCACTTATTCCCTTAAATATGTTTCTATCGCAGGTCTTTCTTTAGCCGCAACTGTGAAACGCTTGTGCTTACCTTGTTTTGGTTCCGCTCTGTGGAATGGATGCATAGACTGGGTGCCTTCTGTTGAGATGTTGAATCATTAACGTTGTGCTATTGTGGTAAGCTAATTATTTTTTACAATGGACACACTGTACAGTATTTTCGCTTTTGTTCTGTTTGAAATGGCCCCAAACTTTAGACATTTTTCGTCTTTTACTCTGAATTTCCTCGCTATTTTCCCTGTCTTCCTCCAACGCGCCAACAAATCAAACCTGCTACACGTAATACAGCATAAGCACACTGCAACAGTAATAATCCTCCGAGTAAAACACGCTGATCACTAAGCGGTACATAGTCGTGAGGATTACACGAAACATTGAAGCAAAGAATTTGCATCGAGGATTTTTTGTAATCGAATTATTCGAATTACTCGAATTGTTGCGACACTAATTCACACCTCTCTATACGATCTCATTTCTAAATTACAGTGGTTCTTCTGAATTGTATTACATCAACTGGATCAAAACAAGCACTCCTACTTTTCCCCAGAGAGTCTCAAGTGTTCCATAATTCGGCATTTTCTTTAAAGGGCGCTTTCCCACATCACCAGGTACCTTACTTTTGGTACAAAAAGTAACAATACCAAAAGTATGGTACTTCAAGGTGTTGGTTTTACACTGGTGTATAAACCGGAACCGGCACTGAATGACATCACAGCACCAGGTGAGGTATTTTGTATGGAATTTTAAAAATGGCTGTATATTATAGGGCTGGTTGATGTGCGATATTAATACCAACATCTCATGTTATGCATGTGCAATTCTTTCTTTGCCATTCAGCTAGACTAAGATCAGGCTATTTCTTACTTTAAAGTTTGTACAGACATTATAGCACAGGGGGTTTCTCGCTAAAACATTTGTACTCTGTCATAGGAAAAATTATCAAGGTGTACAATATTAATTATATATATAGTCTGTTTAAAGTTTACCTTAGTTAAAGCTTGGGTTACTTAATTTGTCCATACATCTATTTAATTATTAGTATTAATAATTATAATAATAATAATAATAATAAATAGTAATAATTTTATTTTCTCTTATCGTTCTTCTTTGAGTTTGCAATTGTTTTCAAGACTGTGGTTGTATTGTGTTTGAGAGGCAGGCTATTTGCATAACCAGTCGACAAGAGTGTTTCAAGTTCCACCGCAAAGTATTGAAGTACTAAAAATGTACCCCACTGGCAACTAAAAGGTTCAGGAACTACAATCGGGCCAAGTTCCTGTCGTGGGAATGGGCGGTTTCACGCCAAATGATTGCCCCCCCCCCCAACCAGAACATCTTTTCTCTTTAACCAGGAACCCTGCACTGTGACATCCAGGCTGTGGAGAGCAAGGCCCTTAACCTCCAGGTCCCTGGGTGCCACAACAGGTGGCTGCCCTTCAAGGCCAGCTTGCTCTCATCTACAGTAGGAATAGTGTCCCCACAGGGATTGATAAAGTGTCTTATTATTGTTATATACAGCGATCCCCCACTATATCTTGGATATTCCCCCAATGCATCACAGTTCTCTGCGATGTGTGTGTGTGTGTGTGTGTGTGTGTATACATTACATAGTATTATTATTATTATTATTATTATTATTATTATTATTATGTTACTCATATCCTTAGCCTGACATTCAAGTATGATATGTGTTTACAAAGTGTGTTTTAATAAGTTTACATGAGTTTAAAGCATTTGGGAGGGGTATTTTAATGCTTAAACTAATAAAAAAAAAATATTTATATGATCTTTCTATATCGCCTATTTTCACCTATTGCTGATGGGTCTGGAACGCAACTTCCGTGATAGGCGGGGGATCACTATAATAATAATTATTTATTTTGTGTTTGGCCACGAAGTACTGGGGTAGGGCTTTCAGCAATAATGTGCTGATTGGTAGACCATAAGCACCAGTACTTATTTGTTTTATGGCTTATTTGGCATAAAAGTTACACAAAAGTGGCTGGGACTAACAAAGGTTCCTGGTCGCGGCCGTCCAGGAATTTGGAACCAGGTTCTGGAACTTGTGAAACAATGTGAAAGTGTCCATTCTTGGTTTCTGAAAAAAAGTTCCTGTGGTGGTAAAATGCCTTACAGTGACAATTGGGGATGCTGGTCTCCGCTTAGGATGGTTTGTGCTGATGTGTTGGATTATTGTGTTCTTCCTGGTCAAAAGACAAAAGATCATGAGGGACTTGGTTCATACACCAGACTAGGTACTCTTCGTTCAAACACAAACTACTTGGGACACACTTCCAGCCATAGATTGCTGATTGATTGACCACAAGCACCAGCACTAACTTGGAAGTTTTGTGGAAGTGCAGAAAAATAGATGTGAAGGAGCAAAATTATACAGATGGAATATTTTTGTACTCCAATTACATGCATCCATTAATCCATTTTTTGGCTTGCAACTCTATATTTCTGCACTGGAAAATTCAGTCACTAGCCAGTAGTACTGGGCGGTATAAACGGTATACGATATAAATTTGGCCAATGGGAGAGATTTTGATTATACCGCCCTACCGCAGAAATTTCCGCTCCTCGCCCGCAAAAATGACGTAATGAAGTCAAATTTATTATTTATATGATTTATATGAAAATTGTTTATATGATTATTGCTGCACCCGGCAGCAGAGTCCTGCATTGGTCTGATTTTGACAAACCATACCCGTCATACTTAAACCCGTATCCGAACTGTTATCCGACAGAAATAAATACATATAAATACAATATAAATAAATACCGACACCCGACCCGCACCTGAATGAAAATCAGTTAGATTAAAAATTAGACAAAATAACAGCCTAATAATAAGCAAAACAAATGGTAGTAGCCTACCTCCAAACTCAAATAGTGTTTGATATTGCCATGCCCAGACATAGCCTTACCAGCTTACAATTAAATGTGTTAATAAAACTAATAATATATAAAATGTACATTAGGCTACCCTGCACAGTATTGGGTTTTATAGGCTACCTACGTGCACTGTCCATTTCCCTTTGATTACCCAATTGGAATTCCTACGTGAAGGCGAAAACTAGCATTTGGTGCAGTACTTTATATTACTGTGTAAAAAAAAAAAAAAGGATATCGTCCACAGTTGATGGCCTCAGCTGACTACTTCAGCATCCATTTCAAACAACTGGAGGAGATTGCATGCATTTTTTGAAAATGAAAGTGGAAGAGATTTCTGGGAATGTGCGTGCAGGCATAAATTGATATGGATTTTACGTTTTATCACCTTGAATACAGGGATTTTGTCACTAAAATATAGCCCTGGGGTATTTTTTGTTGGCACATGATGTTTTGAAAACCGCAATTTAGCTCTCCTGTGTCCGACCCGACCCGAATCCGTATCCGACACGGTAGAATATTTTTCACCCATTTCAACAAAATTTCTGGGTCACCCGTCGGGTACCCGAACCTGTGCAGGACTCTGCCTGGCAGGACCTTTATGGGAGAGATGGTCATACTAATATAGATGGAGTTATGACACTAGTCTACACTCACCTAAAGGATTATTAGGAACACCTGTTCAATTTCTCATTAATGCAATTATCTAATCAACCAATCACATGGCAGTTGCTTCAATGCATTTAGGGGTGTGGTCCTGGTCAAGACAATCTCCTGAACTCCAAACTGAATGTCAGAATGGGAAAGAAAGGTGATTTAAGCAATTTTGAGCGTGGCATGGTTGTTGGTGCCAGACGGGCCGGTCTGAGTATTTCACAATCTGCTCAGTTACTGGGATTTTCACGCACAACCATTTCTAGGGTTTACAAAGAATGGTGTGCAAAGGGAAAAACATCCAGTATGCGGCAGTCCTGTGGGCGAAAATGCCTTGTTGATGCTAGAGTAGGGTGACCAGATAATCCATGTCAGGGAGGACACTCTGAGCTAGGACAGGAATTGTAAATTACCATTTCAATTAAACGGACCTGGATTTCACTTGAGCACTGAGTTCTTGCTGTGTGCTGATTGGTCAGTCTCCTATAATCATGCATGTGTCACTAATGTTAATGTGAAACAGCTGGATGAGTCTTTCAGTCAAGGAAATAAACCAGTCAAAGCACAAGAAGAGCTGAACTAATTAGCCGAGCACAGGAGCCTTTCAATTTGAAAGTAGTTTGTAAAACCTGAAGTAGCTCAAAGTGTCCTCCCTGACATGGATTATCTGGTCACCCTATGCTAGAGGTCAGAGGAGAATGGGCCGACTGATTCAAGCTGATAGAAGAGCAACTTTGACTGAAATAACCACTCGTTACAACCGAGGTATGCAGCAAAGCATTTGTGAAGCCACAACACGCACAACAGCATGGGCTACGACAGCAGAAGACCCCACCGGGTACCACTCATCTCCACTACAAATAGGAAAAAGAGGCTACAATTTGCACGAGCTCACCAAAATTGGACAGTTGAAGACTGGAAAAATGTTGCCTTGTCTGATGAGTCTCGATTTCTGTTGAGACATTCAAATGGTAGAGTCAGAATTTGGCGTAAACAGAATGAGAACATGGATCCATCATGCCTTGTTACCACTGTGCAGGCTGGTGGTGGTGGTGTAATGGTGTGGGGGATGTTTTCTTGGCACGCTTTAGGCCACTTAGTGCCAATTGGGCATCGTTTAAATGCCACGGCCTACCTGAGCATTGTTTCTGACCATGTCCATCCCTTTATGACCACCATGTACCCATCCTCTGATGGCTACTTCCAGCAGGATAATGCACCATGTCACAAAGCTCGAATCATTTCAAATTGGTTTCTTGAACATGACAATGAGTTCACTGTACTAAAATGGCCCCCACAGTCACCAGATCTCAACCCAATAGAGCATCTTTGGGATGTGGTGGAACGGGAGCTTCTTGCCCTGGATGTGCATCCCACAAATCTCCATCAACTGCAAGATGCTATCCTATCAATATGGGCCAACATTTCTAAAGAATGCTTTCAGCACCTTGTTGAATCAATGCCACGTAGAATTAAGGCAGTTCTGAAGGCGAAAGGGGGTCAAACACCGTATTAGTATGGTGTTCCTAATAATCCTTTAAGTGAGTGTAGTTCTGTCTTGTTTTCTGCTTACCTATAAAGTTTACAGAACCAACCTGTGTTTTTAATATAAGATAAAACCAGTGAAGTTACTTGAAACGTTTTCATATTTTTTCTATAATTGCAGATTTGCACAATAAATATTCTATGTTTATGACTACTTTGAAATGTGTTACCTGTTTATTATGCAACTTCCTGCTGCAATGCCTTTGCTATGGACATATGTTACCCTTTCAAAAACAGTTACATTGAAATTTACAGATCAAATCATATACCGCAATATATACAGTCTACCGTCTATGGTTCAAATTATACCGCAATATGAAGTTTATGCCATATCGCACAGCCATACTAGCCAGTATACTGTTGTGTAATATCTGTGGTGCTGGCAGGATTACATTACATCCTTTTTTTATCATTATGAGGAAAAACAAATATTGATTTGCTCGCCAGATTTAATAGGAATCATGAACCTGCTTCTGGTCATAAAAGTAAAATTTAAATATAAGGCTGTTTTCTGTTTTGATCACTTGATACCCCAAATAACTAAGAAATAACAATTTCATATGAAACTACACACCACACCAAAACAATAAATAGTTTTGTTAGTTAAGTTTAACCTACCATTTTTTTTGCATTGGCCATGCTTATTTAGCATATAGGTCCCAGCTCCTGTGTGGTGTGAAAACGACACATGTAAGTGGCCAGGAGCTGCAAAAGTTCCAGGTCAAGGCAGCCCAGGGACTTGTAAACCAGGCCCAGGTTCCAGAACTTGAGTGTGAAAGCGCCTATGCTCAGTCTGTCTAGTTTTATCAGTTTTGCTAGAATGTTATTTCAGTCACTTGTGGTCTCTGACAATCTGCTGTAGAATTCTATACTTCTATGATGTACAAATTCAGAACGTTCCACAGTTGTACTGCACCAGGTTAATCAGTGAGTGTTTTGTAGCAAAGCAATTTTAATGCTATCTAAACAATCACATGCTTTAGTTTTTGGGTTTCACAAAATACCTCTCTAAATTAATATTGTTATCCACTGCACAGTACTTATTTGGAATGTTAGCTGCAAAATGTATCATAAATTTTGGAGGACAAAATGTCCCTGATGGTGTTTTTAATTAAAACTTGTAGTGCTGCCCAGTGTAACATTTAAGAAGCTGTTTTATATCATGCTGTGCAGCATGACAAAGCTGCCAGAAGCAGCTGCAATCATTGTTATGGAGCTGCTTTCCACTACACTAGAACCAACTTCCCCACTTAATGTAGGATGTTTGGTATTTTGGTACTACAGATTGGCTTCTCATCACTCAAGCATTGTTTGGTTTGTATGGTTGTGGTTGTATTGCATTTACGTGTGTGTGGTTGGGGGTGTCAAACGCATCAATCAATATAGTTGCTTTTGAAACTCATAGTTCTTTTCAAGAGGCCATACACGCAAACCATGTTGACTAAAGAAACTTTAATGGCAAGCTATGTTGTATCTTGTTCATGTGTGCATGTATGTACAGCAGGGGTGTAAATTGTTACCCCCTCGGATTTGGCTGCACAATACCACATCTCGATATAATCGGGAAGTATATGGCGTATGCACGATCATCACCAGGGCTGCACAATAATAATAATAATAAAATTTCCTTAGAATTGAGATTAATTATCTGTAAAAAAAATTCCTCAGATTTAAACATTCATTGCACTCAAACTGCAAAACGAAACGTAACAAAACATGATTGTGCCAAACATGGACAGAGATCAGGATAGCATAAAAAGAAAATTATTTTGTATAATGTACCAGGACAGCACGTTATTGAAAGATCTGGTAAACCCCCCCCCCCCCCCCCCCCTTTCACAGAGTAAAAATGCTTTAGCAAAACTTAAACTCTCTGCACTATAATGTCTGTATAGAATTGAAACTAAGAAAAAGCCTGATCTTAATCTATTTGACTGGTGAAGTAAGAATTGCATGTGTACAACATGCGATGTTGGTATTAATATCGCACATAGTCTAGCCTGTAATATACTATAGCCATTTTTCGAATTCAGTGCAAAATATCCTGCTTCATGTTGTGATGCCATTCAGTGCTGGTACCATTTTTATGCCAGTGGAAAACCAACACCTTAAAGTACTAAAAGTAAGGTACCTGTTGCGGTGGAAAAACGCCCTTTAAAGAGAATGCAGAATTATGGGACTCGTGACACTCGTGATGTTGGGCGGTAAACCTGTTCATACCGAAAACCATTTTTTATTATTGTTATGATATGAAATTTTCTTATACCGCAATACTGGTTTAAATAGCCTACGCAACGTTCGGAATGTGGCACAGCTAGAAACTGTTTAACGGGGGATCTTTTTCACTGCCGTACCGCGAAAGATCAGAAACGGAAGATATAGCTGACGCTGGACCCAAAAAAATCGATTCTCAGATACTAATCGATATTAAAAATTAGTATCTGATTAGATATTCATTTTCACCATTATTGATACCAACAGTGCGGTTTTCGCCTCATTCGCCACACTTCACACAGCACCACTACAGCGCACGCACGCACACACACAATAGCCGCTGAATGCATTCGCGCTGGTTAACACACACATACCAAGTTGGCCAAACATATCATATGCTGCAGTTGAAGGCACTTTGCAAGCTGCTTTAGTTTAAAAAAAAAAAAAAAAAAAGCCATAAGCCTCTATGCAAACAGTGTTACAAAGTTATGGCGACAAAATCAATTAGCACGTCAGACTTTAAGACCGACGTCCCCTTTATGAGAAATTTCAACATGGGACAGCCACGATGCATGATATATAACGGTGGGCAATGTGACCGAAATGGCATATCACAATATTTTTTCTTTAAATCATGATCCATGAGAGAAATCACTTTTTTTTTTTTTTTATTCCAGAACTAACCAAATTGGAATACAATCCTAGTAATGATGATCATTTAACCACTTACCCAGTGATTCTATTCTTGCAGGGAACATTGCTTATATAATTATAACATTATTTTCTCATAACCAGATATTCGGCTTGTTTGGGGTGCTTGCATTTCAGGTGGTTGAAAAGGTTTGTTGTTACCATCTATTGTATGAACTGCACCTTTGCAAATTACAGTAGATTGGATGTGCAAAATCCAACATGGACCAATTTCCACACAATTACAGCGGAACCTTTTTTTTTTTTTTAACCAATTCTTCCTCATCACACTGTTTTTGTTAGTGTAGCTGACACTTCCATGGACCTTGTGTTTACTGTGTGACAGAAGTGCAGTATTTTTAGCAGTCTGATTGTATTACAGAAGCTGAGAAAGGACATATTTTACAATTTTCTCATGCCTTTTCCTGATCTTAAATTACTCTTATGAGGAAATTGTAATATTTTCTTATAATATTTGTAATATTTTTTAATTTTTTTTGACAGGTTAGCTAACTTTTGAAAATATCAATTAATTTTTTTTTTCTAGGTTTAGTCATTAAGTTGAGATCCACTTGATTGATAAGTAACAAAGAAGTGAGATATACAGACAGCACTGAGATTATACGCAGACTGAAATTGCTTTGTTTTACATCGGTCTGTTTTTGTTGTACAATTGCAGTGTCCGAACATGCAGGCATCATGTGATAGTCGCTTGCTGGTTTGTTCTGTTCTCATAATATTGTAGTGCTGTATCACGATTCTTGCAATAAACTCTGAAAAGCTTATCATTGATACAGTTGCAAGCAGTCTCAAATTATATCATCCACCTCTAGTTTATATGGTTTGCGTTTTTGTAGTTAATCTGTTTCATACGCACTTGAGAATGGCCCTATTCAAGGCAGGAGCATGCGTTTCACATAAGAACCAGTCGAACCCTTTACCATACAGGATGAAAGAAGGGCTTGAGCCTATACACTGTGTGCCTTCTGGAGAGTGGGGCCAAGATAACTTATCTTGCCTTATTACACGGCTCTCTGGAATGCTTGATTCTGATTGGTCAGTTGAGACATTTGCAGGTTCGTTCTTTTCAAATAATAACAGCTCCAAAGTAATAACGCATAGCCGGTACTACTTGTATGTTTAAAATCCCTCCGCGCCAACAAAGATTACCGTTTAAAAATGTTAATTTAAAACAAATATGCCAATAAAATGTTTCAAATTCATATTCATGTCCAGTTTTTTTTCCTTATGTGGCAAGTAGCCGTGTAATAAGCGGGATAATGTACAGGCAGCCGGTAGTTATCGCGAAATAAGCCCCTTCAGTGTGATACAAGACACTCCGCTTCGCGTCGGGTCCTGATCACACTGTCGGGGCTTATTTCTGCGATAATTACCGGCTGCCTGTACATTATCCCTTACATATCGCCCAGCTCTAGTCCTAAAAATAAAATCTCAGATTTTTGATTTTAATCGATTTTCCCCTCCCCTACTCAAAATCAAACTACAGATGACAAATGGTTCAAAACAAGTTTTAACTTTACTTTAACTAAGTGCAATCTGACAAGCCAAAAAAGATGCTTGTAAGTGAGATGGCAGACCACGCCATTGTAAACACTTTTAGAAACTTGTAAAAACTTTTAGCATGTTAATGAATCCCCCCTTTTCCACGTACAGTATGTATGGGCATCATGTCTTTTGCAATATACATCACGACAGCGTTTATCGCCTTCCACCGTGCCCCATTCTTATCATATGGCACACAGTTCAAAAACGTGTCAGGGACGGTTGCTTGCTTAACTTTGGATGTTGTGCTGGTGCTGCGAGTGTTTTCATTTCGCTGGGAGCTGCACTTCTTCCACTCCGCAGTGTGCCTCTGCTTGAGGTGCTGGAATAAATTTGTTGTGCAGCTTCCTTGGGTTGCAACAGTTTTTAAACAGTGTTTAGGTGCGCCGCGCTAATGTACCCGTGAAGAACGGTGCGTCGCATTAGTTCCGCTTTTGCCGCTTGTGTGTAAAATAAGTAATATCGATTTTCATAAAACCACATCGTCCTGAACTGTAAATTCGAATTAATCGATAAAATCGATTTATTGCCCACCTCTAATCTTGATTGACATTATCCAATGCTTCCCCCCCCCATTTGTTGCATATATTTAGCAGATACTTATCGAAAGCTTGGTGATGGAGGGCTGACATCCCTGGCACAGTTTGGGACTAAGGGCCTTGCTAAAGCCCCCAACAGTAGTGTGATCACTCTGCCAGCCATGGGATTTGAACCCATGAACTTCCCGACGCAAGCACAGATCCCTACCCTGCTGGCCTCCCAGCACCCCAAAGAGTGACATCTTATGGGGAGTGGTGCGGAAACAGGCCATATGTCTCTGAGGCAGACTCAGCTGTGGTCTCTGTTGTGGTCATATCCTATATTTACGTCAGCATCCATCTTCCTGGCTCTTATCCTGGTCTGGGGAGGGGGATGGGTGCAGCCTTTCCCAAGCAGAGCTGGCCTGGGGTACAACCTGGGCTATTCCAGTCATCACAGGGCACATACACGCACATGTAGAGATACCCATTAGCCTAATTGCAAGGAGAAAGCCCAGCATAACTTAGGGAGATTATGCCAACTCCCCACACACAGACCATGAGTGGGATTCTAACTCCCAATTCTGGTAATAGTGCTATCCTCTGTGCCACTGTATCATCTATTCTGCAAACACTTGCACAATTTTACTCCTAAAAGTACAGTTCATTGATGGGCTTTTGCGTTACTTCTCAGCGTGCGTGTCCTTTACTGTTAAAATCTATGTGAAGTTCTTGATAAATTTGTCCACACTTTTAATTATTTGCTGATAAATAAGCTGATTGCATTACTCATCTGTTTTATCTTGCATGTTGAACCATTTGAAAGGTTTGTTGTGTTAAGGGTACACTATTAGGCCTCACCTGGGGCCTTTCCTGCACATCCGGGAGAGCAACTCCACTGTGGCACTTCCTCATGGAAGTGTACAACATGGAGCAGTCTTAATATATAGAGTTCCTGCCTAATGGGCCTCAGTCACCCTTCTGTGAAAGTCACTGAGATTTCGACTCAGCATGGTAGCTGAAATTATGGGCAGCTGGTTCTGCCCAACATCTTTGTGTATGATGGGGTATAAACTGAAACACCTCAGATTCATTAATAAGCATCCAGTGTTTCCCCTAGATTTACAGCTTTGGGGGGTGGGGGGGCAGACGGACACCGACAGGATTTATGGTGTTTGTATTTCTTTTAATAGCAGCCATCAATATAACAACTGAACTAAACATCAGAACATTTCTTTTTATGACAATTATCCACAAAGTGTGCAGCTTCTGTCACTGCAGTGTATCTTTCTGGGCTTTTCTGAGAGCGAGTGTTGCCATCTTCACCACCCTGGGAGCGTTTAAAAAACGCAGATATTTTTGTCTGCTTTTCAGGTGGTTGACCGACATATTTTCCGACTCGCGCTCTCTCTCTGCTGGTGGGAGTGTGCTCACCTGTGTGTGCGCATCGGGGCGGAACTCCGCCATGCACGATACAGAAAGCAGAGGAGCACGACCGTGTAGAGACAAAAATAACAAGCTGTTGTGTAGATAAGATAAATAACATAAGGCTATTTAGTTTCAAAAACGGACGATGTATAGACCTATTCTATAGGAATGATAACCTTAAATGACTTCTGTTGTAATCTGGCGCTATATACAAAATAAAATTAACTTGATGTTCAAGGAGAGGGCAGGAGGTGCCGTTGTGGGGGTGGGGCACCCCCCTAATATAATGGTAGGGGAAACACTCAGCATCTGCGTTCAATATGCTCCCATGTTTTCTAGTTATCTGTGTAAAAGTTATGGACTAACTGAAAATATGACTATGCATTATTTGTTTTACTCGACGTGTGTTACTGCTTTTTTTCACAATTGCAGAACAATGCTTTAGTGTATTCAGATGAGTTGATTAGTCTTGGTCTGTTATCACCAGGGTTGTTTTGAGTAATTTCAGCTGGACAACGATTTTGTGTTTGTTTTTTAATTGGATAGCTATAACTTCTGAACTGCTAAGTATATAATTCTGGTTCTCACCTGGGTTTTTTTCCTTGAGTACTAATTCAGTGTTAACACTGTTTCTGGCTTCAGCAAATGCAAATATGTTGAACTAAACCTCATCTTCAAGCTGAGGTCTTACTCCTCATTTCTTTCATTGCCTACAGGAGCTGAACGACTTGGCACGCGACCCCCCCGCACAGTGTTCCGCAGGCCCTGTCGGAGATGATAGTAAGTCCCACAACGTTCCCTCTTCTCTGAAAGATTCCTGCTGAAAACAACCTAATTTTCCCCCTCCCCCCATTATAGTGTTTCACTGGCAGGCAACAATCATGGGACCTGTGAGTATTTAAATCCATCCTCCACTTGCATGTCCAGAGATTATCATTGTGTTTGGGTGGAATTTGATACTTGTTCATTCTTCCACAGAATGACAGTCCATACCAGGGTGGTGTTTTCTTTTTGACTATTCACTTCCCCACAGACTACCCCTTCAAACCCCCTAAGGTAAGCGGCTTGTCACTCATTTCAATTCTTCTGTGGATTGCTAACCCCAAGTATGAACCTTCCATACTGAGCCCTTAGCGTTCCTCGTGAAGGTAGACCTAGGATGAGCTTCGGAGGATGTTATCTCAAGGCCCTGTATTTGTTTCGTTTCTGACTTGTGAAAGAACAAAAGCTTACATTTTACTGCCAGCGAGAAATCTGTGGAGCCGTTCGGAGAGGCCACTGTGTCATGTAATCCTGTGAAAGCAGTGTTGATCTGTCAACTTCTGATCCCATACCAGCGTGATGCCAAGGGCACTTTTTCAGGTGCTGTGGATTATGCTGTGAGCTCCTTCATAGAGGATAAGAAGCCCTTAGCTAAAAGCTGCTCGCTGTAACCTCAGCAGAATCTTACTTTGATATAAACACTGAGCTTTTCAGTATTGGTGGGTGATATGGTGATATTTTATAGTAACCAGTTACAATTCTATCCACAATATATATTTCAGAGGTATTGCAAGACATTTACTACATTTACTTTTACTTAGCAGACACTTTTGTCCAAAACAACATACAAGTAAGGCAGCTGGCGCATTACAAACACGCATGCTGCTGAGGCACAAGTGCAGCTAAGCTGAGCTTCCAATGAATGCCCAGTTACAAGTGCACCATTTAAGACTATTATTATGACAGAACATCACATGATGCCTGCCTGCGCAGAGGGTGCAACATTAATACTACAAAAACAAATCAATGTGAAACGGCAGTTCTGGCCTGCATAACATCTCTGTGCTGTCTGTATATCTCATTTTTTGTCAATTATCTGTCTCAGTGGATCTCAACTTAGTAATTAGACCTAGAACAAAAAGCTTGTTAATTTACCTTTTTACATGGTTCATTGACATTACTGTTTAACATTACAAAACTGAGATATTTTGACTTTAGACATATTGCCCACCCTTACTTCTCAGTGTATCGAAGGAGTTTTTTTAGCTCAAATCATACAATAAAGTCTGCTTGTGTAAATCTAAAGAGCCTTTTCTCTCCTTTTGTAGGTGGCATTTACCACAAGAATTTATCATCCAAACATTAACAGTAATGGCAGTATCTGCCTTGATATATTAAGATCACAATGGTCTCCAGCACTAACTATTTCTAAAGGTAAGAGCTATCAGAGTATCGATCCAGCCTTCCCGTAATTACTGCTGCCTAACGCGATGAACCCAGCAGAGTCGTCTAGTTTAAATTGGGCTGATTTCATAACCACCTGTGGCTGTTCACGTTTAGTGCCTCTTCTATGTTAAATTTAATTACGTATAGGGCTGCCACTAGCGACTATTTTTCTGTCAATTAATTCTATCAGTTATTTTACTGATTGGTCAATTAATCTAAAGGATAAATTTTCTTCCAGAAAATCAAATTGATCATTTCATTTAAGTTAGTTTGTCAAAATAAAATTGTCACTGCAAGGCTTTAGATAATGGAGCTGGCTTTTTTAGAAGTACTCCTAAAATATTAACGAGGAGCATACTGTGATGCCCATAAGTTAGTAATCTGCATAAATTTGGCATATCCTTATATACATTAAATTCAGTTACCAGAGCACGCCACATGCTACTGTTTTGGTAAATTATGGAAGCAATAAGAAGCAAGTCCTGGTGAAGAGAGGGACAGCTCAACGGTTGCAACATCTTGTAAAAGAGGAGATATTGTGGATAACGAAAGTGTGGTGGTACATTCTGCAGTTTAAAGTCTGAATTGCGCTTTTGTAAATATAATTTGCATTTTTTATTTAATTTCACAAATTTTTAAAATTTTGTGTCCTTTTTCGTTTTAGTTTACAATAACACTGGTTCCCAAAAAGCCTAACACACATGAACACATACTGGCACCATCAATCAGTGCCGAATAAGCCTAGATTTTAGCCTAAACATTTTCTCAAACACTTATTCAATGGAAATTCTAAGGTAACAGGCAGATGACTTTATGGCTTAAGTGTATTTAGTAGCTACAAGGCTCGATGCTAATGGTAATTTAATAAACATGAATAGACAACATTTTAAGGTGGTTTTTCCTTTTCTGGCTGTCCGACATCCAGAATAGCACCTCTGTGTTTCCTCTTCAGGTGCTCATGTAGAGTGCTAGTGCCGGAACATCGCACCGTGTAAAACTACCTTTTTGTTTTGTGATCATTTGAAATTCTTCCACAACTGCGTAGTAATATTGAAGGAAATCATTTGTCACAATGAACTGAAGTGTTCTAGAAATCAAAAAGGTAATTTAATTAAAATTAATTTTTTAAAACGATGTGTAGATTTTAAAATATTGATGTGGTTGCATTTTCAGCATCAACGTCATTAACTACATCAACTAATTGCGGCAGCCCTAATTATGTACACGGACGCATGCCATGAGTATTTGCTTGATTTAAGCGGTAGCATTCTTTCTGCATTGGGAGCTGCAGTTGTCACTTTATCCAGCCTTCAGGGAGGTCTTTTTAAATATTTTAAGTAATGTGTAAGGTCAGAGGGAGGAACAGTAGAGCAAAAATATTTCCTCTTTAGTGTACTAGCACAGTCAGCTTTGTAATGTTTGCTTTTGATTCTGCTGCATGATGGAGCAGTAATACTAATGTGTTGACATTTGCATTCTCTTGCAGTTCTTTTGTCCATTTGTTCACTGCTGTGTGATCCAAACCCAGATGACCCTCTAGTGCCAGAGATTGCACGCATCTACAAGACAGATAACGAAAAGTAAGCTGGCTTTTACCCATTCCCGTCCTTTGAGCAGAAGTCACTCAACATTCAGGCACTTATGATGTTGTAACCAGGTATTTCAATGCTTGTACTGTTCCAGTTGATGGTAATGTGGTTTGATTTTAACGTTACCTGTTGGCTAGGTGCTCAGCTTAACACAGGAACGTGTCACCTCATTAGGTATAATAGGCTAGCGCGAGAGTGGACAGAGAAGTATGCCATGCTGTAGGGTAAGAGTCTGAGCACCGTGCACAGTGACATGGGGGGAATGTGCCATGGATTTTAGCCTGTGCAGCACTGCTCCAGACTAACCCCCTTCGCTCTTGGCCTCCAAACAAACAGCAGGTAGCATGATGCTTAAAGAGGCTCGTTCATAACATGACTTGCCGGGTCAACTTCCAGGAAGTCGCCTGTTGATGTACCCTCAAGCAAAGAATGTAACCTGATTACTCAACAAAAAATCCAGCTGTATGAATGAAGTGTCTTTTGATAAAAGCATCTGTGATACAATAATTGAAATAAGTGTGAAGGCTTATTTTTGAATGATTGTTGCTTTTTTGTTCTACCAGTGGTATTGTAAAAAGGGGGTGATTACATGCAATGCATGTTTGGAGTGGCTTAGGATGACAATCTGCCTTTGAATCTCTGCAGTGTTTCCTATTCATTATATTACAGGATGAGGCCTTAAGTGTTTAAAGATTTTGTATGAAGCTCTGAAAACAAATGCTTGCATGGTTTGTGGGGAAAACGTACTGAGGCTAATCATGGAACAGAGGTGAATTTGCAGTGTTTCTGTTCAGTGTTTTATGGTTACAATTAAAGTGCCAGATTTTTTTTGCGCAATGGTGATATGTAGTTGTTTTGTGGAAACAACTTCTAATTTTGATTTTAATGGCTGTGTTTTAGTTGAATTAGGTGCTATTTCTTAATCTTTCTATATGCCAGTTGAATAAAGCAATTTTAACATTTCCCCTTTCCTGGTTAAACTCCCCATCTAATGAGCACTCTGTTTTGTATATGACCATGGTTGCATAAATTAACATGGGGTCTTAACTTATTTACTTCTTTTGTGAGGATATGACTAAAGACCTGACTCAAATGCCATGCTTAAATCTATTTGTTCAGTTATGTAGCACTGCAGCTATTACATATTTTTATATTTGAATATTCAGCTGATTTTTTTTTTTATTGGATGTTCAGTTTTTGCACAGTACTGCTACCAACTTTTTAAAAATTCTCCAATGATTCTGAGCTTTTTGGCCGCTCTCAAGCAGTACTAGAGGACTGTTTTGACTCGTACCTGCCATCTTTTCTGTTTACTTGTGTTAGGAGTGTGATCCTTGTGAGATGAGTTGTACTGGCGCAGTCAGAATATAAACTGCACATGAATTTTCTAGAGCTGCAGTAATGAGGTATTTACCAGTTATTAATAAATTATTCAAATTAGGGCTGGGACGATTATTCGACTTAATCAACAATGTCAATTCTAAAAATGTGCCGACGTGGAATTTGTGTCAACGCGTTGTGTAAAACCCCCTCGGTAGCACGTTAACGATGTCCTTTTAATAATCGCGCAATACAACAGTCTGCTAATAATTGAACTTTACTGGCCACCTGATGATCTCTTCACCACTATAATATTTTATTTATTGGACCTGCGGCATGGTTTTCATTTACAATACAAAGTTATTCCGCTAATAAGCTGGCTAGTTGTTTCACTGCTGGCACTTTTAAAACTATATCAATTATAGACTGAAATCTGATAGTTTTGTCTAATATCGCCGGTGCCGGCAGTGCCGCGCTATTTTGTAAGGCATGCACTGGCCAATCATGTAGCACTCCTCTCATAAATATTAATGAGACATCTCCTAATATTAATGAGACCACCCTGCAAAAAGGAATTTGCCGCCGACCCTCCCCACCCCGCGCACGAGGCAACATGGCTGCGTCTCCCAGCAGAGCTCCAGAGCCTCTGGAGAATCATGCGGCAAAAAGACTCGCACGTGGTTTTCCAGAGTTTGGAAAAACTTCAGTTATGACACCATTTCTGCACCTCTACTGTAGCTGACGTTAATGATGCTGTTTCAGCCGTTTTATATTTTCTGTTTACTTATTCTGTCATGCAAGAGCGAGACAAACTATCGCTTACGACTACTCTTACACACTGTAAACTAAATCGTTCCTTGCTCACTGAAGTAAGCTTAACTATAAGCTACCTTTGCTAGTGTTTGTTAAAAACATGTTTATCTAGTTGTGAAATCATTCCATGTTTTAGCATCTATATAAACATTAAAGTCAAATTGGTGTACTGAATTAAGTAAAAACTTATTGCAGTGATTTCCCTCAACTTAATTTGAACTTTAAACAATAACATAATACAAAAGGTACAAAAAATAATTACCTAACATAAGGAGAAATTAATTTAGTATTATAATTATGAGTATTGGGCTTACAGATTTGAATGTGCTGCTGTGGGCAAGCAGTACCAAGGATCAATGGTCAGTTGCAGATTGTATTCAATTTCTTATTTATCAATTAGTTAGTTAGGGGGAAGAGTTTTCATTTTTTCAAAAAGGGTAATCATGGGTACCCAGTTTTTAGTAAATTTTTTACTTGAGCCTCTAATTTTAAAAAGGATATTAGATCCCAGAGCCACACTGATGCAAGTGGTGGCTGTGTGGACTTCCATTCCAAAAATATCATTCTTCGTGCAAGAAGAGAGGCAAAAGAGAAAGCATTTGAGCTGTATCCGTCAACACTGTTCCATCTCCTGGTATTCCAAATGAAGCTATTTCAGCAGTAGGTTTTATGTCCAGCTCAAATACCTCATTTACAATTTTGAATACAAATTCCCAAAAGCCTCCCAGTTTATAACATGACCAAAACATATGAACAAAGTCACCCTTGGTTAAGTGACACCTGTCACAGGTTTCTTCTAAGTTAGAGTATATTTTGGAAAGTCTGGCTTTGGTGTAGCAGACACGGTGGGTAAATTTTAAATTGAATTAAGCCCAACCGGGCACATGATGTAGTTCAGTTTACTATTCTAAGTGCTTTCTTCCACGTTTCATCAGACAATTCAATCCCCAATTCTTTATCCCATTCTACTTTAATTTTATCTGTGGATGTATTGTCTATGGACATAATTACATTATATATTTTAGAAATTTGATTGCAGTGATTTTTAACTTCAGTCTAACATAGCAATCCTATTTAATCTCAAGATTTGCCTTTTTTGTTAATGGTCTAATGTTTAAGAAATGTTTTAATAAAATGAAATTTTAATGAGAATTTCAGATTTGTGTGTGGGGGAGAGGGTGAATTGTTGTATTAAATGACTAACTTAAATAATTGCTTATCAATAAATTTTATCAGATTAATCGAAAAATTAGTTGTTAGATTAGTCGAATAATCAAAAAAAGGAAAAACAGCTAGATTAATCGTTTAAAGAATAATCGTTTGGAACAGCACTAGTGTTTGCATGCTGTCTTGCGTGGGTTTCCTCCCACAGTCCAAAGACTGTTGTGCTGTTTACCTTCTCTAAATGGGTCATGGTTTATGGCTCTCTGTGTGTATGTACTCTGAGGTGGACTGCCGTCTCATTCCTGGTGTTTCCCACCATTGTTACCTCTCCTGACTGAGAGGCATCGTAGGGCACTAACAGTTGGAATAAGGATGGATTAATTGATCAAGAACGCTCTGATTTTATGCTATGTGGCCAAATGTATCCCAGTGTGAACTATGGACTGCTAGCAGAGGCTGGGAGAGTGAGTTTGTATAAAATGTTTCTTTTTCTGTATCTGCATTTGAAATTTAGTATATAGTATGCATGTTTCCGAATTGTCCCAAGCAAACATGAGTTTGTCGCAAGTTGCATTTATGGCTTAGGACAGGAGTGGTGAACCTGATCCATTGACTGCTGCTGTGGGTGCAGGTTTTTGGGATGGCCTCTCAATCAGCCAATCACATTGGGTCCCCAGGACTATGGTTGAGAACTACTGCTTTATTTGCTGATTTAAGAGGTCATCCCAAGAACCCACACCCACAGCGGCACTCCATGGATCAGATTTGCCACTTCTGGTTTAGTAGATCAGATGCTAATGTAGAATGACAATGACAAGTAGTAACTCCAAGTGCACAGTGTACAATTTGAGGCAGGGATAATCTTCCAGGAATGCCATCTTGTTATTGATTGATTCAGGGAATGTGATTTAAGGATTCTAGTGCTGCAACGTGATCATAGAAGGTTGTTGTGCCCCCCTTTATTCAGAAAAAAGCCTGACTTAAGTTAAACTGCTCAGATTTGCACCGCACATATTCACTAGCATATGACCACCACATTTCCCACAATTTCCCACTATCCCCCTAAGCTTACTCAGATGACTTATGCTTGCTTGAACCTTGGACGTTGTAGCCAATGTTGATTGGGCTCCACAAAGATGTGCATACACAAATATTTTATAGGGGGTAATCAGATCTATACCTGTCCAGCTAGCATGAACTGTTGCAAAAACAAAATGAGTGTATTAGAAGGAATTTCTCTTGTATGTGAAATGGTCAATTTTTCAGTTTCTCTCATTTTAATGTTTCCTCATGACAGCTGGGAGAGTACAGTCGGAAACTGAGCAGGGAGCAGGAGTGAGAGGAGAAGCAGCAGTGAAGAGAGAGAAGAGCAGACACGGGGAAAAGGAGTGAGAGCAGCTGGTACAGGAAGTGGCAGGAGCAGAAGTGTTCAGGAGCCTTAAAGGCTTGAAAAAGATTCAGATTATGACTTGAAAGACAAAGATAAAGGACAGAAGTAAATTAATCTGTGTCCAGTACTTTAACTCAAATGGGAATTTTTGATTGAGCTTGGTCAACTTGGTTAGACTACTTTGAGAGTACTTAAACCACATTTTAGCTACTACAGCATTCTTACATAAACGAGTCCTACTCTGAGGCCGCAAGGAAGTGGACTTTGATTTTTCTCTAATTTTCTAGCTCTACCCCACAGCATCTACCGCTCTACATCTTCTGACAATGAATTGATCGAGTGCTGTACTCAAGAAGTGACTGCAGGCATTGTTCGTGGACCGAGAGCATCACACGTTTGCAGTAAAGGCAGATGAGGCTAGAGAGAGAAACGGAGACTTGGCTGTCTTTGCACCAAACGTACAATTAGTGTTTGCTGGTAATGACATGGCTAAAGGGTTTTACAGCGGAAAGTATCTGGTGAGATCCAAAACAACTTGTTTACATGGCTTTGTCATGTTGTTCAGGCCTGTGATGGTGCCACTGTAATGACCGGGGCCATAGGACCTGTCCAAACCTGCTTCAGAACCAACCCTGAGGCAATGTGTGTCCACTGTAATGTAAATGCCAGATAGACATGGTTCTGTCACACGGTTACCGCCAACTTGGTACCTGAGCCTAGGGATTTTTTTTTTACTTGCTGGAATCACCTGAAAATCGCAGATTCAAGGACTGCTTGGTATACAGCCATCTGAACCTGTGCATCTCCACGTGGGGTATGTCAGCTACATTTGGGGATCCCAATAAGAAACAGTCAACCTGCTGCCCTGCAGCATTTGTCCAGCGTCGGCTCTCCAGTAGCAGGGGACCTGAACACGTGCCTGAACAAATGTTCTAGTCTGTAGTCCATACCCCAAAGCCTACAATCTACAAGGGGTGTTCAGAAGCAGACTGCCGATTTTGGTCAAGCAATAAAGTTTCCTGAAGCTTTGGAAGATGCATTGAATGGGAAATATCCTGATGACAGCTGCAAGAATGTTTGAGTATTAGGCAGAGGCAGAAATGCATGAAGAGCTGGATGTCACTGAAGAGTCTTGTGGGGCAGCCAGCAACTTGTGGTGTGAAAATCCCGTGATTCCTTTATCGGACATAATGTTTAGTGAGCTCGACCTGCACATTTCAACTGTCCACACTAAGCTGCTGGAGTCCTGCAGTCCTGTATTGGGTAACTTAAAAGGATTGTTGGTGACTACAAAAATTGTCAAACTACTAGATGTAGTTAGGCTGAGAATTTTTACCCTTAAAGGTGCTGCCCTCGTAGGATACAGTGGGGTTTTTAAAAAAAATAAAATAAATAAATATATTGTCAATGGATGTTTCCTTTGTTAATCTTTTGAGCAGTCATAAAAATTCTTGTCAGTATTTAAAGCTGTCAATGATTGGTGTATTAACATGGATTCACACTTGAGGTCTGCCATGGGACAAGAGAGGCTCCAGCATCTGGCAATCATGTTAGTTGAAAATGATTTACGGTACTTGATGGATTGGATCACAATTAAGTGATTGGTTGGTTTCCAAAGATCAAAGACAGGTGTTCAAATCTCCTTGCCCGCAACAAATAATAAGTGCATAACATACCTTAAAGCTTGTAGTAGGAGAGCATTTTAGGTGTACCAGCTGCAGTTTCTGAATCTCCTTTCTCTCTGTCCTACAGGGTGTCGTATTCAATTAGAATTTGCAGGAGGGACTAATTATACAGTTCAGTCAGTTTTTCCCCAGTTGATTGACCACTGTCTGGTCTGTGTCAGAAACAAAATAACAAGCCCTCATATTCCTCTGTATAGTAACGTGCAAAAAGTCTGAGAAAATGTTTTTATTGCTAATAAGGGAAAATATTCATTCTTAGGAATATGGGGTCCGGCTCCTCACAAGGTTTGGCTGTGTTGTAAGAGTGAGTGACAACTTTAAGTGACAAGTGGTCACAAACATTATAGCTGCAGTTTTGGTCAATCGTGGTGTGAAGAGTAAATGTGAAGGGAGGAGTATCTATTTGTTCTTTTTTAAGAGTTAATTTCAGATTTATTTTTCATTGTAGTCCAAGGTAGAGTAAATTTAATGGGGTAATGTAAAACATGCACAGAGAAATTTTAAGCGAATTTATCATACATAATCCTGCTCTTGTGAATGGTGAGTTCTGCCCCCTTAACTTTGTGCGGCCCTGCTTTGATGTTTCCTATACTGACCTTTATAAACACAGTTGCGTCACTCCGTCTGCCATGTAGACGCATGAGTCTGTCCTCCCTAAGTTAATGTCTTTGTCTTTACACAGGTACAACAGAATAGCGCGGGAATGGACTCAGAAGTATGCAATGTGATGCTGCTCTGTGGACATCTGAAAACTGAACACATTAGCTGGAATAAACTTTAAATTACTGGTTTCCTTTCAGTTATTTGGCTGCTGTCCTGTTCCAGACCTTTTTTTTTTTTAAACCCCCCCCCCACCCCCCTTCTCTTTTCGTGCCCCTTCATTGTCACACGCTCTTACAAGGACTCTGGCTTGGACAAGACCATCTTGCCTTGAGTTTTTCAAATGTAGATCTCATTAAAAGTGCCCACGTTGGTGAGCTCATCATGGAGTGCGTGTCAATGCCGACATATCCTTATAGCCGCTTGGTTATGAGACATAAACGAAGCCCCAGCACTACTGCGTGCTGAAGATGCCAACACCGTCAAGGATGCCCCATTTGCTGCCAGCTCTCCCTTCAGGATCACCTCATTGCTGGGATGGCATCCATGTTTTTCACAGCTTTTTCTAATAGCGTTAGAAAAAATGTATTTTATGCTCGTAACCGGCAATGTGGATGGCTAACTTCTGCAGAGTGTAAAGCAGCAGCTGGTTGGAAGGCATAAGGTTATAACTCTGTATTTTATGCATGTTGATAAAGAGATAACCGATTTATGTTCTGCCGATGATGGAGTTGTGGGGGTGGGTGGGAGGTTGAATACATCAGTTCCCCTGGAGTTTCTTTTGTGTAATTTCATTTGTGTTTTCCCCTTGTTTTTAGAAATCGGGAGCTATTAGTTAATCAATCTCCCATAACTTTTTTTTTCTTGTAGCACTGAAAGACTCAAGGCTCTGAGGATGATTGATTGGCTAATGGCTCTGCTAGATTATTTTAAAATAGTTTTTTCCCCTCTCTCCCCCTCAATAAAGTTGTATAAACCGCTACCTGGCTGTCTGGTGTACTTTTCAATAAAACTGTATTAGTCTGTTAATTTGTATTCTCTTGTACATAACAGTTGGTGTTTACTACTGATGTAAAAATAGGATGGGTATGTATGAACTATATGGGTAACATTTGCCTGTATCACTCACAAATATTGCTTAGTGGGTTTTCTTGTTTGGTGGGAAGGAGGCTTTGTAAGGATCTGGGTATTTTTCCATGTACGTTGGATTATACCCACAGTAGGTGATGGAGATTAATTCAGAGGAATCAATGCATTCAACAGAATATAAGTTAATGATGTTTGAACTCAGAGATCCTATGAAAAGTTAATGTACCTTTTGCATTATGCATAAGGTCGACAGTTCTTAACCCAGGTAATTGCAAGCTGTGTTGTATGCATGTGTTCCCCGTGTCTTTTGGATAGGTTAGTGCACCAGCTGTGAGTTTAAGTGCTCCTAAGGGCTGCATGCTGATCTGCTGGGGTCAGACCTCCAGTATCCCTACGGGGTTTCCTGGTTTCCTTGCAAAGTCCAAAGACTCTCTAAGAGATTTGGTGTGTCTCAAATAGTGTTTCTTAAACCAGTTTTCAGGAATCCCCAAACAGTCTTTTTTTCTCCCTGGGAACTGGAGGGAGCAAAAACATGGTCTACCTGGGGGGTCCCCTACGCACCGGGTTGAGACACTGATTTAAGGTGTCCATGGTTCATGAGTGTGGATGCCATGCAGTGTTCTCTCATCCCATCTAGGACGTCCCCCACCTTGGACCGTTTGCTTCCTGGGACAGACTCCAAGTCCACTGCTACCCGCACACACTGCAGGAGAGTGAGGTCAGATTTGAGAAATGCTGATTCAGATCACATTCTGCTACGATATATTATAAGATCATTAAGAGGCTGATTACACAGAGAAACCACTCGTGGCGCTATGGCTGAGCAGTAGTTTTGAAGCAGTCACTGTGCTACTTCATCCAGACTCTAACACGAATATATCACCTTTCGGTATAATAAACTTGTTGAGTAGCAATGCTACAGTAAATAGGGTGACCATATTTTGGTTTTCAAAAAAGAGGATACTGGGGGGTGGGACGTAAATATACACAGAAAGCATTCCGACTGTAGAAAGCAAATGCCAACATGAAACAAAACGAATTCGTGGCGGAACCCTACACAAATAAAAGAAAAAGACACGGAAAGATCTGCAAAGGCGGAACCGGCGTGCAGGGTGCTTTCGTAGGGGGTGTGGCTAGAAATCACATGGGCAGCTGTGCGCGTGAGCGGTGATCACCTGACTCGTCACCTGATGATATGAAGTCGGAAGTAGCGCGAAAAGAAACGCCGATTGCAAAAAAAAAAAACATGACAGCGTCTTTTAAGTCTGGTTCTGCCTCGGGTATAACTTTGTTCAATGCAGGAAACGTAGTGTAACAGATCTGGCGTGCCTTCTTTTATTTACTGATCCTGATATGAAGGCGTTCTGGAAAGGACTGTCGATTTTAGTGTGCGTTTGGAGTTTGTGCATTTCACGTAGGCAAGTGGAAACGTCCAGGTCCGAGTCCCGTCTCTTGAGTGGGAAATGGGGGCTACGGAACTCAAACGGGTCACTGTCACTCGCTGCAGACGTTCCCGGCTGCGTGCACTCCGCACTCCTCAGACAGGGACTAATTCAGGTAGGTTAGCTTCCCCCTGGCTGTCCCGATCCTGCATTCAAATCCAAAACTTTCCGCCTGGATTGTCTGGACCACCGTGTTATTACTAGTTTTCAGTGTGCTTTGATCAGTGAACTACAGGGAACAATGCACACCCCTTGCCTTTTCAGATTATTTTTGTCTGTAATAGTTATTTGTTATTATATTGCATCCACTTAAAGTGCAATGGGGCAACACACTAAAGGGGCAATAGCTCTGAAACAAAATGGGACAGCCATGTCCAATTGTGTGTGTGCTTTATCAGTGGAGTCTGGGGGACAATGCACACCCCTTGGATTTTCAAGATCACGTTCTGTCTAGCAGTTATTAATTATTACATCGTATCCATATTACATGCCATTGCTCCATTTCATACATATTGACAATTAATTGATAACACAAATTTATCCATAAGTAAGTTGTGAAGTGTGAATTAGGCAGTGCACCGTGGGACAAAGCAAATGTATCGCAGCTGAATTGCTTGATTACGTGTTTCGTCACATTTAATACATTAGCATTAATATGTAGTCCACTGATCAAAGCACACTTCACTAGATGTGCCTGTCTCGTCTAGTTTTAAAGTTATTAACCCATTCATGTATTGTCCCATTGCACATTATACGGATACATTCGAACATTAAAAAATTAATTAAAAATCATACGTAAAGCAATCTGGGAAACAAAGAGGTGTGCAACAGTTGCCATGAGCCCAAAATGCTAACCGACCATGTCATTACAGCTGACAGGACCTATTTTATTAGCTATTAACACGATTTTGCAGAAATCACGAAATGGTTTGAAGCGAAAAAATAATCGGTGTGCATCGTTGTCTGTGGACTGGACAACAGGATTTTATCACTAAAAACGCCCCACCTTACTTCCGTGAAAAGTTACTGAAGCTAGAAAACTGAAGGCTAACTTAACCGTGGTGAAAAACCCTTGTGTTTTTCAGCTTTCCACACTTGATCTAAATTTAATTACTTTAAGCGGGGCTGCCAGCTCTCACGCATCTGGCGTGACACTCACGCTGTCTGATTGTCACGCGAGCAATCTCACGGCAAATCTATATTATTCTATTATTATTCCTTTATTATTCCATTATAAACCTACAGCTACATCAGCTAATTTTGCAAACCCTACAAACAATTTTTCAAGGCAATAAATCTGTTACATACATTTAAATGCGTGTGCATATGTGCAGACTTGTCTCTTATTGAAAATCTCAGGCCAGCCAGCTGACCAAAGTTGGCAACCCTGAAAGTCTGATTGCAGGTTTTGGTTTTTATGGTCTTAGATTTCATTTTGTTATCATTGAAATGGAATATGCTGTTGTATACCCAAGTGTAAAAATATGTAACTTTTTAAAGCCATGTACCTAATTTTGAATCGAGTTGTCTACCAAGAAACTTCCACAGTACATGTACAGCCAGATGTGAAAGTCCTGTCATGCTAACAGTGAAGAGGAATTTATGGATTAAAATTTACTGTCATTACGGAATTTTTTTTTTTTTTCTGTTGCAGGCCTTGATGTGATTAAATAAATAGATATAGGTAATTACTAATGCAATTTATTGCACAAAAGTAATTAGCCAAGATACCACTAATTAGTGGGTTGACGATACAGTTAAACCAAGCTTGAGAAATTATGATGTTTTGTAGTCTGAATAACTTGGTAACAGACATAGCTGCCTGGTGCAATTACATCAGGATATTTCTGTTATCTTCAAATGCATAATTTACCATAAAATAATGTAAAAAAGTATTGGTTGCCTCAAAGTTGCAAGCAAATAAAAGAGCATTTTTTCATTGAAAAACGTGCTGCATTTTGTCATATGTTTCTTTTTTTGAGATTCCCAACCGAATTGCATATTGATAATGTTATTCAGCCTTTTCATGACGCCCACCTCTCGCACACTGTGCTTTCTCTCTCAGGACCCCTACTACAGGCTCAATGACTTGGCCTACAGGTGGATTTCACTCGATAACTGGACCTATACCACTACTTTTTCTGTGCCCCGGGGGACCAGGTAAAGAGCCACTTTCACCTTGCCTCCTTAACCATTAAACCGCTGTTAAGTACGGTATATTGGTCATTACTTCTAACCACTTACTGCACATGTGTCAAACACAAGGTCTGAGGGCCAAGTGAAGTGCCATTGCCTCATTTCATGCAGCTGATCGAATAAGGTTCTAATCTGCCCAGCAAGATGATTGTAGGCTGCTTCTTATTTTATCTGTATTCTTTAGTTAACACCTCATAACTATGGTGATTAACTGAAGACACTGAGATCACAAAGTTCTATTTACTTTATTACCAGATACCATTTATCTTGCATTACTGGTAATCACATTCTGATCTGTGTTATCAATTTTCTGAAGGAAACATCCCCCATATCCAAAGAATATTCATCTTCACCCCCCCCTCCCGTCCACCCCGTCCACCCTGTCCACCCCAGTCATATGTCAGGCTGAGATGGGTCCGTCGTGGCTTGTTAAGTGAGCGTGACACCACTCACGTGCTTACACAGAATGTCCTTGTGTGGTTTTCATGTGACTTTTGCACGCTCCATGGTCTTCTAATTACTTGGCACTCAGGTTATCAGACGTCATCAAAAGGACAACAGTGGTTGTTTAGTTTAAGTGCAACATATATAATAACCTCATCTACTGTCAGACTTTAGATATATTTTATTGGTGCATGAACAAAGCCTTTTGAAGAGAGCATTTTAAGTCTGCTGTTGGCTCTCAGCAATAGGTTTCGTGCATGTCGCAGGCCTATTATTAAAAGTGTTGTTCTTCTGCCAGTTTTACCAGAGGAAATGAATGATTTAGCACCATCTGCCACAGAGATAATGTCTTTTTTTTTCTTCTTCTTTTCAGGCAAAAGCAGAGGGTTAGTTTGGTGTTTGATGGCGTGGACACTGTGTCGACTATCTCCCTCAATGATGTTATCGTGGGGACAACAGACAACATGTTCCGCAGATATGTAAGTTATGAGGTCACTGGCAGGTCTGCCCTTCCCCCAACAGCTCATATAAGACATGGGATATTTCTTTGCAGGACTTTGACGTCAGCATGACGCTGAGGCAAGGCGACAACGTGCTGGTGGTTGACCTGGTTTCTGCAGTGGGCTACTCGGCACGCCGCAGCCAGGCCCATACCACATACAAAGTGCCCCCCGCCTGCCCCCCAGAAACAAAATAACAAGCCCTCATATTCCTCTGTATAGTAACGTGCAAAAAGTCTGAGAAAATGTTTTTATTGCTAATAAGGGAAAATATTCATTCTTAGGAATATGGGGTCCGGCTCCTCACAAGGTTTGGCTGTGTTGTAAGAGTGAGTGACAACTTTAAGTGACAAGTGGTCACAAACATTATAGCTGCAGTTTTGGTCAATCGTGGTGTGAAGAGTAAATGTGAAGGGAGGAGTATCTATTTGTTCTTTTTTAAGAGTTAATTTCAGATTTATTTTTCATTGTAGTCCAAGGTAGAGTAAATTTAATGGGGTAATGTAAAACATGCACAGAGAAATTTTAAGCGAATTTATCATACATAATCCTGCTCTTGTGAATGGTGAGTTCTGCCCCCTTAACTTTGTGCGGCCCTGCTTTGATGTTTCCTATACTGACCTTTATAAACACAGTTGCGTCACTCCGTCTGCCATGTAGACGCATGAGTCTGTCCTCCCTAAGTTAATGTCTTTGTCTTTACACAGGTACAACAGAATAGCGCGGGAATGGACTCAGAAGTATGCAATGTGATGCTGCTCTGTGGACATCTGAAAACTGAACACATTAGCTGGAATAAACTTTAAATTACTGGTTTCCTTTCAGTTATTTGGCTGCTGTCCTGTTCCAGACCTTTTTTTTTTTTAAACCCCCCCCCCACCCCCCTTCTCTTTTCGTGCCCCTTCATTGTCACACGCTCTTACAAGGACTCTGGCTTGGACAAGACCATCTTGCCTTGAGTTTTTCAAATGTAGATCTCATTAAAAGTGCCCACGTTGGTGAGCTCATCATGGAGTGCGTGTCAATGCCGACATATCCTTATAGCCGCTTGGTTATGAGACATAAACGAAGCCCCAGCACTACTGCGTGCTGAAGATGCCAACACCGTCAAGGATGCCCCATTTGCTGCCAGCTCTCCCTTCAGGATCACCTCATTGCTGGGATGGCATCCATGTTTTTCACAGCTTTTTCTAATAGCGTTAGAAAAAATGTATTTTATGCTCGTAACCGGCAATGTGGATGGCTAACTTCTGCAGAGTGTAAAGCAGCAGCTGGTTGGAAGGCATAAGGTTATAACTCTGTATTTTATGCATGTTGATAAAGAGATAACCGATTTATGTTCTGCCGATGATGGAGTTGTGGGGGTGGGTGGGAGGTTGAATACATCAGTTCCCCTGGAGTTTCTTTTGTGTAATTTCATTTGTGTTTTCCCCTTGTTTTTAGAAATCGGGAGCTATTAGTTAATCAATCTCCCATAACTTTTTTTTTCTTGTAGCACTGAAAGACTCAAGGCTCTGAGGATGATTGATTGGCTAATGGCTCTGCTAGATTATTTTAAAATAGTTTTTTCCCCTCTCTCCCCCTCAATAAAGTTGTATAAACCGCTACCTGGCTGTCTGGTGTACTTTTCAATAAAACTGTATTAGTCTGTTAATTTGTATTCTCTTGTACATAACAGTTGGTGTTTACTACTGATGTAAAAATAGGATGGGTATGTATGAACTATATGGGTAACATTTGCCTGTATCACTCACAAATATTGCTTAGTGGGTTTTCTTGTTTGGTGGGAAGGAGGCTTTGTAAGGATCTGGGTATTTTTCCATGTACGTTGGATTATACCCACAGTAGGTGATGGAGATTAATTCAGAGGAATCAATGCATTCAACAGAATATAAGTTAATGATGTTTGAACTCAGAGATCCTATGAAAAGTTAATGTACCTTTTGCATTATGCATAAGGTCGACAGTTCTTAACCCAGGTAATTGCAAGCTGTGTTGTATGCATGTGTTCCCCGTGTCTTTTGGATAGGTTAGTGCACCAGCTGTGAGTTTAAGTGCTCCTAAGGGCTGCATGCTGATCTGCTGGGGTCAGACCTCCAGTATCCCTACGGGGTTTCCTGGTTTCCTTGCAAAGTCCAAAGACTCTCTAAGAGATTTGGTGTGTCTCAAATAGTGTTTCTTAAACCAGTTTTCAGGAATCCCCAAACAGTCTTTTTTTCTCCCTGGGAACTGGAGGGAGCAAAAACATGGTCTACCTGGGGGGTCCCCTACGCACCGGGTTGAGACACTGATTTAAGGTGTCCATGGTTCATGAGTGTGGATGCCATGCAGTGTTCTCTCATCCCATCTAGGACGTCCCCCACCTTGGACCGTTTGCTTCCTGGGACAGACTCCAAGTCCACTGCTACCCGCACACACTGCAGGAGAGTGAGGTCAGATTTGAGAAATGCTGATTCAGATCACATTCTGCTACGATATATTATAAGATCATTAAGAGGCTGATTACACAGAGAAACCACTCGTGGCGCTATGGCTGAGCAGTAGTTTTGAAGCAGTCACTGTGCTACTTCATCCAGACTCTAACACGAATATATCACCTTTCGGTATAATAAACTTGTTGAGTAGCAATGCTACAGTAAATAGGGTGACCATATTTTGGTTTTCAAAAAAGAGGATACTGGGGGGTGGGACGTAAATATACACAGAAAGCATTCCGACTGTAGAAAGCAAATGCCAACATGAAACAAAACGAATTCGTGGCGGAACCCTACACAAATAAAAGAAAAAGACACGGAAAGATCTGCAAAGGCGGAACCGGCGTGCAGGGTGCTTTCGTAGGGGGTGTGGCTAGAAATCACATGGGCAGCTGTGCGCGTGAGCGGTGATCACCTGACTCGTCACCTGATGATATGAAGTCGGAAGTAGCGCGAAAAGAAACGCCGATTGCAAAAAAAAAAAACATGACAGCGTCTTTTAAGTCTGGTTCTGCCTCGGGTATAACTTTGTTCAATGCAGGAAACGTAGTGTAACAGATCTGGCGTGCCTTCTTTTATTTACTGATCCTGATATGAAGGCGTTCTGGAAAGGACTGTCGATTTTAGTGTGCGTTTGGAGTTTGTGCATTTCACGTAGGCAAGTGGAAACGTCCAGGTCCGAGTCCCGTCTCTTGAGTGGGAAATGGGGGCTACGGAACTCAAACGGGTCACTGTCACTCGCTGCAGACGTTCCCGGCTGCGTGCACTCCGCACTCCTCAGACAGGGACTAATTCAGGTAGGTTAGCTTCCCCCTGGCTGTCCCGATCCTGCATTCAAATCCAAAACTTTCCGCCTGGATTGTCTGGACCACCGTGTTATTACTAGTTTTCAGTGTGCTTTGATCAGTGAACTACAGGGAACAATGCACACCCCTTGCCTTTTCAGATTATTTTTGTCTGTAATAGTTATTTGTTATTATATTGCATCCACTTAAAGTGCAATGGGGCAACACACTAAAGGGGCAATAGCTCTGAAACAAAATGGGACAGCCATGTCCAATTGTGTGTGTGCTTTATCAGTGGAGTCTGGGGGACAATGCACACCCCTTGGATTTTCAAGATCACGTTCTGTCTAGCAGTTATTAATTATTACATCGTATCCATATTACATGCCATTGCTCCATTTCATACATATTGACAATTAATTGATAACACAAATTTATCCATAAGTAAGTTGTGAAGTGTGAATTAGGCAGTGCACCGTGGGACAAAGCAAATGTATCGCAGCTGAATTGCTTGATTACGTGTTTCGTCACATTTAATACATTAGCATTAATATGTAGTCCACTGATCAAAGCACACTTCACTAGATGTGCCTGTCTCGTCTAGTTTTAAAGTTATTAACCCATTCATGTATTGTCCCATTGCACATTATACGGATACATTCGAACATTAAAAAATTAATTAAAAATCATACGTAAAGCAATCTGGGAAACAAAGAGGTGTGCAACAGTTGCCATGAGCCCAAAATGCTAACCGACCATGTCATTACAGCTGACAGGACCTATTTTATTAGCTATTAACACGATTTTGCAGAAATCACGAAATGGTTTGAAGCGAAAAAATAATCGGTGTGCATCGTTGTCTGTGGACTGGACAACAGGATTTTATCACTAAAAACGCCCCACCTTACTTCCGTGAAAAGTTACTGAAGCTAGAAAACTGAAGGCTAACTTAACCGTGGTGAAAAACCCTTGTGTTTTTCAGCTTTCCACACTTGATCTAAATTTAATTACTTTAAGCGGGGCTGCCAGCTCTCACGCATCTGGCGTGACACTCACGCTGTCTGATTGTCACGCGAGCAATCTCACGGCAAATCTATATTATTCTATTATTATTCCTTTATTATTCCATTATAAACCTACAGCTACATCAGCTAATTTTGCAAACCCTACAAACAATTTTTCAAGGCAATAAATCTGTTACATACATTTAAATGCGTGTGCATATGTGCAGACTTGTCTCTTATTGAAAATCTCAGGCCAGCCAGCTGACCAAAGTTGGCAACCCTGAAAGTCTGATTGCAGGTTTTGGTTTTTATGGTCTTAGATTTCATTTTGTTATCATTGAAATGGAATATGCTGTTGTATACCCAAGTGTAAAAATATGTAACTTTTTAAAGCCATGTACCTAATTTTGAATCGAGTTGTCTACCAAGAAACTTCCACAGTACATGTACAGCCAGATGTGAAAGTCCTGTCATGCTAACAGTGAAGAGGAATTTATGGATTAAAATTTACTGTCATTACGGAATTTTTTTTTTTTTTCTGTTGCAGGCCTTGATGTGATTAAATAAATAGATATAGGTAATTACTAATGCAATTTATTGCACAAAAGTAATTAGCCAAGATACCACTAATTAGTGGGTTGACGATACAGTTAAACCAAGCTTGAGAAATTATGATGTTTTGTAGTCTGAATAACTTGGTAACAGACATAGCTGCCTGGTGCAATTACATCAGGATATTTCTGTTATCTTCAAATGCATAATTTACCATAAAATAATGTAAAAAAGTATTGGTTGCCTCAAAGTTGCAAGCAAATAAAAGAGCATTTTTTCATTGAAAAACGTGCTGCATTTTGTCATATGTTTCTTTTTTTGAGATTCCCAACCGAATTGCATATTGATAATGTTATTCAGCCTTTTCATGACGCCCACCTCTCGCACACTGTGCTTTCTCTCTCAGGACCCCTACTACAGGCTCAATGACTTGGCCTACAGGTGGATTTCACTCGATAACTGGACCTATACCACTACTTTTTCTGTGCCCCGGGGGACCAGGTAAAGAGCCACTTTCACCTTGCCTCCTTAACCATTAAACCGCTGTTAAGTACGGTATATTGGTCATTACTTCTAACCACTTACTGCACATGTGTCAAACACAAGGTCTGAGGGCCAAGTGAAGTGCCATTGCCTCATTTCATGCAGCTGATCGAATAAGGTTCTAATCTGCCCAGCAAGATGATTGTAGGCTGCTTCTTATTTTATCTGTATTCTTTAGTTAACACCTCATAACTATGGTGATTAACTGAAGACACTGAGATCACAAAGTTCTATTTACTTTATTACCAGATACCATTTATCTTGCATTACTGGTAATCACATTCTGATCTGTGTTATCAATTTTCTGAAGGAAACATCCCCCATATCCAAAGAATATTCATCTTCACCCCCCCCTCCCGTCCACCCCGTCCACCCTGTCCACCCCAGTCATATGTCAGGCTGAGATGGGTCCGTCGTGGCTTGTTAAGTGAGCGTGACACCACTCACGTGCTTACACAGAATGTCCTTGTGTGGTTTTCATGTGACTTTTGCACGCTCCATGGTCTTCTAATTACTTGGCACTCAGGTTATCAGACGTCATCAAAAGGACAACAGTGGTTGTTTAGTTTAAGTGCAACATATATAATAACCTCATCTACTGTCAGACTTTAGATATATTTTATTGGTGCATGAACAAAGCCTTTTGAAGAGAGCATTTTAAGTCTGCTGTTGGCTCTCAGCAATAGGTTTCGTGCATGTCGCAGGCCTATTATTAAAAGTGTTGTTCTTCTGCCAGTTTTACCAGAGGAAATGAATGATTTAGCACCATCTGCCACAGAGATAATGTCTTTTTTTTTCTTCTTCTTTTCAGGCAAAAGCAGAGGGTTAGTTTGGTGTTTGATGGCGTGGACACTGTGTCGACTATCTCCCTCAATGATGTTATCGTGGGGACAACAGACAACATGTTCCGCAGATATGTAAGTTATGAGGTCACTGGCAGGTCTGCCCTTCCCCCAACAGCTCATATAAGACATGGGATATTTCTTTGCAGGACTTTGACGTCAGCATGACGCTGAGGCAAGGCGACAACGTGCTGGTGGTTGACCTGGTTTCTGCAGTGGGCTACTCGGCACGCCGCAGCCAGGCCCATACCACATACAAAGTGCCCCCCGCCTGCCCCCCACCCGTGCAGAAGGGCGAGTGTCACGTCAACTTCATCCGTAAGGTAAGCCCCGCCCAGAGACTTTTCTCTGAATGACAGCTTTACAGTCAGAAGCTGTAAAGACTACAAGCCCGCCCAGTCGGAAGCTGTAAAGACTGCAAGTTCACCCAGTCGGAAGCTGTAAAGACTGCAAGCTCGCCCAGTCGGAAGCTGTAAAGACTGCAAGCTCGCCCAGTCGGAAGCTGTAAAGACTGCATCATTAAGGGCTCAGGCAGAATGAAGCCTGGTGAAGGTGCCCTTATGCCTCTTTCCCTGTGCCAGGAACCCTGTGACTAGGCGTGGCTTTTCCCCAGGGGTCTGCAATGCACAATGATTAATCTATTCTATATTTATCTATTTCTCTTTTGCGGTTATCACTGTGTAGTTCTTTCTGCAGTAAATTATGCACCTTTCATCGCTACATGGCATATTTTTACCTCATTTTTCTTACTGTATTATACATTATTTTCATTTCCTTTGGCAAGAAATTGTGTTGGGATTTATCTGTGTAATACTTCTTGACGACAAACGGCCATTTTGCTTACTGGTCCATGCCTGAAATGAGTAGCTTTGAAACGCTTCCTATCCTGTAGTAGTTGAAGGTTCACCATCGTGTGTCATTAAGAAGCACATTTTTGAGCAGGAATGGCCATTCAGGTTGTTTAAGAAACAACCTGAATGGGTCATGCGTCAAGAAGGAATCGGTGGCGTGAGATGAGACCGTTAATGCAAATGAGCAAGCAGGGCCATCTGTACTGTTGGCCGCAGGCACGCAATGTTCCCATAACGTTGCCGAAACGGTTGCGGGACCGCTCCATGTTTAAAGCCCTCCCCGTTTCCCAAGGGAAGGGAGTCACAGTGGATGTGACGGCAATGCTGGCCTACAGGAAAACTGCGTAATTAGTCTGAGTTAAAAGCACAGGCAGCTGGTTATTTTTGGACAGTGATCTCCTGGGGTCCGCACTTGGCTAAAGGCAGAGCGCTGCTGATGACTGTACTCCTGTTTTTAGCGCCGCTGCTGAGCAAAGTTACTGCATTTAGAGTTTCCCCTGCCCTGCATCTTGGGCCACTGCTTAAAAAAAGGGGTAAAATAAATAATTATGCACACAATTGTCGTGTACGCGCAGTCCGCTAAAAAACACTTCACTGAGTGAACGAGAAGCCGCATCAGTAGATGTGTATGTATGCTTCTCTTCCAGGCACAGAGCTCCTTCAGCTGGGATTGGGGCCCATCTTTTCCCACTCAAGGAATCTGGAGGGATGTTCGGCTAGAGTCCTACGATATTCTGCGGCTGCTCTATCTCTCTGCTGCCCCAGCATTTGGTATGCCCCCCCCAACCCTCATGGGGACCTGGTCTCTCATCGCTTGTGCAATGTCAACACTTCCAGTTGTCTTTCACCGCTTAGTTCAGTGCCATTGGTTCATTATAGCTGAGATTTGGAGAAGTATGGCTACTTCAGAAGCTTGATTGTTATGTGATGTTTTGACTTCATGGATGTATTTAACAGGAACTGGGTTAACTGGTTCACTCTAATGTCATGGGTTTCAATTTCTCTCTAATTGTTCTTAAGCTGGTTTGTGGCAGTCTTCAGCAGGGTTAGGCAGCTCAAATCCTGGAGTGCCGGTGTAGGATGGAAAACCTGCTGGATTCCAGCTCTCCTCGATCAGGGTTACCTACCTCTGGTCTAGGAGAAGATGGGAGACTTAATATGCTCCTGTGTGGTTGTTTCCTTCCTGCTTCTCCTACACACTTTTCAGACTCCAGCTCCTCCCTGTGGAGTGTGGAGGTGGAGCTGGTCTTCGATACCGTAATGGCTGTCGAGGGATACGTGAAGCTGGCCCTTGCTGATTTAGCTACGCAGCAAACCTTCCAGGCATCGCTACCCCCTGGACAGAGTAATAACACATTCATCCTCCATGTAAACAAGGTGGGAGGGGGTCCCTTCATGTGAGGGGGGGCTCTCGGTGTTGATGTGTGCTGTCTGTATGTCTGCTGCTGTTCTCAGACCTGGGGGCCACGAGCTGAAAAATTCCCAATGGATTCTGAGCTTGACACATTGCTCATACTTAGCCTTTTCCAAATCTTCCCAGTCTTCCGGTGTAACACCCATCCAAAGCCTACGATTGTGCTAAGATTGTTTCGCAGATGTGAAGCAGCGATTAACGTTTAGCTCACTGCTACACAAAAGCTCTTACTGCCATGTTTGTGTATTATATGTTTGTTGGGAACACACTAAGACAGGGCTATTCAACTCACGGTCCTCAAGGGCCGAGCCCTGCTGATTTTCCAGCCTTCCTTCACCTGTGAGCCGGATGTGAAGCCTCTGACCAATCAGAATCAGTAATTATTAAACTAACTACCTGGGAGAACTGAAAACTAGGCCTGGATTTGGAATCAAGGGCCTGAGTTGAATAGCCCTGCACTAAGATAAGCCGTTACATCCTAGCAGAAGCCATGAAGCACTGTAAGAAGATCTTGCGTATCATTACATTTGCATTTGTTTTCAAAGCAGTGTTCAAAGTTTGTCACATTTGTACAACATAGTGAAATGCTTATTCTGGCAGGTTCTTAAAATTAGGGAAATATTTAAATTTACAGAGTGTAATATCAATGTATTTTCTGGGGGGTTTGGCACCTATCCCAGAGGCTACAAGTGCAAGGCAGGGAACAGCCCAAAAGGGGGCGCCAAACCATCACAGGGCACAAGGCAGGGAACAGCCCAGGATGGGGTGCCAACCCATCACAGGGGACAAGGCAGGGAACAGCCCAGGATGGGGTGCCAACCCATCACAGGGGACAAGGCAGGGAACAGCCCAGGATGTGGCGCCAACCCATCACAGGGCACAAGGCAGGGAACAGCCCAGGATGGGGCGCCAACCCATCACAGGGCACAAGACAGGGAACAGCCCAAAAGGGGGCGCCAAACCATCACAGGGCACAAGGCAGGGAACAGCCCAGGATGGGGTGCCAACCCATCACAGGGGACAAGGCAGGGAACAGCCCAGGATGTGGCGCCAACCCATCACAGGGCACAAGGCAGGGAACAGCCCAGGATGGGGCGCCAACCCATCACAGGGCACAAGGCAGGGAACAGCCCAAAAGGGGGCGCCAAACCATCACAGGGCACAAGGCAGGGAACAGCCCAGGATGGGGCGCCAACCCATCACAGGGGACAAGGCAGGGAACAGCCCAGGATGTGGCGCCAACCCATCACAGGGCACAAGGCAGGGAACAGCCCAGGATGGGGCGCCAACCCATCACAGGGCACAAGGCAGGGAACAGCCCAGGATGTGGCGCCAACCCATCACAGGGCACAAGGCAGGGAACAGCCCAGGATGGGGCGCCAACCCATCACAGGGCACAAGGCAGGGAACAGCCCAGGATGGGGCGCCAACCCATCACAGGGCACAAGGCAGGGAACAGCCCAGGATGTGGCGCCAACCCATCACAGGGCACACTCGCATACCATTCACTCACACATGCAGACCTATGGGCAGTTTGACAACTCCAATTAGCCTCAGCATGTTTTTGGAATGTGGGGGAAACCCAAGGACCTGGAAGAAGCCCCACGACAACACAGGAAGAACATGCAGACTCCACTGGCGGAGCCATGGCTGGCACGTGAACCCTCGTCCGAGAGCTGTGAGGCGACAGTGCTAACCACTGCACCAATGTGCCACCTTCCGAATATAATAAAATATGATAATTTACAACTATAGAAATAACAATAAACAAGACAAAAGTACAAATAACACAACACTGTGATAGTGGGTGCAAATATGCAAGGGTTAGTGATAAAGATGTGAGAGAGATGGTGAGTATGTATGTTTGTGTGCAGTTGCTGATTGATTAAGTGTGGCTCTTGAGAGGTCTTACCGCTTGTGGATAAAAGCAAATGCTGAAAATCACACAAGGAGTCAACTAGGCACAAGATCAGCTGGGAATAAGGACGTGTTACACTTGTGGAGAGTGTGACCTGGGCTTGCCATGCTGGCTTCTAGAGTCGATGGATGTTTTTGTTTGTTAGTTGCCATGTCAGTGATGTTTGAGAGCATCGGCATTATGAATACATTCAAAAGCATTGTAAAGCCTTGTTTTCTCCATTGTAGAGTTCCCCAGTGGACCTTTGGTGGCCCGCCGGATATGGAAAACAGAACCGGTACCAAATGAACGTGCAGATGATGCTAGATGGGGGACTCGTCTTGGACACGGTCACTCAGGTCTGTCTTCTCAGCCATTCCCTAATATTCTCTGATCATTTTACCTGATGCTTGCAATGTGCCAATGCAGCACAGCTCTTGTAGAGTTAGTGGGTTACAAATAAACCCATAGATACAGATGTTCAAGGAGGACATTTGGGATCAGTATACAGATCGGCTTGGTATAGGCTGACCCCGCCGCTCTGGTTACGAAATTTCTGGTTTTCTGCAATTTCCTGTCACTACCAATATTTTAGTTGAATTTGTCTCCAAATCTCTCTTGCTGATAAGCTTCCCGGGGAAAAGTGCCTTGGCAGAGCAGACTGAACGTGGTGCTGTGTTGAAGTTGGCTTGTGGTGGAAGACCCCCTTCTTGTAGCATCATCCTGGATGGGGCGGGGGGACATAAGTTAGCCAGTGATGCTCTGCTGTTGCTAGGGCTTTTGCTATTTAGCAGATCACTTTAACCTGCAAGTAAGAAATACTCAGCTGTGTAAACGAATAAAATAATTGCATGACTGCTGTCTAGTGTTTAAGGCAACAAGTATCAAATATTGCAGTGTTTTCTTGTTTTTAAGCAAAATTTGCATTTCTACTGCTGTTGAGATATCTCTGAAATATGTCACACACCACTGTTTTTCATGGATTAGAAACAGACAAAAAAAAACAAATTACAAAGGTCCAAATAGTTATATATTTATTCCTGTTTATTAATAGTGCTAGTAAGCCCTGTAACCAAGCAAGAATCTGCCTTTGCAAATGAACACCACCCAGAATGAAAAAACCTATTGTGACTATAGAGATGAATTTCCACATTGAGTGATGCTCACACCATTTAAAGTGATGTCTTCATGCTAACGGATATCCTGCCACTCGGGCCTAAATTTATGTTTTTTCAAAGGAGCAATCCCATCCAAGGAGGATTGTGGGAGCTACAGTTACATTTACCACTGAATAGAATCTCCATAGTTTTAAAAATCCTTTAGAAAAGGACTATTTTTGTTTTTGCTATATTTATAGCATCCTGGTTCCTTTTGTTACTCATTTCTTTACATATATTAAGCTGTGTACAGTTGAGAAAGTAGGGTCAGCCAGTCCCTAGAGCAGATGGGCATCTGGCCTTGCTAAAGGACCCAATAGTGACATCACTCTGCCAGCCACGGGATCTAAACCAGTGACCTTCCCGTCACGGCACAGAGTCCTAACCTACGGAGTCACACACTGGCCCAAAAAAATTGGCTTGCTGTATGTTTGTCTCCACGTCTGTAGGTATATTTTCGAACCGTAGAGCTGATCCAGAAACCAATCCCTGGATCCCCCGGCATGAGCTTCTACTTCCAGATCAACGGGAGGCCAGTCTTCCTCAAAGGCTCCAACTGGATCCCAGCCCACTCATTCCAGGATCAGGTCACGCCTGAAACGTGAGACCTAGTCCTGCCGTGTGTTTCCTGCTGCAGCATATCAGTCCTGGCCTTTTGCTGACCTCTTGGTCTGATGGTGGACCACAGTTCTTCTACTGATTCATCCCATTTAGTTCTGCCAAACTGACATCCTCTAATTTTCATGGAGGTTCCCCTGTAGCAGCAATGCAGCCTCGAGGTGTGACCCTTACAAAGGCGTCCTGTGTCCTCTGTAGGCTGAAGAACCTACTCCAGTCGGCCGTGGATGCCAACATGAACACCCTGAGAGTGTGGGGAGGTGGCATTTACGAGCAAGACCAATTTTACAGCATCTGCGATGAGCTTGGGCTCATGGTAATACCTGCTTATTTTCCTTCGAAGAATCTTGGGTGAATTACAATCCACAGTTCATACAGTCTTTTCCTGAACTAAGATGTACACTCACCTAAAGGATTATTAGGAACACCATACTAATACGGTGTTTGACCCCCTTTCGCCTTCAGAACTGCCTTAATTCTACGTGGCATTGATTCAACAAGGTGCTGAAAGCATTCTTTAGAAATGTTGGCCCATATTGATAGGATAGCATCTTGCAGTTGATGGAGATTTGTGGGATGCACATCCAGGGCACGAAGCTCCCGTTCCACCACATCCCAAATATGCTCTATTGGGTTGAGATCTGGTGACTGTGGGGGCCATTTTAGTACAGTGAACTCATTGTCATGTTCAAGAAACCAATTTGAAATGATTCGAGCTTTGTGACATGGCGCATTATCCTGCTGGAAGTAGCCATCAGAGGATGGGTACATGGTGGTCATAAAGGGATGGACATGGTCAGAAACAATGCTCAGGTAGGCCGTGGCATTTAAACGATGCCCAATTGGCACTAAGGGGCCTAAAGTGTGCCAAGAAAACATCCCCCACACCATTACACCACCACCACCAGCCTGCACAGTGGTAACAAGGCATGATGGATCCATGTTCTCATTCTCTTTAGGCCAAATTCTGACTCTACCATTTGAATGTCTCAACAGAAATTGAGACTCATCAGACCAGGCAACATTTTTCCAGTCTTCAACTGTCCAAATTGTAGCCTCTTTTTCCTATTTGTAGTGGAGATGAGTGGTACCCGGTGGGGTCTTCTGCAGTTGTAGCCCATCCGCCTCAAGGTTGTGCGTGTTGTGGCTTCACAAATGCTTTGCTGCATACCTCGGTTGTAACGAGTGGTTATTTCAGTCAAAGTTGCTCTTCTATCAGCTTGAATCAGTCGGCCCATTCTCCTCTGACCTCTAGCATCAACAAGGCATTTTCGCCCACAGGACTGCCACATACTGGATGTTTTTCCCTTTGCACACCATTCTTTGTAAACCCTAGAAATGGTTGTGCATGAAAATCCCAGTAACTGAGCAGATTGTGAAATACTCAGACCGGCCCGTCTGGCACCAACAACCATGCCACGCTCAAAATTGCTTAAATCACCTTTCTTTCCCATTCTGACATTCAGTTTGGAGTTCAGGAGATTGTCTTGACCAGGACCACACCCCTAAATGCATTGAAGCAACTGCCATGTGATTGGTTGATTAGATAATTGCATTAATGAGAAATTGAACAGGTGTTCCTAATAATCCTTTAGGTGAGTGTATACAGTGCATGATGGATGGATAGATCCATACATAGACATATACAAACAAGTGTTGTCATGATACCAAAATTGCAAACTGTGATAAGATACCAAGAAAAGTATTAAAATTTGATGCTGTTTTTCCATACTTCGCACAATATAGAATGTAACTCAAAAAAAAAATTTTTATGGCAATTTTGTTTGTCACAAATACTTTACAACCTTTTGTCCACTCCTGTCACATGTAAAAAATAACTGCATTGTCAGTCAAAGCGTAATATTATGTATCGTAGTAGCCATTGTAATTGCGTTCAGCGATTTTGAGCAATAAAAAAAAACACTTTATAATTAGATTAAATCTTTATTATAATAATGCATAATAGAACAAACATACATCACTTTTGTATGCCTTCTTAATCCTGTGTTTCAAAGCACAAACACTTCTAACAATTGCATGTCTGTGAAAGTTTGTATCCGAATGATCGACACTAATCAACATGACCTCAATATGCCGATCATATACCATTCATGTCTAACCAACTGCAAAAAATGTTTTATCCTGTGGGGAAAAAATACACGTCACACCTCTACTCCAACTGCGTTTGCCCCGTGCGGTGCATGCAGGCTTGCGTATGTTCTGTAGTTTACTGCCTTCATTTGGCACAAAGCCTAGGAGTTTCCAGATGCACCCTATTGATTAAGCGCAGTGGTGAAAGCTCTGATGCTTCTGAACGAGTCATCTTAGTGACACCTGGCGTGTGAAGCTTCACTCAGGTCTAGGTGTGCGCCATCTTAGCGACACCTGGCGTGTGAAGCTGCACTCAGGTCTAGGTGTGCGCCATCTTAGTGACACCCAGCGTGTGAAGCTGCACTCAGGTCTAGGTGTGCGCCATCTTAGCGACACCCGGCGTGTGAAGCTTCACTCAGGTCTAGGTGTGCGCCATCTTAGCGACACCCGGCGTGTGAAGCTTCACTCAGGTCTAGGTGTGCGCCATCTTAGCGACACCCGGCGTGTGAAGCTGCACTCAGGTCTAGATGTGCGCCATCTTAGCGACACCCGGCGTGTGAAGCTGCACTCAGGTCTAGGTGTGCGCCATCTTAGCGACACCCGGCGTGTGAGGCTGCACTCAGGTCTAGGTGTGCGCCATCTTAGCGACACCCGGCGTGTGAAGCTGCACTCAGGTCTAGGTGTGCGCCATCTTAGCGACACCCGGCGTGTGAAGCTGCACTCAGGTCTAGGTGTGCGCCATCTTAGTGACACCCGGCGTGTGAAGCTGCACTCAGGTCTAGGTGTGCGCCATCTTAGTGACACCCGGCGTGTGAAGCTGCACTCAGGTCTAGGTGTGCGCCATCTTAGTGACACCCGGCGTGTGAAGCTGCACTCAGGTCTAGGTGTGCGCCATCTTGGTGACACCCGGCGTGTGAAGCTGCACTCAGGTCTAGGTGTGCGCCATCTTAGTGACACCCGGCGTGTGAAGCTGCACTCAGGTCTAGATGTGCGCCCAATGGCCAGGCTGTGGAATTCCTGCCATGAAAAATGAGTATTGAAACAGAATTGATGCTTTCGGTACTTTCACTAATTTTGACAACACTAATAGACACACACAGACACACATACATACATACTTTGGTAATCCTGAAAGAAATTACTGGTTTACTATGTAAAAACTCATTCTGACAATAGACCAATATCAAACAATAAACAACAAACAGTACCAATGCAAAGAAAGTCGGGGAAATTATTCAGCCACAATTTTTTACTTGACAGAAGGATTGCTTGTCAAATGTTATTTATAATCAAATGTTTTTCTGTTAGCTTTGACAGCTTTTAGTTTCAATTAGATGCATCTCTAGGGAAGCTTGAGCACCTTTCCAATGTTGATAGTCCCAGCTTTAAGAAAAAATGACATTTTGATGCATTAATGCAGGTGTTAGAGGTCTTTCTTGTGAATACATTTTTATGAAATAATGAAAATCATGATTCATATTAAGTAAAAAATATTCTTAAATGTTAAGGGGAAGGAAATTTCAATAGTCTAATTTCTATATCGTGAAACATATGGATGAACACACTTATTGTTACAATAGAGTGGATAGTGTTGTTTGAGAAATGTTGTCCTCTGGTCCTGTGCTTCTGCCCTCCAGATCTGGCAGGACTTCATGTTCGCATGTGCGCTGTACCCCACAGAGTCAGACTTCATGGAGACCGTGAGAGAGGAAGTGACTCACCAGGTGAGCGGGATCAAGTATCGAGGCTCACCAGTGTTTCTCAGCCGGCCACAAGATGCAGGGCAGAATCTGCCCAGTTAAGGCCATGGAAAGGGCCACATTCCGCATTTTACTTTCAGCTGTGTTGTTGTTGTACCTTGTATCTTCATAAAAAAAGAAAAAAAAACTTGGCAGCACATATATAAGGTTAAGAAACTTTTTCAGGGCCTCTTGTGGGACTGATCTGGCAACCTAGAGATCACCAGCAAGCCCTTAAGCACTATACCCCTTCGCTTGTAAGACAAGTGTGTAGTATCAACAGATACATAAGGAAAGTTCATATGAATTAATGCTTATTATTCCAGTATTAATTTTCTGAATGTATTTTTTTATTATGGTTCATAAAGTGCCACCCTGTCCAGGATGAGCTTGAAGAATTCAATTTCATCTGTGCATCTGTTAATTATTCATTTTTATTTTAAGGGATTAGCCAGTCTCTAGAGCAGATGGGCAACTGGCCTTGCTCAAGGACCCGATAGTGACATCACTCTGTAGGTTAGTGCCCGTGATGAGAAGGTCACTGGTTCAAATCCCGTAACTGGCAGAGTCCTAACCTACTGAGTCATACACTGCCCTAAAACTTGCCTTGCTGGATGTTACAGATGAGAAATGAGGGCACTGAGTATCAGTATCCATATTTCCAACATGTGTGAAAGTGCAATTTGGCGATACTAGATCGTGAATGATTAAAATATCTCCATGATCTACCTTTACGGAGAGATCATTAGTGTCATGCTGCAGTGCACATTCTACCATTTGCAGTTCTACACACGCATCTAAAGTTCTCCATTTTGACACACCGATAAAGTGGTACTACCAAGTAGACAGCGCTTTGGATTTTGTCCTCTCTCACTTTCACTCCCTCATCCCAGCATAAATGCACAACATGTAAAACATTCTCGGTGTAATGTAGCTGCATGGAGCTAAAAAGAATTCAACATCGGTTACAGTCCTTATTTTAGGTTTTGTAACTAAGGCTTCAGGGCTATATTTAAAAAAATGGGGGAATTAGTTTGGTTGTACTGGTTGTAACTTGCAAAATAATCAACAAGAAAAAGAATCATCATAAGATCACGGATCATGATCCTACCTGGAAAAAATTGTGATATGATGTTTTTGCCTTATTACCCACCCTTATGTGCGGCATGAACAGAAGGCAGGTGAGTTCTCTTAAGGTTGAAGAGCTGGAGCTTATGCATTCTGCTTTCCGGCTGAATTATGGATGTTGTCATCCTCAGTGTAGTTATTTACAGTTTCAGCAAAAAGGACCCTAAGAATAACTAGGAGAAGTTGTTCAACCACATGATCATCAAAATGATGGTTGTTTCCAGTGTTATATGTAATGACTTGTCTTCATCTGTTGATATTGTCCGAGTTAATAAATACTTACAGGACATATTTTATCTATGAGTGATGCCTTGTTGATTTGCTGTCTGTTGGTTTGAAGGCATCGTGTGTTGTTACGGTTGTGTTTTGTGTGCCAGCTGAGGAGGTTGAAATCCCATCCCTCTATCATCGTGTGGAGCGGTAATAACGAGAATGAGGCGGCGATCGCAACCAACTGGTTCGGAATACCCCAGTCAGAGCAGCCGCAGTACGTGAAGGATTACACCTCCCTCTATGTGGACAACATCCGCAGCATCGTCCTCAGAGTGAGTCACTGACCCTTTCAGGTGATGTTTTGGTAGGCGCTTGTTTTATTGGACTCGTCCTTCCTCTGAAGCTACCAGCACCTGCATGCTGTAGAGCTTTATCGGCGCATAGCATCGTCGCCACAGGAAACCTCAGAGGGTTTGAAATGGAGCCAGATCTGCCATCATGAGTACAAATGCAGGTTAGCTGTGAAAATCTCTGGCAGCGATCCGCATCTGAAGAAGGCTGTCTGTTTATCAGGTGGATCGGACCCGCCCCTTCCTCACCTCCAGCCCCACCAACGGGGCAGAGTCAGAGAAGGAAGGCTGGGTGGCACAGAATCCGTACGACACCCACTACGGGGACACCCACTATTACAACTACTTAGCCGACTGCTGGGATTGGAGGAACTTCCCACGGACGCGCTTGGCCTCTGAGTACGGCTTCCAGTCCTGGCCGTCTCTGTCTACACTGATGAAGGTAAACCCCCCCGACGGCATTATATAAATTACACTTATTGTTGTTGTTGTGGGCGGCATGGTGGTGCAGTGGTTAGCACTGTTGCCTCACACCTCTGGGACCCAGGTTCGATTCTGGGTTACATGTGTGTGGACTTTGCATGTTCTCCCCATGTCGTCGGGTTTCCTCTGGACACTCCGGGTACCCCCCGACGGTACAAAGACATGTTGAGGCTAATTGGTGCTACTGAATTGCCCATAGGTGTGCATGTGTGAGTGTGCCCTGCGATGGACTGGCCCCCCATCCTGGGTTGATCCCTGCCTCGTGCCCGTAGCTTCCGGGATAGGCTCCAGACCCCCCACGACCCAGAAGGATAAGCGGGTTGGAAGATGGATGGATGGATGGATGGATGGATTATTGTTGTTAATAATATAAAAATAATAAAATATCATTATTATTACTACTACTACTTGCAGTGTGGTTGGCTTGATAAAGGCAGCATCAGCCCACATTAACTAGTTGCCTGTTTTGTCCTTAATGGCAGTTATAAAGTGAAGCTATTATGAAGCGTAAATCCTGACGTTTTTTTTCTCTCTCCTAATTCTTGACACGCGAGATGAACATAAGCAGAGAAATGAGTCGTCTGCAGCTGTAACATATTTTTAGACATTACTTTTTCGTTGTCAGAAAGGTCAAAATTTTGAGTGTGTAAACTTGGGTTAAGAATGTCTGTGGAGTTGTTATACTTAAGTGTTTTTTAACACTGAATAATGTATGCAATGTGTCAGTGATTGACAGGCCAGTGAGTGTCTCGGACCATGAATGATTTACTGTATTATATTTTAAAAATAAAACCTCCATACTTCAAAAAAAAGTTTTTAACAGTAACATTCACGCCTAAATAGCATACTAGCTATTAAAAATGTTACCTATTTAGGAGCTCCCCTGGTATAGTGTCAGTGAGGTTAGTAATGGCTGATTTTTTTTAAACTGAGTGGAAGCATTTGGGTGGACGTAGGAGCTCATACCCTTAGACATTTAACTGTTAACTGTCCCCAATGCAGGTCTCCGTGCCTGAAGACTGGAGATACAGCAGCCTCTTCTCCTCCCATCGTCAGCACCACCTGGCTGGCAACATGGAGATGCTGCTGCAGGCGGCTCTGCATTTTCACCTACCCCAATCTCCCCATCCCTTACAGGAGTATAGAGACACGCTCTACCTCACACAGGTAGAGGTGAAGCACCTGTGCACAAGTAACGACCTAATTGTAACATCCACTCATTGCAGTTTGGTGGTCAGGTGGGCCGGAATGTGGCTCAGAGGGATAGGACTTTGTGCCTGTGATCAGAAGGTTGCCAGATCAAATCCCATGGCCAGCAGATGCCTGTGAGCAAGGCCCTTAACCCCCAGTTGCTCCTAGGGCAGTGCTAACTGGCTGACCCTGTGCTGTGACTCCCCAAGCTTGCTCTCGCATGAATGTGTCTGTGTGTCTCACAGGCAGCAAAATGGCATAGAAGAAAGAAATCAATATTACTATTGTATTGTATATGCAAGACACCAAGATGTTTAGTTTGTGGCTAAACACTGATCCGTCTGTATGTCTGTGTTTGTTCTTAACACTATTTCCGTTTCTATGAAATCAATTAGTACTTTTTGTATATCTCAGATCAGTCTTTGTCAGGTAATCACCTGAAATTCCCCTATACATCTGCCTTGATGGAAAGGAAATTGTAACCATGAACAGAATATCCTTAGTTCTTCTTAGTTCTTGCATGTGAGGTTTTCCCTGAATTCAGCTGTGAACTGCTTCAGTTTATTTACATATGACTGAATAATTAATCATCATGTGTTTACCCCTCTGCTAGAGTGATTGCCTGATTTTTATTTTTTTTTTATAATCATTTAAGTTTTTTCTTATTAGGAATCTGAAGTGTTTGTGTAATATGATGTAGTAATTTATATTTGAGGCCATTTGAATCTGAGTCCAAATATTGTAAATATGTTAACTCTTCTATGGCTTTAAGGAGGTCCAACTGTATGTTGGGATGTCTAGAGTCACAGGACAGTGTGTCTCTCCACGTTTGCTTACAGGTGATGCAGGCGCAGTGTGTGAAAGCTCAGACAGAGTTCTACCGCCGGAGTCGAAGTGAGATCATCGAAGGCCAGGGCCATACGATGGGCGCCCTCTACTGGCAACTCAATGACATTTGGCAAGGCCCCTCCTGGGCCTCTATTGGTTAGTGCTTTCACCCAATGCGTCCGTTTCCAGTTATAAAATGCATACATTTTAACACGTCTGAGAAAAATAACAGCACTTTAGTACATCTAGAGTGGTACCTCACAGAGACTGGCCAGCAGATGGCAGCATTTTCACACTGCATGTGGAATTCTCCAGTTTCTTCGCTGATGGATTCAGAACAGATGGACACGTTACATCAGGGGTTTGTGCACTTCAGTGGAAGATGACTCTTTCTGTTTCCTCAGAGTTTGGGGGGAAGTGGAAGATGCTGCACTACTTTGCCAAAGATTTCTTTGCTCCTGTGCTGCCGGTGGGCTTCCAGGACCAGGGCAATCTGCTGATCTATGCCGTGTCGGACCTGAACAATAACAAAACTCTTAGCGCGGTGGTAGGTCTTTGGGGTAAATGTAGAGCACTCGCATGTAAAAGTGGTGGAGGATACCTTGTATCTTCATAGATAACATAATGGTGTCTGTCAGATCACAGTGTACCAGTGGAGCAGCTTGGAGCCGGTGTGCACTGTGACCTCTGGGGCGGCGCCAGTGAGCGGAGGAACAGCTCTTCCCCTGTACAAAACGCCACTTAAGGAGCTGTTGGCAAACTGCGCAAATTGCACCGTGCAAACCTGCCTGCTAACGTTCCATCTTGAGGAGGCTGGGCGCCAGCTTGGCCCCATGAACCACCTCCTCCTGAGCTCCCCCAAGGAGGCCCAGGGGCTACAGAAGCCTGACATCACAGTGAGTGTCCTGCCATTTCCTGCCGGCCCTCCTCCTCTGCCCTTGAACTACAGCCTCCCCCCATAATTGATAGTTTCTTGTTGTAATCAGCTTTCAATAAGTAGATATTTAAGGTTTTAGTGATACCAATGCTACCCCAAAGGCTAATGCTGAGTCCACCGCAAATGGGTTGTTGGTTCATCGAAGGACACTGTCACACTTGCTGTCACCCTCACACTAATGGTGAGTCAGAGTGAGGTGTACAGGTAAAAACTGGGTATCTGTAGGAAATTCACATGACAAGAACAACTCACAGCAGTTCTCGCAAAAGGAGCTGTCAGGAGTTCACATTATTCTTTAAAGAATTTCCTGGAAGAGAGAGTATATGGGGAACTGGCTACCATCATTTCATGGAAAGAAAAATTGCATTGGAGGCTAAGCATGACAGTAAAGGTTTCTTCCAATATTTTAACTCCAAGAGAGCACTAAAAGCTGAAATCACTAATTTGCAGGATAGTAAGGGCCTTATAATTGATAACGAAATTGATATGGTAAACGAGTTTAATGATTATTTTTCAAGGGTGTTCACAATAGAGAACACAAGTAATTTACCACCAATTAATACGAATACAGCATCGTCTATGACCAATATATGTATAACTGAGGTTGATGTGATACTAAGCCTAGCTAAACTCAAAATAAATAAATCGCAGGGGCCTGATGGCATCTTACCTTTAGTCTTGAAAGAGATGAGGGATATTATTAGCCAACCTTTGACTTTAATATTCCAGAAATCGTTATCTGCGGGTGTGGTACCATCAGATTGGAAGCATGCTAATATAACACCCATATTCAAAAAAGGGGATAGAAGTAATCCAGCAAACTATAGGCCAATCAGTTTAACTAGCATTACTGGAAAAATAATGGAAGCTATAATTCAAGTGAAAATGGTAGATTACCTAGATGCAAATAACATTATAAAGGATAGCCAACATGGATTTAGGAGAGGTAGATCCTGCTTAACGAATCTGCTTGAGTTCTTTGAGGAAGCTACAAGTGAAATTGATCACAAAAAGGCCTATGATGTGATTTACTTAGATTTCCAGAAAGCCTTTGATGTTGTCCCCCACAAACGGCTCTTGTTAAAGCTTAAAGCTGCAGGAATTTTAGGAACTGTGGCAGCTTGGATCAAAAACTGGCTAACTGATAGGAAGCAGCGAGTAGTTATTAGAGGCACTATGTCACAGTGGGCCTCCGTTTATAGTGGGGTACCGCAGGGTTCAATTTTAGGACCACTATTGTTCCTAATTTACATTAATGATATTGACACGAATACATACAGTAAACTGGTTAAATTTGCAGACGACACTAAGGTGGGCGGGGTAGCAGATACTAATCTAGCAGCAGAGAGGCTTCAACGGGATCTGGATTTAATTAGCGAATGGGCTGATACTTGGCAGATGAAATTTAACACAGATAAATGTAAGGTAATCCATGCAGGGAGCAGAAATATACAGTACAGATATTTTATGGGTTCCACTGAAATAAAGGTAGCTGATTACGAGAAAGATCTCGGTATGTATGTTGATGCTTCCATGTCCCACTCTCGCCAATGTGGGGAAGCAATAAAAAAGGCGAACAGAATGTTGGGTTATATCTCTAGATGTGTGGAGTTTAAGTCAAGGGAGGTGATGTTACACTTATATAATTCCTTGGTAAGACCCCACCTAGAATACTGTGTGCAGGTTTGGTCACCATACCTCAAGAAGGACATTGCTGCCTTAGAAAAGGTGCAACGAAGAGCTACGAGAATGATTCCTGGTCTTAGAGGAATGTCTTACGAGGAGAGGTTAGCGGAACTGAATCTGTTCAGCCTTGAGCAAAGGAGACTAAGGGGGGATATGATTCAGGTCTATAAGATTCTAACGGGTCTGGATGCTGTTCAGCCAAATGACTATTTCAATATTAGTCTAAATACTAGAACTCGTGGCCATAAGTGGAAATTAGCGGGAGAACATTTTAAAACAAATTTGAGGAAGCACTTCTTTACACAGCGTGTAGTCAGAGTATGGAATAGTCTTCCTGCTATTGTAGTGGAAGCTAAAACCATGGGTTCCTTTAAATCAGAGCTAGATAAGATTTTAACAACTCTGAGATATTAGCTAAGTTCTCCCCAAACGAGCTTGATGGGCCGAATGGCCTCCTCTCGTTTGTAAATTTCTTGTGTTCTTGTGTTGTGTTCTTAATAATAGTGAATTATTTCATTTCCTTTAACTCTGCATAGTCACTGCATCATATTTATCGCTTTCTATAGCGACTGCTCAGTTTTTCATTTTTTATTTCATCTACCAATAAACTGTGAAAAGGATTTTTATTGTTGCTACTTTTCTTGCGTTTCAAACTACCTTTACAAAGTGATGGGTGTGGGGTCCAGTGACATTCCAGACTGATGGGCCTTTGACAGTATGCAAACTACTACAGGTGTGGGGACACCTACCTCATCAATATTCATTTTGAAGGCCACTGACTGAGAAAAAGAGTGTCACTCTAAAGTGCTAACACTTTAGTAATCAAACCACATAAAATATCAGAATGTCTCTTTCACCTATGTGTAGCCAACCCGTGTCTATAAGCTTCAGAGCTCAAAAGTCTTACCTAGAAATGTCTATAATGTGATTTTTTACAATTTCTCAGCATGTCTGAAAATAGGTTTTTGAAAAGTATGTTTAAAGTTGATTTTAACAAAAAATAGAATAACATTCTAAGTGGTCTCAGATTATTGGTGCCGAGTTTGTCTGAATAAAAGCAAATGTAACACTTTGGGATAAATGTTTTTTAGAGAGGTGAAATATTTTAAAATGTCAAGGTATGTCAGACTAATCCGAAAGTGGCTGACAGGCCTCAGACTCCTGAGGGTTAATGGCACAACTGTTGTATTAGTAAGATCTATTTAAAGCATGTAAAAGTGAAAATAGAAACTCACAGTAATGTGGATCTTTGGTTTTTGTTAAGAATTCCATGCATTACTGTTTTACGACATTCGACGGCTGATTCCCTTAAGTCTCATTTACAGGAAATTCAAGCCATTTCTCCTAATGAATTGGGTGTCTTTCGCTGCTCTCTGCCAGACAAAGGTCCAGCAAGACGGAAACACCTTCACGGTTACCATCCAGACCTCGGCCATCGCCCCCTTCCTGTGGCTGGACGTGGGTGACATTCCCGGACGATTTGACTCGAATGGTTTCTTAATGGTCACCAAGAGCCGGTCAGTGCAGTTCTACCCCTGGGCTCCCACAAGCGTTGCTCAGCTTTCCCAGGTGCTGACGGTCTCCTCCCTGAGGGGTGTGTACTGACCCCCACAAGTGGTGCACCATGATCATCTCGCCAATTTTCTTTGAAATTAATCCATTTAAATTGAACTCCCTTCTTGGTCTTATCGGGAAATCCTTATACTGAATGAATGTCTGTGCAACTAAATCAAATGTTGCCTTGGAACAAGCGGTTGGGAAACAATTGTACACAACAAGCATCCCCCAGTAATTTGTGGTACATATTCTGCAGTAATTTTACAATGTGCCTGGTGTGGATAATGACTGGAAAATATAGTAATGAATGTCCAAAGCACTTTACAAAATTTTATTATAAAAAGTATTACAGTCATGCCAAATAAAAGCAAACAAAATAAAGTAGCTTTTAGTCGAGTTTATATAGAACAAAATGAATTTGGTACATAAAACATTTGGCTGTTAGTGCAGGGCACATCAAATTTCTATATGACAGGGACCATAAGTGCTGTAAGTAGTAACATTCCAGACATGCATGAGGGACGGTTTCCCTTTAGCAAAGGTGCTGATGTTTTTCTAATTCTGGAAAACCTCTATTCAACACAGAGTACTTTGCAATAAATATGCTTCAACGTTTAGTTGTACTGCGCTGTTTTGTTTCCTCAGAGACAAGTGTACAGCCATCTTAATTTACATACTCATTTGCATATTTCCAAAGTGGAAAGCATTTAAGTCTGGATATGTAGCTTAAGTAAATGTACCTTATCTTTAAACACCACACTACTTTTAAAAGTCAGTTGCAACTACAAGAGCACAAAGGCAATTTTACACAAAGAAAAACAAAGATTCACAATGGATTGACAGACTCCAGGGGACACACAATTACAAGCACAAAATGGATAATAGTAGCAAACATTCACTTGGTGAAACAGGAGTTTATGCCCTTCTGCCTTTAATCAGCAGTAGGTCTGTTTCATTAGGAAAAAGGTGATATTTAAAAGGATTGACATTTGAGGTGTGGTGCTCTGGCCACATGGGAGGACTCCTTGTCTTTCATGACCAATCAAGGTTGGTGACCAGGTCCATCGCTGCCGATACTACATTGCTTCATAGCTGAGCCCCACCCCACACTATTATACTGAATGTAAAATATCACAATCCCAAGGGGGGGGGGGAGCAATTTACTCTAACCTGAGAGCAGTCTCTGAGCCTCTTTGGAGTTTTATACAAAACATGGCTGAGACAGAGTAGCTTTAAAAGAAACCATTCTATCCTTTTATTCCAGGGGCCTAAATGTCAGGTACCTGACTAAACATGAAGGAATGGATACGCACTCAACATATGACGACTTCCTGTGGAGTGTGGGACTGACATATGTCCCCCTGTCTCTCTCTTAGCTAAGTTTGACACCATGAAAGAATTTCTCTACTACTTCTGCTTACGTGTCAATATTGCAGCCGACTTAGTAAACGTCAGTAATGACCGCCACTTCTAGGCGAAACAGAACTCAAAGTGTGTGAAATAACATCTGCATGTTTCTTTGGTCTGAGGGAGACCTGTCTGTGACACTGAAACTGTCACGCCACGGGGATCCCCGATAGGCCAAGGAGACCGTGGTAGGGGACGTGGCAATTGGGTTGCAGGGCTTGGAGCGATTACAGTTCAACCTGTGTGATGCACCAATGGGCAGGGTTGTCAGAGCAGCCAGGAGGGCCGCACAGCGAGCCCACCAGGCTGAGACTCGACTTCATGAAGGATGTCTCCACCCCGCTGTCACACGTAGTGCTCTCCTCTGGCCCACCGAGCACACACTGGGGCGCACCTGTGGGGCGGGGGGGGGGGTGACATGGTCACATGGTTTATCGTAGTAAGTGAATGAAACAGGACAACTAACACATGGGTTCCCTGGGGAACCGCAGGGACTGTAAAGAAGTTCAAGAGCAGAAAAATCTGTATTATCCACAGATAGTCTTTGTGTAACAGTTAGGTACAGAAAAATATTGGGTATGGAAAAGTTACAAAGCTGCACACCATATTTTATTAAAAGCGCATATAGAAATGTAAATCAGAGGCTTTTTATGGCTACAGTGTCACCAGACTGGAAAAAACTCAGACCTAAGAGATTTTTTAGTATCAAAAACTACTGATTCCCAAAGAAAACAGAGCTTTAGAAGTTCCCCCATCGCGGTTTTCCAGTTGTGACGACTGAGTATCTGATTACGTAACGAAACCACCCTCTGTATTGGGTTACGTAACGAAACCTTTTAATGTCAGACGTTACGAGTGAAGCACTCTCACTTGCTCTCGGTTCCACTTTGGAGAACCGGAAATGGCGCTGAGCCCTTTAACATTTCGGGAGGGGGGGGAGGTAGAGACGGAACGGCACACCCTCCACTAACTTTTCACTGTACGGATTTAAAAGCAGAAGTGGCCACTTTCTGAGGGGAATTTGACTGGCGCTCATGTCTGTCAGCTTGCAGTTTCTGACCCTTTTCCCTGGGAATTCCCTGCTTTGCTTATCAAGAAAACACTGCAAGGTATTTGACCTTAACAGTTAAAAAAGAAAACAACCACACCGACGGATACTTCACTGCCATAAAACTCCAGGAAAACCCAAAACTGTGCTTGACTGGACAGGGAATACTACCTTCATTGTTGGAGACGGAAGGAGCCACATGACGCTTAGGTTCATTTCTGAGGAATGATGTCATTACCTTTTAACATTATAATGGACCTTTTTTTCATCAGTCATGTGGAGTTACAGCGCACATTTTGGCATGTGGGTGGGGGAATTTGATTTTCACCGGGGGAATATCAACCTTGCTGAAAGAACAGACAAGCGGTCAGGGCTCACAACGTAGCTTTACCTGAGGTCTGCTCCTGCAAGTGTGAGCACAGCGCGTCTTCACACAGCGCCCTCTGTAGGATGTCCAGAGCACTGCTGCTGTCCACCTGTCTCAGGGCCCCTGCTAACTCCTTCACTGTACCACCGGACACCTGTTAGCAGGTACACTGAGGGTAAGCGTTCACCAGCCTGGTACACGTTCACGAATATCCCAGGGACATGTGACTGAGGCCGGGCACTTATCAGTGACTGGGACAGGTGCAAAGAAACCTCCCTGGCTGTACCTCCAAAAGTATTCACTTTGTTTTTGGGCAGGTGGATAACGAGGACAGGCAGCCATTTTCTGACATGACATATTAATTAATGTAAATCAGGCCAGAAAGATGCACAAAAGCCAAGAAGCCAGACAATCAAAAGGCTGGGAATTTTACTCTCCAGCAACTTCAGGCTTCAATACAAGAACATAAAAGTGGTTATTACTCTGTGTCTGAATGCCTCATACAAACATCACCTCATCACAGCAGATATGAGAGCCAAAATCTGCGAAAGATGATTCATTTCTATGAAGACAGGCCCTATACCCAAATGACAAGTTTCAACAGCACACATTTGCATCTCAAAAAGGTGGAAAATAAAAGGCCATATTTTCCTATAAACAGAATCACAATTTCCATTTTGGTGGGCTCACAAATGATCAAATAAATATGAGGACTTTTATATTCATATAGCCACCTGGAACAGTCATTTTCAGAGAACAAGTGAGCAACACACCGATACCACCATGGACAGAGAAGTCACATCAATGAGGTGATTAAGAGGGTAAATATAGTCTTATGTCAAGCCTGATTGAGTAACGTTTGATCGCATTTACATCTGAGGTCCACAGTCAATAATATACACTGATCGAGAGATACCTAAAAGCGGACGTAGAAGAATGTTGGGGGTGTACCACTTGTTAGCATAACAGGTGCAGGAGAATGGGCAGCACTGCCAGCGCATGATGATTCACGGTCTATATGTAACTTGTAGTATGGTGTATATACAGTAATGTATATGTGATGGACAGCTACAATGCTACAATACTGAGATGCGTCCGTTTGTCGTGGTTCCAAATGCGAACGCAAAGCTATAACTGGAAATTTAACTTGGGTGACGACAGCAAAAGATGCAAGCCATGTGCGCAGTAACCAGCAAAAAAGTACCAGCACAGCCTCGAAAGGGTGTTTGATACCAGGGGGCGTGGTGTGTGGGAGCATGGTGATAGGACAGCTGTGACGGGGCGGGGGGCGGAGCATAGCAGTGAGAGCACTCCATACCTCGTAGCTGTCCAGCAGCGTGCGTGCAGGGGAAGGACTCAAGCGGAAGGCAGTATTGAGCACTCCCAGACCCAGGGCTTGGGCCAGGCTCTCCCAGGTCTGCGTGGGCTGCTCCAGGGCACGACACAGTGCCTGCTTGGTGTCGTCACTCAGCCTCTTCAGGTCCCCTTTAGGACACAGTTTTGAGCATTAGACCGAGCTCCACCCCCACACCTTCAAACCACACAAGCAGAACAATGCTGCAGTGCTATACAGAAACAGCTCATTCTGCTCAATATAACATTCAGCAGAACCACAGGAATGGTGGAGATCACCAGCAATTTTCTGTAGCACCACAGCCAATCAGGGGCAGGTTAACTTCGAGGGGCCCTTAGCTGTCATGGCTAGGAGGCTCCCCACAGCCACTTTTTGTGCCAGAAGAGAAACGAGAGGGAATTAAAAGCAATGCAAAATCAGTAATTCACTGATCGGCATGTTAAAGGTGCCGGTGGTTAAACTTGCTAAGCAGGGTGCTGGTGAATTGATTGTGCAGATTTATAAGTTTAACCATTGAAGCAGCTCAGGGCCCCTCATCTGTGCTGTGGCCCTAGGCCTATATTTCAGGACAGCTAATCCCTTAATCCCCCCCCCTGCAGCCCATAACGTGCCGATTCCAGTTTACCTTGTAGGGGCACAGCAGCCGGGATGCTGATTGGTTGGTACTGCTTGCCGTTCAGGATGTCATATACCTGTGGGGAAGAGGTACCAGATGCTACTGGGGCAAAATATGTGGGGATTGACTGATTATGTTGATTCTTAATGCCATGCTAGTAACTGCAGTTATATTCATAACAAAAGTACAAAAGGGTATTAGAATAAAGAACCAAAAAGGTAAAAACGTCATAAATAACTATTAAAACACTACATCTTAAAATGATGCTTAAGATTGTCTTTTGATGAAAAATCTAAAGGCCTCTGGCGGAACTTTACTGATTTCTAAAAGGAATTTTTAGTAAAGTGGTAACTCCACCTAAGGCCGTTAAAGAAGGATAATACTGTAAAATGTGTGAGGAAACAAGGCTGCTGTCAGAGTCATGACTCCCTGGGAGTACCGACCTCAGCGCTGGCCGCCACGTCAAACGGGCTCGTCCCTGGGACGTAACCATCATCCTCATCCTCCTTGCTGGGGCTCTGCTCGTCGTCACTGTCGTACAGGGGCTCGTAGTTCTGCCTGTGAGGGTCTGCTCCTAGACGCCAAAAGGAAGGCGGGTTACCTCAGCGAGCGCTACTTTGGTCAACGTGCATATCTGAGAGAAGGGAGAGACATCCGGTTCCAGGAGGTATTGGGGTGGAACCAGTGACATTAGCAGGGTGAACTACTCATGATTGTGTGCTACATTTCAGAGTGACAGAATAGCCAATAAGCTTGTATCCACCAGTGGCGTGAATCAGCAGGTCTCACCCTTAGGTCCCACCCACAGCATGGGTATTCAGTCTGTTTAAATAAAGCCTTTTTAAGTGAAATGGAAAATACTTTTATATTTATTTCATTTAGCAGACACTTTGGTCCAATGTGATGTGCTATTTGCCTCACTTGTACACTACAAACAAACAGCTATTAAGGAGTCAACTGGGCATTAGTGTAGCTAGGCTGAGCTTTAGTGGCGCACTCACCCGCAGCCATGAGGAGAGCAGTCAGCTTGACTGAGCCACGCCCCGCAGCAATGTGGAGGGGGGTGGAGCCATTGTAGGTGCACAAGTCCACATGTGCATTGCCCTGTAGGTGGGGCAGACGGCAGGAATTATGAGGTTACTCTCACCATAACTTTTTACTGGTAGCTTATCACCCAAAGTGTCTAAAAAAGCTTTTGTCCATTTATTAAGGCTCTCCAAGTGAGTGATGTTTTGGAGATTCACCAAGCTAGTTTAGCCTCTACTACACAGCATCTCCAGTGTTTCTCAATCCAGTCCCCAGGGACCCCTAGATGACCCACATTTTTGATCCCTGCCAGCACTTAACCAAACAAGAATACCGAATACCTGGTACAGGTGTGCTGGGAGCTGGGAGGAAGTAAAAATGTGGGCCATCTCAGCATCCCTGAGGACTGGGTTGAGTAACACCGCCCTATGGGGAACTGTCCACCTTTCCCAGATTGCACAAAGCCAACCCCCTCCATCCCTCCTCCCCGTAACGCAGCCTTGGGCACCTCTAGCAGTAGGCAGCCAGCGAGCGAGACATTGTCCAGCTCAGCGGTCAGGTGCAGTGCACTGCGGCCACTGCTTAGCTCCTGTGTGTCGGCTGATGCCTCGCTCTCCAGCAGGTGGCGCAGGGATGCCAGGCTGTTCGCTAACACTGCCAGATGGATGGCACACAGCCCTGAGGGGACACCATGGAATTAGTTCAGAGTGTTTTATTTAAGTGTAGGCCACGCCCTGTGTGCAGGCCACGCCCCGTGTGCAAGCCACGCCCCGTGTGCAGGCCACGCCCCGTGTGCAGGCCACGCCCCGTGTGCAGGCCACGCCCCGTGTGCAGGCCACGCCCCGTGCATACCTGCAGTGTTGGGCTGATCGACAAGCTTCGCCGAGTCTGGGTGCCGCAGGAGCAGCCCGAGGATCTTCCCGTCACCTTGCTGGGCGGCCAGGTGCAAGGCCATGTTTCCGTGGTGATCTGTGAGGCTGGCATCTGCCCCGGCCTCCAGCAACGCCTCCACCGCCTCCTCTTGCTGGGTAATGACAGCCAAGTGAAGGGGTGTCTGAAAGACATAAGTCCAATGACTGACGCTGCCCTGAGAGAAAGGGGAAAGCAACCCAAGGGATCTACGCTGCTGCTCTTTCTGGGATATGACCCCACAACCTCTGCCCACTGAAAGCATGTGGTACCTGGTATAGGTCATTCCTCATGTTGATCACATCCTCCCCGGGTAGTGCGGAAATGACCTGGGCCAAGCTGCGCACTGCCCACGTCCGGCTGTGGATCACGCCCAAGTGCAGACCTCTGCCAGAGGGAGAAGCCCTTCACTACCAGACCATAACTTTATGATCACATTCATTAACTTCACAGACTCCCTATTACTTCTGAAGATGGGTGGGACTAATGTTAGCCGCTAATGGAGTAGTGGTCACTGAACCTCTCTTTTTAAGAATCAAGGTCATTCCTCAGTGGTTGTATTTTTGTTTCACATTGAGACTAGTATGGTAATCCTGCTCACCAAGTATTTTAAATCCTTATTTCTCCCATTAGTATGATCCCTTTTATTACCAAAAAAGTGACGCACTACTGAGAAAGCAGGGTCAGACAGTCTCTGGAGAAATTGGGGGTTAAGCATCTCACTCAATGATCCACTGGTAAAATCACTCTGCTGACCCTGGGATTCGAACCAGCAACCTTCCGATCAAAGGAACAGCATCCTAACTGACTGAGTGACATATCGCCACCCGTCCAAGAATTAATCCTCTACTAACCAACTGAGCTATTGGCTCATTCGGGATTTGAACCAAGCACCTCTTGTACACAAAGCGAGAATCATGCCCCTAGATCAATGAGCCATCATTACAATATAAATAGATTCCCTCTGAGGACAAGTTTGAGTATGGAGAGTGGCTTACGTGTCCCCGTTCTCATCTTGGGTGGTCATCAGGGGGCGCTGCAGGGCCAGTAGCATGCGGACATCACCGCTGGCAGCATACTGGAACAGGGCTTCAGCCTGCCTCTGCGCTAGCACCACCAACTGGTCTTCCACTACAAACCCTGGGGATATACCAATGTTACTATGGCCCCTATAGTGCCTTGTGCCCTACCGTCTGACCTCAGCTAAGGGATACTGTTCTTACTGAGAAATACTGCAAAGAATACTATGGTAACTGGATGTTTTCTGTGGGTTACTCACCACCCGCATTCCCTTGTGAGGCATCACATGGACCCAGATCAGGGGACGATGCCTCGAGTGTTTCACCCTCAGCTGCCTGACGCTGGCACACCTCTCCTCCGGCTACAGGGTTGCTGTCACCATCAATGTCCTCATCCTGGAGGTCACAGTCACCGGGGCCCTGAGAGGCTGGCACAGGAGGTGACAGTCAGTACACCAGGAATGGGTGTGTCTCCCTGTATGTTCAGGAGGTGACAGTCAGTACACCGGGAATGGGTGTGTCTCCCTGTATGTTCAGGAGGTGACAGTCAGTACACCGGGAATGGGTGCGTCTCCCTGTATGTTCAGGAGGTGACAGTCAGTACACCGGGAATGGGTGCGTCTCCCTGTATGTTCAGGAGGTGACAGTCAGTACACCGGGAATGGGTGCGTCTCCCTGTATGTTCAGGAGGTGACAGTCAGTACACCGGGAATGGGTGTGTCTCCCAGTATGTTCAGGAGGTGACAGTCAGTACACCGGGAATGGGTGTGTCTCCCTGTATGTTCAGGAGGTGACAGTCAGTACACCAGGAATGGGTGTGTCTCCCAGTATGTTCAGGAGGTGACAGTCAGTACACCGGGAATGGGTGTGTCTCCCTGTATGTTCAGGAGGTGACAGTCAGTACACCGGGAATGGGTGTGTCTCCCAGTATGTTCAGGAGGTGACAGTCAGTACACCGGGAATGGGTGTGTCTCCCAGTATGTTCAGGAGGTGACAGTCAGTACACCGGGAATGGGTGTGTCTCCCAGTATGTTCAGGAGGTGACAGTCAGTACACCGGGAATGGGTGTGTCTCCCTGTATGTTCAGGAGGTGACAGTCAGTACACCGGGAATGGGTGTGTCTCCCTGTATGTTCTGGCACACAAAATATACCTAATGGTGTTGTAGTCCTGGTTACAGATCTGACAAAGCAAGAGATTTTTAAGGGACCAAGCATCCTCCCAGGGAGTCCTAGAGAAGTCACCCTCCCTCGCCTGCATTTCTTCCTTCCACCAGTAGGGGACTCACTGTGCTTCATCCCCGTCCCTCCGCTTCCATGTGGGAAGGAGTATCCGCCCCCATAGGCACTGCCTCCATACATGCCATAGCCTGGGTAATAGTGGCCTACAATGCAAGGGCAAGTGTGACACGTCTGCATATCTTTTCAGGTTGATCCCCTGAGATTCAAAGCTGACCACTATCTTTAAATGTTGCTTTATATTAAATTTCTACTAGATGATCAATTAAGTAACTCCCAAATGACATTCGCTAGTGCCCCCTCAATATATACATACCTTCTGTGCCAGGGCCCCCTCCGGTGGCCGGGCCACCCCCGCCACCTCTATACATGCCCCCGCTTCCTCCTGGGCCTGGGGGTCCATAGTCCTGGAAGTTGGGCAGCGTTTTCTGCCTCTTCCGCTGCACCTCCTCTTTGTCTGCACATGTGGACAGGAAGAGCAATCAGGGAGTTTTATGCAGAGAGAGTGGATGGTACTGAATGGAGTGGATGGAGAATGACATTTATGAAGGCACAGCACCAACAAGTACCAAATGTTTATCTGTCATCTAAAAACCACAGCAACCACCATGATTCTTAGTAATGTCCTAAAAAAAATGAGATGCATCAATTTAAAAACCTTTCTGGTCTCGCACCATCAACGTTGTGAGTTTGAATCACATACAGGCCCTGTGTGTGTGTGTGTGTGTGTGTGTGTGTGTCCTGAGACTCTGAATACCCTGCAGAGGGCTTTCTCAGCCTCATTGTCTGTGCTGAGTGACCAACAGGTGTCCTTGTAAATACGTTGCCTACTCTCACCGTACTGGCATCACTAGGGGGGTGCGGAGGGTGTGGACTGCACCAGGTTACACCGGGCGGGGGGTGACACCAAAATGACTGTGTATTAACTGATACCTGAACTGGCAAATTTCCCCACTTTCTGCTCAGTTACTAATAATGTTGTAATTCAATGTAAAAAGATTTTACAAAACTATTTTGTAAATTTAGCATTCATATAATCTAAGAAGTTTTATATTTAAACATGTAAACAATTTGCAACTAGATCACATACTATTCTATAACTTTTACCCTCGCCTTGGGCTAGGCAATATATCTTTTGCAGTATATCAATACATTTTATAGATATAGGATGACCCTTTATCTTGATATACTTTTACTGTGTGTTAAAATTAGGGTTATAAAGATTAAAGAAACTAACAGTAGGCGTATCTTCCCGGGTGTAAACAACACAAGAGACGTGACTCCCAGAATCCATAGGTAAAATCAAATCAATTCAGTTAGTGTCACACAGGGAAGCTGATGAAGGCAAAAGTTGAGGAGTCATTGTTACTTAGGGTCATTTCATTTTAAAACATTGACAACAGGCTCACAGGTAAAAAATAAATAAATAAATGAAAAATGAAAATGTCTAAGATACTGAATAGTTGTACATTTGCAAACAGGGAAGGATACTCTGTAGTCTCCAGGTTACAAACGAGATCAGATTCCTGAGTCTGTGTTCAAGTTTAAATTTGTAGGTAAGTCGGAAAACTAATAATTCAGTCCATAATAATAATTATACACTAATAAAAGTAGCTACATACGGTACTGTACTGTACCTTCAGCCGATGAACCACTGAAGCCACGCAACGTTTGCACAAGCGTCACAAAAATACACCAAAGCATGGTTTTGGTGCATATCGCTCAGCCCTATATGCGTGGTCACTCCACATACCCTTTGTTGCCCGTCTGTTTGTTCTAGTGCCGGCACTAAAGCTGTGATTAACATTGATAATAAAAACTCAAATGGATAACAACTACTGGCTATTTAACACTGACAACTAGATTGAGAAATTGATAGTTTAAAACATGAAGTGGGGGAAAGTGAGCTGGCAAAAGACATTGATTTCGATGAAGTGATTCAGAAGTTTGAAGGCCAGGAAAGCAAACTTCTGATATAGTCGAGATGTTTGTTAAATGTTGAAATACTTGTGTGTTTTATAGTATTACTTCATTTATGACAATAACATAATATATGACAATATTTCCATATGTATTTATCTTCAACTTCTACATTATTTGAGCCGTTATTGACCTAACCTAATCCATTAATGTATGTAATGTAACAGTAAGGTAAACGTTCAAATGAACATCATTTTGATGTAGTTCTTAAATGTTTTTGCTTCAAATTCTGATCTTACCTAATTTTCACTTTAACCACATGAAACTATGTAAACGCATATATATTTAGAGATTTAGGTTGTGCATATGGTATTGTAATTTAAAGATGTAAACTGCGTAATTTTAATCTTGCTAGCTGATTATGTCACTACTATTGCCATTACATTCACTGAAGTATGATTTACAAGTAACATTTGGAAAAGGGAAAAAAAAAGGATTCTGCATGGTTTGGCAAGGGATGATGTAGATTGGGGGGAGTTGATACCACGGGTTGCTGCACTAGGTGACACCAACCCCATCCACCCTGATATCCAAAGCCTTGTTTCCACCAATGCAGTGCCGGTGCTGATGCTGGACATTTTCCCAATCTGGGACTTTTTCCCATGCATTTCCACAGCAAATGAATGGCCCTGGGCCATAAAGAAGGCTCCAGCACAGCACCACAGAAAAGTTGGGCTCAGAATTTGGCACTATAATGTCAACGAAAGTGGGACAGGCTATGGAATCCAAACCGTCCATATACTTGGGAAAATTCAATCCATAACCGATATAGTTAGTCTAATAATACTGGTGCTGGCAGTGAAACAACTTGCCAGCTTGTTAGCGGAATAAGGTTACATCGAAAAACGAAAGATCAATGTGCTGGCCAGATTTAATAAGTACAAATATGTCACAGGTCAAATAAATGGTGGTGTTTGAGTGGCGAAGAGATCATGAGGCGGATTGCAAAGTTCAGTTTTTAGCAGTTTTCAGCATTACTGGGCGATCCTTGCAAGGACAGCAGTAATACAGCAAGTGAGAAGAAACTGACACACACAGACAGGGAGGCCATTACGGAGACAAAACGTCATAAGATAGCATAAAACAGTATGTATTGTATTTGTTGAAAACAAGATATTTTACGTAAAATATTCACTCGCACCAAAACACACAAATGATGCAATGTTGCATGTTTTTTTTTTTTTTATTATTCTGTAAAAAACGAAGGATCAATTTGCTGGCTAGATTTAAAATATAAATATGTAGCAGGTTGAATAAATAAAATATTGTGGTATTCGAGTCGCAAAGAGATCATGAGGCGGACTGAAAAGTTTAGTTTTTAGCAAACTCTTTTCTTGTGTGATCCTTAAAAGGACAGCGGTAAAACATTGAGCAAGAATAAAGTCACACACACAGACGGGGAGCCTTTGAGGAGACTAAAGTGGCTACATCCAATAGAGACACGGCACAGCGAGTCATACTCATAAAACTTTTTTTTTTTTGGTTCGGCAAAATAAATCCAAAAAACAAAATACAGATTAAGCTTTACTTTCTGTCCCGCCTACGTAACATTTCTGTTCCGTTCTTTTTTGACATCGGTGGAAACGCAGGCTGGTTCTCAAAAGGCACCAAGCCAGAACCAACCCAGCACCGGCACCAGCACCAGTTCCGTGTTGGTGAAAACGAGGTCCAAGAGCTGCTTATGCAGTTCAGGGTCACAGCAGATGTGGAAAACAGAGGGAATGGGACAGTGGGATACGGCCCATTGGTACCACGGAATAAGGAGGAACGCTTACCGATGACCTGCGGGTGGTAGGTGAAGGGCTTCGGCTCGCTCGTCTCATTGTCGGACTTCCTCTTGAGCTGCACGAACACTGAGATGGGCTTCTGCAGGTTGAGGTCACGGTATTTGGGGGTCTTGAACACGATGGCGAACTGGAGCGAGCACAGATATTCGTACAAGAAACATCACTTCACATTGGAAACTGGCTGAAAATTCAAAAGACCCAAACGCCTGAGAAGGGGGCCGACTTATACTATGCTATCAGTGTGCAACCTGAAATTAGAAGGATCGATAACGTCAATATGTCCGGGGGGGTGTTTGTTTTTCTCTGTACTGTTTAGCTTTTTTCCCCTTTTTCCTTTCTAAACCATTTAGTATGTTGCTACTAATAATGTATTGCCAAACACTTGTTAAGTGCCTTGGGGCAACTGCATTGCGTAAGGCACTGTAGAAAAATACACTGAATTGAATGTTCAGATGGATCGGATGACTGAAATCTTGTTACTTGATAATACTCCACTTGCTGTTTACCATGAAAAACAGTATAGAAATCACACATCACACATTCCATTTCATTATTCCAAATCGTATCAATTATTCGTATCAATATATTCTGCAGGACTGTAATATGCATGTTCTTTGTTTTTAATATCAGTTAATTTTTCTTAAGCATTCTGGGACCTCCAAGGTCTGAAGCATGGAAAAAAGCTACAATTGTTCTGTTGCTTTATGCTTGAGCTAAGCAATACATCTACTGTATAAAATCACAAAATAGTAGCCCAATCCTGCTCCTGGAGAGCTACCAGCCTGCAGAACTTAGGTACAGCCCTAATTTAACACGCCTGATACAGATAATCAGGCCCTTCAGTAGCACCTCAGTATTAGAGACAGCTATGCTGAAGCTAGGCTCTGCAGAATGGTAGATCTCCAGGAGCAGGAATGAGCAGCCCTGTACTACGGAATAACATGGATAACTGATGGTAACATTGCAGAGGTATAGTTTAATGTCCCGTATGTCAGTGTTTCCTAACCCAGTACTTGGGGAAGCCCAGACAGTCCATATTTTTGTTCTTTATTGGCTGGAAGCTGGGAGGAACCAAAAATGTGGACTGGCTGGGGGTCGCTGAGGACTGGGTCGGGAATCACTGCTGTATGTGATCAGTGTTTGAGTCAGGGCTGAGAGAGGAGCCATTTGAGCAGGGGCTGATGAGACAGGCAGAATGATAAGTTCTTGTTGCTAAGGTATCACCGTTGGTCAGTGGATTGGGTTAAACCAATGAGGCATAAGTATGGGTTAGACTGCCCAATGACAACAACCTCATGACGGGTACCACTCACCTGCCGATGGACGTCCGTGGGGGAGAAGTCCCCGAAAGCCTCCCACACCCTGCCTGTATCGCTGTCTTCATAGAAGCGTACCTGGATGTCATCTGTCAGAGAAGACAGAAGAAGAGAAGACCCATTACTTCACAGGGGTGGCAGGGGGGGGGGCACCTTTGCATCATATCAATACTAAATTTAAAAAAAACGGTTTGCTTAGTTTCTGTGGTTTTTCTACATTTAACGCAGATATTGCTGCAAGCCATATCTCATACCACAATATCTCGCCAAACCAGGGTCTCATGCCTGCTTTTCAATATTGGCCGCACTGACACTGCCTTTGCAAACACCTCACATCAGGTTAGTCACATTTTCTGGGCCTCTGACAACAAAAGTTGAGGCTCACTCTCTGATTGGCCATACAGTGTGTGGTCAGCGACGCTTCTCATTTGAGAAGAGGAGTCTTGGGCTTCCAATCAGCCGCCACCATGCAGGTCAGAGGAAAAGCATGGTCAGCCTCGGCTGCACGGGGGCCTGAGATTTCCTGTTGTACAGCATCCTGCAGAGGCACGCCGTCTGGCGCGGAGAAAGTTCCGCGGCTGAAGATAAAACTCCTCTTCGATTCACACCCACTCACGAGCGCTTGGCAGAAAAAGCAGTGCTGAGTTTCATCTCCTGTGTACTTTTATGAAACCAAAGGGGAATTCCCAGGGCTGCAGGGCAAGGGCTTTTACAGGGGGTGAGACAGAGCACCTTCCCCCCGCCCCCACCACTCCAATCGCATCATACTCTCAGCGTGTCACTATTAAGGGAATCTTCGACCCTCATGGTGTGCACATCAGCACAATTCCAAGGTATACAAATCCAGTCACCTGGAGATGTGATGCTTCTCTGTTATATAACACTCAGATTCACTTACAAAAGATAATAACTGGTCTTAAAATCTAATTTCTGCAGACATGAACCCAGATGAAGGCACACAACCTCAGTCAGAACAAACTATTATAAATGGAGGCTCAGTTTACAATAGGTGTTAAAAAAGGGGCCCACACTGTAGTGGACCAACTGCATGTGTAAGTTCCCGCACCTTTCTGCACCTTGTCGCACAGCAGGTAGACCTCCTCGCCTCCCGTCACACAGCCCGCCGTGCGATCCATCCGCACAATCTTCAGGTTGGAGGCGTTGGGGGCTTCTGCCAGGTGAAAGAGACACAGGGGGATGTTTGAGGTTCTCATCAGACCACCACGTTCCTCACATCTTTCAGCCCACCCTGAACACTTGTTACAGCTAATATCTTGAGCCAGTCCACCCCTCTCAACAACATCTTAAGCAGCTTAAAATCCATGTTGACAGCTTGGCATCCTACCAAAACAATCTAGATTAACTGGTTCATTGAGAACAGGGGCGCCAACTCTCACACATCAGGTATGATACTCAGGCTTTCAGACTTTCATGCTCTGGCACGAAACCTTACAGCAAATCTATATTATTCCATTATAAACCTAAAATTAGCTACATCAAAAGTATAGCGGTAGTTTGCAAACCCTATATAATATTAACTTGTCTCAAATTGAAAGTCTCACTCCAGCCAGCTGACTAAAGTTGGCTACCATGATCGATAGTATGCTTACAGCTATAGTTCTTAACAAAACCAAAGCTTAACCTTCTTTAGCTCTCACCTCAAGCCAGAATTTTTCTTTCAACGCACAATACAAGATGAACTGTGCAAATGGATATTAAGTAGGGTTTCAGAAACCTTTTTTCCCCAGTATAGATACAGCAAGTCCTAATTCACAACACTGCATGCTCACATAACAGAAATAACACAAATGCATCTTCTAAAGAAATAACACAACATCACAAAGCCAAAACAAGACTTGCCAACTTTAGTTGGTCCACAACATCTACTAAGCACATTTCTTCCAACACAGCACTTAGTAAAAAATAAGTAAAAATAAACACAGACCATTTGTTTAAAGGTCAGTCAAGCAATCATGAAAAAGAAAGAGAAGGAGGGCAAGCTACCAGAAGAGAGGGCAAGAGGAGAGGGAAATGAAATTGAAAGTGGAGCCCCAGTTTAGGCCTCAAGCAAGAAGATCCGGCAAAGGAAATTTGGTGCGGAGGTGTTTGCACGCATAGAAGGGTGGAAGGAAGCCAATGCATGGACTGATGGTGGTTTCATTTATCTGCATCTCATATCAAAGGCTGACATCCATAGCTGTTTCTTACTTAGTGCACAACACAGTTCCTTTCCTGCCACAAACTTGGAGCTCGGAGGTCCGGACAGCCACCACGGGGGAATTGGGGTATAAAGAGAACCTCATGAACCGTGGCGGGAGAGCTCACTGGCTCTGTGGTGCCTCATGGCAGGTGTTTGTGTTTGGGGACAAGCCATGGGAGGTAGGGACACTCACTGCTGTCGTAGATTGGGTCGGAGATGACAGGGTCCAGTCGACGGGAGTAGCCACCGTCGCTGTCAGGCAGGAAAGCAGTGAACATGAGACGCACAACACTCAGGTCCATCTCCTTGGCCTGGGATGCAGCTGCACTGCCAATGAGCCGCCGCTGGTAATCTGAGAATGACATTCATATACAACCCTAAGCTTTGGGATCATACCAGATGACACAAAGGAGAAGGTGGAACAACAAACAAAAGGGTGCCCTGAAAAAACCCAGAGCTTGGGCTGAAGGTTCATCACCCCAGCACTACGCTGACTCAGATGGCCGGACATGAGTGGGCAGACCTGTGAGCTCCCTGGGGACGCGGACCTCGCCTTGTTGGTTGTCGATCTCGGGGTGGATGACTACTCCATAATTATAGCCCATCCTGTAGGCTTCGGTCATCCTCTCCTCCAGTGTCTTGCTCACATTCTTCTTTGTCACATGGAGTATCCCCAGATTAGGGAAACTGCAGCATGATTACCAAGGCAAGGATACGGGACAGTTAGCGATTGGTGAGCAATCCGCAGGTGGAGAAAGTAGGACAAACTGGAGATCACCTGATGCTGGAGTCTTTGGGTGCCAGGTCAGCAATGCAGATGCCCTTTTCACACTGTTTACCCACCAAGCTGTGGGCATGGAGATGGGGCTCTGAGGAGGAGGTCACCAGCTGCACCACCACTCGGGCCGGCCCCTGGTAGTTACAGATCTGAAATACAGACACATAAACTTGGAGACTTTCAGGACTTTCAATCATCTCAATGGCTTCAATTAATTGCTGATAAGGGTCCCATTCTTAATGGAAGCCCCTCCAAAAACCACCAGTACTTAGTGTTACTAGGTTATTAAACACCCCCTCTCTCCCTCATCCCCAAATCTAAACAAACCTGGAGAACAGCATCATGCTGCCACAACTCCAGGAACAACCAGAGAGCAATGCCTACTTTTACATGCAGAGAGCTTTGACAGTAAAGCTAGAAAACAGCGTGACTTCCTAAGCTTCTGAACATAAAGTTTGAATATTTGTTTTGCAAGAACCTCAAAATCGTCACTGTGGTGACCAAAAGTGCCTATGCACTTTGAGGTTCCTTTATGTTCCTCTTACATGAAAACCTTTTGTAAAGTGCTGTTTAATCTTCTTGCGAATGACCACCTGGCCTAAAGAGCTTCCCCCATGTACGCTGTTAGATACAGATCAAAACAATGCTTTTTGGTAGATGAAATAGAACAGAGCCTATACGACTTCTCACTTCCCAAAATGCAATGCTGAAGAGGTCTGATTAGAGAAGCTCCTACTAAAGGTTTGTTGTGAGACAACCAATGACATGCCCATGACCTGCTGATGCAATAAAATAACAGAGCTTAAAATCAGCACAAGAGAAACGGCTATCCTATAACTACAAGTTTGCACTTTTCAGTTGAGGCCCTTTGGATTTCCGCTCATATCCACTGTTTGACAATAGCCAGAAATGCATATGTGAAATATAGTGGGGAGACGCATAGGACATGGTGAAAAGGACTTCGTTACACCCCAAACACAAAATGTCAAGCCTGGAGGCGCCCCGAGTCGAGAAACCATCCGCCTCACTCGCCGCTTCCTGTTAGAGGCAGCGGTAACAAGAGGAAATTCCCAAAGCGGCATTTAGCAAAAGGCAGTACAGCAAAAACTTACCTCCAGCTCAACCCTCTCAAATACGGTGTCAATATCAAATAAAGACTCAATAAAGCAGAATTATTATTGGAAAATACTGGCCAATTGATTTTCACTGATTCTTTCTAAGAAAGTGAAATGTCAAAGGTAAGTAATTACAAGAGAATGTGACGAGCAAAAGAGAGAAAATGTACCTAAATGATTGGTTTGAAGAAAGTTTCGTTGTAACTCAAAGTTAAAACAATGGTCAGGGTCGGGTCAGGTCAGGTTGAGGAACATGCGCTGATCCAGTACGTTGCTGCACCCACCACATGGTGAAACTCCTTGGGATCCCGGCTGGTGACCCCTAGGCAGACACACTCCGGAAATGAGCATCTGCCACAGCCAGGTGTTACGTGGGCGTCCCCTTGGCCTGGTCCAGCCGCCCGGGACCTCAGCAATGAGGATCCTACAAGCAGGATCACCCTCAGGGAAACGCGCAACATGGCCGTAGTGCCGTAACTGACACTCACTCACAATGCAGGTAATGTGCCTTATTCGGGACTCCTCTAGCAACCGCTCATTCGACACAAAGTCAAACCAGTGGCAGCCAAAAATTCTCTGAAGAGACACAGTACCAAAGGAGTCCAGTCTTCGTCTCAGCTAACTGGACAGCGTCCAAGTCTCACAGCCATACAGCAAGAGTGGGAGCACCAGGACTCTAAAGACTTAGACCTTTGTCCTCTTGCAAAGATAATTGGGAGCACCCCAGACCCCTTTCCAGCAACCTCATGACCCCCCATGCTTTCCCAATCCGTCTGCTGACTTCATAGGAAGAGTCATCAGAGACCTGAATGTCGCTGCTGAAGTAGGTAAATCTCTCAACAAGGTCGACATTCTCCCCGCAGACAGACACACTACTGATGGCTGTGCCTAAGAAGTCATTAAATGCCTGGATCTTGGTCTTTTTCCAGGACACTCGCAATCCCAGACACTCAGACTCCTCACTCAAAGAGCCCGGATCAGAACCTCCATTGACACCGCTAAGACAGAGCTCCGCTAAGATCACAGCATCATCTGCAAAGCCACGATCATTAAATCTTTCTTCACCAACGGATGCCCCACAGCTGCTGGATCCCACAACACTGCCCAGTCCATGCAAGCACTGAACAAAGTAGGAGCAAGAACCCCAGAATCAACTGGGCAGAACGCGGAGGTTCTCCCTCCACTCTGGACAGCACTCACAGTACCAGTGTACAGGCCAGCCATGACGTCCAACAACTTCTGGGGGATCCAGCGAAGTCTCAGGATGTCTCACAGGGCAACTCGATCAACTGAGTCAAATGCTTTAGAAAAATCGACAAAAGCTGCAAAGAACTTCTGCCGATATTCGCGCTTGTGCTTGATGAGAACCCTAAGTGCAAGAATATAGTCGATGGTAGACTACTTAGGTGTAAAACCAGACTGATCACGGACCCTGTTAAGGATGACCCTAGGAAGGACCTTACCCAGTACTGAAAGCAGTGTTATCCCCCTTTAGTTACCGCAATCCAGGCGATCACCCTTCCCTTTCCAGATAAGGACTACAAGTCCCATTTTCCAGTCAGCTGGGATGACGCCTGACACCCAAAGGGAAGCAAAGATTGCCTGCAATGCCAGGAGGACAGCCTTACCACCAGCCTGGAGAAGTTCACCCTGGATACTACAGATCCCTGGGGCCTTCCCTACTCCCAGCTGATTCACCACCCATGCAATCTCAGTGAGCTGATTGGAGGACCAGCCCAATGTCCTAGCTGGAGGGTCAGCTTTAAACAACTGCTTAAAGTAGCTGGCCCAACAGGTCACAACTGCAGTGTCATCCGTAAGGACCATTCCATCACCCATCCGGACTGCAAGTCTCCAAGGAACAGATTCAGATGTGCGTAATGCTTAGATTCCTCTGTAAGCAGGACGTGGGTCACTAAACCACAGATGGTGTGTCACCTGCTCACAGATTCATCTAATAAATGCCTCCTTATCTGCCCTCAGAGCCCTCATAGCCATCTTCCTCTTCAGATCAGGCTGCTATTCAACTTTAAATTTTAACTAATTCTCAGAGGACAGGTTTCTCAGTACTGCTGAGTAACACATGGTGCATTCTTCAAGGGTCAAGAGTCTTTACTTGATCTTTAAAGTACTGGGAAATCATTTACATTTGCTTAGATCCAACTAGCCTACTCAAATTTTAGACATCTGCAATTTTTACTGGAAAATTTTGTATGTTAAAGAATTTGTATAAGTGTTGGTCTATGAAAGCCTGACCGTGGCCCATAATTAACAACAACACTAACACATTAACAATCAGATTTCTGAGAAAATTAGGGATGTTTTATATAAAATAAATAAAATCAACTACTATGGAAATTGCAGCCTGATAAAATAAAATTTAAGCTTGAAACCAAAATGGGGTATTCCCAAAACAGCAAGCAAAATAATGACGTGACTCCTATTTCTAATAAATGGACAAAATTTCTAGAAATGCAACAAGTTATGACAAAGGTAAGTTTCACTTTCCAGTTACCATATAAATATATGCCCAATTGAATTTCTCATATTTTACTTCAAAAAGCTAATCCACATCTAATCACTTCATGAACTTCACCCACTCACTTGAAATGCCAACATTAATTCCTCTCCCAGCTGTATACCAATCAAAAAATGCAACAGCATCAATGAGACTTCTTTACTAATTAGTACATATTCAGCTTGTCCTTTTTTCCTCCTTACTACATTATTCTTAAGTGTGAAACTGTCAGACATCTTTAAAACAGGTTTAAAAAAAACACACAGGCACGTGCAAAGACCTGAAAAGGCAGTTGTCAGTTTTCCAGTGTATTCTCCAAACTGTCCACGCATAAAAAGCAGACATGTATATTCAAAGCCTTTCATCATATGCAAAGTGGCCTACTGTACTGTTATAACGCCAAACCAGTTCCCCCAGTTTAGTCCATCACAATAAGATATATTTCCTGCAATCCAGGTTTTGCAATAACAGTCCAAATAACTGTTACTAGTAGCTGGTTTTTTCAAACTAACTTATTCTTATCTCCTTGAACTAGGATTCTAAGGCCTTCCAATACACTTTCATTCATCTTTCAGTAAAAGCACACAAACCCACACACACTATAGACCATTTATAGACACCAACCGAAATACTGAGAGGTATTCCGCAGACATGGGAAGAACATCCAAACTGTAATCATACAGACCCTGACAGATTACAATAGAATCAATAATAGGTTAGAACTTATTGATCCCCATGGGAATCCTCTTTTCACAAACCCCATCCTGCTCTCCAAGAGACACACAGAGACAAGAGCAAGCAAGGGTACCTGGACATGTGGCTATTCTGCTGAGGCCAGGCATGAACCGGTGACCTTCTAATCACAGGCACAGAGGCTTAGCCCACTGAGCCACACACCACCTGCATAGTTGTACACTATCAGTAAAGATTCAAGAATATGAATTTATTAGTCTTGTCTCAAAAGGCAGCTCAAACAAACAAGGCCAGATAGCTATTTTGTATCTCTAGGGAGAGAATGCACATCAACAACTAGAAAACTCACCTTCACTTGGGGGTAGGACCTCCTGTTCCTCTCACTGGAGGCCCCCGGGAGACCCCCATGGGATGGCCCTTCACAGCCATAGCGGAAACGGAAACCCCTCTGTAGGGGGCAGAACATTCTAGTTAAATAACCACTACGGATTAGCGCCATCTTGGCAAAGGGTAGAAAAAAGGAGAGCAGCCCCTTAGCTCAGTGTTTATGAGAATCATTTTTCAGGGTACACATGTTCATTAATTATCTCCTTAATGCTAACATAAGCTTCAAAAAAAGCAGTCAAACTAAAAAAATTGCATCTTCTTCATGGAATAATACAAAGACTACAGGTGATGAGAGAGACATGCCACACTGAAATGCATCTCGGCATACCTGTTTCGGCTGCTCCATGATTTGAAGGAAAGGTCCATCTGCTGCGATAAAGAAAAATTACAACAAGGCTTAAGAGGCCATTGGTACATAAGTGCATAACCAGACACAGCAGCATTACATTTCTGAAGAAAGGTGGAATTGTACAAATCTTCCCGGGCGGAGGTGACGGGAAATTCCTGCAGCTAAAAACCCTCAGGGCAGGAAATGGGAACTGAGTGTCATGAAAGCATGCATGTCTGTGTTTACTACATAGGTGCTTGCTGGTGTAGTTAAACATACTCCTGGAAACAACCTAAGTGTGGACTTTCAAATCTCAGGGCAAACGCAGCAATGTGAGGGAATGACTACACTTTGAACACATCTGGCAAAGTAATAGAGAGCCTCAACAAGCTGTCACCGTTATTAGAGGATGCAGACTCGCCCGGCCCGATGACACCCAGCACCTTCTGCAGGCGGCAATTCAGGAAGTGTTCAAAACAACTCGGCCGGATTGCAACTCCTAACAGGAAGTGTGCGCACACCAAGAACGCTGCAATAAAGGCCCTCATGCCCGTAACCCTCAGCAAGCCAACCAGTCACGCAGCTACTGCGCCCACAAAACACTGATCACTTTATCTCAAGGCCGTGTCAGATTTACCTGTGAAAAGCATGCAGACTTTACATGGGCTTTCCCACAGTCGCAGACTGTGTCTTAATTACTCGTTTCACTTTCTTCAGAAATCACAGTGGATACTGTCACTGCCCTCCTGGCTTAATCAAATGAAAGATCACCAATCTGTGGCAGGAACTGCCATCTGGTTTATGAATGCAGGTTCTCCTAATTTCCTAAACCACTGATCCTTCATCTAATTGACTGGCTCCCTTTTTTTTTAAGCTGGGGAACATGCGAGGGAGGGAGTAGGAGGGGAAAATAGAGAAGTGAGAGCTGGGTAGGAGGGGGCAGAGAGTAACCGAAATAGGTTCCCCATAGTTTTGTGATGTCATAGTGTAATAATGTCATACATACAGTTCTTGTTTGCTCTGTGCATGTGCGTGTGTGTACGCGCGCGTTTGCCCACTGAAAACATAGCAGGCAAAGCCTTAGCTCTGCATAGTGGAAACAAATTGCAAGGAATGGTGTATTTAAATATCAACGTAAAGAACTTACTATGTTACATCATCCACACCCACATTAAAATTTTATATTATAGCTGAGAATAAAGTTCAAAATTCAGTAGCACAAACTGAATTTGGCGAGAAAGACAGACAATTAAGCTTAATTTTAGAATTTCAAATATAAGTCAGTCACTCAGCTTTTTTTTCCAGTCTCACCTGACACTAAGTGTGAACTTCTAAAAAAGTTCAAGAATGTTCATGTTCTTCAAACTCAAACCCATACATCATAGGAATTAACTCCAAGCTGCAATTCCAGGCTAAAAAAAAATCAGACATCAGACCAGTGAGCTGTACTCACCTATCCTAGATGAGTTGGTGTGTGACATGGGAGTGAAATTGTTCAGGGCATCTCCCATCCAATGTGGAAACTGGTCAATATCTAAAAACTAAAAATAAAAAACAACAGGTGGAGATGTCAGTATTACAGTCCCCAGTTACAGAGAGGTGAGGGGGAGACAGACAAATAACAGCTCTCAGACCTCATAATGCTAATGAAAAATGCAACTGAAATCTTGATCTAAGGTATAGATGTGACTTTACCATTTCACCAGGTGTGTGTTCTGCATTCCTTTGCTTGTGATCTTATACCAAGCGAGGCAAACAAGGGCGAAAAGGAGCACATTTATAGTGGTGCATTCAGAAGGGGAGCCCACGGACAGATCACTTTCATTTGTGCTGTCAAACCCTAGAAGACTGTACTCATCTCTGGGAATCGGTCCAACTGTGAGTGTAATTAAACGACTCAGCCAAAGATATTGACACAAGAAAGCATCATTGTTTTAACACCGAGCATTTAGCATTAAAAATGTGGATCGCAGATGTCTAAGCGTCAAACTCTCCCAGGATCCATCATTGTTTGTGTACTTCCTGACATTCACACAGTGGTATTCCTGGTACTGATATTCCACCCATCCATCCATCCATCCATTCTCTAGGTTCACAAGACCGTCTCCCAGGCTGCACAGGGCACAAAGTTGAGGTACACCCTGGATAGGTGGCCAGTCCATTGCAGGACACACACACACACACACACACACACATAGTCAAACAAAACAGTCAATTTAGAGACAACAATTATCCTAATTAGCCAATCACCATGTCTTTGGACAAGAGAAACCTGAAGGAAACTTGTATGACATGGGCAGAACATCCAGCTCCATAATGTCACTCCTCTGTGATATTATGGTATTGATTACATTAATATTTCTAAGACATTCAGTGAAGTGTTGTGAAACTCATTCATTCCTCATTAAACTGAACCATTAGCGTCTGTGTGTGTGTGGTAAATGATAGAAGCATATAGTTTCAATTATAAGGATTCACATGTTAGACTCTCAGATTACATCGTACTGATTTTTTGGGGTCTTTTGTGTGGAGTTTACCTGTTCTTGGAGGTAGGGGTCGTCCTCGGCCATGTCTAACAAAAAAAGGTTTTTATTAATATTTTAACTCGAGGCTGTCAGATAGCACGTCCAATCGCATGTCCGCACCATTAGATTCGTCTTTATTATGTACTAAGTACACTTGAGTCATGCATGGACACCTGGTCCACTTACTATATGTAAAGCTGATAAACGGATCAAGAAAAAGAAGTGCGATCTTTTTTTGATAGCTTTTACAGAGTCTAAACAAACAACTAAAATGTACACAAAACGTCCACGTAAGTTGGCGGAAAACAACGCGCAACGCGGATGAAACGGCTGATGCATTATGCAAGGAATAATTATCACACGAGTAATATACTTCATTGGGTCACTAAAGTTCTTAAAAAGTGTACACGGCATTTCGTTTAATCACTCCAGCATAATCACAATTGGTGTATGCGCAGGTGATTACATGAAAAATATACTGAAATTGTGCAGTAATGTTTACACAGGGGCGGGCAGCCGATGATCATCGTGACTGATAATTAAGCAGGGTTCTTAACTACTTTTGGTTTACCTTAACGTACTTCCGTTTTGCAAAGTAGCGCATCGGTTACTTTGTTTCCTCCTTTAAAAACACACCAAAACACGCATTTCGTGTGGGAAAAGGCCAAGGGTACGGGGAGAGCAGGCAGTTTTTCTACCTATTTTCTAGCCTCACATGAACAGCACAGATGGGAAAGGATCGATCATAATGGGGGGAAAAAAATATCCGATGGCCGATAAGACAGGCCTTACCTTCTTTTCGGATCACACTCCGTCCAGGTTTATCGGATGACAACTGCGCTCCAAACTAACAGCGAAGTTATAAGGTCGCCCTCGGTGTCGTCAAAGCCGCCGCGCTTGTCACTTTTCGGCTCTCGCTTTAAAGAAAAAAAAACAGACTAAATAAGTTATTAAATAGATATCGGAAAGTCGCGCTAGGAAAACAACAGCCTTTTTTCTTCTATCAGCATAGGGCAGTGTAGGAAAGTATGTTCCTTCAGTGTTTTGTTAAAAAGCCCGACTTCCTTGCTGGAAATTCCCAGTGACGTAGGGACATAATCCCTTTTATTGTTTTTGCTGCCATCTGGCGGTCAACGTTGGAGAAAGGAAGCTGCATTTCTGTCTCTACGGGGATTTTTATTTTCTGCTGAAAAATGACTTTTCCGAGGAATTCGGCTAAAATATCAGCCATGAATAATAGACAATTAAACCTTAAGTCTCCACAAAAGCCTCAATATACAGACACGCGCTGACACTGCATCCTCTTGTATCGTACTTGCCTGCAGATACGGAGTCGGGTTAATTTTCAGACAGGAATTTTATGCTCAAGACCAGCACATTTTGTCTGAGTTCTGGAGGAACTTTGATAAATAACGCTACAGATCAAGTCTTACTATCCAGATAAATTTATTACTGACATTTCAAGAAGAAAATCGATAATAAATAACACATTGAGCTCTTTAAGCAAAGAAATTCCTCTCAAATCTATCAACTGGCCATTGCATGGTCAAAAAATACTGTAGGCATAAATCCAAATACAAAAGTTAGTACTGAAATACACCTCGCAGTAGAACCTGGACACATCTTCAGTGATGTAACCAGGGTCACGGGATGTTTCGGGTCTTACATCAGACACCCTCACCCGGGTGACCCAGCCGGGGGTGATCAGGCCCCGACTTGTGTCCCGGTAGCACACTACGCCACGCATCCCCCCTCCTCAACCAGAGCCAACGTGAAGCCTTTTCTGCAGCTTTCATGATGTTCTTCATGGCTCTTCGCCTGTGCAGTCCACAGATCCCTAGGATTCACAGGACCCAATGTAGAGACTGGCTAGCGAAGCCCCTGCGCCCGACAGCTTGTATTCATACAGCGTTTGGCTGCGGATACGGATGGTTGCGGTGGGTGCATGCACACAGCAGTGATATTCCACCAGACCAGGAGAGGGCAGATGTATTGCCAACAAACACAAATACAAGCAGTGCAGTGAAACGAGAAAACTTTTATCAACAGTTTTCAAGTTGCGACAAGCGATATCACCTATGCAGGTCAATCGTGGTCTATTGTGTCTGCGTACGTGAGAACTCGCTGGCTAACAAGTGTTGTTATTGTAGAATTTTTAACATGTCAAATTATTTTATTTCTGACCGGCAACACGACAGAGTGACCCACCTTATATGCCACGCTGGACATGTGATTTCAAAAATTAAACGAAATGGTGATAAAAAAGTATACGTTATTATGATAACGTATTATGTATATAATACAATATACGATATTATGTATATGAGATAATTTGACATTTAAATCTGTAGCAAAGTAGGAAATGTGTTTAAAAGTATTCCCATTTGAGTTTTTCTTTTTAGTTTTTCTTGGGGAGTTTGGGTATTGGGTTTTCCTGTGCGTAGCTGCTGGATCCCAGTTGTTTTAATAATAATTATAATTATTATTATTTTCGTCATCCTCATTATTATATATATATCACAATACAGAGGATCCTTTAACAAATTACTGTACGGTGGGTAATTCAACTACTGTACCTTCATTTTACTGAATATGGCTTTAAGGTATTTTGATCAGAGTGAATCAAGATCTCCATTTAGTTTCTCATTTAAACGACTGTAGAGAACTCTTTTAGTTGGACAAAGGGTAATCAAAAAAGGGCTTATTGATCTTTGACAGAGCACAAAGAGTATGGCTGGGTGCTAGCTACACTCACCTAAAGGATTATTAGGAACACCTGTTCAATTTCTCATTAATGCAATTATCTAATCAACCAATCACATGGCAGTTGCTTCAATGCATTTAGGGGTGTGGTCCTGGTCAAGACAATCTCCTGAACTCCAAACTGAATGTCAGAATGGGAAAGAAAGGTGATTTAAGCAATTTTGAGCGTGGCATGGTTGTTGGTGCCAGACGGGCCGGTCTGAGTATTTCACAATCTGCTCAGTTACTGGGATTTTCACGCACAACCATTTCTAGGGTTTACAAAGAATGGTGTGCAAAGGGAAAAACATCCAGTACAGTATGCGGCAGTCCTGTGGGCGAAAATGCCTTGTTGATGCTAGAGGTCAGAGGAGAATGGGCCGACTGATTCAAGCTGATAGAAGAGCAACTTTGACTGAAATAACAACTCGTTACAACCGAGGTATGCAGCAAAGCATTTGTGAAGCCACAACACACACAACCTTGAGGCGGATGGGCTACAACAGCAGAAGACCCCACCGGGTACCACTCATCTCCACTACAAATAGGAAAAAGAGGCTACCATTTGCACGAGCTCACCAAAATTCGACAGTTGAAGACTGGAAAAATGTTGCCTGGTCTGATGAGTCTTGATTTCTGTTGAGACATTCAAATGGTAGTCAGAATTTGGCATAAACAGAATGAGAACATGGATCCATCATGCCTTGTTACCACTGTGCAAGCTGGTGGTGGTGGTGTAATGGTGTGGGGGATGTTTTCTTGGCACACTTTAGGCCCCTTAGTGCCAATTGGGCATCGTTTAAATGCCACGGCCTACCTGAGCATTGTTTCTGACCATGTCCATCCCTTTATGACCACCATGTACCCATCCTCTGATGGCTACTTCCAGCAGGATAATGCACCATGTCACAAAGCTCGAATCATTTCAAATTGGTTTCTTGAACATGACAATGAGTTCACTGTACTACAATGGCCCCCACAGTCACCAGATCTCAACCCAATAGAGCATCTTTGGGATGTGGTGGAATGGGAGCTTTGTGCCCTGGATGTGCATCCCACAAATCTCCATCAACTGCAAGATGCTATCCTATCAATATGGGCCAACATTTCTAAAGAATGCTTTCAGCACCTTGTTGAATCAATGCCACGTAGAATTAAGGCAGTTCTGAAGGCGAAAGGGGGTCAAACACCGTATTAGTATGGTGTTCTTAATAATCCTTTAGGTGAGTGTATACCAAACAAGAACTGAGAAATACAACAGAAAAATAATGAAAAACAGTACATATCTGAATTAGTCTGGTACCTGTATTTACTGAGCAGGCAGTTTTAAAGTTAGCTACCTCATTGTTTGCCTCCACAATAATAAATTACTAGTGATTAGAAAAATAGTTCATACATGTTACAGAAATTTACAGAAATGTCATTTATAAAAGTGTATTATTTTGATAAAGGTATAACTGAATTATTTATATGATTTACCTTCTTTCCTATACTGCTGATACATCTTTGCTCTCTGATCATGAGGTTAGCTGAAGAGGTATGTAGATTATCTACACTAACATTTTATTTATTCTTGTGTGTTAATTTCTTTCCTGTCATCATGGACATTTCCAGACAGTAAAGTTTTCACTTTGAAACATAAAAATGCCCTTTAATTAAAACTAGAGTTCAGTAAAACCTTTTTGTGTTGTTGGGAGACATGAGGACTTTAATCCCGTGATGGATGAGATCACCATGCACTGTCATCAATGGCAGGTTTAGTTCAACTGGATTTGGTCATGTAACCAATAACAGTGCATGGTAATTCCACTCATCACAGATTTACTTTTGAGATGCTAAATGAAATCTCAGAATGCATTATAATGATCTAGTGATGCTATTCTTCAGAGACGTTCATTCTTATCTTACTATCTTAAGTTATCAGAGCCTTTTTGCTGGGTCTTTGGGGGACTTCAGTGAACACTTGCTGTCATACACTTGGTTTGCCAAGTTTGTTTTCCTCCTGATTAAATTTGGATTTCATGGGTGGTGGAGTTCTGGTATTTTGTAGCTCTTTGGTCTGCCATGTTTGATGTTGTGTATGCAGGGAATGCTTTGGGGTTTGAAGACTGGAAGGCACTAGTCAACCATCAGAAATCAGAAACTTTATTGTCATTATACAAGGGTATAATGAAAATTGTGTACCATGTACTCACCTCTGGGACTTACCTTGGTTGGTTGCCTTATGGGTTGATGGTCTTTTTGATGTGTCAAAAAGATGAATATGGGAGTTTTGTCTGTCTGTATTCTCCCTGTGGAGCTTATTTTTGAGGTTTTTCATTAGTAGTTGTGAATTCATTTTGTTGTTTGATGGCTTTCTGCACATGGGAGTGGGACACCCTTTTGACAGGTCAAATAATGGTTATTTTGAACCAGTTTGAAGATAATTAGCTTATCTGCAGAGACAATGATAAATAGTCCTATAAATTTGGTTTGTCTTGTTTTGGATTAGTATGATTCTGCATGGTAATTTCATCCATCTAACTATTTAAACTGGTCAGGACTGTGGGGACATAATTCATATCCATTTGATGGATGTAAAGTTAAAGTCAATAAAATCCATCTCTGCTGGTCAGGGATTCAAACTAGCAATCTTTCAATTACAAGTGTGCTTCCCTAACCATTAGGCCACCACTGCCACCCAAAAATATATAAATAAATAAAAATAAAAAAATATGTGTGTGTGTGTGTGTGTGTGTAATGGTTGACTTCTGTGCACATGCATGCATTTTTCTAAAGTATGAAGTTGGGGGAAGAACTATTGCCCAACATGGGGCTCAAACCCACAACCCTGAGATTTAGAGTCTCATACTCTACTGACTGAGCTAGTCAGGCACTGGTTCCCTGTTCTGTAGTTCCATAGAGAAAGTACAGATACCAAGTAGTAGTTACTGTGCTTAGACAGGTCAGCCTTTTATATAAGCTACATTCAACATGTTAAAATAACTGACTGCTGTGCCTGCAGCTGTGTACTTACCGCTAAGTGCTTTGGAATTGGCTCCAAGCTTATACAGTAAAGTTTGTAGTGTGCTATCTGCTGAAGAACACCTTTCCTCCCCCACTCGCTCCACATGAGCCATACACCAATGACAATCAAAACGGCCCACAGGAAAGAAATTAAGTTCCTGAAAAGAGAGCTAGTCATTTACTCCAAGAAGTAATAGGTAGCACAAATAGCCATCGACATCCCATGGAAAGGGGCCGCATCTTTAAATCCCTGAATATTCAAATCGGTTTTCACTCTGCCCTCTTCTGACTGATAGTCTAGGACAACACTTCTCAAAATCCGGACTCCGGTCCGTATCCGGACCCGGAGGGAGTTCAATCCGGACCCGCCACCATTTCGTATTTCAACAGCAGTAATTTAAGGGATTAAAAGTCTGGATTTCCTACTTTGATAAACGCATATCAGAATCATTTGTTTAGTGTTTTATGTCTTTTTGGAGATGGTCCGAAATTAAAGCGAAGGCGAGATATTTAAAGTTTTCCTCCGTGATTCAGTTGCCATGACATCCAGTGAGTGTATATACTTTTGACGTAATCGGGCGCGAGCCGCGCAACGCGACACTTCACCGCAGTAAGCGTTTGAATGGGTGTGGAGGATGTCATTGTCCAGGAAAAGAAAAGTTGACGAAAAAAATAGAGTTTTCAAAGATGATTGGACAGAGAGGTATGCGTTCATTTTGCCCCAATCCAGCACGAAGCCATTCTGTTTGATTTGTAACGAGACAGTTGCACTCAGATTGTAGTCAATGCGGTTTCCTGTATATATCAAAGGGCAATATCACATCCCTTCGAAAAATCCAACTTCTAAAACTCCCCATGCGTATCACCATTCTACCTGTAAGTAGAGTTAGATCTATGCTATCTAAATAAAGTTTGGATCAGTGAGAAATTGTGATTTAACTTTCTGTCCTACCAGATACTTCCAAAAGTTCCTTAACCTTAAAACATTATGCATGCATGCAGAATCTCCTTGGTAGTGTTCAGTCACTGTTCTGACAACATCATCCAAAAGATGCTGAACAAAACATCAATGGCTACTTCAAAGAAAACCAATGGTCTTTCACCCGTATGAACCCCAAGTGTTCTGGCATCATGTTCTGGTTAGGGAGCCAGTCGACATTCTACCCCCAAAGTTTTTTTCTCCCTGCTTATTGGTTACTCTTCTCCTCAGCGGAACACGTGACAATAAAATCTGAAACCTGAACCTGAAAAATCTGTCTGGTCTGACAAGGATCCTGTTATGTCTGGTGTTAACTGTTGTATTTCACAGTAACCGCCACCTCATAACAGTAGCCAAATACAGACTGTCCCCCACTTACTAAGCGACTTACGACGACTCCTACATACAAGCTAAGTTTTTTTTAATAAAGCAAGTATGTGACAAGACATAGGACGGCGGTATGCTACACTACCGAATGCGTATGATAATAGCGCGGGAACGTACTGTACCGTCTGTACTGGAGCATCCCAGCCTCACACGCGCCCCCTGTCTCATTCACGCACCTAAAAGTCGATTAGTAAAAAGCGCGATTATCCCATTAAGAAATACGTCCATTTCGACGTACGATCTGTCTGTCATAAGTCAGGGACAGTCTGTATAGTGGGGATATCGCTGCTTTAAAACACCGCACAACACAGGAGGAACATGAACTGCACACACACAAAGCAGTCAGGGTTGAAGCCCTTAACCCACTGAACCATCACGCCACCCACTGTCACCGATATTGGTATCACTAGTATGCTTACTTTATACCAGGGGTTCTCAAAGTCTACATTCAAAGGTCCAAATCTGAATTTTCATCAATGACAAAGGTCCGGAACTATTGGTAATTACAAAACTTGTTTTTAATAAACATGTATAACAAATCAACATTCATTTTATGAAAAATAAGGTGCCTTTTGCATTCAAAATACATGAATAATAAGTGCAAAAGTGGCAAAATAACTCTTCACAACTCCATAGAAGGTGATAGTCGCCTGCGCAGCTGGGACACGCCCCCGGATCGCTCCTTCCTCCCTATTGGACAGTGCTGAAAGAAGGTGAGCCGCACCTTTCACCGGACATCAGAACCCTTTTGGAGGCGTGTTTGTTCAGCTACTTTCCCTGCTGTATGCATATTACCTGCAAAACTATTAGGGTCAAATGCAGATCTCTGAATGATTTTGAACCTAACCGGAACACGGACAGCCACCACACGAAGCTTGTTATATTTAACAGCTGGTTCAGTTCAATTTATACATCTTCTGCTACCAGAACAACTGCTTCCTGGATGCTCAAGAAGAGGTGTTTTTTCTGGAGTTGTTCAGAGTTTCTGTATAAATCTACAATAACATCACATGTTTAAAACTAAATATTCGTTTTATTTAGAGGAAATAATTTGTTTTCAGGGCAGGCCAAGGCAAAAATAATCCCATATGAAGTTACCTTTTTTTTAATTCCAAAATATTTTAATCTTTGAACTGTAATCTGGTATATCACAATGGTATATCACCGAGTATATTCGAGCCGGTAACCTACTGTAATTTTTTATACTACAGAAACAGAAATTGCGCAGTCACGAAAAGAGTAAGGTTTACTGGGTTGATATACTTTACCTTTTGCAGGATTTCACCTACGTAACATTAACAGTGCCTTCGGATACAGAGTAGGGTTTCTTCTGCAACGGAGGGGGCGAGGTGCTCCGTTTCAAGATAAAAAAGAATGAATAACTACGATCACAGCATTTCAACCGTTTTTATTCATTACATCGCTCTTGGGTTCATTGTAATGCCCGATGCTGAAGCAAGGCCAACATTTTTAGAGGACATTATTCGTTTCTATGGTCAAAATGACACGTTTTCAGTTGAAAGTCTGGAGAATATCTTGGGATTAATGAAAAAGGGAAGAGGAACTTACGACCTGAAGGATGACCAAAACTCCCTGGTAAATTCAAAGGTATGTGAAGTATTCATTTCTTTGAAAGTGGCACATTCACAAGGCAAATAAACAGTAGACAGCCTGTAGGTTTTAACTCGGTATTTTAATTCCTTTTTTCACTGACGTTTTAGAGATAAACCAGGTGCATTCCGGATCACGGGAATGGATGCGTCATTGATAGAAATAAAACTAGTACTGATTAACAAAATATCCTGTCTCAACTGATTTATCATTTCAAAGTAATAAAGTATTCAAATTTCAAAATCTCAAACCATTAAACTGAACATAGAGGTGTGAGCGTTTCCAGCAACAAGTACCCTTTATATGTTAGTCTGTAGTACAATAAAGAATATCATATTTGACTAGATCCACACATTGTCTTCAATGCTTTGACTAAAGGATATGCCTGTGATGACATCAAAAAGCATAATTAACTTCTGTATAAGAGCTGCACTTCAATGAAAACGTCAGAAATCTTGCTGCCTTTTTTGTAGTTAAAATGAACTGATACTTGCTTGCACATCTATTATATATTACTACACATGGTTATTTAATGGTTTACATGTAAAATGGTTTACTTGTGGTTTATGTGTTTTAATGATTAGAAGTTCTACATCATATATGGATAAAATATCTCATGAGTTGTGTAAGTAGGCTAATCAGGAATAAGACATTCCTCAATTTACTACACTTTTACAATTAGTAAAGGAGTATGATTGTGATTTTAATAACATTGCTGGTATATATCATCCATCCCTCTTATAACCACTAACACCTATACTGGTCAGAGTTCGTCATTTAGCACAAGGCACAACGCTCGCGTACGCTATGGATGGCATGGGCTCTACATTTGCATAATGTAAAATTTAAACATTTATAAGTTAATTTTGCCCTGCAATGGGTTGGCACCCCAATCTGGGTTGTTCCCTGTCTTGCGCCCGTAGCCTCCAGGATAGACTCCGGACCCCCTGCAACCCTGAATAGGACAAATGGGTGCAGAAAATGGCTGGCTGGATAATGTAAATGGTAGATTTGTCAAAATGGGAAATGTTAGTGACTGAATACTAAAAGTATAATGGACAAAGATTATTTTTTGGTTCAAAGTTCTTGTTCTTTCTAGTTTACATTATAGGGTGCAGGGTGTTGATACAAAATACATTTGTTTATCTGCAAAAGGCTTATTACATCTGATCTCACATCTCACCATGTATAGCAAACATTAAAGAGCATGTCAATGGACTTCCTACAACATGGCAGGCATGGTGGGTAAAAGGCCAACTGCTGTACACTGACCTGTGGTTTGTTTCATTGGACAACAGTGTCTTTCAGCCACAGAGGTTTTGTCCCAATATGATCTTATCAACCACACTGAGCTGAGTGTGGAACATCTGCAGCACATCTGCCCGGCTCTCCTTCACCAGGGGGTGCTGTCTGCTTGCCCCGACTCTGTCCCACACAAGCGTGTGGACTACAAAGGTGAGAGCCAGTCTCATTCTTAGGACGGAGCGCTTCTTTTCAACTAAAAGACAAATGTGCAGTAAATCACCAAATTGAAGTGAACACCAACCTGAAGTGTCTTAATGGTGTGTCTGGCTGCCATGAGCTGCAGCTGTAGGATAGATTCTTCAAATGCATATGTTATTATGGCGGTAATCTAAACTGTTTTTCCAGAGTCCTCATAGCTGATTATTTTGGTTTGAATCTGATCACCAGCGGCCCGTATCACAAAGCAGGATTTCTTGCTTAGTCAGGTAACTTGTCATATTTAAGGTAGTCTGGGCTAAATGTAAGTGAACAAAAATAAAGTCCATTCAATCTGGGGCACCTTAAATCCAGCAAATTATCCTGCTATGCAGGACATCCTGCTTGGTGATACAGGCTCCAGAATTACCATTGAAGATGGTTATATTTTTTTCCTATGGAGGAACATGAATCAGAAAATGTACATGGCACCATAGCTGTCAGAATCTTACATGATAGGAAACACACTTCAGCCTGTAGATTTGTTGAGGACTAGGTTAATACTTCCTGGTAGGGCTGCACGATATTGGGAATAAATCACATTGCAATATTTATTCTTTCTGCGATATATATTGCGATATTGGGATTTTAAAAATTCTAATTAGTTCAATAGCTCTATTGCAGGGGTATTCAACTAAAATTTAAAGAGGTCCAGTTAGAGAAAATTTCTTGAAGCAAAGGTCTGGAAGATCATAATGTCTAACTATTTAGTGTGATGTATATTTAAGTAGCATATCAGTTGTATCAACATTGCATGTAATCAGTACCTGACTGTCAAATCAAATTAATTCAGTGCAATTAAATTCGAGATGTCTGCACACACATGTAACAGTTCTTACCTTGTAAATTAGTATGCTTTTGTATTTAACGACGTAAACACACTTTTGACGTAGCTCATTTTAGGTTTATAATGAAATAATATAGATTTGCCGTAAGATTTCCTGCGCAAGTCTGAAATCATGAGTGGCGTGCCAGATGCTGAAAACGTACAATTTTTGTTTCACCTGAGTTGATCTATATAACAGATAATATTACTTTATACATATGTTAAAAAGCGGAAACTTCCATGAACATGAAATCACCAATAAACTATGTCTATTTATCCAACATGTTATATAATACATACTGTATTTGAAAACTTTTCAGCTATATGATTTCAGGACAGACCAGCCACTCTCTTAGGAACATTACGGATTTTTGGTTGCGTGTGTTCGCTTCGCTGCTATTATTAAGCAGTCACTCTGTTAGGAACATTACGGCTTTTCGGTCGCTTTGCTGCTGTAATTAACACTAATCAGGCACGTGCAGAGGGGGGGGCGGAGGGTGCTTGAGCACCCGCCCCTTTCCTCTAGGATGCCTCAAGTGCCCTTTTCTTGGGTTTTTTTGTTGTTGTTGTTGTTGTTTTTTTTTTTTTTTTTTAATGTGTATGTGCGTATGGAGCCCTGTCTTTGCCCCTCAACAATAAAATGTAACTATTCTCAATTTTGCTAAATAAAAGGATCTGGCTTGCATCAGTCACATGACTTCCATTAACCAATGCTCGCCCTTGAGGGCATAGCGCGCTCGTTACGAGCCGGGTACGAGCTCGCAAAGTGCGCGCGCATTTTCTGCAGGCTGGGTGGTGCGGAGCTGGAGGAGAAGCAGGCAAATTAATTGGAAGGTGCAGACTGCAACAAAACAGTAAATAGTGTGTACAGCGCACACTATAGTCTATAACAACAAATGCATTGAAATAAATGAGCGTGCTGTTTGTGCAACAGCGCGACAAACATTACCTCCTGTCCTTTTATGAACTGCACAAGTAGTGGTCGTCATTAACTGCTAGCTAACTGGGTAAGGGTGTTACAAGGGGGTCTGTAGCTCTGTCCACCGTTTTAAGGAACATGTTTTGTTTTAAAGTAAGTTACAGGACTTTTCCCTTCTTTTCTGGAGGGCTTTTATTTCACTAAAAACGATCTAATATGGATATCCACATAATTCCATATTAGATTCGTCATGAATGTGAGTTGTTGTTATTCAGCTCCTCCGCGAGACAGAACAGTTATAGGGGGAGGGGCGCACCCAGCGCAGGGGTGCTACTGCCTAACAGCATGATGATAGTTGTGCACGCATCCTTCACTTCCACATTGTGTGGAAGTGTTTGTAGTAAAAGCTGTTTTGCACAGAAATTCATTGCAGCCGGCTTTGTTTTTAATGTTTATTTGTGAGTAGGTATTGTATGAATAACATAAGTCAACGTAGCTTTACACATACACACACTTTGTACTAAAGGTAAATCCAAAATAGTGATGTCACTGTCTAAGCAAAGGGATGTTGTGCAACCCTATGGAATATAGTCCACACATGACAAATGAGGTAATAATCAATATTTCAGAATAATTCAAACTCAGATATTGGTGTGTGATATCTGAGTTTTAATTATTTGACTACAAATCTCACCTCATCATTCCTCCCAGTGATTATTTCCAGGATAAACTGAGATGCCCCCAAGCTGGCTTCTTAAAACTGACTAAATATTTAAAAAGAGCCAAAAGAGCCGTTCTTTTGAACGGCTCTTTGAAAGGAACGGATCGCCAAGATCCGGATCCCCTCAAAGAGCCATAAATCCCATCACTAAGACAAAGGGCTATCGGTCCAGGTCCGTATGGGACAGCTTCTGGGTCAGGTGTTCCGGGCAATTCAGTTTCCCTGTTTCCCCTGTCGCGCGCTGATTTGTACACGGTTTCGCTGTTGTTTTTATGTATTTTTAAGAAGCCCTTGAGGTAAACAAGCCATATATTTTAAAACATCACATGCCTTTTCGATGTTTTTTGTTTTTACAGATAAGAAATGAAAGTATTTAATTCGCTGGATAGAGATATTTCTTGATGAAAACGGTATAGTATTGCTTATATAAGACTATATTATGCGTGACCATCTACTGTATTCACATGTAATAATGTACCTGAGTGATTTTCAGACATCTCACATACATATTTGCCTAAATATTAGGAGAAACATTATTCCCTGATAGACAGGGGAAACATAGGGGAACCGAATTGCCCGGAACACCGGGTCCGGCGCAGTCCACCGGTTAGTGACCGCTGCTGTATTGGTATAATTAATCATTCTAGAAAGATTGACCTGATTTAGCCCAAATATAATGGTAATGATAACTTAATCAGCACTAAACAGAGCATGAGCATTCAACTATGGAAGCTTATCGCATATGAGAGTTAACATGAGTGACAAAATAATGCTGGGTTAAATGGTTAGAATGTTTGTGCTTGGCGGTTCGTTCTGTGATCGACATGTTTGTTAGCTGCCCGTGCAAAGTTGCGTGTCGGCTCCGTATCCAAAAACCTTTAAATTGATCTAAATTATATTAGACAGACTTTTGTGGATTGTTTAAGAATAAGAACAGTGTGACATTTGTTAGTTCAGCAAAAACACCAAAAGCGTTGTCCACGCCGCTTAATTTAATTTGCGTTACTTAACATCGCACATTCTGCGATGTGACTATTGCAAGTGCCTACATCGCAATGACGATGCTGAAATTATATATCGTGCAGCCCTACTTCCCGGTAGGGCTCTTGGTGGTTTCTTTGCAGAATTTTGCGGGGGCTGATTAGCTGAACCGCAATATAGCGGGGGATCACTGTATATGGATTTATGCACTTTAACAAGTGCATAAATAAAGTGGATTTATGCACTTTATTCCAAGCTTTCTTGTTGACCTTATGGCAAATTCACCAGTGACATGCGCAGACTTCTTAAGGCACAGGTGCTCAAACTGGGGTCTGTGGCAGACTAGTACATTTTGTTGGTTGGGGGGAGATTTTGTGTGATTATGGGTTATCCAAAAGTGGTACTTCTAACATTGAAAGGGGGGGGGGGGGTACTGTCAATCATTCAGGCCAAAGAGCCCGGTGCTGATGCACCCCCAGCTGCCGCCCCCTGCACAGGTCTGATATTTTCCATATCTAATGCTCTTTGTGAAGCACAATCAACACCTTTCTCCAGTTCTATTCCTTACTACTTTCTATTATTTGGATAGTTAGGCCTACTTGTATGCATTCTCTATAGACCATTTGCTAGCAAATATATTCGCTGTATATATTATACAAAAAAAGGGCTGAACACATAAATAATAAAACATAAATGTTCTAATAGGGCCCTATTAAGCCTTGAGTAATAGGTGCATAATCAGCATGTTTTTGTTTTATTAAAAAAATTCCTGTCTGTTGGGAAAATAAGACTCACAGCAAGACAGGGTAAGACATATTGTTATGCGTGCATTAGGTACTGTTTTTATCACTGTGGAAGGCAGATATCTGAGTATAATTAATACAATGTCAGACACGAACAAAAACAATGAACACAAAGATAAGCAGTTTTGACCAGTACTAGGTCATTGAGAAAATGCTATGAGTCGTGTGGTTGCCTTTTCCAGTAGTTGCCAGAAGTCATACTCTTATCAGATGATGTAATGTTGTGCAGGACCGACCCCTACTGATAGCATATAAAGACTTTCCAAGTATTCTAGGACAGGATGAAATGCTAAAAGTTTATCAGGTGCATTTCGTAAAACTGATGGTAGTACAATACTTTACATGTTGTACTATTTTATTTATGACCATTAAGATTTCACTGCAAGTATCTGTCTGTTATTGGAATTTGGACAATGTGCTTTATTCACTGGGATGTTTACAAACTGATACTTCGTGTCAGCCTGCCATACTGGGCCTCCAACCCAGAGCAGTTCAGCACTGTGCAGCTGCCATAATGTTAACGTTAGATATAGAATTAGAAGCAACCAATTCATTTTCATCACTTTGCAGATGCAGTAAGGACAAACACTAGCATTAATAAATACATGGAGATTTCTCTTCTCTTTCCTGATAACTAGAGTTTAACTTTAGCGTTGTATGCATGCTCTGGGATTCACAGTGACTTCCTGGGATTCACGGTGACTTCCTGGGATTCACAGTGACTTCCTGGAATGCAGGCTGGCCAGTCGATACTGGTGACCAATGAGCTGTGAGAGCAGGACAGAATCATCTCAGCTGAAACAGATTTGCTTATTTTTGCCAAAAAAAGAAGAAAATTAATTACTTGTTTAAACATTTGTAAATAAATGCTATATTCTGCAAATTATAATTTTAACAAACTGCAAACAAACAAACAAATAAATAAATGAAATTTTGGGTCTCAGTTACGGACCACCAGCTGGATAACTATTCCAAGAATCCTTGATTTTACCATGAGACAAATGAGCTTTATAAGGAATATGCCGTTTTCTACTGGTTACCACCATGGAGCTGCAGAGCCTGGCCTGGTTTCTGAGCTGCTGGGACTCACTGTGGCTCCTTTCTGCATCTTCTCCTATCCGCAGTGTGGGGCTATGCTTTCCTGGCAGTGACTGTCATCAACCTGTCCTCCCTGATGGGCTTATTGCTCACCCCCTTCACCGCAAAGCCCTGCTTCCCTAAGCTGCTCACCTACTTCATGGGCCTGGCCATCGGGACGCTGTTCTCCAATGCAGTGCTGCAGCTCATCCCTGAGGTGCCAGAAGACAGGGCAATGGCTGGGGACAGACAATGTGCTCTTTATATTCCATCCTATACAGAAGCAGAATGTCATGCGGCAGTCTCCAAAAATGGCTGATAGTGAAAGGAACCTGGGGAGAATGCCAACAAATTGTCATTCTTTTAAGTAAAATAAGACTGGGGGTATTTATCCATATGCGTACTTAACCCTTCTTGTGTTGTCGTGTACCTGTTTGGCATCATCTTCCATTGCTGAAGTACAGTTCCAATATTCAAGATCAGAAGTATGAAAGACGGTAAAAATCCCCGGACGTCATTCTTACCTGGCCAAAATATCAAGGATGCATCAGTTGCATCCCCCGTAATGAGAACAATCCCATGATTCATTGTGTCCCAGCTTTGTCTCAGGATATTGCTTGCATGTGCATGATTATTATTTTTTATAAGAATAAACAGAAATTGCTTAAGTAGAAAGATATTGTAGATCAATTGATTATAATCTTCAAAGGTTGGTTTTATTATTAAAATGCTAACAGGCACTTTACCTTTAACCTAACAGGCCCTAGGGTTTGACCCCAAAGCTGATGACTACATTCTCAAAGCCATTGGCATATTTGGAGGATTCTATCTACTTTTCATCACTGAGAGAATGCTAAAGTTGGTCCTAAAAACCAATCAAGAGGTATGTAAGCACCTGTAATGAACTAATTGATCCCAGAACCCTGTACTGAGTAAGTGCTTGGAAGATGGATTTGTTTATTGACATTTAATGCCACATTAAATGGCATTAAATGTCATCCATCTGTTTTTCAAACAAGTTATTTAAAAAAGGGTCATGATCAAGTGTTGCACAGTCAAAGGATTTGGACCGTAACACTCTGATGTTCTTTTGTTGTTGTGTTCAATTTTGTTTTCATGGAAGATTGTGGAGTTTATTTTAAAAAGTGCTGTTTCTGTGGAGAGCCAATGTGGGAAAATTACCTACTTTTAGTAATCCTATAGAATAGGGGCTCCCAGCTCGTGAAATAAAGCATAAATAGTTTGTTTAGTTTTGTTTATTTACTTTGTGTGTGGGATAGTTGGAGGTCACCCTCCTCTCAATGTTCTCCCTCCCCCCGCTAGCATGGTCAAAGCCACTTTGGCACTACGCAACAAACCCCAGCGACCCCCTTGCCGAAAGTGGATGTGACAGCCAGGGGCGAGGTGTCCGTCGTCTGCAGCGCCGTCAGCATTGACAGCCTGGCCAGCAGCAGAGCCAGCATCATCTCCGATGCTCCCGCCCAGCAGGTGGCGCTCCACCGTGGCCTATTTCACAGGACAGGTTTCCCCACAAAATAAACAAATACGCGCAGACTCGGTTAGAAGCTGCAGACTCAAGCGCAAGGAAGCTCATAGCTACCTTTATCACACAGAGAAGAATAAGTAAATTAATACTGAGGCAGCCACAAGGTGTATAGCTGGTGCTAGAGCAGAGCAACAGTGGAAGATCAACCAGGAACCCTTCTGTTCTCAGGTAGGCTCTTTAACCACTGAACCACCTGATGACCAGATAGGTGAGAACTAAAAGAAACCTGACCTATTATGAGTAGCGGGTTATATTTACGTTTATTTATTTATGTAACAGATACTTTGGGCTAAATATAGGCAGATAGTACCTCATAGGTTAGTTTGCGTAATAATCCGTTTTTTGTTCCCAGATCATTCCCTTTGAAGACTGGCATCTTCTGGTGTTAGTTATAGAGATGTTACACATGTGCTCACCCTCACTGGCCTGGGAATGTTCTCTGAGGCTGAACAAAATTAAAGTCTCTTAATGACAGTATATGATACCACAAATGTGCTAGATAAACTGCTGTTAAGGAGTTGAGGTGGTTGAGGTGTTGCCCAAGGATATGGTACTTGTTCATCTTGGAGGAAATTGACAGTATAATCACCTTACAGCTGGACACAGAATATAAATTCTTCATGATGTTTCAGGGGATTTAAGAAAAGAGCTTTGAGTTTACCGCCTCAAGAGTAGTTTTAAGTAGAGAGGGCACCAATCTGATACCCACTCGGGCCGATTCTGGATTGGATATCAGGAAGTGGGGGGTATGAAACTGATCCAATTTTAGGTCAGAGATAGGTATAGCCCAAAAATTCTGGAAGAGTTAGCGCAGCATACTGTAAACAGAACTGAGGATCATGTGATGGCTAGATGTTCAGCAGTGCATGTGCGTCAGAGCTGTCATGTCGGCTGTGTGGGAATACAGTTACTGCACTTTACGCTGAAGGAAGACAAAAAGCAAGACAGCAGGGTGCAATGTATGTAAGGCTGGTGTTAATATGTGACGTCTTTAGACTTGTATTCTGTCAAAAGTTTGCTTACTTACTAAAAAGTTTTATCTGTGCTCCATTGTGACAAATCTTTTTTAACGGAGACTTGTGTGTACTTTTTGACTAGAAATGGTTAGTTGGGGTTTACACTGCTATTTTTATGATTGATTCCTTTTATTATATTTAATTTGACAACTGACTGCACAATTAGCACTTTAAGGAATATTACTGTTCATTTTTGCTAAAGCTGTTACTGAATATAACAAAAAAGCAGACTTCTTCATCCTGTAGTGTAGTGGCATGGCTTTTGTTTGAGTCAAATGGCTTAATATTTTCTTATTCGTAGCAAACTCAAACAATGCTGCTACAACACTAAGTGCAGATAGTTTGCCATGTTAACTGAAATTTGTTTATATAAATATCTCATTTAATGCTTAGTGGTTGATAAAGGGGCAAAAGTATCAGATTGGTATCGGCAGATACTCAAAATTTTATTATTGGGATCAGAGCAGAAAAATTATATTGTGCTATCTGTAGTTTTAAGCAAGCATTTCTTAACTTTCCTGAAATTTGTGATCTTTACCACTGCCAATGGAGCAGAGAGCGATGGGAGAGGCCTGGATAACTGATCCAGTGTCATGTGACTTACGTATCCGTGCTCCGGAGGGGCAGCTGGACTGAGTGTACAATGGCAGCATTCATTTGGAGCAGCGGTCAAGTGCACTGGATACTGTGCAGATAAGGAAGTGGTGTAATCTCTGTCGCATCTGATATAGAAAAACAGTGCCAGATCATATTTTACAATTTCATATTGAAACATGAAAAATTACATTTACTACACTGTTATGTTTACTATTATTATTATTACTATTATTTGTGATACATTACAACTATGTCAGATTCAGCTAGGATTTCCCTGGCTCCTCCACCTGAACAGGACATCATCAGGGTTTGTTCAGTAGCTGTTGTTCAGTAGCAAAATTCTCCAGGGATCACCAAAGCGGCCAAGCAGAGCTGAAATGCCGTTCTTCCAGCTCAGCCAGGTATCTGTCAGCAAGTGGCCGGATAATCAAGCCCATCAGCTGGCTACTCTCAGGAGTAATAATCACCCATCAGTCAGTGGGAACAGTCATTATGCCATTAGGGATGGCGCTCAAGGTCAGGTGCACCCAGGGGGAATCCACTGTAATGACCATGGCACGTTTAACCCCATATGTGTGTTGGTGTGGGAATATACACTTTTTAGAGTAAGAAACAGGAATGCTACATGATTTGATTGCTGTCATGTGGAACACCAGAGCATGGATGCTTCATAAATCTCCTGGATAGCATTTCACTTTTACCTATAACAGTGTTTCCCAACCTCGTTGCTGCCATGGTGCACTTCTCACAGGGTAATTAGGTAACACTTTACTTGAGGGGGGAAAAATTATGTAGCAGTACACTCTTAGTTAATGCATTAATTAACCAGAAACTAAGTGTTATTTATGTGCTGATCCCTTATTTGTTAATCATTAATCAATCATAACGGTTCATGTATTTCATGCAGTCACTATATTTGTTCATGATTTGTGTAGTAGTAACTTGAGTAGTAACTGAGTCACTAAATTCCCTCAAGTAAAGGGTTACCGGTAATTATCCCAGGGCATGTTAATCAACAGGAACATGAATCCATATTCCAGATAATTGTCACTGTTCTCTCTGCTTACCAGTTTTGCTTTTTTTTTCTACCCCACTGTAGGGGGGTGTTGGTTCAGAATCAAGTGCAGTTTCTGAAATTTTCCTAGACTACAATCATGTCTATTTTCTACAGGGAAGTTTGCAAATATGCATTTGATTACATGACAAGAGCGCATAAAGCATATTGGACAATTAAATAAATAAATCCTTGCTTAAACCAAAGCTTTTTCTCCACTTAAAGTACATTCATAATTTAGTTATTAATATAAAAGCATATTTTAAAATATATGCACGCACACCTGGCCTGAAAACACTTTACTCTGTCATTTAAAAATGGATTAATACGAAAAAGAGGAAAGACCATAAAAGACATAAATATCATATGACTGACAAAAGGTAGGCAACAGTGGGCAGAAATTACATATGATTCACACACTTAACAAAGATTTCCTAATCAACAAAAGGCGCATTTGAAAAGTTTCTTTGTGTCAGACCTGTTTTGAAGTTACAGTACATTTTTTAGGTGGAAAAAAATTCATGTTGACAACCAGTAGTAACATGGTACAATTTTGATGCAATGTTTTTGTTTTAGTATATATGTAATATGACCTCTTTCAGGCCCAAATAGCCAGGACTGTATCTGCTATTAGCTGCTATGCGAAAGTGTAATTGATTATTTTAAAATGCAGAGGTGGATAGTTCAGGTCCAGAAAGTAAAGATCCAGACCAGCTGACTATAAAGACTCACATTATACTGGTTTGTTTTACTGGTATTATACTGGTTGGTTGAAACAAAATCTTGGTATGGATTTTTATTTTCTGGACCTGAACTATCCACCTCTGTTAAACTGTAATATATACACTCACCTAAAGGATTATTAGGAACACCTGTTCAATTTCTCATTAATGCAGTTATCTAATCAACCAATCACATGGCAGTTGCTTCAATGCATTTAGGGGTGTGGTCCTGGTCAAGACAATCTCCTGAACTCCAAACTGAATGTCAGAATGGGAAAGAAAGGTGATTTAAGCAATTTTGAGCGTGGCATGGTTGTTGTTGCCAGACGGGCCAGTCTGAGTATTTCACAATCTGCTCAGTTACTGGGATTTTCACGCACAACCATTTCTAGGGTTTACAAAGAAAGGTGTGCAAAGGGAAAAACATCCAGTATGCGGCAGTCCTGTGGGCGAAAATGCCTTGTTGATGCTAGAGGTCAGAGGAGAATGGGCCGACTGATTCAAGCTGATAGAAGAGCAACTTACCACTCGTTACAACCGAGGTATGCAGCACACGCACAACCTTGAGGCGGATGGGCTACAACAGCAGGAGACCCCACCGGGTACCACTCATCTCCACTACAAATAGGAAAAAGAGGCTACAATTTGCACGAGCTCACCAAAATTGGACAGTTGAAGACTGGAAAAATGTTGCCTGGTCTGATGAGTCTCGATTTCTGTTGAGACATTCAAATCAAGTCAGAATTTGGCGTAAACAGAATGAGAACATGGATCTATCATGCCTTGTTACCACTGTGCAGGCTGCTGGTGGTGGTGTAATGGTGTGGGGGATGTTTTCTTGGCACACTTTAGGCCCCTTAGTGCCAATTGGGCATCGTTTAAATGCCACGGCCTACCTGAGCATTGTTTCTGACCATGTCCATCCCTTTATGACCACCATGTACCCATCCTCTGATGGCTACTTCCAGCAGGATAATGCACCATGTCACAAAGCTCGAATCATTTCAAAATGGTTTCTTGAACATGACAATGAGTTCACTGTACTAAAATGGCTCCCACAGTCACCAGATCTCAACCCAATAGAGCATCTTTGGGATGTGGTGGAACGGGAGCTTCGTGCCCTGGATGTGCATCCCACAAATCTCCATCAACTGCAAGATGCTATCTTATCAATATGGGCCAACATTTCTAAAGAATGCTTTCAGCACCTTGTTGAATCAATGCCACGTAGAATTAAGGCAGTTCTGAATGCGAAAGGGGGTCAAACACCATATTAGTATGGTGTTCCTAATAATCCTTTAGGTGAGTGTATATATATATATATATATATACACACACACACACACACACACACACACACAGTGGTACCTCAGAACTAACTCGAACTTAATCCGTTCAGAACTCGGGTTCGATTCTCCATAAGGAATAATGGAAAACCATATTAATTGGTTCCCGGTCCCAAAAAAATTATACCTAAATATGTTTTTTTAGCATTTAAACACAAAATGAAGCAGATAAAACAAGAAGAGCATATACTGAACACATCTAAGCACATTTATCAAAACAGTAATTTTGTCAAACCGCGCGCAGTACGAGCGAGCAGGGAGCGCGGAATCAGGGTCAGGCAGACAGAAATCCAAGAACACAGGATTTATTGCTAGCAAACCAGGCATAACACAGAGTAGACTTCAATGATAGGACTGGGGAAGTGTACTTGAACGTGGACTTAAATACACATGACTAATTGGAAATAACGAGAAACAGCTGATGACATTGGGATTTCACACGAGGTTTACGAGGGGGGCGTGGCACACAGGAGGATCGTACGAGCCGGGCGTGACAAATTTGTAAAGTAAGAAAATAAATGTATCCAAACAATGTGCAATGGCTACCAAAATGATATAAAGTATATTGATATTTTCAATGAAAAAGCACTATCACCAACAAACGATGCTATCACAGCGAATGCGAGGCTGAGACTGAAGCCTTACCCTTTGTTTCTGCTGAGAGACGTGCCGCATGACTCATTCCCCTACAAGTCATCTTAGGTTGGCGTTCACAGTTCGACTTCTGAGATTCAGATCGAGTCCGATTCTGTTCATAACTTTTATGGACAGAATTTCTAGGCGCAGCCAGGGCGTTGAGGGTGTCCGGTTTGGTGACCTCAGGATTAGGTCTCTGCTTTTTGCAGATGATGTGGTCCTGTTGGCCTCATCAGACCTTGACCTTCGGCTCTCGCTGGGACAGTTCGCAGCCGAGTGTGAAGCGGCTGGGATGAGAATCAGCACCTCCAAATCCGAGACCATGGTCCTCAGCCGGAAAAGGGTAGAATGCTCTCTCCGGGTCGGGGATGGGATCCTTCCCCAAGTGGAGGAGTTTAAGTATCTCGGGGTCTTGTTCACGAGTGGGGGGACGATGGAGCGGGAGGTCGACAGGCGGATCGGTGCGGCGTCCGCAGTGATGCGGGCGCTGCATCGGTCTGTCATGGTGAAGAAGGAGCTGAGCCAAAAGGCGAAGCTCTCGATTTACCAGTCGATCTACGTTCCTACCCTCACCTATGGTCACGAGCTGTGGGTAGTGACCGAAAGAACGAGATCGCGAGTGCAAGCGGCCGAAATGAGTTTCCTCCGCAGGGTGGCTGGGCTCTCCCTTAGAGATAGGGTGAGGAGCTCGGTCATTCGGGAGGGACTCAGAGTAGAGCCGCTGCTCCTCCGCATTGAGAGGAGTCAGATGAGGTGGCTCGGGCATCTGATTAGGATGCCTCCTGGGCGCCTCCCTGGTGAGGTGTTCCGGGCATGTCCCACTGGGAGGAGGCCCCGGGGAAGACCCAGGACACGCTGGAGAGACTATGTCTCTCGGCTGGCCTGGGAACGCCTCGGGATTCCCCCAGAGGAGCTGGAGGAAGTGGCCGGGGAGAGGGAAGTCTGGGTTTCCCTGCTGAGACTGCTGCCCCCGCGACCCGACCTCGGATAAGCGGGAGAAAATGGATGGATGGATATATATATATATATATATATATATATATATATGAATATATATGTGAATATAAATATATATGGGCTAAATCTAACAGCTAAGTCAATGAGTTAGACAGGAGTGTTCAGAGGTTGATAAAGCCATTTAATTACGGAGTACTCCAATTTGTGGCAGAAAATTGGCTTGAAAGCTGGGCAGCTGAAATCTTTCCAAGTCTATAACCTTTACCAGTAAAGATCAAGGGGGAGGTTCGTTTTATCCTATATCTCAGCAGCTGTTGCCTCAGCTGTGAGAAAACTTAATTAAATCTAGAGACATGTATCGATGTTGCAGTACCTAAACTCTGTGATCTAATGAGCAGTTTTTAATATACTCAGTGACAAAAAAAGTTAAGCACCCAGAAGTAATGGTCTGATTTGAATGTAATTTGGCACCCGTGCAGACCAGCGATGGGTGTGTAAATGATTCGATTTGGAAGGAGCTGGCACGTATGGTCACCAGACACAGAGGATGCCTCATAGGTGCATTAGACAGCATCACCAGCACTTCACGGAATTTGATAGGAGTCACATTGTGAGTTTGCATGAGGTTGGGTGGTCGTATCATGCAATTGCCTAGCATGTGGGGCATGCAGATGTCACAGTAGCCCAATGTTGGAACCACATACGTTATTCAAAAAGGTTCCGATCGCCCAAGACATACCACACCAAGGGAGGATAATTGTATTGAGTGTCAAGCATTACAGAACTCCATGACATCTGTGCCTGCCATCCAGACACAGGTATTGGACTCTCTACAACACCCCATGTCATCCCACATTGTGTCTTGACGACTGGCATCAGTCGGACTACAGGTTCACTGTCCCATGCGTAGGCTGCTGTTAATACCAACACAGAGACAGCTTGGTTTGAAGTGGTAAACGGTAGGCTTGGACTGATGATGAGTGGCATCGTTCCATGTTGAATCCTGGTTCTGCATTACCATGGATGACTGTCATGTGAGCGTATGGTGGCACCAAGGGGACAGGACCAATCCTGCCAATGTTGTGGAGAGACACACCGGCATCATGGTGTGGGGAGCCATAGGCTATGACTTCAGGTCATCTCTGTTAGTGATTCTGGGGACCCTGACGGCACAGCGCTACGTCAGTGACATCCTGCGTCCGTATGTCTTTCCCCTTCTGAGACAGCACCCTGGTACAATCTTTCAATAAGACAACACCCATCCACAGATGGCACATGTGTCTACGGACTGCCTGCATCATGTTGAGGTCCTCCCATGGCCAGCCAGGTCCCCCGATCTTTCCCTAATTGAACATCTGTGGGATCAGCTCGAACGTCAATTCAGATCCAGTGCCAATCTGCAGGATCTCAAGGGCCAGTTACAACAGCTGTAGGCCGACTTGCCACAGGAGAGGATACAACGACTGTACGACTCCCTTCTGCACCATATTGCCACATGCATCCAGGCCCGAGGGGTGCCTCACCCTACTGACATGGGATCAGCAGTGTGCCCATACTGCTAACTCTGTTGTCCGTTTGATCTGATATCATACTTATTGCGATACAGTCACATGAACAACATGTGCAGATTCATTTCATTTACACCACTCCATCTGGGTGCTTTACTTTTTTGTCACTGAGTGTAGTTTGTATTTAAAAGGGGTGGCACTGTGGTGCAGTGGTTTGCGTCTCCACCATGGCTCTATGTGAGTGGAGTTCTTCCTGCATTTTGGGGTTTCCTCTGGGTTCTACGCTTTCCCTCCACGTACAGTTCAAGAACATTCTAAGGTGAATTACCAAACTATCCGTGTGGATGCATTTAAATGGCTGTTTCTTTCTTTTTAATCTTGTACTTTGCTACGCTAATAATTCTGGCACCCCTGTTCTCTGTTTTAGCTTTGTTAGTGGCATGAAGTTCTTCCTGACATTCTCTGATAGTGACCCGAGGTTCTTCCTGACCACCTCTGATAGTGATATGAAGTTCTTCATGACCTTCTCTGATAGTGACCCGAGGTTCTTTCTGACCACCTCTGACAGTGACCCTAATTTCTCTAAATTTCACTCCCAGGAGGTGCAGGTGTCCAACGGCCACTGCTGCTGGCTGCGAGGCCCGCCCATGCACAAAATTAAGACAGTGGCGTGGATGATCTCGCTGAGCGATGCGATACACAACTTCATCGACGGCCTGGTCATTGGAGCATCGTTTACTGTGTCTGTGCTCACTGGCTTCAGCAGCTCCATCGCCATTATCTGTGAGGAGTTCCCGCATGAGCTGGGTGAGACACGGCTCACTCTTACGTTCACCTTATCCTATCAAAAGCAGACATGAAAACATACCTGAGAGATGCTGGGCCCAACAAAGGCTCAGTCTCAGAGAAATCTACCCCAGCAGAGGCACATTAACATGGTCAGAGGCCACACACTGTTCTCTACAATAGTGCAGTTGTCAACCAGGGTGGTTTAAAACTGTTAAATAATATTCAAAAAGGTTAACTGAGGTCCCATTTTGGCAGAGACCCCTATTATTCAGCTGTGCTGTTTATGAAGAATATTTCTACAATGTATACATTTTTTGGCTGAGGAAATGAAGCGACTCTGGAGGTTGCACATGTTGGAAGTGACTGATGTTTTCTTCTAATAAAGCAGGTCGGTCATGTTTTGACCAATGGGAAACGTGGGTGGAGCAGAATGAAAATACATCTGGATTGATTGACGTTTGTTGAAAGCTTGGCGAGTTGATGGCTCTTGCTCACCCTACAGGTGACTTTGTGATCCTGCTGAATGCAGGCATGAGTATCCCCCAGGCCGTCTTCTTCAACATGTTGTCAGCAATGTCCTGCTATGTGGGCCTGGTGCTGGGGGTCTTGGTGGGCGGCAGCTTCGCCCCCAACGTCATCTTCGCCGTCGCCGGGGGCATGTTTCTCTACATCTCACTGGCCGATATGGTGGGTGTTACATCATGCTAGGCAGCAAAATATAGCTAAATTGCTATGAGGTTATGGCTGCCCTCAAAGGTACCTGATAATCACAATTTGTCATTATCATACGAGTGGAATCACAAAGACTTCTCATAACAGTAAAGCAGGAAGAATTTTATTGATATGTACATTTAAACCATTAGGTCATAATTTTGGCAATAGACAACAAAATAAGGAGCTAAAATAATACTCAATGGTTGCTCAGAATCAGTTTTCATTACCAAATGTACAAAGTACACATGAATCTGACCTGGGGATACAGCACCGTAAAACTTGAGATTAAGAATTAAAAAGGTTAAAATAGGTCATCAGACGTGCTGAAATCACTGTGGCCGCCAAACTAGAAGCCAGCGCCAAGTAAGATAAGTGGATATAACCATGGATGCACATATCCAAAATGTTCGATTCCTAGTGAATTTTGCATGGGTTTCCTCCTGCTGTCCAAAATATGTTTAGGCAAATTGATGGCTATAATAACTGATACTTTATTGATCCCTCTCAGGAAATTCTCTTTACACCTCCCCCAACTTGTTCTCTGTAGGCGAGAGCAAGCTGGCCATGAAGGGCAGTCACCCATAGCAGCACCCAGGGAGCTGGGGGTTAAGGGCCTCGCTCAAGGACTCAAATTGGCGACCTGCCGATCACAGGCACAGAGACACACACTGCCCCCCATATAAATTGCTCATAGCACGTTAGTGTCTTTCTAAGAGCTGGCATCCTGTATAGGGTGTGCCCTCAGAAATAAGCTGCTTCCCCTAAAGAAAGCTTCTCTTTGGCTCAGTTCCCCGAGATGAACAGCATCCTGAAGGAGCAGGAGGGTTCCACCAGCAACGCCTTGCTGTTCTTCCTGATCCAGAACGTCGGCCTGCTCAGCGGCTTCTCCATCATCCTGCTCATCACCATGTTTGCTGGGGATATCAGCCTGGGGTAGGGGGCCTCGCTGCAGCCCCCACTCAGCCTGTGGCAGCACAGAGCACCCCCACGCTGCTGCTACAGGGTATTACGGGGAGGGTTTCCCAGCCCCTCCTATCAAACGCCAGCCCACTGCTGTGAGCTGTGCCTAAAGACTTGCCAAGTTCTGATTGCCGGTGTGCAGAACTCAAATCAAACCCCAAACTGCCTTAAGTGACATGACAGTGCTTACACTACCTCCAAGGCCTGACGTTCTTCCTTCTACTGCTCCCTATGCAAACATCTGATTTATGTTGAAACAACTTCTGCATTGGTTGACAAACAATGTTTTTTTCCTTACGGTAAGGAGGGCAAGCAGTGGTGACGAACCATGAATTCTTGATTTTCAGCATTATTGGAGTTTTAAACTATGACTGTATTTCAAATTTGTTCACGTAGAATATGCAAATCATGTATAACATGACATGTACGTTTCTTTATAGTATGTTTACTCTGCCTTTAAAATGGCTGTTCCTCTACACCAGGATCTTATCATCTGAGGTGCTACTATCATTTAACCCATGGAGCAACACAGCTGGTGGGAGAAATCGGATGAAAATGAAAGCACGCAGACCTTTGACTGGTCTGTCTGACTTTATTCCTCATTCAGTAACAATCATTGGCCAAAGCAGATTATTTCTCTCTCCTTTACAGGAGGGTCGATTCCTAGTGAATTTTTCATGGGTTTCCTCCTGCTGTCCAAAATATGTTTAGGCAAATTAATGGCTATAATAACAGATACTTTATTGATCCCTCTCAGGAAATTCGCTTTACATCTCCCCCAACTTGCTCTCTGTAGGCGAGCACTGCTATTTACAGGTCAGTATCAGATAGTCATTTGTAATTATTAATGAAGTATATAACCAAATATATCCTAAAAAGTATATCAGATTGAAACTTACTAACAGAATGCAACAGATAAAAACAGTATTGGAAAATACTTCTACCAAGCCTAACAAACTTCAAAACTATTTACAAACCAGTACCCCATTCACTGGGTGTCCACTTCTCTTTTTAAGATGACGCCTTCATTTGGTTCCCACCACTCACTTGAGGTTTGGGTGCCCCCTATTGGCCATAAAGTCAATGCAGAGTTAACGTGCTCCTTATTTTTCGAGACACAGAAGCATGTTCTGCTATTCAGATAGCTAGCTACGATCTTCTGACTCTATTGACTAGCTAATGTTGAGGTTATATGCAAGCATGAAGCAATCATGTCTCAGCAGCGCCATGAAAGGGAAGGAAATCAAAGTCTTTAACGAAAAAAAATGCCTGTGTTTCTTCACCACAAACAATGAAAGGCCTGATGAGCATGCAGCTATAAAGACAGAAATAGTGGGGGCCCCAGAAATAAAACCCACCCCTGCCTGTAGCCAATAGATGACCAGTTTCAAAGTGTGAGAAAAAAAACTGCACATGGATGTAATAACCTTAATAAAACCCTTGTAATAACATTACTACGCAATGGCTGTATTTTGAATTCCCACTAAACAAAGTGATATTTCAGCAATAATTATGGATGGTGGAATCTTATTTGGAATTTGTATTGGGCAGAACACAGCTATTCAAACCAACATAGCGGTTCATATATAGCCTGCCTCACGTCAGATCTCTGCTTTATTTTTCTGCTGTTTTTTTTGTATCCTAAAACTCCAATAGGAGTGACTTTCACGAGCCCTACTAGTACCTGTGCCATGTTACTTTGGTAAACAGAAATTGTATGCACTTTATACAGACATACAAAGACACCGGTATATTTTGGAGCTTTTATTCCATTAAAACGTCCAGAGGCATTTTATTATTGTTATTAATTTGAGAAGGAAGCTTACTTACCAAGCTTGACTTTAATTACTAAATAGAAACAGGCAACTTTAAGCATAATAAAAATAAGTTTCATAAGGATTTACCTCAGTGTTTTCAGGTACAACTACATTGAATTGAAAAGTGCACCCATTTACAAAGCAATAACCAAGTTTAAAAAAAAGCAAATCTTTACATTTTAACTAAAAAAGTCACATTACCCAAAGGAAACAAAGGTGTGCAAATCAAATGCTACTTGCTTCTGTCTATTTGTGTAGAAGCGCTCTGATAAGCAGTACATTTTCTAACCATACACAATGTTAGATCAAGTCACTAATACATTTAAATGGAAGAAAAACACAAAGTGGACCATGGTGAAGTGGATAGAAACATACCCAACTTATAAACAATATATTTTCCGAAAAAAAAGGCAAAAAAAAAGTTCCTTCAACAGAAATATATTATAACAGTGTTTCTTGCCCCCCCCAGTAAAAACATGGACTGTCTTGGAGTCCCCGAGGACCGGATTGAGAGAAACTGCATTATGAAATAAAATTATAGCAACTCTACTAAGTTGCTTAGTGAAGGGCTTAGCCTCAGGCACCCGGGAACTGCTCTTACGTCAGGATTGCCATAACATGGGTAACACTACACATTTCTCACCCAAAGGGTTGATCTGAGTAATGCTTCTGAGATTGTCGACCTACTTCTGAAACCTTTATGGTTACACCCCACCCCCACTGCAAAGGCAGGCATTTGAAACGCATCACCAACCCCCGAGGGCACCACAATATTATGCTGGCATGCAACACAAATTACCATCTGAAGTTTTGGCAAAGATCTGGTTATTTGCTTTAATATGAATTACACAAAAAAAAACACAAACCAAAACAAAGTTTGAGAAAGTAGAGGGATTAATATTGTCAGTGACTACAATGAAAACAGAATGTAACTGGATATATTGACAGCAAAACTGATCTGCAGAGAAAATACATGCATTACCTGCACCTGTTCAGGGTGAACCAAGAACAATCATTTATCAAAGCAGTCAGGAGATGCTAAAATGGGCTGGATGCAGCTCATTAACTCAGTCCCCACTCACCCCCAACCGACTGAAAGCCAAAACCCAGCAGATGCTCTAAGGTCGAAAACTACACTCCGAATCCATGGCGACAAAATGTGTGACAATGAAAGAGCTACGGTGAAGACAGAAATGACTAGAAACAACATGGTGTACGGATTAAGCATTGCCATGACACATCTTTAACGGTGTTAAAACAGATTGTAGTGTACACTGTTCCCTGCAGCAGGCCAGAAGATGGTCAGTTTACAAGGTTTATTTGAAGCAAAAGATCCAAGAAATTCTAGAAAGGTTTTAAATCTTCATCTGGGGTGGGGGGATGGGGTTCTGTTTGTTGTAGGGTGGTATCAGGCCCAGTCAGACCATCCGTAATATCACAACCACTGTCTGGTTCACACTAAGTTAGAGAGCTTCTCCCAAGACACTAATGTTTTTTTTTTCCAAACTGCAGTTATTATTCACATTAAATGCTATGATGCCATAGTGTTGATACCACAGGAAGGATAACCAGTGATATTCCCATGTCTCATCATCAGAGGCATAAAGTCCAGTGGCTTTCATTCTCATTCTCAGTTGACAATCAAAGAGCTGTGAGCATAGTATGGTTTACAGAAAAGGCAGGCATCCTGGACTGTAAAAAATTAAAGGTTAGCGCAATATTGAGCATAGCATTGCATGTTGTTGAGGCAGACATTACTGCCACTGAGACATTGGAAGCTTAATGTGCTAAAAGGCCCAGAGCACTTGGTGAGAGAGAAGTGACCAGAAGATACTGTCAAGGACAAGGACCAAAAAAAATTCCAAAATTCTTAACGATATCCCGTAGTTTAAAATAAAAAATAAAATGTTATAGCCATAACAACTTCACACGACTTCTACATATAGCAATAGAAGTCATGTGTAGATTTTTAAAAATCCAGTGAAAACAAGACTACAGACGTATATACAACGTTTATAGTGATTAAGTGTTATTTTTTAACATGTGCGTTGGTTCCATGGGGGATTAATAAGAGTGTTGAAAAACTAGTTTTAGGGTCATTACACATGAAATGAAACAAATTGAGGAAACCATATAAAATGTAAAAAGGTGAAAAACTCACAACATATAATTTTGCAGCAGAAAAAACAAGACTCCTGCAGACGAATCCCCAAAGCTTAAAAGCAGTGAAGCAGCATCGTCGCGCTGGAACAGCAGCGGGCAGCGTGGATAAAGCAGAGAACAAAGCATGTGGAGGGCCCTGGGGGAGCCATTTGTATTCTTCAATTTCGTATCCCCACATTAGCCATTAGCAATTACCTGTAACGTGGGGGTGTGATCTCCGGTCAGGTCATGTGGTCTCCGGTCAGGTCATGACCTCCCTTGTTTTGTTTTTCCCACCCTAATTTATTTATGGCATGGAGTGCAGTCGGTGCCTCTCTTTAGTTTCCAGGATGCATTAAGACAGTGTAAATGAAACAAACTACTAAAACAAACTCCCAAACCCCTCTGGTTTATGGCATAGGTGTTCTGTACGTGCTGCCTGAACTCAGAGTCAGAACATTTTAAAAAGAAATCGTAGTTCATCCCTCCTGCTGATAGGACTCATAATGCACTCACGAGCCGCCTGTGGGCGTCCCTCATGGTCCGTGGGTCTGAGCCCTAGAACTTGGGCTGGTAGAGTGACACGCGTCCGCTGAGGCAACCTGAAGCCAGCTGGCAATGCGTGGGGGAGAATTTGGTGGTGAGCACCACGTCGCTATGGGAGTAGATGGAGCGCACCTCCAGCAGCCGGCTGGTCTCGGCCGGCAGGCAGTCAGCCAGCTCGCCGCAGCTGCCGTCGAAGGCCAGCAGACGCACGCCGTATCCGTAGGGCGAGCAGATGAGGCGGCCATCCGGGCTGAAGCACAGCTCCTTGATGTAGCCTCGGCCCACATTGGCTTCCTCGATGTAGTGGGTGAGTCGCAGCGAACAGCGAGGGGACACGGGCGGCCGCGACGGCGCCCCCTCCTGGAACTCGTACACGCATGTCCACTGCAGAAAGGTCAGGCAAGGGGAGGTTAGCTGGCAGTAATTTGTGGTGTTTTATATTTCGGAAGTTGTCACTAGAACAAACCGCAATGTTTGTGTCAGTACTGAAGTTTTTATAAAACTTACAAGGCCATATTAAGTTGGTGCGAGTGTGGTCAGGCACTTTGTAAGGTAAATTAGGCGTACAGGGTGACGTCAGAGAATGTGTCCAAGTATAGGGGAAAGAAGAAAAAGGAAAACAGACAGTACAACTGAAGCAGTATGAATGATGCGATTGTGAAATACTGGTGTCAGATTGACCAAACCTCATCCCAGCAAAGATGGTCTGTTAACTAAAATCTTACAAAGTCATATCATTCATATCTGAAAACATCAAATAGGTTTGACATTCACTGCCAGCACAACACAGAAAATTCAACTCTTCTAAAAAATAGACGTCTGATCCTGCAACCAATGTAAAAACTGACGGATGAGTTAAGAAACAGCCCAGCTGATTGCAAGAATCAAGCCATTTAAAATGGGGGGGGGGAGAAAACAGACACTAATTCTGAGACACGTTCATTGTACATGATCGTTTACAAACAAATACAGTAAATGTTACACCTATACCCCATTTCCACCAATGTGATACAGGGCTTTTGCCCAGTTTGGAACTGGTTGTGTGTGTTTCCACAGCAAAAAAAAAAAACTGCCCCAAGGCCAGAAGAAATGGCTCCATCTCAGCGCTACAAAAAAGCTGGTTTCAAAACTTGGAACCATAACATCAGTGGAAACAAAACTGGCTATCGTGCCCTTCTGATTAACTACAGAATCTGCATAACAAAAAATAATTGTACTAATTCCCATACTAACATTAATATTAACAGCATATAAAGCATTCTTCTGGTTAATGCTAATTAGGTTACATGTATGTCAAATCAATGGTTAAAAAAAAAATAATCAAAAATGTTAAATTACTCGCCATCTTGAAATATTTCACCATGAATTATTAATGCTGCTTGTATGATATTGTAGTAGGGCCAGTGTAGGTCAAAAATAATAAAATACTGATCTACGGGAGGCAGCTAATATTCTGACAAACTCAGAATTTCTGAGATAAAAGTTGAAATAAACTTTCGAGATTAAAGTAGGAAGTGCTGAGGTACAAGCTGAATTCTATGGATGGCTTCTCCTAGCAGAGCAGTTACCAAAGTGTAGGGTTGTGAGATGATTTGCAAAGTAAGGCTATAAAAAAAGCGTGAAAAAAAATCTCTTTCCTCCCCATCTTAACCTTAAGTGAAACCAGTCGACTGTGCAGTCCTGGTCGGCCAAATCCACCGTCGACTCGGTACCTTGCACTATAATAAAGGCTGGAGACCGTCAATGTAAACCTAGCAGGGGTGGTGTGTCTCTGGACCTGTTATTTTGGGGTCAAGGGCTGAAAAGTTTGAGAATTCATGTCCTAGCAGGCGTGAGCTTTCATGCCATGTGGAATGAAGCCAGACAGCAGCTGAATATGAGGCATCTGCATGGTGTTGACATGCAAGATGTTCCACCTCCTATGGATCTCTCAGGTTCTTCTCAGCTGACAGGTTCTTACTGTTTTACTTGCGACTTTAATCTCAAAATATTTGATCATTTGCTTCATTGACCCTAATACTCTTCCATATATGACAATGTAGTGCTGATGCACCAAAAGACAAAGTGTTTTATTATGTGAATCCTATACTAAACTATAACTTCACAAGATTGCATTCTTCAGTGTCACAGATGGCTGGGTGCTCTAATAATATCTTCCCTCTAAAATAACATGTAGCTTAAATTACTTTATTTTCAAACTATCGTGATATTTTTGTCATAAAATTCTGTTTTTTTCCCTTGTAATTATCCTACGATTATTCCTGTGATATTATGACTCCTCAGATTTTTTCCCCCTCAGCGTGGCCCTAAGACTCCATCATATTAAAAAAAGCAAAAACAATAAAAGCAAAGCATTACACCTCTGTACTTCACTCTCGCTTCTGCCTATGTAACATTTCAGTTCCATTCTTTTTTGAGACCAGTGGAAACACGAGCCGCACTGGTGAAAACTGGTGCCTTCATTCTGAAAAGCTACGATGCTAATTTGAATATATCTGAATAAAGAGTGGTGTCAATTTCTAAAACTGGGGACAATTAGACACATCAGTATTCATCTAATACATCCTATTACCCCATTCTCAGCAACACAATTCCCGGCCAAGTTAGAGCACAGCTACTTAATACAGGGGCCAACCAGATTACCCGTATCCAAATCTACCCTCATGTGACTTCTGCAATGCGACGTGAAACTGAAAAATGCCAAGACAGGAAAATGACTCCATAACAGTTTGTCACCCTTGAGAGCACGGGCATCACCTACCTCCTGATCATCCATGTTGCTGGAGCAGCGGAGCAGTGTGGCCCAGCCCTTGGGGTGCAGCTGCAAGGAGGTGATGCAGTTTCCTCTGTCCCGCTCTCCGGGGATCTCTGGGGTCAGGACCTCCAAGCTGTTCCTCGGCGATGCACCTAAGGGAGACGGGCACCATGAAGACCACCCACGTCAGCTGCGGTTCATCAAAACCAGCATCGTGCACCATTTAATAGCCCATTGTACTCAAAGAAAATGAAAAATGACATTTAGTAGCTGTGCTCCTGCAAGAAACTAAAACACCTTCTGGTACCATACTGGTAATACAGGTACCATCCAAGACAAAACAACATTAGGCAGTGAAGTTTGCTGAGAGGGGAGATGCCGGTGGTGAAATTTACCTATTGCACGACATGGACTGGGAGTGCTTCATGGTTCCAGAGGCCCCAGCTTACTTTATACAAAGCTGGAGTAAGGCTTAAGAACTGTGGATTCTTATAAAATAGTCATATTAGTTCTGGCCTCTGACTAGCTTATAAACACTTTAATTAAGGCCTACTATAAACCTCTCCTAGCACAGTATATGATGAAACCACAAAACCAGACTGTTCCTCCACCACAGAACTATTTTGAAAGCACTCTGTGCAGCTCCGTGAAGCTACACCACCAGGTGTCTGTGGTGAAACCCCACCTGTAAACAAAACCAGCTGTGGTCCACCGTGAAACCAGGCATTTTTCACATCCGTTACATAAATCATAGTCACACTTCTCATTTTCATTTCTGACACATATTTTGAAACAAAGGAGACCACCATAATGCTGACAATGGCAAATGTTAATTCAAAATGTATTTTTTTTTTTCCCTTACTAATTCCTAATAATTCACATGTTAAAATAGAACAAAATGTCAATGTTTGGCCCATTATTTTTCTCCAAAATTGGAATTAAGTCAATTCCAACCATCCATCCTAGAAAAAAAACCTTATCAGTAGAGCTTCATATAGGCCATAAGACAGGAGACACCCTGGACAGGAAGAACGCCCATTACAGGACACAAACTCACACTATCGGCTATTTAGAGACACCACCTAGGCATAAAGACTAAAGGGGTAAACTGGGGAACAACTGTCACACAGCAACTCCAGTTACCCAGGTGTGGGGATCAAAGGCCCAGCCCTGGAGACATGAGGCTATGCTACCCAGTGCATCACCTTGCCACCCACTACCCCTCATCACAATCTATAAAGCTCTATAGTCAGTGTGGAGTCTTGGTGTATTACAGACGCAAAGCTGTTCTACATGACTCAGAAAAGATTTAAGCCCATCTTCATGGCAATTTCCAGTCCTTAAGAACAAGACACAAGAAGCCAGGAATTCCCCCACCTTCTCTCTGAGAGGCCTGAGGGTGGCTCTTGCTGGAGTCATTCCCTTGGCGAAGGCTTCCTGATGACCTGGAGCCGGATGTGGCGCCATCTAGAGTGTAGGGGGAGAAAAACTATTTCCCGTCACGGGTGAGACTTGGGAAATTGAGCAAAAAATGTCTTTAAAATGCTCAGAAATATAATCTTTCAGGGAGGAAATCCAAAGAATGATCACTACTTAGGCAGGTATTGCTCAAGACTCCCCATATCAGCTGGAATATTACACAAGTATCTGTCACAACCACATATCGCCATCATAATAAGGAAGTATTTTAAATATAAAAACGGGAAGCTTGTATGGAGACCCAAAACTTCCTTTTCCTGAAATCGTACAAACACTGAAATTGTTTAATTTCAACAGTCTGAAGAAACAGATCCTTGCATAATTAACATGGTAAAAATGCCCCAACAAAACATAAATGCAGCGATAAGGGAGAGAAAAAAGAAAAGTAACCAAGATTTTAAATAAGAACCTGGTTTGCTGCAAAATAAAGCATTAATAAAGCATAAAGATTGAGATGCTACGTCTCAAAAGTGACGCACAAACACTGCGATAAATCTCAAAGGCATTTGTCTACACTTAATGTTAACAATGCAAGCCATACAATCTCCATACTATAATGGTTACAAATAGAAATGTAAGCAAACACAGGATTAAAACATTTATAGTGAAACTGTATCCAGCTTAAAACATCCCATACATATTAACTACTTGTACGGCCACCAATGACAAAATGCTGACCTCGAAAAACTTTTTGATGACATAACACAAATACCATTCATATCTGCATGTCATAAAATGTATTGTTAGATGATCTGAAAGAGGTAACTCTGTTTCTCGCCTTGAAGAAAGGGAGTTTGAAAGGTTGGGCAAGTCCAACCAAAGTACAACATTGCAAGTTAATGTTAGTAGTTATGGTTTTTACAGTTCTAACCCACTCTTTAGCTGTCCTCAATACAATCTCAATTACAGTTTGTATAAATCTCATGCAATTTATTAATATGCCTGATATGTTAAATGCATGTACCTCTCCAGAGGTCTGCTCCTCTCTGTTGTGTCAGAGGTCAGCCTCGGTCTTTAGGGTTTAAGCTACTGGCCAGTTGATTTCACACAGGATTCTTCACTAAAGTTCCACAGATACTGAACGACAATTGCCAATTTTTCTATAAATGCCTTCGAAAAGACATCTAAATGTCTCCAGGGCAGCCAAAAGAAGTACTTTGCAAAGATATATTTGCACAAGCAGTGTTCCCCCCAAGTTCAAACAAACATTTGGATGAAAATTTCTCATTAATCAAAGTCATCTGACTGTACATCAAACTGTACACCACATAAATAGACCATATCAAAGTGAGATTTGCCATGTGGAGCCACTGATTAAAAATGTTATTTTATACACACACAGAACCAGTGAAAAGTTTGGACACAGCAAGCCGGCAAAAAGGAACAAAGGAGACCGACAGAATGTTGCATCACATGAGCTGGTCACCTGGTCACCTAAAGCCAGCAGAAATGGTAGTGGAGGAGCTTGTGAGAGCAGAGTGTGAAAGAGAAGCGGGCAGTGAGAGGTCAGCATGTGCAGTGAGAGCTCAGTATGTGCAGTGAGAGCTCAGTATGTGCAGTGAGAGCTCAGTATGTGCAGTGAGAGCTCAGTATGTGCAGTGAGAGGTCAGCATGTGCAGTGAGAGCTCAGCATATATGTGGGAGCTCCTGCAGGACAGCTGGAAAAGCATCCCAGGAGGCCACCTCATGGAACTGAGGTAGAGGAGACAGTAGGGTCAGCCAGTGCCTGGAGCGATTGGGGTTAAGGGCCTTGGTCAGGGGCCCAGTGGTGGGATCATGCCAGCAAACTTCTTGTCCCAGCCCACAGAGCTGTCCCCACCCTCAACACTTTTTAAATACTTTTCTGGGTCAGTGCATAATCCCCATATACGTTTTTGATGTCTTCAAAATTATTCTAAAATTTAGAAAAATAGTTAGAGTAAACCTTTCTATGGGTAGGTGTGTCCATTTCACTGTATATTTGCACACACACACACACACACACAGATTTTTTTTTTTACTAATAAGCAATGAGTTTGTATTTTAACATATTTAGTGAGTAAATTTTAAGGTCATGTTCTGAAGTCAGCCTGCTAGTAATTTTTCTCTCTTCCTTCTTGTTTTTCATTCCCACAAATACAATGCAGAAAACACCCAGCATCCCTATACTAATGTTGCTTGGCCCCTATCAAAAAGATCCATATATGAATCAAATTAATAAAAAGTACGACCATATATAGCAAATATTTTACACTTTACATTTGCCAAAAGAGGTGTTACCAAGGAATAGCTTACAGTGACCTAAAATTTTCCCCGTATCATATTCGTGATTTACTTATGTCCTTTTTAAACAAACAAAAATATAAATAACTAATTTGCCAAATACTTTACATTTATACAAAGCAGCAGTCGAAGTTCTGCATGCTAAAAGTTATTTAAACATACTTTGAATGGGACGACCAAAGTTTTCACATATAACTGCAGCCAACAGGCTAACTGCTGATATTACAGCAATATGCGAGTTTGACACCCCTACACTGCGCAAAACTGACTAATTATCGGGCTGCCAATTATCCCAGCTGGCCTCAAAATTAAAATTTAACTAAAGAAGTTAGACTATTTTTTAAGAGAAAAGAGGATGAACAGACATAAACAGAGCATCACCTCCAGGAGGCGCTAGCGGGTTGGACAGCCGTTCTCACCAGAGCTGAGTGGGGGCCGCCGGGTGCGGAGGATGCGGTAGCTGCCCACTTCCAGCGACTGCGTCAGGTCCAGATCATGCAGGATAAGCAGGTAGCCTGAGGAAGTGGAGATGAGCATCTTGGAGCAGTCCGGCGTCAAGCGCATCCTCATCAGGTAGCGTGTGTGGAAGAACTTCTTATGGGGGCAGCCGTCCTCCGTAAATCTGGGGGGGGGGACAGAGAGCCGAGACACCGGGGAAGATTCATGACTTAGCATGCAAGACCATGCTAGATCTTTTTATTGAAATAACTGAAATGAAACTAGACACATTCTGTGACCTGAGATGTTCTTTGATTGATGAAGATCTCCAAACGCACCCATGTCTGAAAGATCTCCAAAGGCACCCATGTCTGAAAGATCTCCAAAGGCACCCATGTCTGAAAGATCTCCAAAGGCACCCATGTCTGAAAGATCTCCAAAGGCACCCCTGTCTGAAAGATCTCCAAAGGCACCCCTGTCTGAAAGATCTCCAAAGGCACCCATGTCTGAAAGATCTCCAAAGGCACCCATGTCTGAAAGATCTCCAAAGGCACCCATGTCTGAAAGATCTCCAAAGGCACCCATGTCTGAAAGATCTCCAAAGGCACCCATGTCTGAAAGATCTCCAAAGGCACCCATGTCTGAAAGATCTCCAAAGGCACCCATGTCTGAAAGATCTCCAAAGGCACCCATGTCTGAAAGATCTCCAAAGGCACCCATGTCTGAAAGATCTCCAAAGGCACCCATGTCTGAAAGATCTCCAAAGGCACCCATGTCTGAAAGATCTCCAAAGGCACCCATGTCTGAAAGATCTCCAAAGGCACCCATGTCTGAAAGATCTCCAAAGGCACCCCTGTCTGAAAGATCTCCAAAGGCACCCATGTCTGAAAGATCTCCAAAGGCACCCATGTCTGAAAGATCTCCAAAGGCACCCATGTCTGAAAGATCTCCAAAGGCACCCATGTCTGAAAGATCTCCAAAGGCACCCATGTCTGAAAGATCTCCAAAGGCACCCCTGTCTGAAAGATCTCCAAAGGCACCCATGTCTGAAAGATCTCCAAAGGCACCCATGTCTGAAAGATCTCCAAAGGCACCCATGTCTGAAAGATCTCCAAAGGCACCCATGTCTGAAAGATCTCCAAAGGCACCCATGTCTGAAAGATCTCCAAAGGCACCCATGTCTGAAAGATCTCCAAAGGCACCCATGTCTGAAAGATCTCCAAAGGCACCCATGTCTGAAAGATCTCCAAAGGCACCCATGTTTGAAGACGCTAATGTTTTTGTTTTGTGTTGAAGGCTAAAAATAAGTTAGCAAGAGTGTGGACATTTAAATAAATGGACTGGATCACCACTCATGACGATCAAACACGGTGCTGAGGTCACAAACTGGATACAAGATGGATAACCTCAGCAGCATTTTCATTATTAAAGAAGAACGCATTAATAGCTGGGGGACTGGAGGAGCAGCCCCATACGCACCTGTTAGTGTCCCAGGTGATGACGTTGCCGTCGAAGCCAGAGGTGACCAGGAGGCGTGTGTTGGTGTCGTACTCTATGTTCTTCACCCAGCTGGCGTGGCCATGCAGGGAGCACACCTTGCTGTTCAGCTTCCGCAGATCCCATAATGCAATGGTGGTGTCGTCAGAACAGGTGGCAAACAGCCTGTTGTCAAGAAACCTGGCATGCAGAGGCGTTAATGACATGAGGAGGAGGAAATAAGCTACTTCACTCCATCCATCCATCCATCTTCTATACCTGCTTGTCCTATGCAGTCATGAGCATCTGGAGCTTACTTGTAAATATTGTTTACTTTGAAGTCTATTACAGTTATTTTTATATATTGTTTACCTCCTCTCTCTGTAGCTATTGACTCTGCAGACAGTTGGCGACTTCTGCACACTGTGCCACAGCATGCGTTGTCCCAGCTCTGATTTTTACACGGCCTACCACTTCACTGCGCTGATAATTACCCATTCTTTTGCAAATATTTGTAGAAGCAGTCTGCATGTCTATGTGCTTGACTTTATACACCTGTGGCTATGGACGTGATTGTAACACCTGAATTCGATGATTTGGAGGGGTGTCACACACACACACACACACACACACAATATAAAGATATAAACATTTTCTTTATTTAAGCAGATGCTTCCATCCAAAGTGAAAGCGTTTCTTGAGAAAACAGGTCAGACAATCACAGGCTTTTAAAGGCGAGCTGTTCCTTTCTCAGAGGCCCAATGATGAACTCACTCTGTCAACCATGGGATTTGAACCAATGAACTTCCCATCACAGGGTAACACCCGAACACATTGAGCCACATGCTGCCCAATAAATAAATAGATATATTCTTTACTTCATATTATTTGTGAATGCAACGTAATCTCGTAAAACAATGAAAATAACTTTTGCATCTTGCAAACCTTAAGAGACTAAACTGGAATGGAGACGCTGCATGTTTATGAGCCATGTTTGTCATTTCAGAGATCAGGTGGCTAAACCATATGCTGCAGAGTCAGTCGGCTCTGCTCAGAAAGCTGCTTACCCAGAAAATGCAGACGAGCTACAGTTCAAACTACTGTTTGGCACCTGTCTGTAGTGCCACCTGACTGCTACCAGGTGACGTGTAACTATGGGGCATAACTGTCACCAATCAATGTGAGGAATTGGGGGGTTTACACTAATGAAAACAGGAGCCTGCAAACCACCACCTAAAAATGCACACATACAAAAACCGCCCCTCAGAGCAGTCAGCAGAAAAATCCATCTTAGCACAGAGAGGAATACCTCCCCACTTTACAAAACACATTAACCGTATTCATCCGACACCTGACTGACAAATAAACTGGAGCCAGTTAAACAGCTAACAGGACATGGAATAACAATCAGCTGTATCCTAATTAACTGCTTATGTTTAGTCATTCTAAATATTACCGTTAACCAAAAGCCTTAAGTGCTTATTGTTACACTAAAAAAACAAAGAAAAATGGAAGCCAAGCTGAGGTTTGATGAGGCTGTGGCTAACAGGCCAAGGTGAAGTCTAGTGGCGCTCACACTGACCTAATGTTGTTGACACAGTCTTCGTGGGCCTCCACCAGCGTCTTGATGTGCCTGGAGGACACCGGGTCGAAGAGAAGAACCTCCGTTTGCTCGCAGGCGACCGTCAACACGGATCTGACCGTAGGGGACAAAGACAGGCGGGCGAGGGGGGGGGGGTCACCGTTTCGGATGAGGCAAGCAGTACCCAATGGACAATAATTGGATCCACGTTTAAAGTGAACGAGTATTTTATGAACTGGAATTTCAGAGTAGGAGTGCATGCATACAGCAGTAGTCTACATTCATGACTGCAAACAAGGCAGCTGCAGCATGTGCATTGCTGGGATACCCTGGACCGCAGTGAATGGGGCACATGCAGACGGCAGCCGCTCTTACCCATCGGGCGAGTACTCCAAATTAAACACGGCCCCGTGTGTCTGGGTGCTCAGGTTAACGGAGTCCGTGGCTGGGCTCATCGAGCAGTACAAGCTGGTCATGGTCCTGAAGTTATCCCGAGCGGGGTCTACATGAAGTCCTCTCCCCAGCGTCCTCTTCCGTAGCCACTGGAAAACGCTGCACCCGATGCCGCTCCCCGATCCCCCGACGAGCTGCGCATCGTAAGCCTTTGCCGTGGAACTAAAGGCGGTGCGGCTATCGGGCGCCCCGTGTCTGCGTCGCGGAGCTGGTAATGGCTCCCGCTGATCGTCCCCGTCCCCGTCGCGGCCCTCCTCGGACTCCCCGCCGCTCGGCCCGTCCACCTGAGCCTCGTCGGCGTCTTCGCCGTCGCTCTGGCGGTCCGAGCTCATGGTGGCGACCCGCCCGCCGCTGCGCTCCGGCCCTGGGCTGCTCTCGATCGCAGTTGCCTTGTGCCGTTCGCCCCCCGCAGGCCCATCGGCGTCCTAGTGCGGATGAGCGGCGGTCGGACCTCGGTTCGCTCGCATTGTGCGGTAGCCACACGCAAGCCGGCGCTGGAAGAAAAGATGCACAAACTCCGGTTACAAAGTGACGAGTTTCCGCTTCCCTTTCGCCGTGCAGCTGTCAAAACAGTCCCGGCGTGCAGGCGGCCACCTTGACGACCAGAACCGCCTACATCCACTCGGAAATTTGTAACAGAAATTTAAATTTAAACTGCAGTAGTACTGTAATTGAAATAATGCCTTGATTAAAGGCGGCGATTCGGTTTGGTGCCGTAATCTTTTAAACCAACAACAACTGTTATATTTCCAAAGTTTTCTGAAGTTTAAAGAAAATATAACTATGACTTTGTTTCGGTAAGGTAATATATGGTTCTGTCCGTAATATAAAGTAAAATGAAATAAAGTTTAATCAAAACTAAAATTAAAATCTCGACATATGTTGTATGCGGTATATAATTAATAGTTATTAGTATTAACGAAAGAGTAATACAATATTTGATATTAACTGTGATAATGATGTAATGACTGTAGATCACGATCGAGAGATCTAGTTGCAGAACTAAAACTAGTGTGCTGTATTCTGTAATTACAATCGTGATGCTTCTGCCTGAACGTCGACACACGGAACACCTATATTAACACGGCTGTTCTTCAATTAGATGCCCAGTCCAACTCAAAACGTCTATATTTCACATATTTCTGCATTTTATATTAATCAAATATCTCTTCTATTTCACTATTAATCTTTTTCAGAATGAAGTGTATTATTGAATTAGATGACACTGAAAAGCATATGTGTATTATTTATTTGGTAAAAACATTTATGCAGTTCTACATCGCGTTCCGCATCATAAAAACTTTTAAAACTGACATGGGTGAATAATGTATATTTGGTCTTGCTCCATAGAATCCCTTGATTCAGTAAACAAATGTTTCAAGATTTTAGTAATACATGGATCACTTTTATATATGAATAGTTTTATATAAGTTACAGATCTGTATTTTATATTAAATATATCGTTTCTTTTCTTTTTTTTTTTTTTGCAATTTATCATGACTAAGCATGAAGCCTTTTCCGTGTGGTGTCTAGCTAATGTCCCACCCCCTTTTTGTGTTTATTTAAGCACCATTCCTTATGTTATTTCAGCACTCATCTGGGCTGATCGCAGACTTGCGGGGGCGCTTTCCTATCACCGATACCCATTTCATTGTGCCACAGATACAAAGTGCTTCTGCTGGGTCGTACCATGGCATCCATTTCGGCTGTTACCCGCTTTGACTTCCTGGTCATCGGCGGTGGATCTGGGGGGCTGGCCGGTGCCAGGAGAGCCGCGGAGCTCGGAGCCAAAACCGCCGTGATCGAGGGTAAAAAACTCGGGGGTACCTGCGTGAGTATATCCGTCGCTCATGAACACTTTATGCATAGTTTTACTTCCCTAGGAAGTTTTATTTCCCCCGGTCAGACACATCTAAATTTTGCAGATTCTTATTTTCATGTGTAGGAGAAAGTGCAGCGCCTGTTGAAGGTTAGGTTAAAGTGTGATGCGTTTTTCCCCTATTCATTCTGCACTAAATCCGCTTTTTAATGCTAAACAGGAACTTCCAGCTCTGATGATCCTTGTTAAGTCATTTCCTAAGTGAAGAGGGCATGACTGTCCAATCATATGCAATGCTGAATGTAGACCCATTGTTTGAGAAGTAACATATTTTATGTTTCCAAGTGGCTTGTATGTACATGAAAAGCAAGGTTTTACCAAAGCAGCATTACTGCATTTACATGCTATTTTTTTACGAGTGAAATACGAAATCGAACATAAATTTCATATTTGCTTTGATAATTAAATACTGAAGGCACAGTTCTTTTAAATGAATAAATATTATGCATTTCCACAGGTGTCTTGAGGTATATTGGCTTTGCCTTATGTGCTTATAAAAAGTAACACCCTTGTCTTTAAAACAAGGTCTCAGTTTGACTCACTTGGAAGTTTAATGAACAGAACCTGTGTTTAGAAACTCTGAATGGTAATGTATTCTGCTGTACAGTGTAAAAATATTCATTATAAAATATGAATTAATATATTTAAATATTATTAATAGTATCCAACTTTGTGTTGTCAATGTAATATTGTTAATATATCAAATAAATGGTGCGGTTGGCAGAACAGGTCACTTTTCTATTAAATATGCATATTTTGAGGTGATAATAATGGTCCTAATATATAAATTTGCCAATAAATTAATAATAACACTCTGTGTACAGTATGCTACTGAAATATTGCAAACTGAATATTGAAATGTAAGGTCAAGACTCCAGTATTGTTGTAAGTTCACTGGCCAGTTTTCAGCCATATAATTCTGAATACTAGAAACCCATAATTCTTATTTCAGCTTATAGAACATAGATGTAACTGCCATAATGGTTACAGGGTCGGACAAGTTACAGCAGGCATTGCCAGAATATAAGTAGTGTCAATGCTTTGCAGATTCCGGTCTATTGTACATGTGAACTGTACTCAAGGTAATCAAATTAGATAACGATAAATCACCTTGAATAAATAGCACAGTCATTTTAAGACTGTTTAACACCTTTTATTGTACTTTTTCAGGTCAATGTTGGGTGTGTCCCTAAAAAGGTGAGGTTTTCCGATACAATTAAACATCATTGTGATTGTAGAGTACTTATGACTATACTTGTATTTACATACGCAGCCATACATCATTAAGTTACCACTCCTTTTTGTGCGATATCAGTGGTGCTTTTTGTATTGAGTCAATGTATTGCAGGTTTGAGGGTGGCATCACCGTGAATCTGCATGCATGTGTGTGTGTGTTAGGTGATGTGGAACACAGCGGTGCATGCAGAGTATCTTCACGATCATGAGGACTACGGCTTCGAGGGAAGTCACACCAAGTTCAATTGGCAGTAAGTATTTCAAGTACCCTATAAGGCAGATTAATTAGTAGGAAACAGTATTCCACTGCCCCAAACTATCTAATTCAGAGACCAATTGATTCTTCTAAAAAGTTTCTAAAGCTTGTTACTTGGGAAACATACACAGTGAGTTTAAGAAGGGAATGGAGGCAGTGTGGAGTTGGGAATCTTCCAAATACATATGCTACTGTTTACATTAACCAGGTGTGTTTATTTTCATACAGGACCATCAAGAGTAAAAGGGATGCCTATGTAAAGAGACTGAATAACATCTACCAGAGTAATCTTGATAGGGTACGTCCAAGTTCTTATGTGTCCTTTGTAGTCTTCAAAGCAGAGGTGGGATTTGAAGCCCCAGTCTTGGAAATGTGTCTCAGAAAAAATACAATGTAGAAGTGTTGGTTGGTGTCCCTTCTGACTGAATGTAGGAGTGTTGGTTGGTGTCCCTTCCGACCGAATGTAGGAGTGTTGCTTGGTGTCCCTTCCGATCGAATGTAGGAGTGATGGTTGGTGTCCCTTCTGACTGAATGTAGGAGTGATGGTTGGTGTCACTTCCGACTGAATGTAGGAGTGTTGCTTGGTGTCCCTTCTGACTGAATGTAGGAGTGATGGTTGGTGTCCCTTCCGGCTGAATGTAGGAGTGTTGCTTGGTGTCCCTTCCGACTGAATGTAGGGGTGTTGGTTGGTGTCCCTTCCGACTGAATGTAGGAGTGTTGGTTGGTGTCCCTTCCGACTGAATGTAGGAGTGATGGTTGGTGTCACTTCTGACTGAATGTAGGAGTGTTGCTTGGTGTCACTTCTGACTGAATGTAGGAGTGATTGTTGGTGTCCCTTCTGACTGAATGTAGGAGTGTTGCTTGGTGTCACTTCTGACTGAATGTAGGAGTGATTGTTGGTGTCCCTTCTGACTGAATGTAGGAGTGTTGCTTGGTGTCCCTTCCGACTGAATGTAGGAGTGATGGTTGGTGTCCCTTCCGGCTGAATGCAGGAGTGTTGGTTGGTGTCCCTTCCAACTGAATGTAGGAGTGATGGTTGGTGTCACTTCCGACTGAATGTAGGAGTGATGGTTGGTGTCACTTCCGACTGAATGTAGGAGTGATGGTTGGTGTCACTTCCGACTGAATGTAGGAGTGTTGGTTGGTGTCCCTTCCGACTGAATGTAGGAATGTTGTTTGGTGTCCCTTCCGACTGAATGTAGGAGTGATGGTTGGTGTCACTTCCGACTGAATGTAGGAGTGTTGCTTGGTGTCCCTTCGAGCTGAATGTAGGAGTGATGGTTGGTGTCCCTTCCAGCTGAATGTAGGAGTGATGGTTGGTGTCACTTCCGACTGAATGTAGGAGTGTTGCTTGGTGTCCCTTCCGGCTGAATGTAGGAGTGATGCTTGGTATCACTTCTGACTGAATGTAGGAGTGTTGCTTGGCGTCCCTTCTGACTGAATGTAGGAGTGATGGTTGGTGTCCCTTCTGGCTGAATGCAGGAGTGTTGGTTGGTGTCCCTTCTGACTGAATGTTGGTGTCCATTGGTCCACTGATTCTATGAGTGTTTATGCTTTGCAGTCTCCCTAACAGTTCAGAACAGATGGAGTATATGTCATATGTCACATAACCAAAATTAATTTCCATAGCACAAGTATAATATTTTCTAAGCCAGTGTTTCCCAACCCAGTCCTCGGGGAACATAAGAACATAAGAAATTTACAAACGAAAGGAGGCCATTCGGCCCATCAAGCTCGTTTGGGGAGAACTTAACTAATAGCTCAGAGTTGTTAAAATCTTATCGAGCTCTGATTTAAAGGAACCCATGATTTTAGCTTCCGCTACACTAGCAGGAAGACTATTCCATACTCTAACTACACGCTGTGTAAAGAAGTGCTTCCTCAAATTTGTTTTAAAATGTTCTCCCGCTAATTTCCACTTATGGCCACAAGTTCTAGTATTTAGACTAATATTGAAACAGTCATTTGGCTGAACAGCATCCAGACCCGTTAGAATGAATCATATCCTCCCTTAGTCTCCTTTGCTCAAGGCTAAACAGATTCAGTTTCGCTAACCTCTCCTCATAAGACATTCCTCTAAGACCAGGAATCATTCTCGTAGCTCTTCGTTGCACCTTTTCTAAGGCAGCAATGTCCTTCTTGAGGTATGGTGACCAAACCTGCACACAGTATTCTAGGTGGGGTCTTACCAAGGAATTATATAAGTGTAACATCACCTCCCTTGACTTAAACTCCACACACCTAGAGATATAACCCAACATTCTGTTGGCCTTTTTTATTGCTTCCCCACACTGGCGAGAGTGGGACATGGAAGCATCAACATACATACCGAGATCTTTCTCGTAATCAGCTACCTTTATTTCAGTGGAACCCATAAAATATCTGTACTTTATATTTCTGCTCCCTGCATGGATTACCTTACATTTATCTGTGTTAAATTTCATCTGCCAAGTATCAGCCCATTCGCTAATTAAATCCAGATCCCTTTGAAGCCTCTCTGCTGCTAGATCAGTATCTGCTGCACCGCCCACCTTGGTGTCGTCTGCAAATTTAACCAATTTACTGTATGTATTTGTGTCAATATCATTAATGTAAATTAGGAACAATAGTGGTCCTAAAATTGAACCCTGCGGTACCCCAATATGAACGGAGGCCCACTGTGACATTGTGCCTCTAATAACTACTCACTGCTTCCTGTCAGTTAGCCAGTTTTCGATCCAAGCTGCCACAGTTCCTAAAATCCCTGCAGCTTTAAGCTTTAGCAAGAGCCGTTTGTGGGGGACAACATCAGAGGCCTTCTGGAAATCTAAGTAAATCACATCATAGGCCTTTTTGTGATCAATTTCACTTGTAGCTTCCTCAAAGAACTCAAGTAGATTCGTTAAGCAGGATCTACCTCTCCTAAATCCATGTTGGCTATCCTTTATAATGTTATTTGCATCTAGGTAATCTACCATTTTCACTTGAATTATAGCTTCCATTATTTTTCCAGTAATGCTAGTTAAACTGATTGGCCTATAGTTTGCTGGATTACTTCTATCCCCTTTTTTGAATATGGGTGTTATATTAGCATGCTTCCAATCTGATGGTACCCCACCTGCAGATAATGATTTCTGGAATATTAAAGTTAAAGGTTGGCTAATAATATCCCTCATCTCTTTTAAGACTATAGGTAAGATGCCATCAGGCCCCTGCGATTTATTTATTTTTAGTTTAGCTAGGCTTAGTATCACATCAACCTCAGTTATACATATATTGGTCATAGACGATGCTGTATTTGTATTAATTGGTGGTAAGTTACTTGTGTTCTCTACTGTGAACACCCGTGAAAAATAATCATTAAACTCATTTACTATATCAATTTCGTTATCAATTATAAGGCCCTTACTATCCTGCAAATTAGTGATTTCAGCTTTTAGAGCTCTCTTGGAGTTAAAATATTGGAAGAAACCTTTACTGTCATCCTTAGCCTCCAATGCAATTTTTCTTTCTACATCCCTCTTGGATAGCCTAATGTTATTTTTTAACTCTGCCTGTAGACTTAGATACTCCTGCTTAATTTTGAAATCATTAGTTATTTTCCAATTGTGGAACAGAGCCCTTTTCCTCCTGACTTTATTCTTAATTTCCTTAGTAAACCACCTTGGTTGTCATTTCCTAGATTTAGTTTTGCTGGAAACAGGTATGAAGTCCTCTTGCACTTGCAACAATGTGCTTTTAAAAAATTCCCATGCCTCTTCAACTGTTTTGCTATTTAACTCTGTCCAGTTTACAGTTTCTAAATTCTGTCTCATACCATTAAAGTTAGCCTTCCTAACATTGTATACTTTTAATTTCGACTTTGCTCTTCGGACACTGAAATTAACCTCAAATTTAACCATGTTATGATCACTACCGTACAATGGGTCTAAAACCTCTAATTTTCCAATCCTATCCTGGTTATTAGAGAAAACAAGATCAAGAAGGGCTTCTCCCCTGGTAGGTGTATTAACAAACTGAGTAAAAAAACAATCTTGTACTAATTGCACCATCTCAAGTTCATTTACAGAAGAGCCAGATGCTCTTCTATCCCCCTAAGTCACACTGTTACTCAGCGGAGGGGTGGGAGCTATCCCCCTAAATAACACTGTTACTCAGTGGAGTGGTGGGTGCTATCCCCCTAAGTCACACTGTTACTCAGCGGAGGGGTGGGAGCTATCCCCCTAAGTCATACTGTTACAGTGGAGGGGTGGGCGCTATCCCCCTAAGTTATACTGTTACAGTGGAGGGGTGGGAGCTATCCCCCTAAGTCATACTGTTACAGTGGAGGGGTGGGCGCTATCCCCCTAAGTCACACTGTTACTCAGCGGAGGGGTGGGAGCTATCCCCCTAAGTCACACTGTTACTCAGCGGAGGGGTGGGAGCTATCCCCCTAAGTCATACTGTTACAGTGGAGGGGTGGGCGCTATCCCCCTAAGTCATACTGTTACAGTGGAGGGGTATTCAAGATTAAGAACTTTTGAGGTTTGTAAGGTTATGGCCCATAGATTTCTTATTTGTAGGAGAAAGAAACAATGCAGATTATTCAATATGGATAAGATGACCAAAACAGAAGGAAATAGATTGAAGACCTTTATAGAAACGAGTGCATAACCCTTGACTGTCCACGTGTTTGCTCCCTCCCAGCTCCCAGCCAATCAGGAACTCCGAATACCTGATACAGGTGTGCTGGGAGCTGAGAGGAAGCAAAAACATGGACTGTCCAGTATTCCCGAAGGACTGGGTTGGGAAACACTGCTCTAAGCTACCGTATCGTCCCTCATATAGACAGTATTACATTTGATTTTGCCATTGAGAATGATGATTTACCAGACATTAGGAGCATATGAAGTTCTATATTAACCTGTAACAGTTGAGCTAAAACTGAATTATAGTACTGAAACGTATTAAACCAACGATTTCCAACTCTGTTTGGAATTCCATTTACTGAGTTTTTCATTCAGTTTAAGCATTTAATTATATTAATTGTTCCAATGCAATTAATTTAGAGTTACCTGTTTCAGACCTGAGCTTTTTAGTTAATTGAGAGCTGGAAAATAGTAAAAACTGAAATCTGTTATGTCTGTCTTTTAACAGTAATTTGTAAGCAGAAACTGTTGTAGCATTAATTAATATTCCTTTAGGTGTAATTAAACCATAATGAGAAAAGGAGGTGAGGTCCACACAGAGGCACAGTAGATAATGTTTTTACCAGATCATGTTGCAGGTTATTCTATAAAGGGTTTTATTATTGTGCTCAGTAAAAATGTACTGGTGTCCTGCAGGCTAAGATAGAGAGCATCCATGGCCACGCGGTGTTCACCAATGACGCCGAGCCCACAGTAATGGTGAATGGGAAACGTTACACAGCGCCTCACATTCTTATTGCCACTGGGGGGCGCCCTTCAATCGTCAGTGACAGCGAGGTCCCAGGTGAGAACTCTAGTTCAATCTCCCATCAAGTTCCCATCTCTTACTCATCAGGGCAGCTATTGAATGAGTACTTTTGAACTGACATTTGTTGTCCTAAAACAGGTTTAACAAACACATTGTCACTGAATCCCTTACTGTAAGTTTTTTTTTTTTATATATATATACAGGAGCAAACCTTGGTATCACCAGCGATGGCTTTTTCGAACTTGAGTCTCTGCCCAAGTAAGCTCGCGTTTCCACTACGTCTTCCTGTCTTTGGTGCCTCAGAGCTTATTTCCAGCCAGGGTCTCCTTATTTTAAATGAAAAGGGGTGGGAGCTATCCCCCTAAGTCATACTGTTACTCAGCAGAGGAGTGGGAGCTATCCCCCTAAGTCATACTGTTACTCAGCGGAGGAGTGGGAGCTATCCTCCTAAGTCATATTGTTACTCAGCGTAGGGGTGGGAGCTATCCCCCTAAGTCATACTGTTACTCAGCGGAGGAGTGGGAGCTATCCTCCTAAGTCATATTGTTACTCAGTGGAGGGGTGGGAGCTATCCCCCTAAGTCATACTGTTACTCAGCGTAGGGGTGGGAGCTATCCTCCTAAGTCATATTGTTACTCAGTGGAGGAGTGGGAGCTATCCCCCTAAGTCATACTGTTACTCAGCGGAGGAGTGGGAGCTATCCCCCTAAGTCATACTGTTACTCAGCGTAGGGGTGGGAGCTATCCCCCTAAGTCATACTGTTACTCAGCGGAGGAGTGGGAGCTATCCCCCTAAGTCATACTGTTACTCAGCGGAGGAGTGGAAGCTATCCTCCTAAGTCATATTGTTACTCAGCGGAGAAGTGGGAGCTATCCCCCTAAGTCATACTGTTACTCAGCGGAGGGGTGGGAGCTATCCCCCTAAGTCATACTGTTACTCAGCGGAGGAGTGGAAGCTATCCTCCTAAGTCATATTGTTACTCAGCGGAGGAGTGGAAGCTATCCTCCTAAGTCATATTGTTACTCAGCGGAGGAGTGGGAGCTATCCCCCTAAGTCATACTGTTACTCAGCGGAGGGGTGGGAGCTATCCCCCTAAGTCATACTGTTACTCAGCGGAGGAGTGGAAGCTATCCTCCTAAGTCATATTGTTACTCAGCGGAGGAGTGGAAGCTATCCCCCTAAGTCATATTGTTACTCAGCGGAGGAGTGGGAGCTATCCCCCTAAGTCATACTGTTACTCAGCGGAGGGGTGGGAGCTATCCCCCTAAGTCATACTGTTACTCAGCGGAGGAGTGGGAGATTTTTTTTAACATAGTCATTATTGTGGTGTGTTGAGGAACAGGTATATACCTGCCATCTCAGTCAGTCTTCAAAATGTATGTGCGTCCCTGTTAAAGCCGCAGCGTCATTGTGGGGGCAGGCTACATTGCAGTGGAGATGGCTGGCATTCTCTCCACGTTGGGGTCCAAGACCTCCCTCATCATTCGGCACAGCGAGGTGAGCTTGGCTGACTTGTATGAACACATGATTTGCCCAGCAAGGGTGGTTCAGAAGTGTTTCAGTAGCATAATTACCTGCTAGATTAAGACACCAGCATTAATGATACGCCTGTCGTCAACAACATCTCCTGAAACTAGGTGCTGTGATGTGATGATATGCTATTACCCACTCATGTTGATTTAGGAAAACACCATTTACTGTTGTCAATTTTACATTATTATTTTTACATTATTTCCAGCCAGGTACATTAGTATTACATTATACTAAATTAAGAAACCATATAGTACTACTGATTTCTGGTAGTAAGCTAATCCCCACCTTTTTTCTAGGTATTAAGGAACTTCGATTCCTTGATTAGCTCCAATTGCACCAAAGAATTACAAAATTCCGGCATTGAATTGTGGAAGTACTCTCAGGTAATGCCGATTTCATTATTGTGTAAATCTCATTATTGTGTAAACCCTGGCTGGGACTTTTTCAGCTTTGTTAGTAAAAAGACCTTGATAGTAAAAAAAACCTTGTATTTCTTAATCTTGTTATTCTGAAATCAAGGTCAGCCCCTAAAGCACTAAGCCCTTTGACTAGAAAGAGAGGAAAATAGTTGACAATTGGAGTGAAATAGTATAAAGCTGTTATGTCAGTCCCACACAAATGCCTTTTGAACAATACTTGACTTTGTTTTGTTTATTATTATAGTATGTATATTAGGGTAATGATTCTCAGTATGAAGAAACATTTCTCAATGCCCAGGTAAGATCAGTGAAAAAGACGGCGACTGGACTGGAGGTCACACTGGTCACTAAAGACCTAGAGAAGAATGAAGAGAAAACGAGCACCATCTCTGAGGTGGACTGTCTGCTGTGGGCCATTGGCCGTGAGCCGAACATTGAGGGGCTCAACCTGGAGAAGTTGGTAAGGACCACAGTGAACAAACAGGAATGTTTCTGGGATCCAGAATGATGCAGCATGAGGCCCAAGGAAGAGCAGTTAGTCTCATAAATATCACACCATGAACATGATTAAACTACCTTTGTATCACACAACTTTGGCAGAATAGCCACCTCGTCTGTGGGCCCTTGAGCGAGGCCCTTAACCCCCAACTCCATGGGCCCCACTGCATGTGTGTCTGTGTGCCATGAAGGGCAAGATGGGGTAGATGAAAAGAGAACTTTCCCTCATGGGATCAGTAAAGTGCCATTATTTATTTATTTTATTTATCTTGTTCTAAGCAACAATATTCTTGAAACAGGACGATTCACTGTGCTTCTTTATGTATTTCCTCCCATGGTCCAAACACTTTGCTGTTAGGAGAACTGGTGTCTGTAAATTGCCCATAATGATTCCTTTGGCGGCCGGGGGGCCACCTGCCCTAAGGCTTGCTGCAGCTTTACTGTGATCCTATACTGAGTGATGGAAAAATTGACAGAAGTCCCTGCTGAAAGCCTGGATTGAAAGCAGTTTAAAGCAGTTGTTGTGCCTCCTGGTTCCTCCAGTGCTGCATACAGTTACTTTGCCATGGAAACACGGTAGATGTCTTTGCAAACCACTGCTGTTATTGTGCTTCAGTTTGGTACTGATGGACATTATTATAGTAGGCATGTGTGCTCCTTACACATCGCTCCCCACGCTCATTTCTGATGATGTATTACCTCCCCACATTATAGTAGGCATGTGTGCTCCTTACACATCGCTCCCCATGCTCATTTCTGATGATGTATTACCTCTCCCACATTGTTGTTTATTACTGATAGATTCACCCCCGCTCCTCCTACCCCAGGGCGTGAAACAGGACCAGAGGAAGCACATTGTGGCGGATGAGTTCCAGAACACCAGCCGACCGGGCATCTATGCGCTGGGGGACGTCTGTGGCAAGGCCCTGCTGACTCCTGGTACGTGGGACGAGGGGGGGGTCCACCTACACCAGACCGTGTGGGAAGTGTGGAGGTGTGTCATCATGCCAAGATATTAAAAATGCAGAAGTCTGCCTTTGCTTATACTGATGTTTTGTCCTGAATTAACTTAGCCTTGCTCAAATTCCTGTTGTGGTTTATCTTGAAGTACTCAGTGATGTTGAAATGAGAGCTCTGTGCAGCACAATGTTCCAAATAGGCTCGGGCAGTATGATGGTACTATGGTATACCCTAGTATTTAGAATCCCAAAGGTATTATTTTATATACCATGAAAAACAGACGCTCTCCTTTCTATGACACTGAGATGGAGATGCTATATGGGGGCTACGTTAGTGGTGACTTGGAGCCTCGCTTCTGCAAAAAAAAGATAAGTCAAAGAATAACGCGCATGCGTGGCTTAATGACACAAAAACAAAATGCGGTCCATGCAGTTGGAGCATGTGTGCCATATGTAGCGTATGCTGTTGGAGCATGCGTGCCATATGTAGCGTATGCTGTTGGAGCATGCGTGCCATATGTAGCGTATGCTGTTGGAGCATGCGTGCCATACGCAGCGTATGCTGTTGGATCATGCGTGCCATACGCAGCGTATGCTGTTGGAGCATGCGTGCCATGCGCAGCGTATGCGGTTGGAGCATGCGTGCCATGCGCAGCGTATGCTGTTGGAGCATGCGTGCCATATGTAGCGTATGCTGTTGGAGCATGCGTGCCATATGTAGCGTATGCTGTTGGAGCATGCGTGCCATGCGCAGCGTATGCTGTTGGAGCATGCGTGCCATGCGCAGCGTATGCTGTTGGAGCATGCGTGCCATGCGCAGCGTATGCGGTTGGAGCATGCGTGCCATACGCAGCGTATGCTGTTGGAGCATGCGTGCCATGCGCAGCGTATGCTGTTGGAGCATGCGTGCCATGCGCAGCGTATGCTGTTGGAGCATGCGTGCCATACGCAGCGTATGCTGTTGGATCATGCGTGCCATACGCAGCGTATGCTGTTGGATCATGCGTGCCATGCGCAGCGTATGCTGTTGGAGCATGCGTGCCATGCGCAGCGTATGCTGTTGGAGCATGCGTGCCATACGCAGATCTGGCAGTGACAGTGCTGTCAGTAACAAAGGCTGAACATTTTAACTGTTCAGCAAGGACTTGTCTACTTCTTTCACTTTCACACCGATGAGCACGTATAGGCTATCCTTGATTCCGGAGCTTACAGTGATCTACAAGATTTTTTATTTATTTATTTATTTATTAATTAAATACTGTCATATACCATATACTGGGGTGAAATAGTTAGATGGCATGATGGTATAAAATTACACACCACCAAAGCCTACTGCAAAGTTGAATTAAAAATATTTACATATGCCATACGCAATAGCGGAGGAGGTGGGGGGGGCAGAGGGCCACCCGCCCCTGGAGCCGATCACAACAGGGGGACCCACTACAAAATTTACTCTTCTCATAATAGACAATCCTGCAAAATCCTTTTATTCACCAAGTATGAAAAGTATGAGGAATTTATTCATGTGTCTCGGCATAAACATACAATCAAGGCAGACAAAAGTCAACAGACAAAAAAATGCAGGTAGAAATAAAGCAAAATAAAAAAAAAAAAAAACATGGAGACATATAGTTAATGGTGAGGCAGCCGGAGTGCAAACTTTAGGGTTTTTGCAAAAAAAAAAAAAAAAAAACGTTTTTCACATTTTCCTACAATTAGATCTTCTGAGATTATATTTTAAAATTCCAAGAATTTTTAAACCTTGTCTGTCAGGTCAAAAATCTTCCCGCTGTGCCCACAGCCTGCCCTTCGCTCCTGTTCTTCTGTTTGTTATGGTCAGTACAAGCATGTAAGCCGAAATGCAGAACTAGATCACAGCTGGCAGTTAATGTTTTCTTTCCCTGCCTGGCAGTTGCCATTGCTGCAGGTAGGAAATTGGCTCACCGGCTCTTTGAGGGCAAACAGGATTCGAAGCTGGAGTACCGTAACATACCCACGGTTGTGTTTAGTCACCCGCCCATCGGCACCGTCGGCCTCACCGAAGGTGAGTTGCTTCATCGTTTTAGCGACACCCACTCTAGTAATTACATTAGATGTGCATTACAGTGATTGCATTTAACAGAAATGGATATGGGCTTCTGAATGTGGAGGTGCTTAGCATGCTTATGTTAGCATTACCTTCCATAAGTTGCAGGCTGCAAATGGTTAAGTGTATAAACAGTTATTAAAAAAATAGCATCTGGCGGAAAGATCTGCATTGGCAATACGAGCATTTAACACAACAGCCTTCAGCCTACAGGGTATCACATGACTTGTGTCTTGCAGCGGAGGCCATTAAGGCTCACGGGAAGGAGAACGTAAAGATATACACAACTGCGTTCACTCCCATGTACTACGCCATGACAGCACGGAAGTCTCAGTGTGTCATGAAGCTGGTGTGTGTGGGCAGGGAGGAGAAGGTGAGAGGCCTGCACTGTACACTGCATCCTGTATGCCCTAGTTTCTTGGCTATTCTAAGGAGATGGTGCATGTTCTGCCTCACTAATATGGGGTTTGACTCATTCTGCCCATGATGGAAGGTCACTGGTTCAGATCTCGTGGTGGGCAGTGATCATATCACCATTGACCCTTAACCCCAGTGAGTTTAGGGACAGGCTAACCTTGCTTCGTGATCCACAATTTTGTCACTTTGGACAAAAGTATCTGCCGGTGAAGTAAATGTAAATTAGGTCAGACTAGGCTAGGCTTACTGCACACACTAACCCTTTAAAAATGTCACGGTTCAGAACTGACCTCTGTGCCCTTCCCACGTGACACGCAGGTGGTGGGGCTTCACATGCAGGGCCCAGGCTGTGACGAGATGCTGCAGGGTTTCGCGGTGGCGGTGCAGATGGGTGCCACCAAGGCCGACTTTGACAGGACCGTGGCCATCCACCCCACCTCTGCGGAGGAGCTGGTCACCATGCGCTAGCCCTCCACCCACCTCTCACCATCCCTGGGGAGCCAGTGTACCTTTTGACCAAAGTGGATGAATGACTGGCTTTCCCACATACCAGCTGCATCATGTTTTCATTACTGATTAAACTTGAAGTTACAGTTTTATGTGCTTCCTGTCTTTTACAGCAATTCAGATCTATGGTAACAGTACAGCTCAAACTGGCACTATATTCTGCTGATCCAAATCTGAATTCACTATCATTCCAAATTACTGGAAAATCGATGCTATATTTCATCTAACCGTTGACTTAACTAATGTTCTGCCCAGATTGAAGTGGTCATTATTGCAATATCAGTAAATGAATTTCAAGAGCAACACTGACACCCAGTAAAAAAAGAGTTTTAATTCTAACACATATGTCCTGTATCAGTGTTTACTGCCAACTTTAAGAATGTATATGGTTAGAAACATCCAGTGCACTGAGTCCTGCAAAGAGCAATTTCCACTGAGACGGAGTGATACAGTATATTTATTAAAAGTCCTGCCAGTGAGGGGTCACAGCATGTCTCGAGAGCCAGGTTTAGCATTGTCCTTCATCATGCTGCTGTAGACCATCTTATAAACTCCTAGAACGTCTCTAGCAGAGGGCCGTTGGGTTGGATCCTCCTGTTTGCATCGGCTGTGGATCTCGAAGAGCTGGAAATGGGCCACGTCGGCTCCTGGCACCTTTCCCAGCAGGAATCGCGCCACATCGGGGATCTTCCACACGTCGGTCTTCTCATCGTAGCTGGGCATGAGCTCGTCGGAGAAGAGCTGGACCTCGGTGTGGGGCCACAGCTGCTCAGGGGCCACAAAGTCGCCGCCCAGCTCCCGGCGGCCGCACTTCACCAGCACGCCGCGCTGCCGGTCAACCTCCGGAAGCGCATCCAGGTCATTGGCCACCAGGTGGAAGTCAGTGGTGAGCAGAAACTGGGAGAGTGTTTTCTCCAGGCTGCTGGAGTCGCACATGACGCGGGTGCCCACAGGGCTGCTGTGAAGGAAGCGCAGCACAGAGACGTAGTCCAGGGCCAGGCGCAGCCGCGTCTGCCAGGTGTCCATGACCTGGTACTTCTTCTGGCCCAGCACTGCATTCAGGTTAAGCAAGGAACCCAAAGGCTGATACTCAGTGACAAAGTTGTGGTCTTCTGGGCAGAAGCCCACTAACAGCACCACATGCGGTCCCTGCAGGGCTTTTAGCATGGTCAGGCCATGCAGGAAGTCTTCACGGTACTCTTGGTTTGACAGCTGGGACAGCGCTACCTTGTGGCCCTTCCATTCTGACAGATAGACCTGTAATGGAAAAATAAGCTTGTCACTGGGCAGAAAATACCAGATTTCCAAAGAAATGTAGTACAGGATGCCCCCAGGTTATGAATGAGATCTAGTGCCTAAGTCTGTCTTTAAGTCAGATTTATAGGCAAGTCAGAAAAATAATACTGCACATAATTTATTATTAGTGTATAAAGTACATGCGGTATGGTACCTTGAGCCGACAAACTGCTGAAGCCATGCAATGTTTTCATGAGCGTCACAAAGTCATGCATGCGTTGATTGCTAGTAGCCATTGTATTTAAATGTTTAATATAATAGTCAGTTCATAAGTACAAGTTGTTCGTAAGTAGGGCTGTCACAATCAAGTCACGATATAATCGTGATTATATGGCGCATGCACAATCATCACCAGGGCTTTAGATGACGGGTGAAACATTTGTGAAACAGGACTTGTGAAAAGAAATTTAGCTGTTTACAGCCACTGAATAATGAACCTGGATGAGCACGAGTCTTCGGAAGAAAGCTGCCTTTACATTTTAATTTTAACAAAGACCTACACACATTAGCAAATACAGTGGTACCTCAGAACTTGAAATTTATCCGTTCAGAACTCCGGATCGAATCCTAAAAAGTTTGAGTTCTGATCGACTTTTCCCCATAAGAAATAATGGGAAACCAATTAATTGGTTCCCGGCCCCAAAAAAATTACATTGAAATATGTTTTTTTTAGCATTTAAAGACAAAATGAACCGTATAAAACAAGAAAAGCATATACTGCACTATACACATCTAAGCACATTTATCAAAACAGTCATTTTTAAAGTAAGAAAATACATGTATCCAAACAACGTGTCCTGCCCCGATTGTCCGCTACTTCCGTGTGCCACACCCCCTTGTTAACCCAGTGTGGAATCCCAGTGTGATCAGCTGTTTCTGGTTGTTGTCATTAGCCCTCTGTATTTAGTCCGCGTTTCAGTTTGTTTCCCCAGTCCGGTTATTGTATTGTCCGTCTGCGTTTTGCCTGCCTTACCTGTAATTAAACCCCCGTATTCCCCGATACCCTGATGTCTGCGCCTTTGTCTCCGTTCCGTCCCCGCTGGGCACGACAATATTAGAATTAAATGTATTAATGGTTTATTATTAATATTAAAATAATAAGAAATCTTTATTTTTTTATTTATTTTATTATATAACAATAATTACTGTTACTGTCTATCATTGTCTAAATGTCTTTTACTGTCTAAATATATGTATTCAGCTAGTGTAAACATGCAAGATGCTACCACAGCGAATGCGAGGCTGAGACTGAAGCGTTACCCTTTGTTTCTGCTGAGAGACGTGCTGCGTAACTTTCACGGTTTGACTTCTGAGATTTAGATCGAGCTCTAGGTAATTTTTTTTCGAACTGGTTGGTTCGACTTTAAAGAAATTAGAGTTTTAATGAGTTCAAGAACTGAGGTACCACTGTACTCTCATGTGATTTATACAAATCAGAATCTGAAAAACCTTAGAGATCCCTGAAGGAAATTATTTCATGGTATAAACTATAAATAAGGTGTAAACCACTGCTCACAAGCCGTTTCCCGCCTGACACATTATAATTCCGCGCTACAGGATGAGTCCGACCTGCTTGACAGCCCCCTGGCCAATCATCTTCAGCTTGCGCACCTCCCGACGCACTTCCGGGCACTGCAGCCAGGGGGAGCAGTTCTTCATAATGCCCATCTTAAATTGGCCAGGTGGGCAGGCGCCATGTGGAAATGCATGGGGTCCGCTGCTCTGGTTTAAGAAGTCTATGTACAGGTAGATGAGGAAATTGGCAAACAGCAGGGCCCCCAGGCACACCAGTACGATGGGCAAGCTGCGGCTGGTACTGCTGATGCCCTTTGTCATGGTGGCATCTTTGCCTGTATATCCACAGAATACATGTCAAACACCTACATACCTTGCATTCATTACAGTTACACAACTGAAGCATTTCAGTAACGAGAGACATCATTACAGGGCTAGGAGGCAGGTATGAAACAGTTAATATACAGAAATTCCGATCAAAATGGGCCCTGGGGTGGATTACTATGAGAGTACTGTACGGGAGATTTCTAACCGAAATAATAATACTCTTCCGTCTGTGAAAGAAGATTACATTAAAGTGGGATATTCACTATATTACCTACAACCATAGGAATATTTGACACGTAACATCCATTCTAAAAACGGGACTTACTAAAATCTGTGCAGAATACTTACTCCATGTCTAACCGGTATTCCAGCTGTCTGACCAATTCCAGCTGACCAGTTGAGAACTGCAAATCTGGGATCTCTATCCATTTATCTTATTCGCGAATTATTCTCAAAATACTTTATAATACTACAGTAAAAGGTCATAGTTATGCTGTGCCCTATTTTTCCATAAGCAGATTCTTACCTTCACACCCGTGCTTTATGAAACTGTACAACCTTCTTTACTTGTTTTGGTGGTAAAGTTATATTTGCAAGATACAGCGGACGCCTGAGAGTCACATTTGACCCGGAACCACTGTCGGTTACCATAGAATAAATGGACCATTGTTGCGTTCTTAGCAACAAGTACTTAAATATTATCTACCGCCATCTACTGGTCATTATACAACATGCATGCATTTTTCCATACACCGATGTTGACCGAGTGAAGCGTTTTAAGAGGCACGCAAAGAAATGCCACGGGAACCTATTGTATACCTTTCCTAACACCCGTAATAAAACTCATTTGGAGTGGTCCTAAAAGAACCGTACTACTTTCAGTGCTACGGATTATGCTTTTACTTGAATTGCATCTCAGTTTTTGTGCATTAACAATGTACATGATGTGCAAATTATTTGATTGGCCACAACAGTGTCATGATTTATTAATGACAGTCGTTAAAGGACTCAGTTTCAGCAGGATGAATCATGTAATTAAATTATTTTCAAGTAGTTCTAAAAAAAACAAATACAAATTCAACAAAAAAATTGAATAACTTCACAGTGTTTACACGAACAGTCAGCTGAAATATAAAATCTTGGTTTAAATAACAATACATATTCACAAACATGGTAAATAGAAAGCATCACAATAATATTGGGCCCAAGTTACCATGGCAGTTTTACCCTTTGGGCGAAGAGTTTGAGGAAACATTGGCCCACATCCAGTACAAACACAACAATCATAGAAAGTCATTTTCATTTTTGTTTTCAAAGGCTTCAAGTAAAGGGGAAACCATTCGGTTAAAATACATATATATAAAAATAATTCAGATCTAAGAATTCAAAAACAAAGGCAATTAAATTTCTCCTAAAAAGGCAGAATGGTAGATGACTGTAACAGCCCAGAAGGAAATCTCCTTCTCAGAGTCTGAAACTCACAGTTAATGAGGGTGCAGAAATGTTTCACTGTAAGGCAATACTATCCTCACCACAATCAACCACATAGCATACAGTAATAAAATGGCCTTGTCAACATTCTAGAAATATCCAGAACCCATGGCGACCCGAAACGTGAGGCTTCTCTTTCAAGAAGCAACCAGGTCTGAGGAAAGATAAAGAAGCCAAGATCATTTTTATAAAATGTAAACTATGTTAGAGTTGACAACAAATAATTATGTGTACCATGATAATATAAAAATGCTGTATTGCATGGCAGTGGTTCTCTAACTTTTTTCACCTCAGCGTTAGGCGGGGGTCTCGAGGGGGTGTCACAGTACTATCACTCATTTGCACTTCATGTCAGTCACATCACATCACCATGTGGGTAAATTAAGCTTGCCGGAGTGGGCGCCCTGATTGTAGTTTGTGAACTAGGCAGGCTATCACTGAAAAGTACGAGATGGGCGGTGGGGGACCTCAGGTTGCCCCACAGGAACCCTGGGGTGGGGGGACCGGGGGAATCTATCAAACAGCACAGAGAATTTCTTAATAATGTGAGAATTTCTTAATAATGATGACAGTTGATTCTGTATAGTGTTTTTTTGGGGGGAGAGGGGGTGAGGGGCAGAAGATAAACACACATTTTTCTGTTGGTGGTGTGGGGGGGTTACCCTACAAGCTAGAACACTCACTGGCTGCGCACTACCATTATCACCGATGCTTAAATACACTGACATCTTACACGGACCACTAGAGGGCACCATAGTTTGAGAACCACTGCTGTCCTGTGGCCCCTTCCTGGGAGTGAGGCCATAGCTAATTCTCAAGGTAACAGTCAGAAATACAGCTAGCAAGGTGAGAGTCAAAATGCCAACATATGCCATTAAATGACTGTTGACAGAAAAAACTATTCCCTCATTTGATGAAAAATCATCTTAATGATAAATAAAGAATTGAGTGGGATCTCAAGCTCTAGAAGGCCTCAGAGCAGATATCATTGATCATGTCATGATGCTGAAAAAGAAGTAATTGTGGTTTTTAATGAAGGTTATGTTTCCCAATGGCAGCCCTTTCCATGACAAATAAAATTTCACTAATAGCCGCCTATCACGTTGCCATTTTTTGGCAACAGAAAAGTCCACCCCTTACTTCATTTACCCAGGTGGTTTGATGTAAATGATATAAAAGCTACCGCAAGTTTTTTTTTGTTTTTGTTTTTTCCAAAAAACCCTATTATTTATTAAAGGCAATTCAATTTACGTACTTTACAGATAAGGATCCCTGTAATCTTCAGTTATGATGGTGGATTAGCTGGAAAGCTTCATTAACTGACCTTCCCCTGGCAATGGATTCTACAGTTGCTTTTCTTTAAAATTTTTCTTTAGGAAATGAGCATGTGACCCCCTCCATGTTTGTCTTTGTATGTCTGGAAACCTCGACTATCACAGTCCCAGCAGTAAGTGGAAAATGTTGATGCTACAGAGACTTGGGGGACGTGTGATTAGGATAAGAGCTCCTCAGGGTCCGACTGTCCACTACCACACAATAACCCTGAAGCACTTCTGTGAACTGGTCAACAACGTTCTTCCATACTCCAAAACGTGCACCACAGCACTCAAACACCCCTTCCACCTTCAGCATCAAAGATCTCCTCAACCATTTTGAACCTGGGTGTTTCCCAGGAATCCAGACTAAAAATCCATAATTTAATACTTGGGGGGGGGGGGTCTTAAAAACATTAAATCCTGGGTGACACCGAGGGACAAGATATACACTGACAATAAGCATCCTCTGGACCGTCTGGCAGCACTCAGTCCCCGTCAGAGCCCCCGCGGAGGTAGGGCTCGTCTTGTGTCAGGAGTCCATCTGCGCTCTCCAAGTAGGCGCCGCCGTTCTCGGTGCTGCCCACCCCGCCGCCGCTGCCCAGGAAGGTGCCCACTGCCCGCCCCTGTCGTGCGTGCCCCACCGCGTCGCTGAACACTTTGTTGATCTGCTCCTCTGATGGCATCCACCAGTCCAGGTTCGAGGCACAGTGCATTCGGATGAACTCTGTGATGGAAGAGGGGACACAGTGGACCCCAGTTCAGTCAGACGCAGCCAATCCAGGCATCACTCCAATAGAAGGGCAAAACCATTGGAGTACCAAGAATGTGCTTTCCATGTAAATCAAGACCATATCATTTGGCCTCAGATAAACAATAAATTTATTAACAAAATATTTTAATATCTATCAATTTTAAACTTATTTGTATCCCATGCAGGGCTGTGGGAAGTCTGAAGATTATATCAGGGGACACCTTGCCGAGTCAACCGCAAGACAACACCTCTACTAACATTCAGGTGTCTATGGCACTTTTCCAGTGCCACGGAGATCCGAGCCGCACTCGAGCCGTAACCATGCTGACATGATAGTTTGACCAAACTGAGCTGGTTGCGTTGCCACCATCTGATTGGTCGAAATGCAAGAAGGTACAGATGTTCTCTGTATGGCTTATCTAAAGGAAAAGGGCACATTCTATACATTATCCATTATTAGAAGTATTGACACATTGTGATGTACTGATGCATTCATGATAATTTCCAACCTCCTACATAAAAAAGTGCTATAGAACAACTAAACGGAATGAATTTGTAGTGCAGATTTACGCAAGCGAATGCTAATTTTGCTGGTGTTTCAGGCAAACATGGCGATTCTCACAGACGTGCTAGCAGAAATGAGCACACAGTTTAACAGATTCACTCTTTACTTATGCTCAGCATGTACTACACTACAGTTACTATAACTGCTTTGGAGGTGAACGTCTGGCCATACATTTATAATTATGCATATGATGTATGACTATGTGTTGTGCTTTGGATGGGCTGTATCTGAAGTTAATATGTAAATTTCTCTGGTCTGCTGGACCAGGGAGCAGAGAGGGGACAAAAATGTGGACCCTCTGTGAGTCTCTGAGGACCAGGAAACACTGTTCTAGTTAGACCATAACTGAGAGCTCCCCAGCGTAGCACAGGACAATGTACCATGGAACAGGGGAACATGTATGATATTATCTTGTGTGGTTCCCTGGATGCGAGATACCTGAACATAGACCATATAGAATGTGACTTTATGTGGTGCCCCTGGACAGACCATATCCGAGCCCCAAAGCAGACAGTACACCATAAGAGACAGACCATGGATCAGTACCTCGCAGGCAGGTCACTTTGACGGGGTTGAGCGGCCGCCTCTCTGGTCCGGCCTCTCCCGTCTGCACTGAGCGCTTGCGCTTGCCCAGGCCGCACGAGTACTTGAGCTCGTCGGTGGTGAAGACGAAGCGGATCAGGTGGCGCAGCAGCCGGCGCCCGTCCTTCTTGGAGGAGTTGACGGCCTCGTCCCACTGCTTGCTGGTGATGAAGACTGGGTAGTTCCCCAGGAGCTGCTTGCTGCCCTAGGGGAGAGAGGATGGAATGCCGGAGTTGCCATGGTGATAAAGACAATGACAACACAGATGGTGACACAAGAACCATGAGCTAAATGAATGTGCTCATCTCTCATATCCTCCTGGAGAGCAAATCCACTGTCCTATTATTTAAATCATTAACTTGTTATAATTTCAACACATTAATCTTTTTACGCTTTTACAGTTTTCAACCCCCATTTTCTGCACTTTACTAAAGGCTTCTGCTGGTGCAGATGTTTAGAAACTCATCAGTCACATCCTGAGTTTCAGCTACAAACCTGGGGCTCATTTAAAAAAAAGAAATCGCTCAGAGTGTCCAGGATTAAGGTGTCTGGGGACTGGAATCTGCCACCTCAGCATCAGGGATGCGTGATTAATCCTTAGGCTGTGATGTACCATTTGTATGCCTGCCACTCCTCTGGGTTTGGAATGAAGAGCTAATCTGGTTTTCATGCTAATCCTTTATCGACAAGCGAGGCTGCGGTTCATGCTATTAGTACAGCTTCATGCTGTCTGGAGGACGAGTGGCTCCGTGCTCTTTTCTGCACGTCTTTAAAAAACGAGTGAAACAAGCAGCTGTGACAGCCTCTGCGGGGTCGGCCTGGTCTGCGAGGCTGTTTCTACTGTATCTGCATTATGAAAATCCACTGCAAAGGCATGCTTTGGCTGCAAGGCGTCAACACGGGGGATATCGTGAGAAAGTCTGGGTATGTGACACTGTGGCTGTGACCGCCCCCCAAACCCCATCCATCACAGCCCCAAAGTTTTGCCGCTGAAGCACGACTTGCCACTTCCTCTTCTGATGGGTGACTATTGAGGCGCTGGCTGAAAACCCCGACATCTCAAGATTCAGAAAGTCAAGCTGTCCTGCACCAGAACCTGCAGTGCTGAATGAGATAGGAGTTCATGGCTCTCCTGTATGTAAACTCCTGTCAAAGTCATTTTTCTTCAAGCTTCAATGAAATCTGTTTCATTAAAATCTGTAATAAATTTCAATAAACTCTATTTTTAGAATGGGGTGAAAACGAAATGTAAATACGTTTTGTAAGGAATCGCAATTTTGAGATCATGCCACAAATTTTCAATCAGAGTCAGATCCGGGCTCTGGCTAGGCCACTGCAAAACCTGGATCTTCTTTTTGTCAAACCATGCTTTGGTTACTTTTGCGCAGTGTTTCGGGTCATTGTCCTGCTGAAAGTGGTAACGTCGTCCAAGTCCCAATTTGATGGCTGTCATTTGAAGGTTTTCTTCCAAAATCTGGATATACTTCTTACTATCCATTCTGTATTCAATACGGACAAGGGACACAGTGCCTGGCCTAGAGAAGCGGCCCCAAAGCATGACGCTCCCCCACCATGCGTGATGGTAGGTATGCTGTTTGGCAGATCATTGGCAGTCCCTTCCATCCACCAGACAAACGTCTTTGTAAAATAAACATTTTTAAATATTTATAAAATAGAATTACTGTTGACTGTGTAAGCTGCCATGTTGAAATGACATTACAGGGGAAACTCGGACAACAAAATTCTGTCCGACATCAACATCATAAAAGAGGCGTGTTTCTGAAGGGAAGTGATGTTTTTCGTGACGTTTTCATCCGAGTTCCGACTCGGAGAGAGATAATCGAATGCAGGATGAGGCTAAGGAGCTTGGCAGTCTTCTGGGCACCATTAGCATTTTTAAACACATTAAACACAGTGCTTCTCAAGTCAAGTTTTTGAGGTTTCACCAAATAAGCCACTTGTACTGGTTTCTCAGTTGTATGTTCCTAAGAACTGGCCTAAATAATCACTTATGGACCAGTCAACAAGCTAGAGGATAAACTGATTGATTGTTTACACCTGTTTTCATTTACCTCATTGCATTGTTAACATTAATACAGTCTGCAAGCTATTAAAGGTCGAATACTTATTCAACAGCAGATTTCACTGATATGTTCTTTATTGTTGTTGCATATGTTTGATTTTCTAGGATTTTTTTGTGAAAATGTATTGTCCAAGAGCCCATTATTTGTACGTAACAGTATGAAACTAAAGATGCATTTTCAAAGAAAAATATTACAAGAAATTTAAAACTTCTCTAGAGGGTCAACTATTTTGTCAACCCACTGTGGTTACTAGTTTATGTTATTTGCATAAACCATACATTTTATATAACTGATCAGTATAGGTTTCCATTCATTTACATAAACGCCACATGAAACACAGATGACAAACTGCAGAGAATAGCTCACCATAGCATCATTTCCTTTTTAAAATTAGCCGGTAATGGAGCAATTAAGGATACAAACCCAGAGCCGTTTACAGTCTCCTCTGGGTGCACAAATCAGGCATCAGAATGGAGTAAAAATGTTGCTATGGTGCTTGGTGCCAAACACGGTGGTGTGAGTATTTCAGAAATTGCTTATCTCCTGGGATTTTCACACACGATAGTGTCTAGAGTTTACACAGAATGGTGCGAAAAACAAAAAGCAGCCAGTTAGCGGCAGTTCTGCTTCCTGTGGTTTTTGACCTGAGTGTTTTTTTATTGGTTTCATTCACTGGGCAACAGGGTGTGAATTGATGGAGTGTTGCAGTATGGGACTGCAGCTAAACTAAAGCTGGGGGGGGGGGGGGGGGGGGGCGGTAGGGTGGGGGTTAGGTGGGGTGGTATGTGAGTCCTCTTACCTCTGTCAGTTGATCCTCTGGGGGTGCCAGGTGTTTAAACTGATTATGGTACTGTAGGACACTCTTGAAGAAATCAAGAACTGTTTGACATGGAACTGCCAAGACAGATGAAGACGAGACAATTAGAAGAATCTGAAAAAACTCCCATCCGGTCCAATAGAGCCACTGCAGTTAGAGCGAAATTGCCTTTGAAACAGCACAGATTATTAAAAGGAATGAAGAATCCTGACCATAGGTAGCTGGTCAAAAAGGATCACCATTAATTCTGTCAGCCACACCTACTCTGCTTCCTGATAGGTTCAAATCCATCAATGAGATACAACAATAGCAGATATAAGGCTTCAGAATAAATCAATAATCTGAGGACTAGGCAACTGTGACTTGGGGATTTCTTAATGATTTAATATGGAACCGAAATGGACTCTGAGGAACAGTTTTATACCATTGGCAGTGCATTAATGTTGTTTGTACCTTGGGATAACGATGGTGGCAGAGCTGTGCCCTTTTGTCTGACACTGTAAGTTGCAGTGTGCTTAAAGGGTCATTGCAACCTTTCTGCTGTTAAATTTAATTCCTTATCATAATTTGCACTACAACATCCTTGGGTTTGCCTAAAATTAGAGCCAAGTTAAGTCTCTGGGCCTGAGCAAAGGGCAGTCCACAACCATAACCATAACCAGCATAATCGGTAACCAGGGAGAAGAGGGTTGCAACTCTACCAGTTACCCACTATATGCTTTGAAGCCTCATTTCTTTCAACACTACTAATAGCTGAATATAATGCAATAATACATCCGAGACATTAGGAGGCGCTACCTGGTGCACTGTCCAGCTTTCTCCTCAGTTCCTCATTCTCCTGTTGCAGACACAGCACCTCCTGCTCTAGCTCCAGGCAGCGAGGGCAGCAGGCTTCTTCATCTTCCTCTTCCTCAGGGAGGGTGGATGAGGGGTGTCCGTGGGATTCGGAGGGCGAGGGGGAAGCCCAACCCCCCAGGGTGTGCGGGGGGGAGATGGAGATGGCCTGGGGGTTGGAGGGGCGGCAGCATTCCCTGTAGGCCTTAGGAAAGCTGGCGCCCCCTGCTGTAATGTGGCTCTGCAGGGACTCTGTGAAGGCGTGCAGGAAGGTGCACATCTGCTGCTGCTTCCTGCTGAAATGCAGAGCCTCCACCTCCTGCCCCACGCCGGTGCCTTTCACATCCCTCAGCCCCATCCTCCCCGGCTGGCAGGGGTCCGCGGGCTTTTCCACCCCTGTGTTCCAGCCATCTTCCTGCTTGATGTAGGACGTCGCAGGTGGAGGAAATGGAGGACGTGGTTCCAGGAACTTGCTGTTGTGGTTGAGGAGACTGAGCACTCGACTGCATTGCTGTGCAAAGGCGTCCAGGATGAGCTGGTTCTCTGAGGCACAGATGGACCAATTAGACAATGGCTCCCAACATGCATCACTGCCTGCCCAGGATTCCACTCCCATGAGCCTCTGCCAAAGGTATAGCTGCTGAAACAAGCAGCCTACCTGGGCTCATTCAGAGGTCTCTTTGTGTCAGTGCTCATTATTTACCTCCCTTCCCCCCACACCAAGAACAAGACATTTCCTTACATAAGAAGTAAAATGGAAAGTTATGCACCATGAAGCATGTCTTTTAAAAAAAGAAAATGATTAAACAAATCCACAGCTGCTTTGAGGTTTCCGTTCATGGTCTCTGTCGCGGGCTATCTGACAGAAAATGATTGTGTAACGGCTTCCTGTCTCCACAGAGCTGAAGCGCTTTCAGTACATCTGAGCACCATTTCATAAAATTAAATGGGGCTTTCAAATGAATCCACACTGTGAAAAAGACAAATCTTCATAAACATGCATTTTTTGTCGTCAATGACGGCAAAACAGACTGGTTTTGCCAGTTGTGTCAGTGACATATTGCTTCTTAAATACTGTAACGCAATTAAAATTATCTGCTTCCATGGTCAAATCGGCTTACCACTGAAAATGATCTTATATGTGTGCATCATGGCGAAGAAATGGACAACAGGCTCCTTTTCCAGATTGCAGTTAGACGTATGTTGAAAAGCCTAAGGTCTAAGTCTGAAGTGAGAGACTGCAGGATCTTGCTGTTGTACCCTTGAGAAAGGACCTGAAGGAATTGCATAAATGGGTAAACACTTGTATTTTATATCAATAATCTGATGGCTATTCAATTATGATTTGGGGTTTTAATACTGATTTGGCTTTTCACTGTGATTAACCATTATTCATTATATTTAGACCACAAGATAGGGAGCACATCTTGAAGTGAAATCATGTGGAAATCACAAAAAAGAACGATGGTTATATGTTTAAAGTGGTGGCTAAGTACTTTACCTAATGTCCTTCATGCTTTTTATACAGTTTTTTTCTAGCAATATTTAATTGGAGCAGTTGCAATAAGCATTTCACTGCAGGTTGTACTATGTATGATGATGCATGTGACAAATAAAATTAGAATTTGCTTTGAATTTGAACCCAAATCCTTAAAAGGTTACTGCAACCTTTTGTTGTGAGCTATGTGCTCCTTATCCTAGTTTATAATTAGCTTATAATTCCTCATCCTTGAGTGTGGCTAAAGTTTGGGTTAAGTAGAGTCAACGAGGTCTGTAAACATCTATTTTGTACCAGGAAGGGGACACATGTTGTCCATGTAGGGTTTTCCCATTTCTGATTGGCTAAAGCGTTAATGTACATTAATGTGATTGGGTGAGAGCTTCATATCATGTGAGAGGCATGATGTATCCAGAATGGAGAAAACCTAAGGAGATGGAGACACTAGAGTTTGCCTGGTGGGACTCTCAGAATTTTCTTTTATTTTGTTAGTTTGTCTCTCAATAAACTTAGACCCCTGACTACTTGTGAGGTCACCTTGGATAAAACCTAAGCTCATTTTAAACACAGAGAGGCCATCTGTGAAGTTCAATGTGGTTAGTCTACAGGATACTATATATCAGACTGAAGTATGAATAAAAAAACATTTATTCATTTGTTTTTCTTTTAATTTTAAAATCAGCTAATTTATGCAGCATTTGTTAAAGATGGTGTTTCAACAAAGTATCACAAGGCATAAGATTGTGTCTGACACCATCATTCACACAATGCTAATAAAATGGCTGCAGGCAGTGGCTGGTTCACAGTTCGCAGCAGCTATCTGCAAACCACATCACAACTATGGCGCAGTGAGAAAATCGTTAGCGAGTAGCAGAACCTTAATATGAATATGAAGGGACTAGCTAAATGTAGGGTTGTGTGTAAGAGTTCATAGACCTAGTAAAATGAAGGCGATGCTGATGATTAGGGGACTGTATATGGTCTGTCAGTTTTTATCATTGCAAGATCTATTTGTTCAAGCTGACAAATTAGCTACACTATGTGCGTAATTTCCTGCTCATTACTCTGGATCATTTTTTGAGATCTTAATAGGATTTCTGCTATTATAACAGCGTTACAAACTATACTGAAATGCTGCAAAGGTCAAAGTCTCTCAGAGATCATGCAGCTTGGAGCCAAACCAGTAGTTTTTCTAATTTCACTGTTTTCCTTTTTTGGTGCTTGGCTTACACTGGTGGAAAGATCAGGTCCAGGAAGTTAAAATCCAGACCCAGTTTTAACCAACAAGCGGAATACTGTGTGATTGTTAATGTTGGGCAGTATGACCAAAAATCTGTTGTGGTATTTTTGTAAATTCTGGCAGGTTCACAGTATATCATGGTATTTTTTTTTTTAAGTTGACCAGTACCACTGCAGCAAGCAATACGTTTAGGAATAAGAATTCTTTCACCGGCATATTTTATTAGATTAATAGTATGTATTTGGGTAGATAGAAACATGTTTCATTGATTATAACCGTACATTAATCTCCATACAGACATGTTTCATTTATTATTGCCATATATTTAGCTTAGTAACAACATGTTTGCTTAATTATTACCAAGATAAATCGATAATTTTATGGATTTTGTTTTACCTAATTATATTACACTTAATCTAAATTTTCAGGCACAGACTGAAGCAGTAGCTATAAATATTACAATGCTGAACAGTTATATATGGAGAATTGTTGTATTATAACGTTATAACCATTAGTAAGAAGGGTACAGTATGCACATTTACTAAGGGTAAACCCTCTCAATACACTCAGCACAGTGATCTACAGCGATCTTCTAACAGCAAACAATATTGTATAATTTCCTGCCTATTCAAGCATTATAGCTGTTGTTTAAGCTATTCTGTAGTATGGCAGTATATGAAAAATTCATACCATATTGGAAATTAAAACCGGTAAACCAGATGAACTGGTATACTGCCCAGCAATATTGACTGTGACTGTTTACTCAACTGATTGGTTGAAACTAAACTGTTGTTGCCTTACAATACAAAACACTTGTGTGGTCCCATGAAACATCTATTCATCTTATGACTGCTTGCCCTGAGCCGGGTTGTGGAAAGTAAATTTGACATTGGTAGGCCCTGGAGGGGAGGCATATTGAGTCTGTTATGTCTTAGGCCTTAGGCAAGAAGAGATTGTTTTGAATACTGTGTATCCTTGTCTCATGGTAGCCTGCATGTAGTCAGTCAGCAGATCTGGGAGAGACGGGCAGCAGAGAGAGAGGGGGGGGGGGGGGGGGTAACCATCTGCAGGAAGGGATTCGAAGCTGCCCCAACTGGTGCGCAGAGAGATGTAGTTATGAAGACGTCAAACTAGAGCATACGTAGTATGTGGTAGTACAAATGTAAAGTAGCTATCACATTAATCATATGTTAACCATGTATTTACAGTGAATCAATATCTATATCCATATCTGAAGTAGGAGTCTAGCGGTTGAGACATGTTTTGAGAAACTGAGCAAAATGGGTGGATTTACCCTGCTACCAAGGAGAATCAATAGAGCAGGAGAATTGTGTTAGTTATACGTTTCAGCTTGGTTTGTTGGTGGTTTATGACCAATTAGGACTTAGAAGTCTTTATAGAGAATTGGGAGTTATGGTTTATCAGCTGGTTGCTTTTTGTGCTCGGGGTACCTGGTGCCAGAGTGTGATGGAACGCTTTGCTGGATTCCTTGAATAAAAGAGATAACTTTGCTCACCAACTGAGAAGTCTGGAGTTTTTTTTAAGTGGCTTAACTAGAGTTATTAGAAAGGTTGATTTATAATTTTTCTACCACCCAACTTTGCTTTCTCAGTCCACTGATTCTCCTGTACGGAATCGCCAATGACATCCCTCAGCTGAACAGCAATGGAATTTATAGGTCCCTAATTACATGCCCCTGTGCCATATTATTTGTGAGTACTATAGCGCTCCTTCCTCACTGTCTAGCTGGGTGACCAAATTGAGGCATGTATACCAGTCTCTGTTCAACACTGCCCTCCCTCATTAGTTTAGCACATAATTATTGAATATATATTCATTAATAATTTTATTACAAAAGGTGCTGGACCCTTCAACAACATCAGCCTAAGACCCTATAATCAACTTGAGCATAAACTGCTGGATCGTATATTAAAAATTTACTCAGGAGTTTAATGTTTTGATGTTATGAATGTGTTTAATAAATGGGCAAAAAAATGGAGGGATGGATGACTGTAAGTGTTGTAATTCATGGATTTGTGTTATTCTTCACCCCTTTGTACAAATGCAAAAGAATCAAAATGATGATTTTGTGTATTTGTTTGCATAAATAGATCTCTTTCTGGGAGGTAATGCACTATTATCCATGTAGCACATTATGCGACTATCACATCACCTCCATTCTCATCTTTCCTTTGAAGTGAAATGAAGCCATGCTTTAAGGCCATACATGCTGATAAAGCAGTCAGAGCGCAGGGACCTCATATCCGGCCCCCCGCCGGCATGGATAATGCATCTGTACACCAAAGTAAAGACAGCATTAGTGTCTCACTGAATCAGACGAGAGCCTGATGGGAGGACCGAAGGAATTATCAGACACTTCAAAGGGAACTACTGGTTGGCAGGTTCATATGTTTTTTCCCTCACCACAAATGAGCGAACGTTTGAATAGCTGTAGTGCTACTAAGAGCATGATGACCTGAAAACTCACTCTGGGCCCCTCACCTGATGTGCAGCACGTGTACGGCCCAGAAATCCCACCTCCGGAAGTTCAGAGTCTCCTATAAAATGACAGCAGCTCCCTGACACCCACGAATGATGTCAGAAAATTCAACCTCTTACATTCATTTAGTGCTTGGAGTGTCCTCCCTGAAATATGCCTACAGTGGGATATCCAATGTCAGTGGGTAAAAGTAACTAATAAAACTACAACCAATTCACTACAAAATCCAACTAAATGGAAAGCTTATACAACTCTGCAAAAGTCTGAAATCTGACTTTTTCGGACTGGTATACCGGCAGACTCAGTCCTGACAAATATTTACCCTACCCTGACGATGAAGTGATGGCTTTGTAGGATAGCTGGCATCTGTGATAGACATCTGCAGGCCTCCGGGGTCCCAGCAATGACCCATCTCCCGCAGTTCCTGTCTGCATGCTACAGTAATAGGTTTTGGAGATCTACATGGTACACATGTCGAACCAGAGGATCAAGAAATGCTCATGAAATGCTGCAAGGACAACGGAGTTTGTGTGCTGTGCTACATCTGATGGGGACTCTTTTGAGATTCCTTTAAATGGCCCTTTGTTTAAGGCAGATGCTATTTGCACACAGGTGTACATGCCAGGCAGAGGGTATTTGCACACAGGTGTACATGCCAGGCAGAGGGTATTTGCATACAGTTGTATATACAAGGCAGAGGGTATTTGCACCCCGATGTGAATACCCAACAACGCTATTCCAATTAAAATTCCAATGGCTAATTTACTCAGTCATGACAGTATTTACAATAACCACCCAATACAGCCATGCACATACACATACTCAAGCTGTCCCTTCTGACTGAATGTATGAGTGTTGGTTGGTGTCCCTTCTGACTGAATGTAGGAGTGATGGTTGGTGTCCCTTCCGACTGAATATAGGAGTGATGGTTGGTGTCCCTTCTGACTGAATGTAGGAGTGTTGCTTGGTGTCCCTTCCGACTGAATGTAGGAGTGATGGTTGGTGTCCCTTCTGACTGAATGTAGGAGTGTTGGTTGGTGTCCCTTCCGACTGGATGTAGGAGTGATGGTTGGTGTCCCTTCTGACTGAATGTAGGAGTGATGGTTGGTGTCCCTTCTGACTGAATGTAGGAGTGTTGGTTGGTGTCCCTTCTGACTGAATGTAGGAGTGATTGTTGGTGTCCCTTCTGACTGAATGTAGGAGTGTTGGTTGGTGTCCCTTCTGACTGAATGTAGGAGTGATGGTTGGTGTCCCTTCTGACTGAATGTAGGAGTGATGGTTGGTGTCCCTTCTGACTGAATGTAGGAGTGTTGGTTGGTGTCCCTTCTGACTGAATGTAGGAGTGTTGGTTGGTGTCCCTTCCGACTGAATGTAGGAGTGATGGTTGGTGTCCCTTCTGACTGAATGTAGGAGTGATGGTTGGTGTCCCTTCTGACTGAATGTAGGAGTGATGGTTGGTGTCCCTTCTGACTGAATGTAGGAGTGTTGGTTGGTGTCCCTTCTGACTGAATGTAGGAGTGATGGTTGGTGTCCCTTCCGACTGAATGTAGGAGTGATGGTTGGTGTCCCTTCCGACTGAATGTAGGAGTGTTGCTTGGTGTCCCTTCTGACTGAATGTAGGAGTGATGGTTGGTGTCCCTTCTGACTGAATGTAGGAGTGATGGTTGGTGTCCCTTCTGACTGAATGTAGGAGCGATGGTTGGTGTCCCTTCTGACTGAATGTAGGAGTGATGGTTGGTGAATATATGTGTCTGCTATCTGGTTTTACATACTCTCTAATAGTTTCCATAATGGCATCCATCCATCCATTATCTGCTACTTATCTGGGATCGTGTCATAGGGCCAGCAGTCTACGCAGGGACGCCCAGACCTACCTCTCACCAGCCACCTCCTCCAGTTCCACTGGGGGAATACCAAGACTGAGTTCCGACACCCTGCAGAGGAAATTAATTTCGGCCACTTGTATCCGCAATCTCGTTCTTTCGGTCACTACCCATAGCTCGTGACCATAGGTGATGGTAGGAATGTAGATTTACTGGTAAATGGAAAGCTTCACCTTTTGGCTCAGCTCCCTCTTTACCACGACAGAATGGTACAGAGTCTGCATTACTGTGGACATTGCATCGATCCATTTGCTGATCTCCAGCTCCCTTCTTCCCTCACTTTTGAACAAGACCCCGAGATACTTAAACTTCTGTGCTTGAGGCAGCAACTCATCCCCCACCAGGAGAGGACAAGTCACCTTTTTCCAGTCGAAAACCATGGCCTCAGACTTGGAGGTGCTGATCCTCATCCTGACTGCCTCACATTCACCTGCAAACCACCCCAGTGCATGCAGCAGGTCAATGACGCCAACAGGACCACATCATCTGCAAAAAGCAGAGATGCGATCCTGAGGCCTCCACCACCCCTTGGCTATGCCTAGAAATCCTCTCCATAAAAGTTATGAACAGTATTGGTAACACAAGGCAGCCCTGGTAGAGTCCAACACCCACTGGGAACAAGTCTGTCTTACTGCTGGCAATGCGAACCATTTCCACAATGGCATTAATCCAAGCAGCACTGACTACCCTAACAGCTGAACAGAAGCCCACTGTATCATTCCTAACTTGAGGCAACACTCACACACCTTTAACCGACTAAAAGCATAACATGCCTTGCGGTGCGTAACAGTGGACTTACTCAACAAAGATACAACCTTTTCAGCTCCATTAAGGGAAATTCCCCATCAGTCTTTGTCAAGCCTCTGGGGACCCCAGCCCTTGGAAATTACCTTTTCAAAAACATAATTAAAATTAGTTTTGCTCAAAGCTGCTATGTCTACACAAGCGTATGCATTTTATGTATAACATATGATTACCTCAACAATAACAACTCAGAAATAAACACTTCAATCACCATACCCGGATACTTATTGGAAAAATCAGTCTGAGGACTTAAGCCTGCAATCTTCTACTCAGAACATCATTAACCCCAGCCTCACACTTCTGTCTGCTGGATTTGACATTAGTATAGTAACATAATCAAAGCAAACATTCATAATAAAGCATTATACTTGTGAACTCTAGCAATTTAAACCCAAAACTATCTGTAAGCACAACTGCTCTTCAACGTGCAAACCCCTTGGTTGTATTAAAAGGAATCCAAGGGAAGCCGTCCCAGATGCAGGTAAGGTAACTGCAATAATCAGCAATAATCAGCAATAATCAGCAATAATCCGCAATGTCTCATAATTAATTAGGGCCAGATAAATGGAGGGTAGAAGCCTTTGAAGATACTGTAACCACATCAGCCAGTGCTTGAATGATTACCGGCCGGCGGAAACACCATTCGAAGCATCCAGTAAGGGCTGTACCACATCAGCATAAAGACTCCGAAAACATTGCAGGATTCATTTTTAGGCCCATACAAATCGACTCAGTCTGCCATGGGCACAAGCCGTTCTGAACCTGGTTACAAGATGAGACTGCACTGTAATGCACGTGAGGAATCAAGCCTACCTGAAGAAATGTGGCATGACTGGGTTTTCACTCTTTTGGGGGAGGAAGTCTTTTGCTGAGGAAGACCCATTTTAATCAACCCAATCACATGGTTGCTCGGTAAACCTCCTTCTAGACTGCTGCCAAGATAACATCTACCAGGTCAACAAGTCTTTGCAAGCGCTACCCCTCGCTGGCTCCTAAACACGACCTCACACTGCAGAAAACATGCCGCGATTGTTACAGGAGAAATAAAAATGCATGGGCGCACCCTGCCTGTTGCAGCCGAGGACGTCGTTTGTAATGCATGTGAGATGGGAGCTGTGAGAGGAAATTATGGAACTAAATGGGGGGGTGACGGTTGGAGATATGGTTTGAAATGGGTCTTCAGGATTGTTGCTAAGAAGCACACTGAAGGAGTGAGATGTGGACAGGACAGGAGTGAGCATGACACAGAACACGCATGCGCACATGCACATAAACAGAAACACAACATTCAACTACATGATAACGTGTTCAGAGATAAACAAACCAGCTCCAACAAACACTAACATCACACAGAAAAAAACACTGTCACTGAACTCAGGTACAGCAAAGTACCAACATCCTCAGAGATACACTGATCCTATTCCCTCTTATATACACACACACATATCCAGGCATCAGTCGTGCCTATGCCTCAGATAAGCTTGCACAGTCAGAGCTTCCCACTTAGACTGTACCTCTCTAACACAGACATAGGATTTAACTGCTTATTAATGATAATGCTGTCCATCAAAGACAATTCATCATCGATTCTTCACCTTGCCATTTCCTTTGAAAACTCTCTTATTGTCCCCTCAAAAACAGTACATAAGAACATAAGAACATAAGAAATTTACAAACGAGAGGAGGCCATTCGGCCCATCAAGCTCGTTTGGGGAGAACTTAGCTAATAGCTCAGAGTTGTTAAAATCTTATCTAGCTCTGATTTAAAGGAACCCATGGTTTTAGCTTCCACTACAATAGCAGGAAGACTATTCCATACTCTGACTACACGCTGTATAAAGAAGTGCTTCCTCAAATTTGTTTTAAAATGTTCTCCCGCTAATTTCCACTTATGGCCACGAGTTCTAGTATTTAGACTAATATTGAAATAGTCATTTGGCTGAACAGCATCCAGACCCGTTAGAATCTTATAGACCTGAATCATATCCCCCCTTAGTCTCCTTTGCTCAAGGCTGAACAGATTCAGTTCCGCTAACCTCTCCTCATAAGACATTCCTCTAAGACCAGGAATCATTCTCGTAGCTCTTCGTTGCACCTTTTCTAAGGCAGCAATGTCCTTCTTGAGGTATGGTGACCAAACCTGCACACAGTATTCTAGGTGGGGTCTTACCAAGGAATTATATAAGTGTAACATCACCTTCCTTGACTTAAACTCCACACACCTAGAGATATAACCCAACATTCTGTTGGCCTTTTTTATTGCTTCCCCACACTGGCGAGTGTGGGACATGGAAGCATCAACATACATACCGAGATCTTTCTCGTAATCAGCTACCTTTATTTCAGTGGAACCCATAAAATATCTGTACTGTATATTTCTGCTCCCTGCATGGATTACCTTACATTTATCTGTGTTAAATTTCATCTGCCAAGTATCAGCCCATTCGCTAATTAAATCCAGATCCCGTTGAAGCCTCTCTGCTGCTAGATTAGTATCTGCTACCCCGCCCACCTTAGTGTCGTCTGCAAATTTAACCAGTTTACTGTATGTATTCGTGTCAATATCATTAATGCAAATTAGGAACAATAGTGGTCCTAAAATTGAACCCTGCGGTACCCCACTATAAACGAAGGCCCACTGTGACATAGTGCCTCTAATAACTACTCGCTGCTTCCTATCAGTTAGCCAGTTTTTGATCCAAGCTGCCACAGTTCCTAAAATTCCTGCAGCTTTAAGCTTTAACAAGAGCCGTTTGTGGGGGACAACATCAAAGGCTTTCTGGAAATCTAAGTAAATCACATCATAGGCCTTTTTGTGATCAATTTCACTTGTAGCTTCCTCAAAGAACTCAAGCAGATTCGTTAAGCAGGATCTACCTCTCCTAAATCCATGTTGGCTATCCTTTATAATGTTATTTGCATCTAGGTAATCTACCATTTTCACTTGAATTATAGCTTCCATTATTTTTCCAGTAATGCTAGTTAAACTGATTGGCCTATAGTTTGTTGGATTACTTCTATCCCCTTTTTTGAATATGGGTGTTATATTAGCATGCTTCCAATCTGATGGTACCACACCCGCAGATAACGATTTCTGGAATATTAAAGTCAAAGGTTGGCTAATAATATCCCTCATCTCTTTCAAGACTAAAGGTAAGATGCCATCAGGCCCCTGCGATTTATTTATTTTGAGTTTTGCTAGGCTTAGTATCACATCAACCTCAGTTATACATATATTGGTCATAGACGATGCTGTATTCGTATTAATTGGTGGTAAGTTACTTGTGTTCTCTATTGTGAACACCCTTGAAAAATAATCATTAAACTCGCTTACCATATCAATTTCGTTATCAATTATAAGGCCCTTACTATCCTGCAAATTAGTGATTTCAGCTTTTAGTGCTCTCTTGGAGTTAAAATATTGGAAGAAACTTTTACTGTAATGCTTAGCCTCCAATGCAATTTTTCTTTCTACATCCCTCTTTGATAGCCTAATGTCATTTTTTAACTCTGCCTGTAGACTTAGATACTCCTGCTTGATTTTGAAATCATTAGTTATTTTCCAGTTGTGGAACAGAGCCCTTTTCCTCCTGACTTTATTCTTAATTTCCTTAGTAAACCACCTTGGTTGTCGTTTCCTAGATTTAGTTTTGCTGGAAACAGGTATGAAGTCATCTTGCACTTGCAACAATGTGCTTTTGAAAAATTCCCATGCCTCTTCAACTGTTTTGCTATTTAACTCTGTCCAGTTTACAGTTTCTAATTTCCGTCTCATACCATTAAAGTTAGCCTTCCTAACATTGTAGGGGTGGAGCCGAACCCGAATACAGTATTCGGAAAGGCACAAATAATGTGTTTTTTACGAATACTTATTTCGAACAAATACTTAAAAAAATATTTGTATTCGGGAACAAGAAAAACTTTATATCAAAAAGCTGCGTTTCCTCTTGAGACCGCAGTGCATGCCCGGATGAGTGAGTGAGTGAGTGAGTGAGTGAGTGAGTTCAGGAGTCGGGGGGGGGGGGGGGGGGGGGTTGTAAAAGAGGTGACTGACAAAGGCTGCTCCACACAGTAACACAGAAGGCTCGGCTGAGCGAAAAAAGACTTAACTGTATCACTATTTTTGTTGAATAGATTTTTGTACCTTAACTGGGTTCCGGAGGCAGTTTATAACTTTCGGGAAGCAGAGTTTGATCGGGAGATTATTCCATTACGCTGCATTATTGACGTCTGCAATCAGGTGCTCTCATGTTCGCTCTGTTTACGTAGCTCTGTTAGCTCGGTAATTTAGACAATAGGCTGTTGACAGAGTAACGTTAACGTTTGGTTAAAAAGGTTAAAACAATGCTTGTGTAGTTGTGTCGAATTGTATTCACTTGTAGGAGTTATATGGTACGTTTAAGTTACTCTGTCTACTGCATATCCATAATTATAATAATGGATATAATTAAAGAATACTTACACTATAGCGTAAATTAGAAGTGCAACGCAAAAAAACTGGATTTTTACGCCTATTTTGAATTTTACTCGAATACGAATACAAATACAAATACTTTTCCCCCCTCAACAAATACAAATACAGATACAAATACCGGCTGCTTTGCACACCCCTATAACATTGTATACTTTTAATTTAGACTTTGCTCTTTGGACACTAAAATTAACCTCGAATTTAACCATGTTATGATCACTACCGTACAATGGGTCTAAAACCTCTAATTTTCCAATCCTATCCTGGTTATTACAAAAAACGAGATCAAGAAGGGCTTCTCCCCTGGTAGGAGTATTAACAAACTGAGCAAAAAAACAATCCTGTACTAATTCCACCACTTAAGAAGTCAGTAAGAATTCTGGATGACGAATTGTCATTCTTGTCACACATTAGCAACCTGTCCAGGTTCCTGCAGATACCTTCCCTACAACATTAGAAGAATTCATTCCTTTCTCATGACAGATGCTACTCAGTTACTCGTTCAACCCTTGGTCATCTCCAAGTTGGACTACTGCAATTTCCTTATGGCTGGTCTTTCACTAAAGGCAACAAGGTCACTTCAACTGATCCAGTTGCGAGACTCATCTTTAATGTTTCTAGATTCTCGCTCATCACACCTCTTCTACGGAACCTGCACTGACTCCCTATGACAGGTTCTAATCCCTAACACTTGCCTTTAAAGCCAAGACTGGAACAGCTCCTCCTTACTTGGCAACACTGGTCAAGAATCGTGTCACTTCTCGTCCTCTCAGAGCATCAAGCGCTGCTTGTCTCGAACCACCAACACTTAAAAGAGGATGGCATGGATCAAGACTTTTTGCAATGGCTCCTCACTGGTGGAACGAACTTCCTCTTGCCATAAGAACGGCCGAGTCCCTTGTTGTCTTAAAACGTCGTCTGAAGACTCACCTCTTCAAGGAGTACCTGGGAGACTAATACCCCCTTACTGTCCACTCTCTCCAGTTAAATGATAAAAAAAATCCACTAACAATATTTGCCTGTGCACTGTTTTTTCCTAACAGGGTTTTTAATACAACATACTTAGCAGTAACTTATTCTTAAAGACAGTTGTTGATTTTAGCTTATAGATCGAGGAACACTCATGGACTACAAAGCACTGATTGTAAGTCGCTCTGGAAAAGAGCATCTGCTAAATGATGTAAATGTAAAAGTAAATGTAAATGTAATGATACTTTATGGATCCCCATGGGGAAATCGTCTTTTTGCCGACCCCATCCAACTCTCACATGCACACATACAGGTGAGAGCAAGCTTGGGGATCACAGCGAGGGATCAGCCACCCACAGTACCTGTGATTTGCTCAAGAGCCCAAGGACATGTGACTATTCTGTTGAGGCTCAAACCAGTAACCTTCCAAACACAGGCACTAGGACTTAGGTCACTGAGCCACACACCACCTATTATCACATAAGCATCACACAAGCTGGTATGTAACAGAAGGAGATAAAAACCTGAATTTGAGCCCCAACATATCAAGTATCAGAAAGGTTCTGCCATTGTACTTGAGAGAAAGTGCACAACCAATCAGCTTCAATAAAAATACCCAGTTGAATTTAGGAGCAGCACTGTAAGTGTGCTAAGTAGCTCTGGATAAAAATGGGAAATAAATAAATGCAATCAAAGAAGAGAAATGATGATATATTATATACAGACACGTAATATACTAAAGTAACTCCAAAAGTGACCAAGCGCCAAGCAGGCCCAGCCCACCCTGTATGGACATAGACGATCACCTCAGGAGCCATCCGGTTAGGGGGCGCAAAACAGTGTGAGTGTAAAAAACCAGTGTAAAAACAGAGTGTAAAACATCAGAAAAAATACCTTTGGTTGCATTCCACAACATTACAGTTAATTACACTAGTTTAAATACTTTATTACTTTTATTGTGTAATAGTGAGCTATCTGGTTAGCAACCAGTAATAATTGACTGGATACAAATAATATAGTATTTGTACACTATTACTTGTGTATTAATTAACCATAAACTAAGACTTAGTTACATACTGATCTCATGTTAATTCATCATTAATGAATCATGATGTCTTTTATCCCAGTTATTATATTTGTGACTAATTCTGCAAACCTGTGAGAACTACTAAGGAACAACAGAAGGAACAAATAATGAATAACAAGTGAAATACTTCTCATGTTTGTTCATCATTAATGAATCATGACATCTTTGATTGCTACTATATTTGTTCATGATTTATACTTCAGTAGTAACTGAGTTACTATTAAGTATTAGTGCCCCCTCAAGTAGAGTGTTACCTACCTTGTGCCACTGAAATGTTTTTAATATATATAAATTGATTAAATATGTTTGAAATTTGGTGGGGGGGGGGGGGGGTGAGGGGGAAGGGGAGTCTGCCTTAACACTTTTCCACTGCCACCCAGAACCGAGCCATACCTGAGCCGTACCATGAATTGGCAGTTTTCCATTGTAAAGTATGTCAGCCATACCCGAGCTGTACCGTGACCAGGCACCAAGCAGGCCCAGCCCACCCTGTATGTCATAGTGTTATAGTGCTGAATTTTATTTATGTATTTAAACACTTTTATTATTTATTTATTTAATTATTCCAATTTTGCACTGAAGGTACTGCATCCAATAACATCATATTTTGTATGATGACAATAAAGATTCATTTAGAATTGGCGGTTTTCCTTTGTAAAGTATGTCAGCCATACCCGAGCCGTACAGTGAATTGGCGGTTATCCATTGTAAAGTCTCACCATGATCACCATTATGGGCAACATAAAACAAGGGCCACTGTAACAGGGGGGTGTTAGGACAGTTCCCTGACTGACAGGGGCCCTAAAGAGTTTGGAACATAACTGGATTGATTCAAGTTGGGGGCCAAATATGATAAGCTTTCATGGGGCCCAAAATGTGTAACGGTACTGTCTAGAAGTGGAATGCAAGGCAAGTGGAGTGTTTCTCTGTTGATACTGTCTGTAGATTCAATCATTTTGAAGTTTTGCCCTGTAAAATTAATCACAATGACCTTAAAGATGTGGATTTATTTCTGTTTTAAGGTACTTGTGGATTTCCTGCGCTGGACTGAGTCCCTGTTTTTAAAGGTCTTTCTTGAGTCGGTCATCTGGGTGAGAGCACCTATTACGTAAATGATAAGGAACTAAGTGCCAAACACTGCTTTGGTTACACTAGCCCACTTAGGCATTATAAGTTTTATAAAGGGCTGGACATCACTATACTTCATTGAAAAAGATACCAACAAACTTACATGCAGTTAATATAGTCAGTTAGGTGTAGTATTTTTACATACTTGGAAAAACTTACATAAGGTAAACAAGTCACCCATGTCGATTTATTTTTGCAGAAATGAAAAACATTTTTAACCGTAGGCCTATTTGTCATTTCAGACATAATAATTGCTATTGGATAAAGTGCGTCTGCTTTTGTAATAAAATTTCCGCAGCCTACCAAGACAAAATAAGTACATACGCTTGATCATATTCTATTCAGCATATTATATTCAAATCGATAAACAAGAACACACAAATTTCAAACTCATTGGTAAAGTGAAATAAACATGCAGGTCGATACAAGTAGTCCAGGTCGGGCGACTGGCGGCGGAATCACCTGCACTTAACCCTCGGTGGCCGTCCGTGGACTCCTGCCATACTGCGGCGCTACCTGCCGGGTGCCTGGGGGCGTGATGACCCGCTGATGCGGCCGACCCGTGGTGAGGACGCCCCTGCGGTTGGCGACGCTCGACAGGCTGCGGGTGATCGGGATGCACTCGGTGCTGGTGATGATGGTAGTAGCTCAAAGGCTGGGGATACTGAATCGCCGTAGGCGGCACCTCCACCATGGTGGATCTGTCAAACGGCGTCTTCCCCAGCGCCCGCTTGTCTGGGAAGGGCTTGAGGACGCCGTAGGGGCTCCTGTACCTGCTGCTCTTAGGGATGCAGGCTTCCTCGTCGGCTGCTTGCATGTCACTCTGTGCCGTCTGTCGCGTCTCCCTCCGAGTGTCGCTGTGTGTCGCCTTGCCCCCTTCCCTTCCCCTTCCCCTGTAGCGATATCTGTGTCTGTATGTCCTCGGCACTCTGGGGGCGATGACTTTACTGACAAGGCACCGGACCAATCCCCAGAAGCAAGCGCCATTTAATGCCCGTGCTCATCGTGACAGCCGGCATGGGATACGGGCAGGACATATACTGGTACATCAGCGGGTGTAGAAGGGGGGAACAGGGGGGTCTGTAGTTGTGATCTGACGTGTGGCGTGGCATTATTAATTAATACTGATGCACGATTTAAAATGTGTGGACTTGAGAACGTGTGTAACCTAAATATTGTGTCGCGGATGAACGGTTTATATAATAATTTGCATAAAATATGCAATAATGTTTGAAACCATGTGGAGCAAGTGCTCACTATCCACGTCGATGGCGAAGAACATAATGAAAGAGGCGTGTGTTTCCTTTGTTCAGCAGATGAATAATACAGCTAACTGCCACCTGCTTGTTAACCACCTGTTGGCTTTACAGCGCTGCATTTGATTCGTTATTAAATAACCGGGAGAAGCTGAATGTTTATGCCAGGAGGACCAATTATTAGTGTAAATGTAGCAACAAGATGGAATGCTAATTTCTAAATATAGGAAAGTGTGTATCGTATGTTATGACTTTGGAATAGCATCCAGACTGTTACGTTGTATTATTTAAACACTTTGCACTTTGAATAAAACGAAAGAAATATTTAACGAATCTAATGTAACAGACCTAAATTGTCTGTAGTGATAATCTTGATTTTCCATTATTTTTAATAAAAACACAGCCAGGCTCCTTCGTAAAGTGATAAAATCCAACAAGTTTTCAAAGCTGGTTGTAGAAATCCTTCATAAATGCTGAAAAGCACAAGGACAAGCGTGTTCAATAGTCATGTGATCACATTTGTTACTCTGTGGGTGACTCTTGCTCCGTGTAATTGGACCCCCCTGGATCCAGGCCCCTAACTCCAAAATAGACAAAGACATCTGCTAAATAAACAAAATGTAAATTCTGATTAAGGCTGTAAAGGAGTAAAATAACATTTAAAGATGCTAGTGTTTTTGGACAAAGCCTGGACTTTCACTTGAAGCACAAATGACCAGAACGAATCTTATTATAGGTGAAATTATGGGAACGCTCAGTTCATGTAAGAATTGAGGGCAAAAGAAGTGAGCAGCAAAAAGGAGGATGGTACCAGGCAATGTCAGAACTAGGGAACCCAGGACTGGGGAGCACATTTACACAGGATCTACAAAGGAGCAAACAGGAGGCAGCTAGTAGTGATTGATGAGAGGGCAGGAATGAGAGGGAAGACTAAAGGAGGACCAGGTGTGGCTTGTTAAGCCATGTTAGAGAGAAAGAGCAGGAGGGGTGGGGCGTGACTGATGGACTGAATCATTACAGCAAATAACATGCTACTGAGAAGCTTGAGAACCCAGATAAAAGACTGGGCATTTTGGAGAAATGTCAACTATATAGTCACCAGGAATTGACATCAACTCAATGGGAATGATTACACATTGAATCATTAATTATTGTGCTATTTTAATCCAGGGCATTTATTTGTATTCTATAATATACAGAAAACAATGAACAGCAAATCTGAGGCGGCTCCTGCAAGCTAAGGAAGTGGCCTACAGAAGTAAAATCACATATTATGAATATAGAGTTCTCACAATGCAAGGGCCGTGATAATCAGCTGGGATCAGATCAGGCTTTTTCACACCTTCAGAGAATGTCTTGTTAGTTTTAATTTTTTTTATACAGCACTTGGGTTAAACAATTGTTATTTTTAAATGTGTTATAGACTTGACTTCATAATGTCTGGACATTATACTGCATTACATAGTATTTTTTGCAGTAAATACAGTTCAGCTGGGGTGGTGGTCAAATTTCACTAAAGCATTTTTTTCCTGTCCTAGAACACAAAACTTTATTATTTTAATAATTATTATCCATTGAAAGTTTACCGCTGCTGCTTTTTCATGAGCTCGGCATGCGCTCTGCGAACCAATCATTTTCATCCTTCCTGTGCAGATCACTCAGACAGGTTTGTGGGAAATTTATTTCTTTTGAACTATTTTTTCTTTATAAATATCACAGTATTTATTGCAAAACAATAGTCACATCGCAATGTCTGAAATTTTCCAATATCATGCAGTCCTAGTTCAACAAAACCTTGTTCAGTCACACGAGGAACCCTGACAAAGGAAATCAGAGGCGCTAAGAGGAGCTACTGTTAAAGGCTGAACAACAAGATTTTAGCTAATAACACTGCGTCAGTGTGCGAACACTGCTGAACAGCCCTGGGAACAAAGGTCGCTCTCCTCCTCTGTGTCCTGCAGTCGGGACAGCGGAGCCGTCGTCCTGAGGGGAACCACTCAATCTCCGGGAACAGAGCATGGGAGGGGTCCTGGAGAATCCTACACGCTGTTCTTAGAGTTTGCTGCTCACTCAGGGATGAAACTGCTCTGACCGGGAGTCTGATGATCATAGAGCAGACTTTCACTGTGCTGTAGGCTGGTGGAGTGATACCAGCAGACGATGGAAAAACAGAGGACACTCTTGTAGGAATTATTAGCTCAGGTAATTTTTAATATCTCCACCAAAATGTTTGAAATTAATTAAAGTTTAATTAATTATTATTTAATGCTGATTATTAACCAATCGTTATGCCGAATGGTCGGCTCCTCCAAACTCAATTGTGGTATCCCTGTGAGTCTGTTAATGTGAGACTTAAATGGGATTCACTAATTACCAGTATCGCTTAGTAACCTGGGTTAGAAGGCTCGTCCAGCGAGCTGCATCACCAGGTAATGGAAACGATTGGTAGCGAAGCTCCCCTCACTGCCGATGAGAGAGAGTTTCGCGATGTTTCAGGCGAGTTTGAGGTTCAGAGCGTGTAGCAAGATCGCACAGAGGCAGGGACTTAGTGTGAGTACTCAATGACGGAGGCTGAAGTTGTGTAAAAGACATGCATTTATTCCTAGCCAGATTCTTCTGGTATACCATGAGAACATATATACAATGGTAGCTATACCTATCTATTTATTTAAATTTATATGTGTTCAAGTGTAAAGGGGTAAAATAGGTGATACTCCGTGAACATGGTTATAAGGGTGGCACACAAAACACTAAGATTGTCTAAGGACACATACAAACATAACCTATCTGTATATTGAGACTAGTAGTCGTGAGTAAATCAATATACAGGGTATACAAAAGCCAAACTTAAATGAAATTTCCTTTAGGGTGTTCGTCTGTTGGGTGAGTGATATGTCAGGCAGAGTGTATGGGGAGGGGGTTGTGTGCCAAGTCGAGGGCAATAAAAGTTGGAGTGCTAGCCTCCCTGGTTATCTGTGTGTGTGTGTTTATGTGTGTAACCCCCCTTTGGTGCCTCTCGTACCAGGCTCGGCTATGTCTCAAGCCACCTGGAATTTATGCCCTGTGATATGTGCATGTGTGATCCTACACTCTCAATGAAGGAGTAGTAGAAAGTTCTGAGTATGACCTTGTTGACCCCTAAGGTGTTGAGCTTCTTTAGGAGATATTGCCGCTGCTGACATCTCCTTAGAATGTACTCGGTGCTGGAGGCAAACTTTAGTCGAATTAGGATTAGTGTTTCTGCTGACTTTAGCAGATCAGTTAATTTAGCTTCAGCTAAATTTAGTTCTGCTAGCTGTAAATCCATTAACATCTTTTCGTAGGTAAAGTAAATAAAGTTTAACAGTCAAAAATGTTTGCAAACTCTAAAACCATACATATTTCTTCCTGTCTGTTGTAAGCATGTCTGCAACAGTCTATTTCAGAGGTCACTAACAGGCGGACCGCGGTCCGGGTCCGGACCCAGAAGCTGTCCCATACGGACACGGACCGACAGCCAAAACATTTAGTTATTATTTAAAACCTGACGGGGCGCTTTTATTTTAACAGGCGCAGCGTTTGGAGTCTTTTCGGTAGAGGTTTAGCAGTAGAACCGCCGTTTCCCACGCCAATGAACGTCGAACGCCTTTGACCGCCAAGCAAGACGTATAGTTCGGCGTATGCAGCCTTTGTCTGCGCTAATGTGCCTTTCGTGTTAATAGCAGCAGCGAAGCTAACACCCGCAAACAAAAAGCGTAATGTTCCTAACAGTGTGGCTGCGCTCTCCTGAAATCGTAAAGCTGGAAAGTTTTCAAATACAAAATATACACGTTGGATAAATAGACGTAGTTTATCGTTGATTTCATGTTCGTTGAAGTTTCTGCATTTTAACATATGTATAAAGTAATGTTATCTGTTATATAAATATACTCATGTGAAACAAAAAATGTACGTTTTCAGGGTTGCCAAATCTCAAGCATCTGGCATGACACTCACGCTTTCAGACTCATGCTGGAAATCTTACGGCAAATCTATATTATTCCATTATAAAACCTAAAATTAACTACGTCAAAGGTGTATTTACACGGTTAAATACAAAAGCAGACTATTTACAAGGTAAGAACTGTTACATGTGTGCAGACATCTCGAATTGTAAATCTCACTCCAGCCAGCTGGCCGAAGTTCTATGTCACGTGACAATAAATATTGTCAAAACGTTTTTGAATTGTACTGAATTAATTTGATTGACAGTCAGGTACTGATTACATACAATGTTGATGCAACTAATAGGCTACTTAAATATATATCATACTATTAAATAGTTAGACATTATGATCTTCCGGACCTTTGCTTCAAGAATTTTTCTCTAACTGGACCTCTATAAATTTTAGTTGAATACTCCTGGTCTATTTGGTACGCTGCTTGCTGACTACGAGTAAACACAAGACATGATTGGTCGATAACTTGTCGGATTTAGGGTAGCTTGGGCTAGACATAAGTGAAGAAAGATAGAGTTAATTTAAACTGGATACCTTGAACTAAGCACAGAACAGGGACCTGAATCATAAAGCTGGATTTCTTGCATAGCTGGGTACATTGTTCGATTTAAGCTATCCTAGTTAGCCCCGGGTTGTATTTTCTGGATTCTGATTGACAGAACAGTAGACAATAGAGAGCTGAGACCCTCCTTCTTAGTTCCGGTTAAAATGCGCCATGTTTGTAGTTCCCAAGTAGGTTCACTGAGGGCAAAATGTCAGCAGGGGCTAGATGTGAAATAGGGTTCCTCTTACCAAAACGCTTATATCTCACAGAATATCATAGAGAACACATTTCTATGTGTATTTCTTCCAGAGACTCCACAGAATCCAATGATACCCAATTAAGTAAGTCTTAAATATCCCCATGTAGTCACTCTTGCCCAACAGATGGGACTTAAGTCTTAAACAGGTTAAAAACTTAGCTCACTAGGTATATTTTTAAGCCAAAAACCAAACCGAAGCTAAATTCATATAATAAAAGATAGTAGTTACCATTAGCTTCCGCTAAATTTTTTAGTGGTTTATCAGTCTAGCTTTATCAAACTAGATTTTTGGAGTTAGAGGATTTACGGTTATCGAAGCTACATTTTCAGTTAGCAGTGCCCACCACTGCTCATATGAACAACTGACCCAGTTGGCTCAACTCAGTGACACTGTTACCCCACATACCTATGAAGTACCACATTGTCGTAAATAATTGATTGTACTTATTGCATTGTTTTGTACATATTGAATTAATGTAAGCATTCCTTGCAGCAACATGCACTCCTGCACTTTCTATACATTAACTAAAACACATGCACTTTGTATATATCAACCAAATTTTGCGTGACCATTGTTTTCTATCAACTATGTATCAACTGTATGTAGAGCCACTGACAAATTCCCGGTGTGTGTGAATATACTTGGCTAATATACCTAATTCTCGTTCTGATTTTGATCCGTGAATCCAAGTCAAGTAATAATAACAACCGCTAGAGGGCGGTACAGCGCTGTAGCGCTTAAATCACAAGTTGCGTGTGATTCTCCAAAAATTTATTTCCGCAAGCAAAGCATTTAAAATGAAATTAAATTTAAATCTGTCCTGTCGGAAAAGTGGTGTTTTTGTGTTTATTGACTACAATACAAACCCTGTATAAATAAATGTAGGGAAAAAGAATACCTTGTGTATACAGTTATACTCAAAAGAAGTCAATAAGATAGGATAAAACTTATTTTTTTTATCTCGAGGGAAATTATTGTGGCAAGGAATTGCCTTCGCTATGTTGAAATACAGTCCTACAAGCACTGATGGATTTAGGTATGGGCGACATGGGCAGCCGAACAGGGCGCCATCTAGCCGGGGACGGCACAGGGCGCACGCACGCACACACACACAAATTGTCACATTTGCGCGATCGTTTTTTCTTTCGCTCATTTGCACATCACGTCAGTGATATGTCACTGTACAGATCAATTAAGCTAGTTTCTAGTTTGTGAGCTAGGAAGTACGAGATGGGGAAGGGGGGCGGGGGTGGGATGAGCTCAGGTCGCCCCACAGGAAGGGGGGACCGGGGGAATCTATCAAACAGCGCATCTCTAATGCAATTAGTAGAATAAGTTTTAATTTTACCATTAGTTGTATCTTCAAAATGTCTTAATAAAGGTATGAGGTATATAACGAATATGAGTGTGCACGTGCAAAGGGTATAAAAAGTGAGCAAAAATACAGGATAATATGCAAAAATAAAGTACAAATTAATATTAACCGACAGATAGGCCGTAATAGTGTGTGATGTAGCGTAGTAAGTAACTTGATAGATAGTTAATGAGGACTTGATTGATTGAATAAATGTGCACAACAAAGCGGACACTGTTCTTGGATGCTGGCCGGGAACGCGCACGTCGTCCAGTCGGAGGTGGCGCGCCTCGGTCACAGGTACAAAACGTAGTGTCTGTGTCAAAGAAGTGGAGAGCATGCCCAGCGTTCCAGGAGGAATATACTGGGGATATGGGGCTACCACTTGGATAGGATGCCGAGGTCATAGCTTAAATTTATGTGTTCAAAACAAGCAATGTGTATTTGGAAAACTGAATGACAGCAACAATTAGATCGCTATAGCCTTTTTTCGGATACAGATGGGAGAGTCAAATTTCCCTGCATATCCGAGTTACGATAAATCGTGCGGAAAATCAATTCTCTGAAACGGTCCCTTAGGTCTACCGTGAGAAAACTACCGAACAGCGATACATTAGGCGTAGTTAGTTATGATTATTCTTATTGTTTATTTGTTTATTACGGTCGCTTATGGTAAATTAGCTTGAAAGTAGTAAAAGCATAACTAGCCAAAATTAATGAACCATTCTCGTGGGAAAAAAACATAGCCTATTCCTTAACATGCCTCGTCCCAGACTCTTTTGAACTACTTGAATACCACGAGACAACTTCTCTCCTTATTACCTCCCTTTCTAATGCTATGGATTCTTCCCAAAGACAGTAAAAGAACGGAATTGTTTTATTTTGCAGAAAAAAAGAGAAAGAGCGATCGCACATTTCGGGATGAGGCGCCTTATGCATTTCCTGATGCTCGGGCAATTCGTGGTGCACTTGTGGATATCCGATGCGCAGGGGGAATACTGTCACGGCTGGCTGGATGGGAACGGGAACTACCACGAAGGCTTCCAGTGCCCAGAGGGTTTCGACGCCCGGGACGCGGCTGTGTGTTGCGGCTCCTGCTCGCTGCGGTACTGCTGCGCGGCCGCGCACGCTAGGCTGGACCAGGGCGGCTGCACCAACGACCGGAGGCTGGAGAGCCCAGAGTTGGTGGCGCGTAAGTAGCTGTTTTCTGCAGGTGGCTCGCATTAATTCCAGAACATGCAGTATTTAAAGAGCATATACAAAAAGAAACTTGTAAAAATAGCCCAAAGTTTTTTTTAATGCAACAAGAGCAATGATAAAGTAAAATGTTTTAATATGAAACATTCTTTAAATTCCGTTTTACATTCTCCTTGTAAGAATTCTATCTATCTATCTATCTATCTATCTATCTATCTATCTATCTATCTATCTATCTATCTTCTATCTATCTATCTATCTCATTTAATTTGGGCAAATCGAATTAATAGTGTATCCTTTCACGTCGAACATGTTAATAAACACGCGCAATTATGTCACACATTCACTTAGGTAATACAGTAATAATTAAAAAATAATAATATGTTAACACTTAATTTTAAACAACATGCTGGAATTATGATGATTTTTATTCTCATAAGGATACTTTCCATTTCGTTAACCTCCAGAAAAACTGTAATGCAAACTTACTCCTTGGAAAATATGGCGTGATGAGAGTGGTTTTAAACCACACTAAAGAACTGTGGTATTTCTGTTATCGCAACAAAAACAAGTGACATTTTTGTTCACATTCCAGTGTTATTTGTATAATTTATAGGAAATAGAGCTGGAAATATTGGCTGGAAGCGTTGCATTTAAAGAATGTAAATTGTATTATTTAAAGTTACAATATGAGCACCAATAAGTGTGTCCTTTCTCCATATACTTTTCCCATATATTTCTTATATATATAATAAATGCGGTTTATCTTACACAAATAGAGGCAATTTTTAAGCATTATCATTCAGAGCAAATATACAGGCTAGAATTTTTCACTTAGATTACAGAATTAAATTAAGCTCTATCCCAAACCTCGGTGTGTTAAGGAGACAATTTTCACATTATATGACAAAAGCAATCTATGCTTGTTATGGTACAGAGCCAGTCTACATGAGAAATGGCAATAGCAGTTTGCGTAACATATTTGCCACAACAGATCGACACTGTTTATGTTCATGCATCAGTGAGTTGTTTTCTGGGAGAGTTCGGTTGTCCCCTAAACAGGGAATATTTGGATCAGTCAGGGCCAGTCAATCCTATCAGTGACACAGGCGAGCGCCTGGGCTGGCACCTTCTGAGGGGCAGCGACTTCACAGACGGGGGGGGGGGAGGGGGGGCGCTAGCAGTGATGCCTGCCTAGGGAGCCACATTGACTAGGACGGGAATACAGGGGACCAGTCCGCCACTGCACACACATCTCATTAGTGCAGTAACTCAAAAAGTATTTACAGATCTTTTTCAAAATATGTAGGCACATTGTATGGGCTAAGATCTGGAATTGGTCAAGTTTTGAGACAAATTGCATCAAAGTTTAAACAGCACAGAGCAAAGAGATGGGCAGACAGACACAGCAGGTGAACTTGATTACATTGAGACAAGTCACACAAAGTTGGGCTTTTAATAAACATTATTTGGATTTGTGGGGAGTTTGTGTGTGTGTGTGTGTGGGGGGGGGGGGGGGGGGGGTGCAGATTGTAGAGGTTGAGGTGTGTGGGAGGAGTAGGGATTTGGGTGGGGGAGGGGGAGACATAGCTGCCCAGGGAAGACAGCATCTAATTCTAATGGACTTTAATCTCCATTGTTTGTGCCACAGAGCCGATCTACATGCCCTTCCTGGTGGTGGGCTCCATGTTTGTGGCTTTCGTGGTGCTGGGCTCTCTGGTTGCCGTCTACTGCTGTACCTGCCTACGGCCCAAGCGCCCGACCCAGGCGTCCGGCTGCTACTCCCTCTCCGGCTGCCAGGCGGAGACCATTCCCATGATCCTCACGGTGACCTCCCCCACCCCGCGGCCCCCCTCACGCCAGTCCAGCACCATCACCACCGGCTCCAGCTCCACTGGAGGTGGAAGCTCCGGTCATTCAGCTACACCTACATCCAGCCTGCTTCCTCCGCTCGCCTACAGCTTCTCGCTCTGCAGCCAGGATGACCTGACGAAACCCGCTTTACAGCTCCAACAGCACCACCCCGGCCTGCTCCTCTCCCAGCCCTGCTTCTCACTGCCCATCCCTCCGGATCCTCTTTCCAGGGGAAGAGCCTTTGCAGACTTCAGCCAAAGTTGAACTGGAGTCCTGTCTACACCACGGAATCACACTCCCCTATGAAAATGAAAAGGCCACATTTACTGACTAATAGGTGCAGACAGAAGCCAATTCTGTAATTATTCTGCATCTGTGTTGTTAGCAGACAGAAGGACATGGTGGCACAGATGGAGACACTGCAGTGGAGGCTATCTGGGAATAAGGGAATATCTGTGATGGAGGACTGAGCAGAGGCCGAGCTGGGACAGCAGGCAGCCCCCTGTCCCATGTAGCCGGTAAAACTGGGAAGGTGCATTCCATTGTCTGGGGTCTCTCTTTCTTTTTAATAAACATATGCACTTTTAAAAATGTTCTTCTTAACTGGGTTTGTAGCCCATTTCCCCCCGATATCCACTGCAGTTATTACAAAACACTGCGTGAAAAGTTGCAGGTGCTTAAGTGTCAGATCTTGAGGGGGAAAAATGACAACTGATATTCAGAGTCAGAAGCCATTATAAAGAGAAAGGCTGACAGTGGTCTGTGTGGCGGGTGTGGCATCTTTACAATGCTGGCCATTTCATTCAAAAGGGAAGAGCCACCTGATCGATCAAACCAAAAAACGCTGTTGGTAAATTAGTTTAAATTAGTTCCCTGTCTCTTCTTCACCATCAGTTTTACTATTTTGAAGACTTAAATTTGGAGACGTAGAAGTTTTCATTTGAGTAGCGCAGCAAGAATTCGTCATCTTGTATTTGTTAAATCTCTTGTCATATTCAGTGTGTGTGTATAATAACAGACTTGGACAATACAGTAAAGTTCAACAGAAAATAACTTGTCACACTTATAACGTTTTGAATAAATATATCTCAGGTCAGAATAGTGGGAGAAATCAAATTCTGCTAAGGTCAAAAAAATGTACATGCACGTCCTGTGTAGATTGGGTGGAATTTGTAATATTTAGCAATAACACCCATGTGAAAGAATTGCAATAGTTTTTAACATGAGCAAAATTCTTTCTGCTTGCTTTGAATAACAAAGATGGAGAAGGCAAACAGAAAATTCAAACACTCTTATTTTGTAAATTTTATTTCCATTGTCCTTCATGGCAGTAAAAGACATAACATTTAAAAGTTGCAGCTGTTAACATGCAGTAGAATCACAACGCAAGTAAAATAAGTCAGGACAAATAAAAACAAAGGAAAAAAACACATTCGAAAAAGTGCATTTCAAGTGTTAAATTCCTGAAATAGAAACAAAGTACCATTAACACTGAACTGAACAACACTTTCCATTCATGCAGCCACTGATTCCACAGACAGAACATTCTGGAAAGTGGATGTCAACCCCCCCCCTCCAATATCAAAGCCCCCAAGCCAAGTTCATGCTTCTCCCTCAAATAAGATGAACAAGATTCAAAAAAGGTGCGTGGAATTTGGACAGTAGGTGTAAACACGGACACCCATGAAGGGATAAATCAATCCGTGTATCATCGGCAGATTGATTTTCCAGGCTGAGCATCAAGGTGTTGTTCACACAGGAGATTCTACCAGACATGCAGTTTACTGTCTGGGAGGAAGCCAGCATGAATCCCGCTAACAGACGACTTGTCAAAGGTGTCCCTCTGGAGAAACACTGTTGAAAGTTAAAACATGCTATTGACCACTACATGTAACCACGATTACAGTCAACCAGCAACACAAGCCGATAGGAAGGTATGGGAACGCAGCTGAGTTGCCAGGCTGACAGACTTGTGTCCAGTGGCAGCGTAATGAGATGGAACTCAACAGCGCAGGGGCTGTACGACAGGCCATGCGGGGGGGGGGGGGGGGGGTTCATGCAAACTGGCGGCACACAGTCTCTTGCTTTCACACATAGCATCATGCTGTACGTCGGCAATACACTTCGAATGGCACTTGCGCAACCAGCGCTCACGATAAACAGAATGGGCTCGACGCAATGGCGCCCCCCTGCAGGAACACACACGCACGCACACGCACACACACACACACAAAAAGTACAATGACTATTCTCCCATAGGGAGAGAAGGACGACCTCACAGACAGAACTTAAACCTAAGCAGCAAGAGCAGTAATAACATTAATAATAATAATAATAAAAAAAAATAAGAGTAGTAACTTCAAAACAACAACAATACAGGAACGACACACAAAAATTTTCACAAGTTTTTCAAAGCATGTTAAAATTAGGTCTGGATTGGAAAAAATATATAAAGCATGCTTGTGTGATGTATTTTTTAACAATATAAAAATATGGATACACAAAAGAACTAGAGAGAAGTACACTGCCAGTGACCTGGTATTTCCACTCTTCCCCCTCCAAAGCTTAATGGCACTTCTGTTTCAAGGGATAAACTCTATTCGAAGAGCTAACATGACAACGCAGATTCAAAACTCAGGCGACATCTCTCTCCCCCGCTATCGAATGCAATGCCTTTGAATTCTGTTAATTTTCTCTTAATTTTGCGAGTGCCCTCCGAGTTTAGTGCTGAGATCTCCAACGTTCTTTAAGGCGCAGATCATTAACACCACGTCTGAGTAAATGGAAGGTACAGCTTATGCTCTAGAACACGCTGATCCACAAGTGTGGTGACAACGACCTTTAAAATAAAATATCATATATGCGTGACTATCTATGTGTTTATAAACAGGTCTAAAAACAACCAGTTTCCCAAATTAAAAATGACCACAAGGTGAAGGCTTCAATGTATATATAATGAGGCCTTGGCATACACCATAGCTGTTACAGATCTTGTGAATTCAGACGCAAACGGACTGGCATATCCTTATCTACACACACATCCTGCAAAATCCTCCTGGGCCGGAGGGTGAGAATATGCCAGCCGGAACAAGGGGAACGTCTTGGTATTTCATCCACAGATTGGAGCACAGAGGTCGATCACATCGGTGACTCTTTGGCAACAAACACTGAGGTGCTCTCCGCTCACGGCTCTCAGCTTGCGCTGGGTGGCCGCTGTCTCTCGCCGGAAGGGGTGTGGATTTCCTGCACCTGTGGCGCAGATTAACGTGCCGATGCCTAATGAGGAACCTCAGCCAGACGCTCGTGGAAATACGGAGCTGTAATCATGGACTCGCTCTTACGATACTGTAAATTAAGACAAGCTGTTTGGCTCCATTCAGTAAGAACCCCCCACCCTTCACCCCTCCTCCCAACCAGAGCCAACAGCTTGAAATAAAACATCTTCCCTCTTCTGTCTGCCCCGTAGAGAGAAATTCATACCACTGAACATGAATGCAGTGCTTGTGCCTGCTTGAAACACACCTAAAACACATGAACGTTGAAGTCTTTGTTACTCAAATTCCTTCCCTGCTCCATAGATCTGTCTCCCGTCTTCTCTCCCGCTAAAAACGGCAAAGGGAGTCGCTCCCGGCCTTTGCCTTGTCAGTCTCATCAGTCCTTTCCCACGCCACGCGACGCCATCGCTGCGGCTCGGGGGAAGGAGGGGCTAGGAGCTCAGCTGGGGGTTCGGGGCCGGGCCTCACCACTCGTCCGGCCTCCGCTTGGTGGTGTCATATGCCCGGATGACCTCTGACTGGGAGACCACTCCGTTCTCATCTTGGGAGAAGGCGTAGCCATCTGAGGCGAGGGTATGACAAGAGTTAGCGCACATGATGGCAGGGAGAAGCAGTGAGAGGCTCGTGCCACGGCAAAGAGCCCTGCAGAGATATGAAAGCACACGATTCACCAACCTGCTCTCTGCCTGTCACTCTAAAATGATGATGCAATTCCATGAATAAACCATCAATAAACAGTCCGAAATGCGGACTGTTAATATATTTCATGCTCATATATTCACAATTATTATATATGTATGATCTGCAAATGCATTTGCACGCTACATTTCAGAGTACTATTCTATTACGTCTGATGAAGGGCTCATTTATTAGTTTTTCTAGATTTGCTAGTTTTTTCCCCATTATTACTGCCAAGGTCTTGCTGGTCATCTCGTTGTTTGAATGCACCATGTTAAATGTACTTGATTGATTGGCTGGCTGACTCATTATAATTTTAATTATAGGTGACTGATTACATCAGTTTTTGTATATCATGATGGTTATTTTATTCTCAGCATCGGAATGCAGGACCTCATTCAAAACCTGCCAGCTGGACCCAGCAGGTCCAACTCAAATTCCCAGTTCCCAATTTTCCAAGTACACCCTGTGGTTTTTGACAAGAACAAAACGTGGGCATTGGCCACAAAACAAATGCACTGCAAACACACAAAAAAACACAAGCTACGGGGGAAAAACACACGGATGATGCCTTTGCCGATTAAGGAGAGACCTGCACGCGACCTAGAAACACCACGGTGGCCAGGAAACACTGGAGATGCCGACATGAAAACAGACAAAGCAAAGTTTTGCAATGATTTGGCCAACACTGTTGGACATGCGGCCAAATCTCTTTGCGATTGAATCAGCTGAACAAAATGAACATACTTTTTCATTTCGGCTGTTTCCGTGGTCATCCGCTGGCATTCTAGACCTGGAGGCGATGGCCTCCCTTCTGCACCCAACACTCAGAGGTACTGACCCCTTGACTCCCAACTCACCTTCACATGTCGAGTGACTTGGCGTGTGAGGGCGGCTATTGGGGGAAGTGCATTGTGGGAATGATGTTTAACAGGCTGGTAAGAGGGGGGGAACATCTTAATACATTTTTACATGGGGGTGAAGTGGCACTGCCTTTGTGTGCTTCTGTTAGGGGCTGGCAGGCTCGGCAAATGGCTAACCAGTCAAATATCATCCAAAGGCACAAGGCACCACACTGGCAGACTGACCAGCGGCTGAAGCGTAATGTGTATGGATTGATTGTCTACTTCTGGATCTACCCCGCGTTCAACTTCGTACAACCGTGGGTGTGTCTGTGAGTCCTCAAAGTACCATGGGGTGGTCGAAGAATACCTGAGCTAGTTACGTGTGTGTGTGCGTGCAGGTCGTATATATTTTGTATTGTGGGGACCAAATGATCCCACAATGTGATTAAAAACCTGTTATTTTGATGTTGTGGGGACCATCTTTTCGGTCCCCAGAAGGGGAAACTCAATTTGATAAAAATCTGTGACTGCAATTAAAAAGACAAAAAATGTCAAAAGTCTTGTGTTTTATTTGGTTACTTAGGGCTGGGTAGGATAAGGTTGTCATTGTAGAGATTAGGGTTTTTCCCATAGAAATGAATGGAGAGTCCCCACAAATATATGAATACAAATGTGTGTGTGTGTGTGGGGAGGGGGGGGGGCGTTCAATGGGCATTAAAAGGGTTAGTTTCATTTTGTTACACCTCATTCACCATCACACTTCAATAGTGATATGGTCAAAAGTGAAGAAATCAGTCATATCAATATTCCCTTTGAAGATCTGTGATGCATGTGTCTGAATGTGAACGCGTGAACTTACGGAGCAGATTCTGCTGCATGGACTCTGAGCTGTACATGGTGACCGTGTTCTTCTTAAAGACGTTCTTCAGGAGCTGGGCCCTCTCCGTCAAGCTGAAAATCGACATGCACAAACAGAAAGGGGCACTCATGTTCTCACCTGCCAATCAAACCTGGCCCTCCCTCAGCATGGTAGGGAGGGAACCAATCATGAGAATCCATCACTGATCCCGCCTCCAGCTTCAGCTTCTTTGCACTATAAACATTGGCTGCTATCTTTTAAACCCTTTTAAAGTACTCTAAAAAAGCAAGCAAAATATCAAAATAATCAAAAACAAAAAGATGATGAATACTCTTGAAGCCACTGATGAGCGTGTCATGTGTATGCTGCTGTGGTACTGTGCTGTATGCCTGAACTGTTACAATGCTCTATGTACTGTCTGAGAGCTGTTTACTATGGACATGCCGCCAATTTTCAAAGTAAACATTCCCTTACAGACTGATGCTGTTTGTCCCTGTAGCACGTCTTAGAGAGTCTCTGCCAAGCATAAAAATAGGTAAAAAAAGGAAAAAACACCAGAACCTGTGAACACCGGTAAGAAAACGCTTCCCGATTTTCAGGACCCTAAAGACTTTCCAGCCCAATCACAGTTTCCTGCCCAGCTATTCAAAACTTTAGCTCCACCACATCAGAAAAGCAAATCTGGTTTTGGTAGCCACTCATTATTAGGCTACAAAACGAGATTTTTAGTGTATGACGCATAAGAGACCCCGTAAATCTTCACCTTGACCTATAAATGGCTGTGGATGTTGGGCATGACGTTTGATAAACCAAACAAAAAGCCTCACTCAGCACTACGTACAACAAGACTCCCCTAGTAGGGCTTTGGCAGCGAGCCTGCCTGACATTTTAATTTGTGTTGATGGAATCAAACGGCTCACACTTGCAATGGCAGCTCTCGCATTTGTATCCATGTCCAAACACAAGGCTCTAAGGGGTAAGACCTTAACATTTCTGGTGTTTCACCAAGGGAAACAAAGCGGGGTGATATTAGCAACACACATCCAGTGAACAACTGAAAAGGCAGAACGTTAAGCACATAAAGTCAAGAAATAGATCTGGTCCATCATGTGACAATGGCTTTGAAGAATCTCCTCCTCTTCTTGTACTGTAACCTGAAATCCATGTACCAAGACAAGCCTTGTGAGCCGAATTAAACTAAGTGCTAATGCAAGTGTGCATGTTTGAGTCTTATTCAAGCAGAGCTTCAATAAGGGGGAAATGGTCAACTCAATGACACTTCATCACTTGTACAGTAGGTACATTAATAAAAGGAAATAGGATGACTGAATTGTTAGAATCTATAAAATGAGGCACCATGTGGATGTGTGCCCAGAAGCTATAAAACCAAGTAATTTATTTTATTTATTTATTTGAATTATCATCTGGTGCCATAAACTCTGACAGGTTTATGCCATAGGACTTTCACACTTAACCTTTGTGGTTACTCTGGGCATCATGGAACCCAGGTGAAAGCGATTATTCAGAAGAATGTGCAAATAATGTCTCACAACCAAATAAGAACTTAGAGAAGCAAATAAACCAGGGGGAGAGAATCGGGAAAGTTAGCGGTTTGAAGGGAGTGCACTTGAAGAAATGTGACAACAACAACATACAAGGGTTTATACGTTTCCGCCCATCGAACATGGGGTCAGGGTGGCCATTAATCTTTAAGGCTAAATTACACGGTGTGTCCATTAATCATGGGTGATCTTGACCTCACAGTGTCACAGTGGAGAGGGACTGGTCTCACGACTGCATTAAAGCCTATCCAACTTCTGCCAAAACCAACAGGCTGCCATTCGTCATGCAATTATCCTCATGCCAATGACAGCCAGAGGAAGTCCGGGTTCCACCCCCAAGCTTCACAAAACTGGTCAAGCATGAAAAGAGTGTTTGTATGGGGTTCCCGCAACAGAACCCTGCAGACCACAATCACTGTTCATGCTGGGGTACATTTACAGTACATGCACATATTTAGCTGATGGTTTTGTCCATACAAGTGAGAGTCACAGGTCCCTAAAACAATTGGGGTTAAGGGCCTTGCTCAAGGGCCCAATGGTGAAATCATTCTGGCAGCCAGAGGATTTGAACCAACAACTTTCCAGTTAGAGGCACAGAGTCATAAACCCCAGAGTTACACACTGCCCCATTACAAAAGCAAACCTCAATAAACTCATGGACAGTAGCTCACATGTGTCACATCTGCAATTATCTGGTGCATCTTGTGAATCTTAACCAAGACACAGACACTATACAATTACCCCCTAAATCCTTCATGTTGCTCTACAAGATTCTCCATATTTTGTTTGATGATGGTGTCTTGTAACATTGCAGAACCTCAAAGGTTCTTAAAAAGCTAGATTACGTGTCAGAAAAATGAGATACAGTGGTACCTCAGTTCTCGAACTCATTAGAACTCGAATTTCTTAAAAGTCGAACCAACCAGTTCGAAAAAACATTAGCTAGAACTCGATCTGAATCTCAGAAGTCAAACCGTGAATGCCGACCTAAGATAACTTGTACGCAGGGGGAAAGTCACGCGGCACGTCTCTCAGCGGAGACAAAGGGTAATGCTCCAGTCTCAGCCTTGCATTCGCTGTGATAGCATTGTGCATGTTTGCACTAGCTGAATACATATATTTAGACAGTAAAAATACATTTAGACAATGATAGACAGTAACAGTAATTATTATGATATAATAAAATACATTTAAAAACAAAGATTTCTTATTAATTTAATATTAATAATAAACCATTAATATGTTTAATTATAATAATATTGTTGTGCCGAGTGGGGACAGAACGGAGACAAAGGCGCAGACGTCAGGGTATCGGGGAATACGGGGTTTAATTACAGGTAAGGCAGGCAAAACGCAGATGGATAATACAATGACCGGACTGGGGAAACAAACTGAAACTCGGACAAAATACAGAGAAACAGCCAGAAACAGCTGATCACACGGGGATTCCACATGAGGTTAACAAGGGGGCGTGGCACACGGAAGGAGCGGACGATCGGGGCAGGACACATTGTTTTGTTTAACTTTACACATTACTTGGATATATTTATTTTATTATTTTACAAATGACTGTTTTGATAAATGTGCTTAGATGTGTTTAGTACAGTATATGCTTTTCTTGTTTTATCCGGTTCATTTTGTGTTAAAATGCTAAAAAAAAAAAACATATTTAGGTGTAATTTTTTGGGACCGGGAACCAATTAATTGGTTTTCCATTATTTCTTATGGGGAAAATTCAATCAGAACTCGAACTTTTTAGGATTCGATCCAGAGTTCTGAACGTATTAAATTCGAGTTCTGAGGTACCATTGTACTAATTTATAAAAAGACCCACAACAGGGAGAAGTTTCCCAGCATGACTAAGGAGGTAAACGATTTATTTAAAGATATTTAGAGATGATTTAAATGTACATGCAAAGAATTAGGAAAAATAAAGGCAAAAAGGGTGGAGAGAGGTATACCTCTTCCCATGAACTACAGCCCCGGGATCTTCAGACCTGGCCTCCAGCTCTTGAACTTCATCAACCAAGGTCTTGAAGCAGGACTTCTTGAACCTGAGGCACATCAGAAAAAAGACAACTTATCAATGAATAATATATCATGAACAAATTCCAGTTCAAAAACTGTAGCCCAGATGCAGTGACAAAACGAGGACAGTGACACTGCACCTTGAGGTCAGCACTCATGCAGTTAGACATTAATGACAGGGATGGGACTCACACTTTGTAGGCCAGGTCAAAGACGAGCGAGGTAACAGGAATGAAGAGAAGGCCGGTCCAGAACACCCCTGAACTGAACATCATATGTGCCTGCAAGGTAAGGACACATGCTTCAATCCAACTGGAAGGGACAGGAAGCTCAGACAAAGAGGCATCACAATACCTGCCAATAGCCCAGCCACCAATATGCGAATAAGAACAGCCATGGGGTGCGTGAAGCCCCAAAGCAGATGTGTGCTTCAGCCCCATGCAGGTACAAAGACAAGGTATGGAGAAAATGGTCCACTGGCACCGTGCATGCCATCTGAGAGACGTGGTGCTTCTCAGTGCTGTTTGTGGTGATGCTTTTCATTCCAGCTGAGATTTAGCGGCTGCGTAAATTGAACTGTTAATTCCTCATGTTACACTTAATGATCTATAAAAACTATCATTTATTACATCACTTTCAACCGGATTTCAGAGGGATATACTACATGGGGATTATGCCTTCCAGCTGACCTGGAAATCCCTCAAACATACTCGGTCTGTGGTAGAGAGAGGTTTGGGGTGACCTCTTAGGTCACTGTAACCCTCATCAAGAGCAATTGCTTGAAAATCCAAATGTATGCTAGCTGTGAAATATCCACTGGGTTTAAAAGACTGATCTTTTTTAATTAATGGCTCAGTAAAATGACACTTTTCATTATATAAACGGATCGCAAAGTTAACACACTTGTTATTTCCATTTTAATAACTGCAGAATTGTCAGAAGACAACTATTCGTCTAAATTAAACCTCTGAAGTTCACCACATATATTCTGTATTACGTTTTGCTGAAATTGTGCTTAATTTATTAGCACTTGTACTTGTAACAATCCAGAATATTAAAGCATTTCCAAGCTTTTCTTCATCTATATTGTACAGCACAGCCAAATGCAAGTCAGCTAGTGTCCCTAGAGTAGCTGGGGTCAAGCCCTTTGCTATAGGCCCAACAACGACATGACTACTCGACTAAAATGTGACCTGAACACTTTCCCTTCTGTACACAGACCCCTAAAGGGGTGAACCACATATCATTCACACCTTCAAGCAGTACAGTACTCCTTTTAAGGAATAAGGATACTCCCAGTGATTCCATATGGAATTTGCACCCACTGTGCTTGTATTGACCCATAAGTGAATTAAATGAGGAAACAAGGTATTGTGAAGACCATCCAAGAGGCGCTGCTATTATTAAGTGGCATTCAAAAACACACACATGCACTTGTACAGTCACTTGATGATCTGTGCTGCAATTTTTCACAAGAAAAATCACCTATTATCAGAAAAAAAAAAAAAAAAAGACGACAATATTTCTTACTTTCCCAGCATCCTTTTACAAAGCATACTACTTTTTCAGGGAATGAACCCCACCATTAACTGCGAGCCAAGGAAGTAACAGCCATCTCGATGTCAGAGGGAAAGCCTCTGACGCGACTGACCCTGCAGCTCACCTCCTCCCCGTGTTTGCTTTGGCCGGCATGACTTCAAAACACGAGAAAACCAGCTACATCCTGTGTTGCAAATTACTGAGCTGGCCTACTCATTCATATACTGTATATACAGCATACCTATTTTCACTGAAAATTCTATATTTTGACATTGTCAATAGAGTCAAAGGCTTTGCTGTATGACCCGTAGCATAATATTACTGGCATGTGTTATGAAAACAAATGTTTTACAATCTGTAGGCCAGTGAACTGTTTTCCAAATTTGTTTTGCATTAATTGGTCAAAACTTTGATTCTTCTTCAACTGCCTACAATATTTCTAGAGGAATTTCATCTATACCCATAACTTTTTTTTTCATAATGTTCTTCTTCAGGGCCAGTATGATCTCCATTTCCATCATACCTCACTAATTGTCTTCTCATTAGTTGTGATCTCCTGTTTTTCGCTTCACTATGGGGCTTCACCCTGCTGGTTGCTGTCCATAATCTGTGATCCAGTGCTTTCAAAATATGATTATTTCTCCTGATTTTGGCTCCTGTTCTGCAGTTCTAATGTGCTACCTGTCATCCACATCTCTGACATTTTGACCGGTTTTCTTCTACTGCCCTGCTGAATGATTTCTTTGAATTTGGCACACAAATTCTAGAGGGTCAGATGACTTTTTTGTCCATTTTCAGTTCAACTTGGATCTTGCATATAAGTAGTCCATGATCTGTTCCAGAACCGACACATGATCACCACAATGTTCCATCCCTGAACGTTTGCTCTTGGACACAACTAGGCACCCCTATAGGAAGGTCAAGCAGAAGGCTCTTCCATCCCTGGTCTCTAAGGCTTTCTACAGTGATGGTGAGTATTAAAATTTTATAAGTTGAAGGTGACTCTGAGGTAGCGATTACATCGAACTAAATGCAGCGGTTTATAGTTTAATGGGATACAGCTGGACTGGTAGTAGTTACAAAGCCTGGAATCCTGTGTAATTTCTCATCATCCTATACCACTATCTCACATCCAGAAGTGCAACACCTAAAATAGCGGCGCCCCCTGCCCAGGCTCCCCCTGCCAGGCGCCCTGTCTTCCCCTGGTCTTGCAAAGCTGCATTTGTTGCCTTTCCTCTGGAGGCTATTTTGACTTTGATTTACAGCTGTGGTTTAACAACAGTGGCAAACTGAGGTGTTTTATACCCAGGGGACTTCAGTGTAAGAAATGGCATGAATTTTCTTAAAATCCTCCAGCATAATTTCCTGCAGGTGTGTAGCAGATCCCAAGGTTCACCAACATTAGCAGAGATGGAGATCTGCCCACCAGCCGGACTTCATCTTTTCACGGAACCATCCTCTGTTGAATCTTTTTTAACAGCCATGCCAATTAGAAACTGTCCTCCTGTATTTCACAGGTGAACACCTGACAAATGTGCTTGTTATTGTCATGTACGGGAAGAAAATTGAAGCTGAATTTCAGCTTGCATGTCGATACAGTAAACTGCCCTGTGGGGTAGCTAATTCAAATCAGTCCTGGGGGGGAGGAAGCTCAACGCTACCAATGACAAAACAAAAGCATCAGTCCAGGATAAAACAAAATCGTAAGAAAAGACCTTTGTTTCATTTCCTCTGACAAGACTGACAGTACCTTACGGTGCCTCATTACTCAAAGGGAACACTGTAATTCCTCTAATAGCAGCCTTGTAATACCCTCATTGAGTCAGATAATCTTTCTTCTACATGCTCACAAAGGTTCATGGGCGTTTGGTAGTCGGGGTATTGGCTTTGACGTTTCCTCAGTGAAGGTTTTTCCAAAACTCCACATTTACACAAAGCAGGACGCAAATGTCATATTAGAAATTTTTCTGTTGAAAAAGTCTTAATGAATCTTGTGTTCTTTTAGCTTTCTGAAAGGTTATATATATATAAAAAAAACAACAAAATTTGCTAGTCTCCAAGTATCCAGGGCAAAATAGAGTTGGTTCGATTTTCTTAAGTATTTATTAATCCAGAGAGACCTTCTACTGGACTTGTGTTTCTGTGGGTAGTGGAATGTGCCTGTATTGTATAGAGAAACGTTGTGTTTCTCTTCATGCATAATTCCACTTTTCAGGAACTGATCGAAACACTTCACTTCCTCTCTAACATTATGAAAATAATCCACTAAAAGTCTGGCATAACCAGGCAGGTGACATATTGGTTAGACACCGGGAACAAGAGAGTAAGATGTAAGTCTTAGCAACAGTATTTTTTATTAAGAAATACATCCGGTTGTTTAACTTTGTTAACTGAGAAATAGATGGAGTTTGCAAAGTATCTATATGCTTTGTTCACTGGACCCAGTGGCTATCCCCCCTCCCTGCCTATATGCTTTGTTCACTGGACCCAGTGGCTATCCCCCCTCCCTGCCTATATGCTTTGTTCACTGGACCCAGTGGCTATCTCCCATCCCTGCCTATATGCTTTGTTCACTGGACCCAGTGGCTATCCCCCCTCCCTGCCTATATGCTTTGTTCACTGGACCCTTGACGCAGTTTAATATGCAGTGAGCACTTCCCCAATGTGTCCTGTAGGTACCCAGAAATCCCCCAGATGCCACGTTTACCCCCCCCTCCTACCTCTCCAGACATGTCTGGGGCCAAGGGTATAAAGGGCCACAGGGAGGAGTATATGCCAAAGAACACTATCCACAGTCCAATACTGCCCCAGATGGCGATGTGGCTGAACTGCAGGGAACAAGTCAACACAATTGTCCTTAAAATGCATAAAGCTTTTAGAAGGCCAACAACATTACCATCATCCACGTCTGCAGAATTTCACTGTATCTCATATTAACAACATATGACTAAAGTATCTGTATTACAGTCAAGCTTCAGAGAAAAGGCTGATAACCGCAATTTTTTTTGTATTTTGCAAAGCTAAACCTAACAGGAGGGGAACATACATACCATAGTCCAAGATGAGGTTTCCAGTCCAGCTTTCAGACAAACTGTTATAACCACAAACTAGAGGAGAAACATTAAGATCAACTGAATGATGATTATGAGGTTATGTCCAGCATAGGAGAAAATACTGATACATTACTCCACTGAAAACGCAGCAAAACAAAAAGAAGTAAATTTCAACCTTCTTGGCACAATACTCTGTTTCCTTAATGGATCAGATGAAGTGTGCATGCCCAAAGACTCACCGTGTAGACCATGTTCCCCAGGAGAAGATAGTCTGCTGTCCTTCCACTCCCAAACACCGTATCTACCAAAGAAATACAAATTTAGCACTATAAAGGTCCATCCTTCCATCCATCTTCTAACTGGATAGGGTCATAGGGGGCGCCTGCAGTAGAGTTCTGTAGGGGCCCAAATTAAAGCCCAAGTCTGGCCTGTACCCAAGACCTTCAGAGCGAACCCGACCCAGCCTGAATAGTACTAGCAGATCTAAAACTTGAACCTGACCTTATCCTGAAATAGTGGGAGTATTAGTCATACATGCATAAGGAGACATTTGCGAGCTATTGCCGTATCACTTTCATTGCTAGTCGCATGCTTGTTAGATAGTCATTGTGAGAACGGAAACGAGCAATGGGCCAAGCAAGTGCAAAAAGCAATTTGCACATTTAAAAAACAAATTGTGTAAAAAAAACTAACCCAAGCCCAAAGCTGCACATAAAAAAGACTGACCCATAGCTGGCCCAAAACCCGATACTTTGCAGCCTATGCCCTGTATGGGATGGCAGTCAATCGCAGGGCACACAGACAGTCATACTCTGTGGCCAATTGAGAGATACCGGCTAACCTAACCACTCGTCTTTGGACCGTGGCAGGAGAGTGGAGCTTAATGTTTTTGAATATTTCAGACATGTAAAACCCTTTATGTCTACATTCCTAGTGCAATAGTACAATAATAAAAGACAAAAACATGAATCAGTGATTAATGACATGTTTAATTTGTAATATTGTCTGATATTTCAGTAAATTACTTATTTTTACTCTCCTTAATTGTTTCCTTGTACTGAAACCTTTTTAAAACAGCCATGGTTTTGACAGCTGTAGACTAATACTTTTCAGTTAGTGGGGGAAGACTGTTAAATTGTTTCAATTCCACATGTCTTGAAACTCACCATTTTGAAACATCTGTTTAATGTGCTCACCATTTTAAAATGTCTGTTTAGTGCAGTCAGCTGTGTAAGAGAGATACTTGGAGCTGTTCCCAGTTAAACCATGAACAAGTATAACCAACAGTATTAAACCCCTCTTTTTTTATGGAGTCTGAAATTGTCATACTGGTCTGCCAAAGAGTTTTAGGGTAAAAATGACAGCAGCCATGTTTCTGGAAACCCATTGTGATAAAATCATCACATCTTCTCTTGGCACTGAAGAACATACTGGCTGCATGTATGCTGACATTTAACATGTAGTTTCGGGTATAAGTAAAATACATTTCTTGTGCTGCAGATGTCATACTATGTTTGTCTAATGTTTTTCCAATGTTAGTTAGTGTTCCCAATATTAGTTCCAGAATACATCTACTCTAATGTATAAGAGGCATCCCAAAATGAAGCAGAGTTTGTTCATGTTGTCAGTCACGTCCAATAAGGCTTTGTCATGTGGTCTCTGACCAATATGAGGAGGTTTAAACAGCCAGTCAATCACAGACTGAGGCGTCCCACAATTGCAAACAGCCCAACCTATTGGGGGTTGTCCTCTGCTCCTAGTACACAACACGTACATATTATTTTAATACCACACAAAATTCCCAGCCCGGGCCTGAAATATCCCGACATCAGGATAACGTGTACACACAAATAGACACAAGGATGGCGTTACCATGGCGGAATGCTTGCAGAGGAAACCAGAAGAGGATGACTGAGTGGAAGAGACCATTCAGACAGTGAGCCCAAAACACCTGGCAGGATGAGAGAGACAGTTATTTACATTTTGATTTATTTATGGGACACTTTTATCCAAAACGCCATACAATTGAGAGAGTAGGGGGTCAACCAGTCCCTGGATCAACAGGATATAAGGGCCTTGTTTATGGGCACAAGAATGAACCCACTTTGCCGACCATGGGATTGAATCAGGGACCATTTGGTCACAGACACACTGTCCTAACCCACAGAGCCACACACTGTGCATCTAATGACTGATGCCTTATGCTGCCGATGCTTTTGGGACTGCACCACATGCATGGGTCTCTAGCGTGTGTTTTCCTGAGCTGGGGCATGCGAGGGTCAATCACTGGGAAAACATGTGGGTTACGGAGGGCAATCTGGAGTTGCTGGTTTGCTTCAGTAACAGTAGAAGCTCATGAGCATACAGTCAATAATCATGAAAAAATTTGATTAATATCAACATTAAAATATTAACATTAAAGTGTTTTAACATTAAAGTAAAATATAGTCAGCCCTTGTGCATTTGTATTTCGTGATTCGCGAAATCACAGATCCACGAAAATTTAATTGGAACCAAACTTATTTGCATCCTCGATTTTTTCGCAAATCTTTGAAAAACCCTACAGAAGTGTTTGTTCATTTTTCATAGTAATTTATAGTAAGTTTTCATGCTTTTAAGTGTAAAATTGGTAAGAAAAATTTAGTTAAAGATTCTACTGTGTTTTTGGGGAAAGTTCAAGACATACAGTATAAATCAGTTAAAAAATCCCTTAAAAATGTGGCTTTCTTATGGAAACGTTCCATAATACATACTGTACTGTATCTTTACAAGACACGAATCCCATTCGCAAAGTTTATTCCCTTTGGAACACTAATGGTTACATAAATATTAGAAAATAGTTAATTTACTACTTTGAAACAGTAAGTACACATTAACGTAAATTCAGACCCAAACGCTACCATGAACCCCCACCTGAAGAGGGAGACTGAGCTAGGAGCTGTAACTCCTCATGCACACCATGCAGTCATTTTCACTGTACTACACAGCAATCATAATCGTCATTATCTTAAATCAATATTCATCATTTGTGAGTACCCATACTACTGTTTATTAAATATTTTTAATGTGTGTATTTTTGTTCTCTCTTTTTTATGGTTACCGCACACATCGTATTTTTACAACTTATTTCTGTACGTCGATCTTTACGTAATTTTTATTTGACTGAATTCCTGTATCTTGTATGTACAGTACATTTTTCCTTTACGTATTTTACTGAATTGTACCTTTGTTATGTATATGACTTCTGTCAATAAGTTTACAGTCCCGTTCGTTTACTTGTTTTACCTTACTGTGAATGCAAAAGAAAACGGCAGCCAATGCCGTGTTCTATGAATTAGTAGGGGTAACATTAGTATACTGTACTGTAAATGTGCTAGTGTGACATATCCATTAGGCGATACTGTACTCTATTTTTACATCAAACATTTGTTTTTTTAAAGGTAATGTATTAAGCTAACTTTTAAATGAAATTGAAGTGTTTTGGGAGCATGACAGCAGTCATATTTAGAGTTTAAACTACACAAATAAGCACATATTACCATTTTTAATGACTATCAAACATCCGCAAATCATTCGCGACGGGTTCTGGAACCGAACCTCGTGAATGTTCGAGGTCTCACTGCATTAATAAGCAACAGTAACACAGATTATACAGTTCAACGTTTATGGGTAGAAGTACTGAGACTGGAAAAGGCTTGGGAAATACGGTGATCCTGTGTGTACTTTGGATGAGTTTCTATATCATTGGTAAAATCCCAAATTTACATTATGAGGGAACCTGGCCAAAAACGGCAGATAAAGGTGATGTAACGTAAATAATCCAACCTGTGATTTTCTTTTCCACAGCTGCACAGCACACTGTTCAGAAACACAAGGCAGCTGCAAACATTTCTTACGGCTATGAAGTCCAGCTGCAGCAATGCTAAGAGATTTAAATAAGACCATATCCAGCAGAAAAATGCAGGCCAAAGAAATCCCCATAATCATGTCAAAAAGAAACCAGCGTATGGTGCTCAGAGGATTTATGTTAATTAGATTTCTGAATTTGTGCAGTACTTTAGCAGATTAAAGTGAGAAAGTGAAGAGTTGAAGGACATACACTGGATAATAAGGGGTTAACCCAACAATGTTCTGCTTCTAACAGAGATGTGACTGGCATTGTAGGGCAAGTGTGAAAGTTATAGCCTTAAAATATAAGGGAGCTTGTAGGTTTGTCCCGATGAACGCCTCTCCCCCTTTCAGACACATTACGTCTCCGCTTCCTATTCTTGACGGAGAAAGTGAAGTACACAGGTAGTGAAAGTTTAACGGCAGAGGGAGGGGCTAATTTCCACACTCCTGGTTTCCTGTCTTCTCTGTGATTCTGTGAGCTTCTGATCCACCTTCCAAACTGGGGGCTTGCAGATCATCACAATGCTGACCTTTATGACAAAGCTGCTGCGGGAATTAGGCTGCTTCTCATAAGCGTAAAGCCTCGAAAATAAGCAGAAACAGACTCCCAGCTCAGACACTGCTGCCCTGTACAAAATCAGGAGAGAAAAAAATCCAGGTGAAGAAGCTCTGGAAAGTCATCAAGCAGTCGAGGTCTCACATGAAAGCAAATCCTCTTCGCTTCTTAGCCACTGGCTCCTCATGCTGAAAAATGCAAATGATAAAACTAATAGGAAAAATTATTCTTCACTGCAGGCCGATTAACAATCCAGAGACAGAAGCCATTTTCGATTGGTCAGAGACCTTCCCCGGCTGCTATTGGTCTCCTCTGACTGAGACAGCGAACTGAAGAGTGATTATGGCTGAAATCACTGCCAGAGTGAAACGCTAGGTGATCCACTTTCCACAGGTCAGAGACGCTGGCCGTACCAGTTTACTGTTACTCAGAAGTCCCAAAGATACAATTAAAAGTCAGATGTTCTGATGGGCATCATGGGAATGGCAGAGCAATTTCACACAGCTCACTCTCTTCACTGTCAGAAGCTGTAAGTCACACCGACAGCCGTCTGAACACACAATACAGATGGACTCAAGTGACAAAAAAGGGCTATGAAGTTCTGAAGACAGTGAATAAGCTACCAGCAGAGGAATTGATAGTTAGATTTGATCCAACTAAATTTTCCACCATAGTATTTGTAATAAACTTTCGCAGTTTTTATCCATTTGTTCTACACCTGACCTTTATTGTGGTTGAAAACCTGATTTGACCTGGCAGAGTGTCATAGTATTTCAGTATCATAATGGCCTTCCTCTGTTTTTTGGTGATATACAAACCTCAATGCCTCAATATCCATCACTGAAGACAATTCCAAGGGGAGAGGAAGATGAGGCAGTTGAAATGCTGGCCTATCAAGTTCTCATTTAGCTAATAATGTTTTGTTGTTGTGCATATGAGACTGAAAGCAACCTCCTCCTTTATTTTTGACAGTCAGTTTGTGAGTGATACAGACTGGCTGCCACAGGCAAACCTGTCTGTGCAGCGAGGACAGTCATCTCATCCACTGCAACATGCAATCAGCAGAGGGATGACATTTTCAGTGGAGAAATGGAAAAATATCATCATTTTAGATGTCATTATTTTGCTTGCTACTATCAATATTAGATGATTATAATAATATATAATAATATTGGAATATCCCTCACCCTCCCCAGCCCAGAGTCAACGACCTCCATCACACCTCTCTCCCCCCTGGAACTCAGAATACACAAAGCGGAAGTGAGCTGGCTGTTCCAGAAACAGAAGATCAAGAAGACCCCGGGCCCGGATGGTGTATCCCCCTCCTGCCTCAAAACCTGTGCTGATCAGCTGGCTCCCATCTTCACCCGTATCTTCAATAGATCTCTGAAGTTGTGTGAAGTTCCCTCCTGCTTCAAACGCTCCACCATTATCCCGGTTACCAAGAAACCCACCATCACAGGACTGAATGACTACAGACCTGTCGCCTTGACGTCTGTGGTCATGAAATCCTTTGAACGCCTGGTTTTAGCTCATCTGAAGGACATTACAGGACACCAGCTGGACCCCCTGCAGTTTGCCTATCGGGCAAACAGGTCGGTGGATGATGCAGTTAATATGGGGCTGCATTATATCCTGCAACATCTTGACCGGCCAGGAACTTATGCCAGGATCCTGTTTGTGGACTTCAGTTCTGCTTTCAACACCATTGTGCCTAATCTCCTCTCCTCCAAACTCTCCCAGCTCAACGTGTCATCAGCTACCTGTCAGTGGATCACTAGCTTCCTGACAGACAGGAAGCAGCAAGTAAGGCTGGGGGAGATCACTTCTGAAACACGGTCCCTCAGTATTGGTGCCCCTCAAGGATGTGTCCTCTCCCCACTGCTCTTCTCCCTCTACACCAATGACTGCACCTCCAGGAACTCAGCTGTAAAACTCCTGAAGTTTGCAGACGACACCACCATCATTGGACTCATTCAGGATGGTGATGAGTCTGCATTCCGGCAGGAAGTTGAGTGGCTGGTACTCTGGTGCAGTCAGCACAACCTGGAGCTTAACACGCTCAAGACTGTGGAGATGACAGTGGACTTCAGGAGACATCCGTCAACACTGCTCCCCCTCACCATATCAGACAGCCCGGTGTCTACTGTGGAGCTCTTCAAGTTCCTGGGTACCACCATTTCCCAGGACCTGAAGTGGGAGTCCAACATCTCCTCCATCCTCAAAAAGGCCCAGCAGAGGATGTACTTCCTGAGACAACTGAGGAAGTACAGTCTCTCACAGGAGCTGCTGATCCAATTCTACACTGCAGTCATTGAGTCTGTCCTCTGCTCCTCCATCACAGTCTGGTATGGAGCAGCCACTAAGCAGGATAGGAACAGACTGCAGCGAGCTGTACGGACAGCAGAAAAGATCATCGGTGCCCCCCTGCACTCCATCCAGGACTTGTACTGCTCAAGGACTAGGAAACGTGCAGTTAAAATCATTTCAGATCCGTCACACCCAGGACATAATCTCTTCCAGCTCCTCCCCTCTGGCAGGCGCTATAGAGCTCTGTACACAAAAACCAGTAGACATAGGAGCAGTTCTTCCCTCAGGCCATCACCCTCATAAACAGCTAAGCTGTCACCTGCCCCCTGTCTACACTCTACGTCGTACCTTAATAATGTACAATGTTACCCACGTGGGCTTGTATATAATATTTATATGTTTCATACTTGTAATTTTTTGTACAGTGTTATTTATTGTTTGTTTGTATAGTGTCATTTATTGTTGTATAGTGTCATTTATTGTTGTATAGCTTGTATAGTGTCTCTATGTACGAGAGAGTCTCAAGCTGCCGGAACAAATTCCTTGTGTGCCCCAGCACACTTGGCGAATAAAGGCTGATTCTGATTCTGATTAACTGGCTTGTGTGATTGTTTCCAAGTTTGTTAAGGATGTAGTCAGTCCAATAATCCATCACTGAGCTATAATGATTTGAACTAAGACAGAGACATGGAGAGATGCAGTGTAATAGCTGAAATGCGACAGACTGTGGTTCTCTGTGGGAATCTATACAGGCTTTACAGGAATTTGAACATCTAGCCCAGAAGAAGAGAACAGTTGACCTGGACCCCTCTGTTCAGCCAGCTGTTACCTTGGTGTTGAAGCCCATGGCATTCTGGGAGGTCTTGTAAAGCTCGGGGTACTTCAGCATGTTCTCCTTCTGGCAGCAGCGCTCGAATATGCCCAGAGTCAGGGGGGGAAGGGCGGTGAAGAGCTGCCGGGGAAACAACGGATCAGAGGCCTCGCAATGTCACCATTCACCCCACCCTGACAGCGCAGGCCGCTGTTATCTTCTGTTTATCCAATGTGTCCCCACCCTGCTGCCTAGAACAGGCAACCCCTGGCCAGGATAAGTGGTCAAGAAACAGACAGAAGAGAATGTTACATTCTCACTAGAACACATTTCATTTGAGATCATGAAAAATATTGGAATCAAATATGCTGCCTACATGTATCTTTTTTACAGTGGTGGTACTACACTGGCGTTTTACCTCCGGTTTCCAGCAACATCAGGGTATGTAGCTCAGTGGTAGAACAAGTGCTTTGGCATGTAGGAAACCCTGGGTTCGATACTCGGCATTTCCATTTTCAGGTGGTGTGTGGCTCTACAGATTAGACCTCTGACCCAGGGGTGGCCAATCTTATCCAGAAAGTGCTGCTGTGTATGCAGGTTTTTGCTGCAACTCCCTAATTTGATTACTAATTAGAGGACTGATTGGCTGAAGAGTCCTCACACCTGGGTTTGAACAGCTGACCCACAGGTTATCACAAAAACCCGCATACACACTGGCCCATTGTGGATAAGATAGGCCACCCCTGCTCTATCCGGAAGGTTGCTGGGTCTGATCCCATGGCTGGAAGAGTAATCATATCACCATCGGGCCCTTAACCCCAACTGGGGGGGGGGAGATGTTCAACAAAGCAGGATTTCTCAGTTAGCTGGGTTGCCTTAAGCTTGAAGTCATAATTGTCCAATAGGAATTCTCCTTACCTAAACTCTTATTGGACAATCATCATTTCTAGCTTAAGTTAACCCAGCTAACTTCGAAACTTTGTAGAACCCCCTCCTGCTCCAGAGATGCCAGATAAATGGGTCACGCTTTGCTGAAGGGACATGTGATGACTGAATATTATTTTTCGCTTGACAATGAAGGCATTCTTCTTAGCAGAAAACATGTTAGATGAGTGAACTTCTGAAAAACCATCCATATTTCCATGAGCTCACTAGGTACTAAAATATGACATTTGGCAATGACAACTAGTAATTATTTGCTAAGTTACAATAGTCATTAAGTAGAGTCACCAAGGGGACACGTCAGCCCGCTGGTGTATGAGGGACTCACCACATTGTAAAGGCCAATGCACCAACGCTCAAACAGGATCTGACCCGAGAAGCCATTGACGAAGGCAAACCAGATCTGGGGGGGAGAAAGCGATTTGGACGTGAGTAGGGAGCTGGAACGACAGGAGCATCAGCACTATCATACAGGAGCGCCTGTTTTCCTTCACTGATGGCTTGTGATGGGGGGGGGGGCGATGATAATCAGGCACATTAGCACCCGGACCTTCACTCGGTCACGATTAGCTCATCCTCCTGAGGCACAAGCAAACCGCCAAGCCTTCTCTTTATGTGACAACACATATGTCAGGAGGGCGCAGTGAGAGGCAGCCGGCACAGTGCACAGACGCGTCACTTCCAGCTTTCCTGAACAATGTCGATCCCGGTTAACAGGGGAGGGAGGGGGAGTGACAGACTTGACATCCTTTCTGATAAACTTCAGAAAGCACCACGTGGCACCACAAATATTACTTAGAATGATATGCGAAGAAAGACATCCATGAGAAGCTAAAAGATACTGATGATGTGCAGGTCAACCTAACCTTCCATAAAAGCAGAGTCTGAGTGGATTGGACAGGACAGTGCTACATGATGACACAGAAAATACGGTTGTAGAAGACTTCTGATCCATGCCGTAACATCGTCTACGAGTCGACTCGAGGATTAGAACACATGATTCATCAAACAGCCTGTCTCGCTCTAGACTTCCTTGGCTCGACTCTATGACTGTTCAAATGCACAAACTGTGAGCAATGAGGTATCGCACTCCGCTTCGGGGAACGTCGTGGATCAGAGCCCTCTGGATCGTCCACACCGAAAAAAGTGCAATAGCTTTGATGAAAGGACAGCAAAATGAGCTGCCACATTTAAACCATATGCAATGGGATTTTTGTTAGCATGCTACACCAAGGTTAATAATATTATCTGTGTAGAAATTCAGCCATCTTGTAAACATGACACAATAGTGTGTGTGGATGTCTATATGTATATCAGACCAAATGATACCATGTGTGTGTGTGTGTGTGTGTGTGTGTGTGTGTGTGTGTGTGTGTGTGTGTGTGTGTGTGTGTGTGTGTGTGTGTGTGTGTGTGTGTGTATCTATATGTCTGTGGATTCTGTATATATTACATTGTGGAGCCCAAATGAAATACCAAATGTCCCCACAATGTGAAACAAACCTGTTGTTTTGACCTTGTGGCAGGGAAATGTGGTTTGGTTTGCAATGACCCCCCCCCATCTAAGATTTATTATTGCTAGAGGACTGGAGAGATGTGAGAAACTCCTTTTACAGTCCTTAAATGTCACACTCTGATGTTACACTGGTTTTTCATCGTATATTAAAAACCACCACTACTAAAAACTAAATGAATATCACCGAAAAGGTATATTGTTCCTAAAATCAGTGTTGGGCCATGAAATATGCTACAGGGAATAGGCTTCAGCCCAAAGTGCACGAGCACCAGGACATTTTAAAAGGCAAGAGGAGTGGCTGGAATTCAAGTTTGGCCAAATGAGTGATATTTCAGAGGGTCCCGGAATCATCTTTAGCTACACTGGTTCTTGCAGCAGTAAAGCGGTAAAGTTTCCACTTGTCGGCATATTTACACCAGGTCCATGTTTGATACATCATCCTTTCTTGGACCTTTCAGGTGCTTTGTGGTAAAATGCAGCTGTATGCAGTTTAATAAAGGACTTCAGTCTTCCTCTCTGTTCATGTTTCTTTATGTTGGCCGTTTTTAAAATTGCTCTGCTAATTAAAAGCAGCTGAGTTTGTCGTGTTATGTTCATTCGGACCGGAGTAAGACCTATTAGGACAAGGCCAGAGTGCTATTATTGAAACAAGTGGCAAAGGTGTTTATTTACCCAAAGGGTTTTACCATTGGCTATCTCCTCCCCTGCAAAACCTTGTTTCCACCCACCTCTACCTGAACAGCCAATAAATTCCAAACATTTTGGGGCATGACTTTAGTGTCATATTTTGCTGTGCAAAAAGAGGCCACTGGGGGCATGATGCAAAGAGAGGCATCACAGCAATGCAAATATTGACACAGAAAGCATTCTGGCTGTAGAAAGCAAATGAAACAAAGCGGAATCCTAGACATTTCAGCCATTTTTAAGACCACAAAAAGAGGACATGTCTGGAGAAAAAGAGGACGCATGGTGAGCCTGAACAGTAGTGGCTATAATCACAAAACAGCCTGATGTGTGAAACCACAGAAAAGCAGGCAACACTTGGTAATCACGCAGTCCAAGATGGTTACTTCTCTGATTTAACTGGAATGTCAAGCCCTGAGACACTACAGCCTAGTGTAGCTTAGCTGTACAGCCCGATCTGAGAGGAGGGCTTTGCTCTCCAGAAACACATTAGGAGCAACAGAGCATGAGTGCTTTTGAGTGGCTATTCTGTTCTAACTTCTTGAAGTCCACATGATTACAGGCAGTATGGAGCATTCAAAGATTAGCTGGATTACCGCCCAACATGTCATTAAGGCCTTTACTTAACAATAGGGCAGCGTTCTGTGAGGGGTTTCAGCCAATAGTACTTGTCAAACCCATGAAGATGTAGATAGCATGCATGGAGGGGAGAACAGCTGGCAGTCGTGTTGAACTTCTAAAGCTGCCACCTGTTTGAAGAGTTGAGACTTGCGTAAAGGCTTCAGGGGGGTCAGGGGTTACGGCTGATTTCTAATCAGCGGAGAAACTAAATAAGCAAGGAAAAATTCACACAAGAGGATACAAAGACTTCAAAAGCTTACATGTTTATGTCTGCTGGCTTGACGTTTGGCATCCAGTTATGCAACTACTCCTCTGATATTTCTAGGATTTGTGTGTGTGTGTGTGTGTGTGTGCGAGCGGGTTTACCTATCCTTATGGGGACATAATGTCCCCATAACGTGATAAATATCCGTTTTTTTTTTTTTTTAACTCTATTTTATAAAAATCGGTGACTGCTATGAAAAAACTAAAAATGCAAAAACTCTTGTATTTTGTTAGGTTAATTATGGTTAGGGCTGGGTAGGGGTTAAGGTTGTCATAGTTAGCGTTAACATTTTTCCCATTGAAATGAATGAGTGGTCCCCATAAGGATATGTATACCCTACATGTGCGTGCATGTGTGTGTGTCTTCCTTAGTCTCTGCAGAGCTGCTGAAAGGTTACACTGGCAACGGTTCTCTTCTGTTGTCTGCTGCAGAGAGCTCAGTGTAGCATTTGACCCAGATGAAGATATTTCAAAAAGCAGAGGCCCATCTGCTTCTTTAATACCCAGGTCTGTTAAATCACCTCATTGTTCATTCTAGTAAAATGGAACAATGAAGAAAAAATTACTCCCACTCCTAGAATATGCATTCTGTTATTAACAGCAACTAGATAAGCTTCAGGCATTTAATTTCAGAAAAATTAGTCAAGGTTTTCCTGACACAACTCTACACCCAGTGTTCCGCTTCCAGTCTAATTGGTGAATTCTCTTCAGCCGCTTTACCACCTTAGCTACTGTGTGGTGAGGGGACTGGTGCAGAATGGCTGCCATCTTATCGTCCAGGTGGGTTCTACACAGAGGTGCTGACTGAAGAGGCTCCCCATTGGTTCTGCAAAGCGCTTTGTGTGTCTTGAAACGCGCTTCATCAAGGTTCAAGGTTACTTTATTTGTCACATGCACAGATGTACAGGTACAACATGCAGTGAAATGAAATTTGTCCCGATCATAAATGTAACATTGGTAAGCAGGCTCCATAACTTCCCTTCGACCCCCCAGAAGCACACATAGTCCACTTGTTGAGGGTTCAGGTCCCATTTAAAAGCTTTTAAACCCCCATTAAAGAATGAGGGTAATTACATATCACTAATTAGGATTAGAGTGTCAGATTGTGGCGCTTGAGCCGGGTGCTCATGGATGTCCTACCTCGATGATGTAGAGGACGATGTTCTTGTAGAAGCAGTACAGGATACACTTGGCAACCCGATTGTAGTTCCAGGCCCCATGAACTAGAAGAAGATTCTTCAGGTACTTGAACTATAAAGCAGGAAGAGTAAGGGGTGGGTGGGGGTGGGGGGGGGGTCAAAGGAATCCGAAAGAATAAAGTTACTTTGCATGAGATAATCATATCAAAACAGAGCAAAAGCATGGATTCAGATAAGCAAATACCCTTGCTAACTTTAAAGGGAAATATTGAATAAAAGATATCACTCCCCAACTTCAATGGATGAACTGCCTGGGTCTTGAGCTAATTAATACATTATGACAACGATACCAGGAATTCCAGCAACTCTTAAGGAGAGATAAGCAGTGCCCGGAACAGGAGGGTGTCGTATTGCTGATACAGGCCTAACCAAAAAAGTCAAAGTACAGAAACAAGATATATTTTAATAACCTTGTACATGCTTCTTAAACTGAAATAATGTTCTAAAACCAAATGCAAAATGAGTTTTAGGTGGAAACATATTGAAATTCATCACATATGAAAGGTTCAAATGGATACAAGGTGTTTGTGAAGGCTATTGGTATAATAACATCACAGAACAAATCCTTCCCACCGATAAAAAGGTTTTTTGTCCCAAACAAAATGCTTGAAGTGAAAATTCACTAAAATGTTACATGAGGATCCATTTATATTGGCTTTCCGCATTAAGCTGTACACAGAAAGTCCAGCGAATGTGAAATCATTTTAAGAAACAAAAAGAATAAAGAAAGTGAAGAAAATAACTAGGTTTTTAAGACTTAGGAGGTGATTTAGTGTACCCTAGGATGGTTTAAAGATGATGGCAAAATCAATCTGCTGGTGCTCGCTCCCTTCCCAGATAACATTTTCTCTTGCTCACACATGAAGTTCTGTCCCTCGTTTGATGCTGATCCAGGGGGGAGCTGCTAACGGCAGCCCTTCAGCCAACACCCATACTATACATCTGCTGGGCCTCTGGGAAATCGGGGGGGATGGGCCTTCCTTGGGCTACTGTCTGCTAGCCCAGGAGAGGCCTCAAGCTACCAGTACCTTCAATACTGGCACAGATGCGTCAATAAGGCTCGGTACAAGGTGGCCACACAGAGGAGAGTAAATAGGATGATTTATTGTGGAGCAGCTGCAATGAAGATTCACTGCACAGGCCTGGTTCTTCACTAAGCTAGAAGCGTAACTGTTCATTGAGTTGGATGGAATTTTGGGATGAATCCTACTGGGGTCTATGACTTGGCTGAGGAGGAAATCAGTGTGGGCTGACCCAGGGGGCCCCTGCTGCGGGCCAGTGAAATGAATACACTCTGCAATGGAGGGAAAGAGCTTCAAGTCGCTTAGGATCAGGCTAATATGGGGAACTGATTTGGTGAGGAGAAGCCCACTGAGATAAGCCACTGCATGAGGTAAGCGACGGGGGTGTGGAAGGTCCTGCAAAGGGCCGAATGAACCACTCGGAGGTTACGGAGAACAGCGAGGGACAGAACCCAATGCCGCAGTCTCGGGGAAGCACACACTCAAATCACTTATCCGTGGGCTCAAGGAAAGTCTTAATGGAGCCCAGAAAAACAGACATTACATGCAAAAGCACTTTAAGATTCCCACAAACTTCAGTCAGCAGCACCGATGAGAAGAATGTAAGGAATTAGTTAAGTCTGAATGCAAACTGACGTAAGTATGCACGCAAAATTACGGCAATTGCATTTAATAAATGTTAAATGCCTTGAAGCCAGCTAAAAGTTTTGTCCATATTTTAACGATTTGCATAGATTTAGCAGAATCAGGCCCATTCAGGAATCCCTGATAGATGGAAGGATCAAATCACCGCCTGCTGTCAGAGTGCTCTGGTCCTACAGCTCCACGGAATGTGCTGCTATAATAACACACAAGTGGGCAGTTATCGAGCTGCACCAGCTGCCGCATATGGAGGGGATCCCTCGCTGCCCACCTGAGCGATGGAGTAATCAGAGGAGTTAGCTGCCTGCAGGCCCTCGTTGCCCGAGATTCCCACGCCCACGTGGGCCGTCTGTATCATGCCCACGTCGTTGGCACCATCCCCGATGGCCAGCGTTATCACCCGCACCTGCTTCTTCACCATCTCCACCACCTCAGACTTCTGAAGCGGCGACACCCTGTGGGGGAGAAGTGTAAAAGCAGGCTGTTATAGATCAGAAACAAAGTAACTTAACAGAAACACCATCCTGGAGGGAGGTATTAGTATCAATATGCTCATGTCTTCATATTTGAGGTCATGACAATGAGCCGATATGGCTATGGTACCAGGTAATGACGTATCTATATCATTAACGAGCAAAATCAATGGAGTAATATATGTGATGTGGAGGCGCTTCGGAGTTAACAATGAAATCCTAAGCACTGCAGACTGCAGACTGCAAACTGCGCTGTCCTAAAATATCAAGAGGTACCAAATCAGGCTCATATAATGCTATTAATGTAATTAAGCATCTAAAAACTAAACATAAGAAAGGATATGATGAAATTTCCACCAGAAGCAACACCCCTGCAACAACCAAATGTGCAGCAAATACGAGTATGCAGAAAGTGTCAAACGATAAACCATGTGCAGTGAACATAACAGAAGCTCTTACCCGGTATCAGTCAGGCACAATGTGGAAATGGTGGCACGTGGAGAGCGTAATTCTTTCTGAATGTTGGCACGCGGAGAGCGTAATTCTTTCTGAATGTTGGTACGCGGAGAGCGTAATACTTTCTGAATGTTGGTACGCGGAGAGCGTAATACTTTCTGAATGTTGGTACGCGGAGAGCGTAATTCTTTCTGAATGTTGGTACGCGGAGAGCGCAATTGTTTCTGGATGTTGGTACGCGGAGAGCGTAATTCTTTCTGGATGTTGGTACGCGGAAAGTGTAATTCTTTCTGGATGTTGGTACGCGGAGAGTGTAATACTTTCTGGATGTTGGTACGCGGAGAGCGTAACACTTTCTGAATGTTGATACGCGGAGAGCGTAATACTTTCTGGATGTTGGTACGCGGAGAGCGTAATACTTTCTGGATGTTGGTACGCGGAGAGCGTAATTCTTTCTGGATGTTGGTACGCGGAGAGCGTAATTCTTTCTGAATGTTGGCACGCGGAGAGCGTAATTCTTTCTGAGGCGGTACGTGGAGAGCGTAATACCTTCTGAGGTGGTATGCAGTATAGAGGTATAGAGGCTTTGGAGGTTTTTGAGTGACATGTTTTTAAATTGTAAGTAACCAATCCTTTGTTTCCCACAAAGACTAAAAATGATGATGTATGTGTGTGTGTGTATGTATGTGTGTGTGTGTGTGTGTGTGTGTGCATGCGCATGTGGTACAGAAGACATCAGATTCATCCAAAAGACAGAAAGATGATGACAGCAGAATGATGTTGCCTGTCAGGCCTCTAATGTTTATATAGCCATTGAGGAAGATTACACAACATCGGCGATTATTCTGCAGTATCAATATGGAAGGTTTATCATAAATCAAACACGGTAGGCTGGAAATCCACCTCTGTCCAGGAAACGTGTTTTGATGGGTCAGACTGGACAGCGTCCAGAGCAAAAGGCAGTGGGGGGGGTATGTTTCATTATGGTGATGAGAATTGTGTCTTACTCTGGGGTGGGGGGGATTTGTAATTTGGTCACATGTGACCACCCTGGAGTCCTGGGGATCGCTGGGGCACCTCAGACTTGTCAGCACCAATCAGAATCTCGGGGGGCGTCTGGCTCTCGCCACGCTGCTGAGGCGCTCCGTGCCGTAACCGAGAAGCGGAGGCACTGAATGGGCGCATTTATCTGCTAGTAATGCGAAATGGGACCAGAACATATAATGCATGAAATGAATGGGGGAAGGGAACTTAACCAGACTGCCATTCTGAACCTGATTACAAGGCAAACATAAGATACATGTAGGTCTGGGTAGGTCAGGCCAGGCGTGTTCAGCCCTGATCCAGAAGCTGATTGGCCCCTGAAGTGCCCCCTCCTCGCCACTCACCCATTCAAATGATATGATTGGTTAATGATTCTGTATGAATTATGGCCCCTCTTATGCCTCCCCACCTCCTAGAAAAATCCTAGAATTGCCCCTGAGATCACCTGCAGCAGATGACCGCCTTGCAGGACAGCGCCAGGTCCAGGAAGTACTGGCGCACCCCGAAGGTCAGCGCGTACTTCAAGGTCTTGCCGTCGATGATGAGGGCGAAGTCGTTCTCCTTGCGCAGGGCGTCTCCCAGCATGCTGCAGTGGCGGCTCAGGGCCTCCCTGGTGCCCTGCGGCCGGGCGGGAAGCATGTGGGGGGGGGGAGCAAGTCTTATACTCTACAGTACTGCAGTGACAATAATACTATGCAAAAGCACAGGGAAGGGAAAAACATTCTCCTTGAAAATCACTTCAGTCAGTAGAATTTCAAGCCTCTGCAGAGCAGTGCTTAGAGTTTCACACTTTTTCCTCAAAGGAGCACAAAACAGCATGTTATTCACTGGATCTGTGCAGTTCCTGTACAACACACACATACAGTGCTCACAGAAAGTCTTGGGATGCTTTATTAATTCTGGAAAAATGCTGCTAATTTATTGCTTTTACATCTTCCACAAAGATTTTTTCTTTTTATTCTGTTTTTGTCATTTTGCTATTAATTGCAATTATAGTCACTGGCTCCCAAAAGGATACTAAACACAAATGTTTGGTGTTTTATGTTGTTGCAAATGTGTTACTAATTAAAAAGCACCCAATGAGACTGCCTCCAGGCTCATCCCTGCGACGGACCAGCACCTCATCCTGGACGCCCTCTGCTTTATTCCCTACCTTCCCTGGATGGCATCCAGGCTCATCCCTGCAACGAACCGGCACCTCATCCTGGACGCCCTCTGCTTTATTCCCTACACTTCCTGAATGGCATCCAGGCTCATCCCTGTAACGGACCGGCACCTCATCCTGGACGCCCTCTGCTTTATTCCCTACCTTCCCTGGATGGCATCCAGGCTCATCCCTGCAACGAACCGGCACCTCATCCTGGACGCCCTCTGCTTTATTCCCTACACTTCCTGAATGGCATCCAGGCTCATCCCTGTAACGGACCGGCACCTCATCCTGGACGCCCTCTGCTTTATTCCCTACACTTCCTGAATGGCATCCAGGCTCATCCCTGCAACGGACCGGCATCTCATCCTGGACACCCTCTGCTTTATTCCCTACACTTCCTGAATGGCATCCAGGCTCATCCCTGTAACGGACCGGCACCTCATCCTGGACGCCCTCTGCTTTACTCCCTACACTTCCTGGATGGCATCCAGGCTCATGCCTGTAACGGACCGGCACCTCATCCTGGACGCCCTCTGTTTTACTCCCTACACTTCCTGGATGGCATCCAGGCTCATGCCTGTAACGGACCGGCACCTCATCCTGGACGCCCTCTGCTTTACTCCCTACACTTCCTGAATGGCATCCAGGCTCATCCCTGTAACGGACCGGCACCTCATCCTGGACGCCCTCTGCTTTATTCCCTACACTTCCTGGATGGCATCCAGGCTCATGCCTGCAACGAACCGGCACCTCATCCTGGACGCCCTCTGCTTTACTCCCTACACTTCCTGGATGGCATCCAGGCTCATGCCTGTAACGGACCGGCACCTCATCCTGGACGCCCTCTGCTTTACTCCCTACACTTCCTGGATGGCATCCAGGCTCATGCCTGTAACGGACCGGCACCTCATCCTGGACGCCCTCTGCTTTACTCCCTACACTTCCTGAATGGCATCCAGGCTCATCCCTGTAACGGACCGGCACCTCATCCTGGACGCCCTCTGCTTTATTCCCTACACTTCCTGGATGGCATCCAGGCTCATCCCTGCAACGATCCGGCACCTCATCCTGGACGCCCTCTGCTTTATTCCCTACCTTCCCTGGATGGCATCCAGGCTCATCCCTGCAACGAACCGGCACCTCATCCTGGAAGCCCTCTGCTTTATTCCCTACACTTCCTGAATGGCATCCAGGCTCATCCCTGTAACGGACCGGCACCTCATCCTGGACGCCCTCTGCTTTATTCCCTACACTTCCTGAATGGCATCCAGGCTCATCCCTGCAACGATCCGGCACCTCATCCTGGACGCCCTCTGCTTTATTCCCTACCTTCCCTGGATGGCATCCAGACTCATCCCTGCAACGAACCGGCACCTCATTCTGAATGCCCTCTGCTTTATTCCCTACACTTCCTGGATGGCATCCAGGCTCATCTCTGCGACGGACTGGAACCTCATCCTGGACGCCCTTCTGCTTTATTCCCTACACTTCCTGGATGGCATCCAGGCTCATCTCTGCGACGGACTGGAACCTCATCCTGGACGCCCTTCTGCTTTACTCCCTACATTTCCTGGATGGCATCCAGGCTCAACCCTACAACGGACTGGCACCTCATCCTGGACGCCCTCTGCTTTATTCCCTACCTTCCCTCGATGGCATCCAGGCTTATTGGAGTCCTATATTGGATAAGCAATTACAGAGGATTGATGGATAAATCACTGACATTTCAAATGATTATGCGCTGGTCCTCATTACTGATCTGTCTGTAAAACAAATGCTGAATATCAATACTGCGTGTTTAAAATAACAGCTTAGATTTTCTATTCCTCAGTACTATTTGATCAAAGATGACTTTTTCAGCACCAATGTGAGTGTGTGGCTTTAATTTAATTCCTTTTCTCCCAGCTGAAGCGGCGCTGGCAGGAAGCTGAAAGGCTTCAGTGGAAAACCTGGAATACATCCACCTCCTGATTAATAGGGGAAGATTTTAATCAGCGATGACTCATTTTGAAGAAATATTGTATCATAAATTTCTACAAGATAGCAATATTTGTATGAATGATCGATGGGTTGGGCCCCATGATTTGGACAAAATAGCACCCCATACAGCTGCATACACACACACACACACACACAATCAGAAATGTGTCATCTGAAAATGACATTACTTTAAGACTACATTGTCACTCACTCAGTCATTCACTCACTCTTGGATAATGGCCAACAGATATACTGTTTTTGTCGACCACAAGAAGGCAACAATCAGTTCAGGTTATGAGTTAAAAACTTCTGTCATTCAAGTCCTACTTTCACCACCTGTACTTTCTGTCTTCATAAGCACTTCAATCTAAAGCATCACTATATTTCACTTCCAAGCAGCAGAAATGGTTACTAGTAGATCAAAGTTAGAAGAATGGCACAAGAAAAACACATAATTCTACTTAAGGTCACAGAATATCTGCAGATCACAAGCAGCTCCCATGAGTGAGCTGTCAGTATCGTTCCTGATCCGGATTAGAGGATACTCCCCTACTGAATGCCACAGAGAAGACCGACACAGTCGTTTAATGTTACAGACGCGTGGGTTTACAAGGAAACGGGACCTCTTCGACTTGTAGACAAAAACATTCCAGTTGAGGCAGTGAGGGGACACTCCGATCAAAATGACATTCGGGCCACTCGAATGACAACTGCATTTCAGCTAACCCCTTTCTGTTTCCAATTTTCTGAGTAGCTTAAAGAAAGATGGAGAGAAAGGCCATGTTCCACTTCTATATGGGAAGCTCCCATTTCTGTAATTCAAGGCTGAGCACACATACACACACACACATTCGTATGTTTGTGGGGTCTCTCCATTCATTTCTAAGGGGAAAACTCTAATAGTGGCAATGACACCCTAACCCTACCCAGCCCTCACCTAAACCAAAAGTAGCCTAAGAAAATGCACCACTTTTGGCATTTTTAGTTTTTTGATTGCAGTCACAGATTTCTATAAAATTGAGCTTCCTTTTGCACTGATCGAAACTGTGGTCCCCACAAGGTCAAAATAACAAGTCTTTTGGACATTTGGGCCCCACAATGTAATACGTACATGACCCACACACACACACACAAACCAAAGAAATAAAGACTGAAAAAATAAAGAAAACAGCTTGCCTAAGCAAGCTCAATAAACCGCAAAAAGCTTTGTAAAAAAAAAAAAAGAAATCTGTGTCTGTTGTGCCCAGACTGTGCTTCATGTCCACTGTAAGGACAGGCGTCTTTGTTCTTGTGCTATTTGCTTAAACCGAAACCGCCTGGCTGGATCTCAGTGCTGTCTGACATAACGCAGGTGTCTGACGGCAAACATGGGAGAAGGGAGCTGTAAACGCCAGCCAATGAGAGCCCTGCCTGTGTGCTCCAACACCTGCACAATATCAAATGGCTAAAAAATAATAATACTAATAATTAGAAAAACTAAGGCAGACATTCGTCACAATGTAGCTCAAAAATCAGAGCATTGTGCTAACAATGCGAGCGTTGAGGATGCACATCCTAGAGAGCACGCTTTAAAATTGCAATTGTTCCCTCTAATGTAAATCGCTCAAGATAAAAGTGTCATATAAATGCAAACAATACAAAGGGCCAATCAGCAACTACTTCATTGGACAAACAAACCACCCAGAATGCCAGAGTAAAATAAACATGACTGAGAGCCTATTTGAAATACAGCTTTCATATTCATTCATTCATCCAGGACTCATTTGCAAAGAAGCAATGAGAAGCGGGTGTAACTTTCAGAGCAAAGCACTGGCTTTTGATGTAGATGCAGACGCACCAGGGTCCCTCACCTTCCCACCGGTGTGGCTGCGTGTTAAAGGCTGCCGAGGTCAGATACGAGTCCCGGCTACTATTTCAGGGAAATGGGGTCTGGAGACTGAAACCCATCTTCTAACACAACAGCACCCTCCACTTTCCCTGCCAGAAGGAAGAACATTCCGGGGCCTTGAGTCGCACACCACGAGAGGATGGGAAATTTGCCAACACCTGCCGCAGACCCAGCTTGGCCTGGTTTCCCCAGAAGTTTTTGGATTGAGCAGTGAATAGGGTCGCTTCAAGATATTAATCAACAAGTACCACCCCCCCCCCCCAAAAAAAAAAAACACTAATCACCATTAATAATAGAATTTCAGATATAAAGATTAAGACCAGATTGTTGCTTATATGATTGCATGGCTTCAGAAGGTAGAAGGAGGTGTTTAGAAAGACATTTTAGAAACTTCCAGAAAATCACAAATTAATAACTGCTGAGCATATATGGGGTATTAACTCCTGAAGGAGAAGGGGAAGCGAAGCAGAAACCAAAGGGGTGGCGTGGCCTAGGTAAGGTGAACAACAGCCATCAAAGGGGTGGCGTGGCCTAGGTAAGGTGAACGACAGCTATCAAAGGGGATAACAACAATATTATTATAGTTAAATGTATTAATGGCTTATTATTAATATTAAATTAATAAGAAATCTTTGTTTTTAAATGTATTTTATTATTTAATAATTACTGTTACTGTCTATAAGGCACCCAATGCCGCCCCCCACCCCCCCCCACCCCCCACACACACACACACACAAACACACAGACAAGTTGGTCTTCCTATCTAAATGGGGACCGTCCATTCATTTCTATGGGAAAAACCCTAATCCCAATCACGACATCCTTAACTCCTACCCATCCCTGACCTTAACCATAAGTAACAACCCAAATACAGTGGTACCTCAAAACTCGAATTTAATCCGTTCAGAACTCCGGATCAAATCCTAAAAGGTTCGAGTTGTGATCAAATTTTCCGCATAAGAAATAATGAAAAACCAATTAATTGGTTCCCGGCCCAAAAATTATTATTATTTTTTTTTTTTTTTTAGCATTTAAACACAAAATGAACCGAATAAAACAAGACGACCATATACTGTACTAAACACATCTAAGCACATTTATCAAAACAGTAATTTGTAAAGTAAGAAAATAAATGTATCCAAACAATGTGTAAAGTTAAAAAAAACAATGTGTCCTGCCCTGATCGTCCGCTCCTTCCGTGTGCCACGCCCCCTCGTTAACCCCGTGTGATCAGCTGTTTCTGGTTGTTTTCATTAGTCCTCTGTATTTCGTCCGCGTTTCAGTTTGTTTCCCCAGCCCGGTCATTGTATTGTCCGTCTACTTTTTGCCTGCCTTACCTGCAATTAAACCCCGTATTCCCCGATACCCTGACGTCTGCGCCTTTGTCTCCGTTCCGTCCCCGCTCGGCACAACAATATTATTATAGTTAAATGTATTAATGGCTTATTATTAATATTAAATTAATAAGAAATCTTTGTTTTTAAATGTATTTTATTATTTAATAATTACTGTTACTGTCTATCATTGTCTAAATGTATTTTTACTGTCTAAATATATGTATTCAGCTAGTGTAAACATGCACGATGCTATCGCAGTGAATGCGAGGCTGAGACTGAAGCGTTACCCTTTCTTTCCGCTGAGAGATGTTCCGCGAGACTAATTTCCCTGCGTGTACAAGTTATCTTAGGTGGGTGTTCATGGTTTGACTTCTGAGATTCAGATCGAGTTCTAGGTAATTTTTTTTAGAACTTGTTGGTTCTACTTTTAAGAAATTCGAGTTCTAATGAGTTCAAGAACTGAGGTACCACTGTACAAGACTTTTGGCATTTTTACTTTTTTGATTGCATTCACAGATTTTTATAAAACTGAGGTTATCCAAATGGGGACCTCAAAAGATGTCCCCAAAAGTAGGGAAATTTCAGGTTTTACTACACTTTAGGGACAATTTGGTCCTCAAATCTGATCTATGCAAACCCCCCCCCCCCCCCCCCCCCCCCCCCACACACACACACACACACACACACAGACACACACCCCTCCCCATACCATGTTGTTGTTGGCAGTCGCTCTGTCTCTCTTGCACTACATCAATTAATTGCTCCTAATAGCAGGAAAACAGCAACCCCACCTCCATGCCTCATGTTTTCCTGCCCCCACCCCCACTTCCCTTCAGCCCCTCTCCATCTTTCTACCCTGCTCTCGGTCTGCTGACTTCCTGCTGCCCTTGGCCCCAAATTCACAAGACAGCATCCATTAGTGAGGTATATCTGATCCAGTGTGAGTGTTATTGCTACAGACAAGATAGCTGAATTCAGAGTCCATCATCACACCCGTGACTCTGGACCACTCCCCGACCACGCCAGTGCCACCTCTGAGCAGAAGGAAGGATGCAACAGGAAGGAGACGGAATGTTTTAACACGACTGATTTCCTGCAAATATTCTCGATGGTTTCAACTTTCCCTTGAACCAAGTCTCTCACCCATTGCAGTACTAATATTTCTGCTCCAAGTACAAATGAATATTTCACATATCCCTCTAATTTACACTTTAACTGCATGCCCAAATGTGCTCAGAAAATCTTAAAAATGAAAAGTAACTATCTGGGCCATTGTTGACTGAGACAAAGAGGTGTCTCAAGAAAGAGAGGACGCCAGCAGAGAGGGAAGAGCGTGTGAGCGAACGAACGGACGCAGGAAAGATGGGCGGAAAAAAACAAAGGAGGAGTGAAGATGAGGGAGAGCTGGCCTGGAGAGAACTCCGCTCGGGTTTCCCCTCAGACCCCCGATGTCGCAACTCAAATAAATCATAATACTAATCAGTCCGGCCTGCACAAGACACTGTTTAAGCGCGGCTCTCATTTCAATTTGAAAGGAATTTTAGCCGTACAAGTTTGGCGCGATGACAAAACCCAAAAAAAACGGGGTGGGGGGGAGGGGGTGGGATTATTCTGAAAGCATGAAAGGCACCCTCTCCCTTAGGTCAGCTCCCCAGGCCCACTCTCTCCCTTAGGTCAGCTCCCCAGGCCCACCCTCTCCCTTAGGTCAGCTCCCCAGGCCCTCCCTCTCCCTTAGGTCAGCTCCCCAGGCCCACCCTCTCCCTTAGGTCAGCTCCCCAGGCCCACCCTCTCCCTTAGGTCAGCTCCCCAGGCCCACTCTCTCCCTTACTGTAGGTCATCTCCCCAGGCCCACTCTCTCCCTTACTGTAGGTCATCTCCCCAGGCCCACTCTCTCCCTTACTGTAGGTCATCTCCCCAGGCCCACTCTCTCCCTTAGGTCATCTCCCCAGGCCCACCCTCTCCCTTAGGTCAGCTCCCCAGGCCCACTCTCTCCCTTAGGTCATCTCCCCAGGCCCACTCTCTCCCTTAGGTCATCTCCCCAGACTCACCCTCTCCATTAGGTCAGCTCCCCAAGCCCACCCTCTCCCTTAGGTCAGCTCCCCAGGCCCACCCTCTCCCTTAGGTCAGCTCCCCAGGCCTGCTCTCTCCCTTAGGTCAGCTCTCAATGCCCAGCCTTTTTCTCACTTAACCTAATAATTAAGACACTCATTTAAATGAGCCATCACTCGGCAGCCGTAACACCTACTAGACAAAAACTAGCCATGAAAGGAACATAAAAATATTTCTGCAAGGATGCAGCAGTTCTGCCTTAAAGAGGATTTTGCAATAGGACGATGAGGATATAGTGAAGATCAGCGTGGTGATTTCCACAGCACCATCATAATATCTGTCATGCCTTTTATAGTGAGTCAGTTTTGCAGGTCTGCTTTCGATGGGGGGGGGGTCACTCAAGTGACTGCCAGTTTCAGTTCTCTTTATTTTTATCTCGCATCTGTGCGCTAGAGCTGATCTGCCCTTGAAGTGACTCAGAAATTGTTCTCACAGCTGATACAGATGACTTGGAGGTCCTTCGGTGTGATGGTGAACACACGGAAGACTGTCCTCAACTGGCTCGGGCATCACACTTACGTCCAGGGTACCCTCGTTGATCACCATGAGGCCCATGTTCTTCGTCAGCAGTTTGCACGAGTGTCCTGCGGACGGGGAACAAACAGCAGATGAGCCTGTGATCAGATGTCATGGTGAAAGACACGCACAAACAAACGTCCACGCACACACGCACGCACAAGGGCAGGCCTTGGCAGAGCAGTAGAGGCTTCAAATCCAAGCATGTTGTCTCCTAAATATGCATGACAGGCCATGGTGAATCTCTAAAAGACAAACCCAGCCTCAGGAATTACACATCTAAACCGCACAGCTGTGAGCTTTGTCTTGAGGGTGTAGTGTTTCAGAGCGCCACTGGCTAAATCTATATAATTACAGCTAGATGACCAGCATTGAATGTCTTACTAAAGCACCAAAGCGACTTATGTGGACCTGAGATTATTTGGCAACCTGAAAGCAATGAATCCACCATAATGACAACATTGAAAATTGCATGTGACAAATGATCCCAATAAGAGACTTTCCGGTCTGGTTTCCATTCCCCTGTCGTGCTGTTCTGGGAACTTTGAGAAGGAAAAAACAAGAAAAGAAACATGTACTCGATCCAGACGTGTGGAATGTGCTCAGAAGACATAAGAAATGCAGCAAATCTGCAACGAAAAACCCTGAATCACAGGGTCCCATTTCTGGCGGGAGACGGCAATTTAGTTCCTCAGCTCCCCTGGGACCCAATTGGCCGAACCCAGAAATCACAGGGCTTTTCACAAAATGGCCCTAAAGGGATTTAGGGCTAAAAGGCAGATACTGTAAAACATTAAGAGGCTGAGCCTGCACCTTGCATAAATGGCGCCACCTTCAGTCCATAAAATTATAACTGTGGGCCCCGCAGGCTGTTTTCATGTATTGCGGGTATTTAAATAAAATATAAATAATGACCTATAAAACAGCCCCTTGCTTTACCTACATATTTCTGCCAGAGGTACAGATTCACGCTACCTTTCTGACCATTTAAGTCAAATGGAATCACGCCAGTTTGGCCAATAAGTGGGGCAATCGCCCTAGTACTTCTAAGCTATGGCAGGTGCCCATTTTCCTACTAAAGGGATCACCAGTCGGCTGTAAAGAGGGAGAATTTAAAGTTGGGGTTGCCAAGAAGGGCAACTTCACTGGGGTTTGGTTAGGCAGGGTCAAGCAGCATCCGTTATCTGGACGCCAAGGACAACAGCCCAACAAGCCCTGGGGGAATTAGAGTGGCACAAAGAACCCAAGAAAGATTTTCCTGATTGGGCCCCCACCAAACCAAAGCTACCACTATCCACACTGACATATTCATGGACTCCCCCTAGTGGCCAGTCCCCTGAAAGATTCTACCAAATGGGTCCTATCTAAAGCAAATCTACGACAATCCACATTGAAATACTCATGGGCTCCCCCTAGTGGCTGGCCCCCTGAAAGGCTTCCCATTTCTCTCCCCTTATACAAGCTGACCTGAATGCCATCAACAATATTCATATAAACTTCTACAATGACTCTCTCAAACCCCAAACAGCGGGGCCTCATACACATGGGGGTGACTAGGATTTGCTGTATAGTTCTTACGACCTCAACAGAGCGCCAGCCAAACCCTCCTACAGGTGTGGCTGCAGGGACCGACACAGCAGACTGGCCATGGGGACTCTACTGAGGGAGGTGGCACAGTAGCAGGGTAAACATTCACCATGTTTCGGTGCGTGCCCTACCGATGTTGATGGCTGTCTCCTGTTTGTCCCCGGTCAGGATCCAGATCTTGATGTCAGCTTTCATGAGGGTCTCGATGGTCTCGGGGACCTTGTCCTGCAGCTTGTCCTCAATGGCTGTGGCACCCAGCAGTTGCAGGTTCTACGCAAACGTGAAGGTGGTGTTCAATGCCAGGGGAATGAGGGTGGGGGGGGGGGGGGGTCAGGACAGACACAGTACGAGAACTCTGGGGTCCATTCGTCCCCCACCTTGTTTGGGAAATGAAAGGCAAACTATCCGGTTTGTTGATTTGTTGCTGCACCTAGTTGCCAATTATTACTCATTATCTATGTGATCCAAGGTAATATTGCTTTAAAACCGCTTAAAACAATGTCATGGATGACAATGTGAACAAATCTCATTCATTATAAGGGAGAAGTCAGATATACTGTATAAATTAAGATACGATATCACACATCTAACTGAACCTCTATAGCGGCAGCGCAGTCGGTTTGTTTTGCTTCTTCCTACATGCCGCACATGTAGTAAAACACGTCCACCAACGCCCACTACGCCTGCTTCAGACTGCTCCCCATGAGTGTTAAGGCACTAAATACATACAAAATCACCAATGAATGCAGAATTTACAGAGCATTCACTTTATGATGGCAATAGATTACCCCCTAGTGGTGGGGATGGGTATCACTAACCCTGTCCCACTGCGAATGTGTCATTGTATTATCAGCATGGAGGATCAAGCAGTCAGCTCCGCAGGCCCCTGCTGCCATCCCGCCTTTGGCCCCTGACTGGGCCCTCTGCTGTTAATAAGGCAAACTACAGGTCGTCTCCAGGTTACGAATGAGATCCGTTTCTTAAGTCTGGCTTTAAGTCGAATTTCTAGGTAAGTTGGAAAAATAATAACAGTACAGTACAGTAAAGTACAGAACAATAGCAATAATAATCCATGAATAATAAAAATAATACTGTACTGTACTGCACCCAAGCTGGCAAACCGCTAAGGCCACACAATGTTTTTATGAGCGACAAAAAGCAGTGCATTCCTGCGTACCACTGTATTTAACCCAAATTTCCTTATTATGAACCACTGTATTTAACCCAAATTTCCTTATTATGAACCACTGTATTTAACCCGAATTTCCTTATTATGAACCACTGTATTTAACACGAATTTTATATAATAGTCTTTATGACAGTCGGGTTTTAAGTACGAGTTGTCTGAAAGTTGGGGATTGCCTGTCCACTTAACGAGGCCTCCCAACATCACCAGCTGCAGTATGAGTGATGGATATCCAGGGGGTAAAAAAAGGCCAACTGATTGTTCGGAAGCAAAAATAAATGAGCAAACGGACAAACAAAATTTCCCACATCATTTATTTGAGGTGTAAAATGGACTGAAGGGGCAGCAGAACCCACACAATGAATCGATTAATTAAATACATAAATTATTTTTATAGCTATAAAATAAAAATGGTGATGTATGCTGTTCTGTAAGATTAAATAATAAACTGTGATGTATGTTCAAAAGGTTTTTTGTATACTTGCCAGTTCTGAAAAGGGACTTAAATGTCATTTATGATGAACTTAAGTATTCTGTCATAGTATTACAAAACCAATATATTGAAACATATAAATATTTTTTTTCTTTTTCAGTTATTACACAGTAATGTAGCCCCAGCAGGGACAGAACAAACCTAATAGTAACATAATGCTAACATAAGTCATGCTAACAGCTATATCTAAAGCATCTGCTAAATAAACTAAATGTATATCTCGGATGGTATTAGCAGTCCGTTTAGCGGTGATGCTGCTAATGACGTAAGCCCAACAGTAGCAGCGACGTAATGAGTGACCCACGGCGACGTGAGTGACACTGCCGGGTCCCACCTTCTCGATGAGCTCGTAGCTCTCCTCCAGCTTCAGGGCCCGATTGTTCAGGGCAGTCGAGGCGCGCTGGTACACCTCCAGCCACTCGCGGTATGTTGCCGGGGAGATGTCGGCTACCGCGTAGCACAGTGTCCGCAGACCTGCGGGGAGAGAAACACTGAGCCACATGCCGCCCCCTAAATCGGTTCCAATGATGTACCAACGGGAATCTGTGCTTGGGATGTTTGCAAAGTGTCTTACCTTTAACTGAAATTCCCATTTGCTTATTTTTTCATTTTTACTGGTTATACTGGGCTGGCTCTCTTTATCTGTCAGCTACCATTAGCTATGAATCATTTATTGTAATAATAATAAAATGTCCAGTTCAATTGTAACTGGCTTTAAACATTCAAACAAACTCCAATCACAATTGCAATGGTCCAGGTGCCATGAAGTGGGGTGGGTCACATGACGCTTGATAATGTCCAATCAGATTCAGCAAGTTTGACAATATTGGCAATACAGGCAATCCAAAAACAATCGTGCTAAACTCTCCTAACAGCTGATGCTAGAAGCTGCATTAACTTACACAGTCTATGGGTGGCAGTGAACAAGTTTGCAATGTGGTAACTATGTCACAGTAACCATAGCAACATTACGCAGATGTTCACTGAGCAAATAACCTTTTCAGGGTTGAACAACTGCCTTCCAGTAATCGGACAAATAAAGGGAGCTTTCATATGATAAAACCCTGCAAAGTAAAGAATAAAGCCAGTTTTCCAGTTAATTATAAGGGAAATATGTAAAAACAGGGAACAGTTCTGTGTATGAAAGGACTTAGAGGTTTCAGTTCATTTATGTTTATGTGAGAATCCATGTAACAGTGTGTGTTTGAGGTTGTCAGTCTAAAAGCCAAAACCTATGGAAGTGTGTGGCTGCGGGTGTTAGTCCAAATATCAGTGAATGCACATTAGCATGAAGTACCGGTCAAAAGTTTTGGACACGCCAAGACACGTACAAAAGGTGAGTGACAGTATTACATCACATGACCTAAATACAGAAGGCAGTGAGAGGTCAGCATGTGCAGTGAGAGGTCAGCATGTGCAGTGAGAGCTCAGTATGTGCAGTGAGAGCTCAGCATATATGTGGGAGCTCCTGCAGGACAGCTGGAAAAGCATCCCAGGAGGCCACCTCATGGAACTGAGGTAGAGGAGACAGTAGGGTCAGCCAGTGTCTGGAGCGATTGGGGTTAAGGGCCTTGGTCAGGGGCCCAGTGGTGGGATCACTCTGCCAACCCAAGGATTTGAAATGGCAGCCTATCGAGTACCAACCTACCCCCACCAGACATTTTTTTTGTGTGTAATATTTTTTAGCCAGTGTATAATTCTTTAGACATTACATTACAGTTTTGAGGTCTTTATTCCAAACTGTAGAGAACATTTCTGTGGGTAGGTGAGTCTTGACTTTTGACTGGTACATGCGAGTCTGCAGGAATACAAGGCTAGGAGTCCCTATAAATTCAGGTAAATGTGCAGGGAAGGGCGAGCACAGCTCCTACCCTCTGTGGCAAACTGCTCCAGGTGCTTGAGCGTGATCTCCTTGTACCTGGAGCTCTCTGCCAGCCGCTCGTAGATGACCGTGTCCTGCCAAAGAGATGTTAGGGGGCTCTCCTTCTCTAAGTGACCCCCCTGCTAACTGCACCTCCAGCAGCTAAATTACATACTTGTGAATCTGCAGTTTGCAACATGCAAATTTATAAAAGGCCGACAGTATTTATGCGTGAGGTGAGAGCTGTATGCTTGTTAGTGTGGTCTTCTTAAGGACCCCAGAGATTACGGTCGTCTGGTGCATAGCCAAGTTAAAAAAAGGCTGACTCACAGCCCCCTTGCAGTACAGCCGTATCTTTCCAGATGGGGTCCGCATGATGACAGACATCCTCTTCCGGTTGCTATGAGAGACCAAGCAACAAGTAGCATATTGAGCCAGACTACTATTAAGGTACCTTCTTACACATCTTCATTCATTGCAAATTTGTAATTCCTTAACAGTTTGGATTCTGCTTATCAAATTTAATGATACATTCCTAAATGTAAAGTAGCTAAATTAATCCCAGGTTGACTTAATTGTGCCGCAAAACAAATGCACAACAGAAGGCAACACTGTGGTTTAGGAACCAGTGACAATGACAAGAATCTGAATTCGATCAGGAAAAAAAATAGTTTTAGTTCATTAAAGTCAGTTTAAGTGATATGCATCAGCTAAAAAAACTGGATCCAGTGAGAAAGCAGAAATCCATTTAAACTGATTTCCTGGGATTAAGCTAATGGTACAAAGGAAAAACTCATTAAGCCACCATTAAGCTGCTTATTACAGTGGAGAATGGAAACTGAGAACGGAAACACAGTAGGACAGAACAAAAGACAGGAAATGTATACGGAACAGCACGGCGCATTTAGATGGTTTTATATATTCAAAGATATCAGATGATCCTCGGAATTTGTTACTGTTATTGCCTGCAGTACCAGGATCCTACGGTCAAGGCCTTAAATGTGTTCACTCAGCTTGTCAATGTTCAGTGTCTAAGCAAAACAAAACCACAACTGATAATGCTGGCTTATACATCTGGAAACAACAAAAAACAGATTTTATAAAGCTACAGGGAAAATGAGGTTCTGGAAACTGCAGAAGAAGATATTACTGACACTGACAGTTAACCTCATTGAACCGATAAATAAACAAGGTGAAGGAGATAAGCTGACAACAGATGACAGCAATTCCTGCTGTGGGTTAATCAAGCAGGCTGCCCCACAAACAGGGTTATGCTACAGGAAGCAAAGTATTTACTGAACAAAATAAAACAAAAACATCAAGTACCTTGTAAACTCCAGGACATTTAACAGCTCGTATTTTTCTTCTTCACCAAGCTATGGAGGAAAGAGTGAAAACATTCAAAACAAACAATGTTTAAAATTCTGAGCTGAGCAAAACGGCAGTAAACGAAGCAGAAAATGAGTTGTAGAAATTTGGGCTGCTGCAATATGCATGTTTCACATTCTTTTTTACATAAAAGAATATTTCTGCTGCCCACATGAACTATTTTATATGGAGGAGTGAAACCTCAGATCTAACCACCAAAATGTCAACATTTATGAGTTGACCACTGGAGGGCAGTAATGGGACAAAATGGATCGTTTATTCTTTATGCATATATTGCTCTAAAATTAGTGCCACAGTGAAATCTTCTTATCCATCCATCCATTTTTTATACCCTTTTGTTCTATGCAGGGTATAGAAACGCGGGGGTGGGGAGCCTACCCTGGATGCCAGTTACATCCACTGCAGGTACAGAAAGAACATTACCCATCATTCCTGCTGCATGAGTATGATTCCATCCCCTTTAATTCTCATAATCAGAGGAATTACAAATCATACTGACAATATAGGAGACTTAATTACACACTGGGGTGACCATAAATGCAGCATAGAGTACTGTACTGCATAGACTCAGTGCTTCAGTTGTAGTGATATTAATCAGCCTGTAGTGATATTAATCATGGGGCTGTAAAGAGGCAATATAAGTTCAAAATTAATTTGCAAGGCTTAAATAAAACACGATCTAGGAAATGCAAGATAAATATATTGGTCCTGTAGCAAACATGCAGATGTAATTCTGCATGTTTGTACAGGTTCTCTATTAGCAGCTTACAGTCCTGGTTCTGGCTGTCCACAGTGTGCAAACCCAACGGTCTTTAAGAGGACCTCAGTACTAGACTAAATATAGAAGACTAAATAAGTTATATTGGGAAAATAAGTTACTGGGTACAGTTAAAACCTGCACACTGGCTGACTTCTGTGTTTTTATAAATGGAAATACCCTTTTTTTTTTATAATAGGTGACATATTGTCCTCCACTGCATCTTTGAGCAAATTAGGCATGGTCAACCAAAAACTATTCCTGGTTTTCCTTCAAAACTACAATAAAAGATAAACAAAATGATATTTAGATGGATGAGGGGAACACATTTTTCCTGATAAATGAGATACCGTCTTGAGGCTTGACTGCAAACAGCTGTCAGTGGGACTGCCAGTAGGTGGCAGCACTGGTAGTGACAGTAGCATGGCTAACTGTAGCTGCCTTGCGTGGGACGCCCTGAGGGAGGAAGCATTGCCGGAGGCAATGTCCTTAACCTCAGAGGCCTGTTGAGACCATGGAGGAGGACGGCGACATCTTTCAAAGGCAGGCCGATGCTTCAACACACACGTTGGCCAAATCTCTATACACAGCTTGTCAGGAGCCATATGCGAACACTGTATCTGCCAGAGAACTATTGTCTGCTACTGGTTTATCAATGGGAATGACAGCACAGTCAATAGGGGAATGACTGAGAGGCTGGATGTAGCTATGCAGGGCTTCGAACCTCTGACCCCAAGGCGAGTGACCTCCGGTACCCTTATCAAAACACAGTCCTGCCTATCAACAGCATAAAAATTCAGACACAGAAGGTAAACATCACTGGGTTGGTATTTATATCAGTGATAAGAAGGTTGCCGGATCAAATCCCATGGCTGGCATAGTGATGCCAACATTGGACCTGTGAGCAAGGACCTTAACCCCAAGCTCCAGGGGCTCTGTCCGCTGGATGACCCTGTGCTCTGACCCCTGGGCTTCTTCTCACCTGTATGTATGTCTCACGGAGCACAAAACTGGATAGGTGAAAAGGAAAGTCTCACTATTCTATATTTAAACTCAGCAACTGAGAAGATATGAGGAAGTTTACAGTACTGGGTTGTGGGGGTATAATGATTAGCAGTGAGTGAGTCTGCCGGTATCTTTTACATAGGGGCCAAACTGGATGGTGAGCAAAGAATCACTCCCCCATCAGTATGCAGGACCAGCACTCCAACTGATGAAGGCTGTCAACCTGGAAATGAACCTGAAGGTCATAATTAGGTGACAGTGAAAAACAAATGACAGCTTTCCTTTTAGTCCCTAAACCATTATCCGATGAAACCCTGATGTTCTTGACACAGTCCTCCTGTGGGTCCCCGAACGCAACATATCCAACAGGTGCAGATGTTCACTGAAGAAGCGTCCATTCATTTCTATGGGAAAAACCTTAATCCCAACAATGACATGGATGTTTTTATTAAGTAGTTTTAAGAAGAAATATGTCCTTAAATCCCAAAGCTCGGCAGGGAAAGGATTAAAAGGTGGACATTACAGGATTCTTCTTTAATCTATCTGTCAGACCACTCTGCCAGTATCCCAGATAAGTACAGGCACAAAGCAGAGAGCAGCCCTCGTGTCTGAAGTATAAATAATCAGAGAACCTTCTGTCCCATAATTCAATTGCGCATAATTTGAAGCTGATGATTGCTGGATCATGCTGGCGTCTTTTAGGGAAGCGCGGAGGGGTTCCCTGTAGCTGGGAGATAGGCCTGTCTGAGATTCCAATCTGCCTTCTGAACCATGCGACCCGCTCACGTGGGATCCAGTGCATATTAAAGTGCCATGCGTGGTAAATTAAGCCCATGTGCATTCTCGTCAATGTAAATTTAACACAATAAACCTCCAAACTGAGATAAACATATCCTCATGCTATGACGTCCAAATAGCTAGCATGTACAGAAGTAGCTAAATTATTATGTGCTAGCAAGTTAAGTCAAGATTGCTATTTTTAAGAATGTGTTTTTTTGCAAATAGCCTGTTAATGTGGTATAATGGTACTTAATATGTTTCACATAACTGTACGTAACAGAATGGGTATCTAGCAATTTTGGCTGTTTTCTTCATTATTGTAACCAGTTCATTTTCATGAATGTTGACTGAAGGCAAAAATCTATGTTCATTTCATAGTCATGTTCTCCTTGAGAGGGATCTTTTAAGAGAAGGACACTATTATTTTTTAGGCCAGATGTTTTGCACATAGCCTCTGAAACCAGCTTGGTGAGTATATTTCTTATTTTGGGGTCCCTGGTTTAAGGAAGACTGAAAAACTCTTGCACAGGCTAAATATTAAGCATTTTAACTGCTCCAAAACTAAGGCTGAGAATTTATTTTACTACTTTTTCAAATAAACACACATTTTGGAAAGACCAGTTAGTACAAAACAGCAGTGGGGTGTGGAAGGGTGGAGTTTTAAGGTAAATATCACTGCATAATTGTCACAAAAAGGCAAAAACAACCAATAACAGGGAAACACTAGAAAAAACAGGCACATATCTGAGGTTCTCTGCCCTGTAGCTGATTTACACTTCCACTGAGCCATATTCTGATTAGTTCATCTGCAAACTGTGTAGACAGCTTGTAAAAAGGATTTAACCATGTGACTGGAAGAGGATGTGGGGGAGGAGCCAGATGGGAGGCGGGGCCAGTACTCACAGATTCAATGATGACGGAGTCCGGAGTTCTGCCAGTGAACACGAAGCCCAGGTTCCGTGCGGCCCTCACTAATGCCCCCTCGTCTATCCGCAAACAGGAGGAAAAAATGGAGCATTTACCAACACACCATGTGACTGTTTACTCACTAAAACACTCAAATGTTTCCATGTATGACTTAACAAGCTAATAATCATTTTACCCAAAGCCGAATAGCTTAATAGCTAAATAATTTTTATATCAAAGCAGAAAAAGTTTGGGCCTGGAGAGAAAGAAAAGGAATCATTGGAAGGTTCAAATCCTACAAGTGGCACTGATGTTTTAGCATGAGGTTATTATGTAAATGTCTAGATGTATAAATTAAGCAAATAAGAAATGAATGAATCTATACAAGAGTACAACGCCTATGTGCATTCTCAGCAAAGCACTATGCTGCTGGATGATATACTAACTGTAGAAGTACAGTAATGCATCGCTTAACGATGGGGATACATTCTGAGAAATGCGTCGTTAGGCGTTTTCGAGGTTGTGCAAACATTATAAAGTGTTCTTGCACAAACTTAGATGGCACAGACTACTACACATAGCCTACTATATGTTATAGCCTAAATAATGATAAAGTACAGTGTAGTAAATACATACACCAGGGACATAACTTTTATCATTATCAAGTATTATATACATATGTACATAACTGTATGTGCTATACATTTATACAACTGGCAGCGCAGTAGGTTTGTTTACACCAGAGTCACCACAACACGCGAGTAATGCGTTGCACTAAGACGTTACGACGGCTACGATGTCACTATGCCATAGGAAATTTTCAGCCCCATTATTTTCTTATGCGACCACCGTCATTTATGTGAGACGACTATATGGTGTACTAGTGATCACGTGCTACCGGGCACCACAAAAACAAGCATAGGTTAACAAAGATGCTAAAAACGTTTTGCATTATATTGCAAATCTGCTTTGCAAGCTACCATATTTCTAGTATTTATAGTGCCAATGCGGCAGATGTTTCCTAAACAGTTGTGCGCAGATAGTGTTGGGCAGTAGCGTTGCTAAGAATAGCAAGGCTATTAATTTAACTGCTTTTGCCAGTAGTGAGGTCATAGCATTGTGTGTCGAGTAGCTTTTATATAGTGAAGTTGTGTATTCATTGAAGTAACTCGGTAGCTCTGACAAGCGCTACATCTCCCCAGATTGACACATATTTAATCAATCAAATCATGAACCTTGTGCTGGTGTTACACCCACAACCTGCCCAAAACGAACTCTATTCATGGAAAATCCATTTTCAGTTAATCACTGTTCATCAAGTCTGAGCTATGGTGACAGCATACCTGGATAATGTAATGAAATTAACAGAAATGACTGAAAAATCATACATATTCAAATGCGTACTTTGTAGTTTGAAGCTGTTGTCCTCTTTGCCTTCTTGAGCCTCTTAATTTGTCTACTTATTCACAATTTTTAGAGCTGGTACCCCTGTTGCAGCAGTTTAATAATATTAACAATGATTTTTTGGTTCCCATGGGGAAATTCACTTTATACCTCCTGCAACTTGCTCTCTGTAGGCGACAGCAAGCTGGCCATGAAGGGCAGCCACCCATAGCAGCACCCAGGGAGCTGGGGGTTAAGGGCCTCGCTCAAGGATCTGCAGACGTACCGAGGCTGGACTCAAACCAGCGACCTTCTGATCATACTGTAGGTACAGAGGCTTAGCTCACTGAGCCACCAACCATTTCATCAGTTTTTGAAACCAGTCAGGACAAATGAATGAGAAAAAAACGTGATATTGAATATGTACATAATAAAAAAATATTTGAAAAACCTGGGATATTACATTTTAAATGACCACTTTATTGTAGTTACTTCTGTTGTGTAACTTTATATATAGTTTTCATGTAGCTCAGCTATACTTGCTTAGCGTCTACATCAGGAGTATTCAACTAAAATTTATAGAGGTCCAGTTAGAGAAAAATTCTTGAAGCAAAGGTCCGGAAGATCATAATGTCTAACTATTTAATAGTATGATATATATTTAAGTAGCCTATTAGTTGCATCAACATTGTATGTAATCAGTACCTGACTGTCAATCAAATTAATTCAGTACAATTCAAAAACGTTTTGACAATATTTATTGTCACGTGACATAGAACTTCGGCCAGCTGGCTGGAGTGAGATTTACAATTCGAGATGTCTGCACACATGTAACAGTTCTTACCTTGTAAATAGTCTGCTTTTGTATTTAACCGTGTAAATACACCTTTGACGTAGTTAATTTTAGGTTTTATAATGGAATAATATAGATTTGCCGTAAGATTTCCAGCATGAGTCTGAAAGCGTGAGTGTCATGCCAGATGCTTGAGATTTGGCAACCCTGAAAACGTACATTTTTTGTTTCACATGAGTATATTTATATAACAGATAACATTACTTTATACATATGTTAAAATGCAGAAACTTCAACGAACATGAAATCAACGATAAACTACGTCTATTTATCCAACGTGTATATATTGTATTTGAAAACTTTCCAGCTTTACGATTTCAGGAGAGCGCAGCCACACTGTTAGGAACATTACGCTTTTTGTTTGCGGGTGTTAGCTTCGCTGCTGCTATTAACACGAAAGGCACATTAGCGCAGACAAAGGCTGCATACGCCGATCTATACGTCTTGCTTGGCGGTCAAAGGCGTTCGACGTTCATTGGCGTGGGAAACGGCGGTTCTACTGCTAAACCACTACCGAAAAGACTACAAACGCTGCGCCTGTTAAAATAAAAGCGCCCCGTCAGGTTTTAAATAATAACTAAATGTTTTGGCTGTCGGTCCGTGTCCGTATGGGACAGCTTCTGGGTCCGGACCCGGACCGCGGTCCGCCTGTTAGTGACCTCTGGTCTGCATGTTCTCAGCAGCTTGCTGAACACTTGTCTGGGACACTTTGTACTGGGATTGAGCTACTCAGGTCCTGTTCTCCTGAATGGACAGGCATTTGATATTTGCAGTCACAGACATTAGAATACTGTTGTAACTAATGTCTCTGTATATTTGGTGCAGTAGAATGGAAACAATCTAATCTCCAATGTTTAAATTAATTAAATGGGAGTGACGTCATAATTATTCCTCCCTCTGATGACTACTTTATTGGTCTAAAGCAAACATGCTCATTACTACCTGAAAAAAGCATTAATTGCTTTGAATTATGAATAGGAAGGCTTATACAGTCACGGCAATCCAAATCAGAATTCAAATTGGATTTTGTCAGTCATTTGACACACTATCCTTACCCATTTTAAAATTCTGCCTGATAAGTTACTTTTAAATTGTGATGTATTAAAGGATCCGTGCAATCCAGAGTTCCGAAAGGGGTGAATAATGCTTCAATTAGGCCAACTTCCGCCGTTTAAGCTGACAGTGTCCTGGGCGAGACATGCGACAGCTGAAAACTTAAATCCATTTAACACACATGCAGTAAAACACAGGGATTAAAAACAATAATAAAATGGCAAGAAATAAACGGTACAGAAAAAAAGATCTGAATAAAAACATAGTCAGAGATGGTTAAGTGGAAACAGAGTGCAGCAGACAGGTACCACAGTAACCGAGCATAGCAGACAGGTACCGCAGGAACAGAGTGCAGCAGACAGGTACCGCAGTAACCGAGCGTAGCAGACAGGTACCGCAGTAACAGAGTAGCAGACAGGTACCGCAGTAACAGAGAGTAGAAGACAGGTACCGCGGTAACCGAGCGTAGCAGACAGGTACCGCAGTAACAGAGCGCAGCACAGGTACCGCAGTAACCGAGCGTAGCAGACAGGTACCGCAGTAACCGAGCGTAGCAGACAGGTACCGCAGTAACAGAGCGTAGCAGACAGGTACCGCAGTAACAGAGCGTAGCAGACAGGTACCGCAGTAACAGAGCGTAGCAGACAGGTACCGCAGTAACAGAGCGTAGCAGACAGGTACCGCAGTAACAGAGCGTAGCAGACAGGTACCGCAGTAACCGAGCGTAGCAGACAGGTACCGCAGTAACAGAGCGTAGCAGACAGGTACCGCAGTAACCGAGCGTAGCAGACAGGTACCGCAGTAACAGAGCGTAGCAGACAGGTACCGCAGTAACAGAGCGTAGCAGACAGGTACCGCAGTAACAGAGAGTGATCTGTTTGGACAAGAACTCCAGGGTGACAGGCAGAGTCGGCTTTTACCTGGAGAAGCTGCCTGGTAGATGATAGTGTCACCTGACCTCTCAGGGACGGCTGTGTGACACAAGGCCATCATGGTCATGAACTCCAGGATGACGGGGGCCGTGGGCTGAGCACACACACGTACAGACACAAAGTAAATTTACGCACCATGCAATTACATTTCAAAACATTGTGGGAAGATCGCAAACAGGTCATAATTGCTGCAGATCCAAAGTAACCTTGCATAGATGTCTTGCTAATTAGCGAATGACTTGAGTATTAAATTGTTTAGATGTACCTTGTGTAGGTCGCGAGACGTTGGCCAGACCTATGTGTGCTATGGGTGTAGCTAATGCAGTATTATCCATTAGTTATGATAAATGGTATGGACACAAAATGAGAAAACAACACACCGGCTCAGGCACCACCTACAATCAATGGTGTTTCTCTCATACACCTTTTCCTCGGCTCATTGCCCAGATAATTTGACACGTGGGAGTTACTGTCCCTCGAGCTGAAGGGGGTGGAGCTAAGAGCTGGACCACAGCCACATGCTAAGGGGCGTGACCTTTTACACCGACCATTCCAGTTCAAACTTTAAAATTCACATAAACAAGGAATATCTGCAATGAAATCTCACACCCAAACAGAATTAGTACTATTTCATATAACACCCAGATGTAACAAGATCTGTCCAGGCTTTTGTCGATTAATAATGCAGGAAATTAAATATAAACGTTTCAAAAGCCGACACCCCCCTCCAATGCCTCCAGAAAATTTCAGATGACAGGAAAGGAAATTTGGAGGAGCTGGAAGTGCATTCAGCAGGGAGACATCGGAGATCCAGTCTCTGATCCATCACAACGCATTGCTGGTCTATCAGAGTAAAGGCTCCTTTGTAGTATGTTTTCCATGGTCTTTCACACTGCCAACGCAATTTAGGTGAAGTGTTTGAAGGGCGCAACAGCAGTTTCATTCCTTGGATTGTCAATTTATCCAATGCACCCCTGGCTGCCCCAAAAAAAAACCCAAAAACAAACAAACAAACAAAAAAACACAAAAAAACAGCAGCCAAACCTGATTCAACTACACAAATATTAACAGGACAGGACAGCATAGATATACAGGGAATGTTTTAATTTATTTTTTTATCATCCATTTTTAATTTTTATGTTTATTTTATTACTGATATTCTATTGTTTATACTGACATCCTTTTTATATTTAATTATTTTCTATGTTGATGGACAAAAATTTCTCCTTTTAAAAAAAAAAAAAAATCTTGTATTGATAAGTCTGAATTACTGACAAATTCCTGGCTGTCTTACGTTGCTAACTGACTGGTTCCCAGTATACTCTACTATATCTAGCTTCATGGTTGTCACTTTATTTGAAAATCTAATCAGCCAAATACACTGGTTTCTCCTCTGGACCTGCTCTTCAGAAACAGAGGGGTGCATTGTGGGAGAGCTGCATTTCTAATGCACACTTGCTCGCCAGCTGTCGTGAGGCCATCTCCCCCCACAGGGGGGTGTCTCCCACTCAACAGCCAAACAGAAGCTATTGGCTGTGGTCAGGGAAAAAATCCATTTGTATCAATAAGAGACCCCAAAATTAGGCCCTATTGTGGAGGAGAGTCAATATTTCCTCAGAAACATCAGAGAGGGAGGAAAAAAAATGGCCTGGGCCTCTCAATCAGGGCCCCCCCCCCACCTTCACATGACAGTGAAAGGCCCAAGTGTGGGAATCAGGCAGAAGCCCATTTCTGCTTGTACTAAGAAGGCCTTCCTGTTTAAGACAGCGGTCTAACGAGCAGAAAGAGGTCACTGTGTCTGTAGTGTTAGGAAGTGCTGCTGCAAAGGTGTGTAGAGCAAAGAGCTTTCACGATATCAAAGGTGCGGTGTGGGAGAGCGGCTGTGCCTGTGTCCGTGAGGGACTGGGAATCTGGCCGTCAGCGAGCACGAGCGCGTGTACCTGCGAACGAGTCAGGCCTGCAGTCCGTCAGTGAGCGTCTGCAAGAGTATGATGGCCTGCCTTTCAACGTGAGCATGTGCGATTCGGAGTGTGCGTGCGTCTGTGTGAGAGATGGGGCCAGAGCACTGACTATTTGTATATACTGCGTCCTGCTGCAGAATAAAGCTGGCATGGTTCCACTGCTGGGGGGTGGGGGGGTTTGAAAGGCCCAGAACAGCCTGCTACACCTAGATCTCCCTTGGGCCCTTTAGGACCCTGCTGGTCATCACTTGTGAGAAATGTCCTGTTGCTCTAATGAGCAATAGCCTTTCTCCAGAACACGGGGAGCCCTGGAGAGGCTGGGGGTGTATCCAGGGGCTTTGGGGGGAGGAGGGCGGATTCTGACACTGGCAAGCTTTATTTTCTGCTTGTCTTAAACTTTCAGCCTCGGCAGGTCAGCCTCATGCTCCTTAGTGCTGGTTTTAAATGGAAAGACAATGAAATCACTGCCTTCTCCAGAAATGCTTAGAGAGACATCAGCTGGATGCCAGGGGCAACTGTTGCTCTGTAGAGCAGAATTTTAATGAAGCTGTACTGATGAGATGGCTTGACTTGGCTGGAGCGGGCCAGTCGAGATCTAAGGACCCAGCATCATGGCGTCAGCCTTCTAGAACATTCTAATTGGACCCAACCGCTAAAAACGCCGGGGTTGTGTAAGAACACCGTTCGGTGACCAAAAACTTCAGCTTAAGTATTTGGGGCATTAAAGACTGAAGGCTGCTGTCCTGCCTGTGGATTTTCAAAAGCTGTGAATGTGGCAGAGAAACATGTTCATTAGGGTTCGCGATAAATGACGGCTGAACCGTAAGCAGCGGCCAAAGGAGGCAGGAGAGACCCAGGTGCAAATGAAAAACGCACAAGATGCCATTTTATGGGTGAACTTGCATTCAAGTTTTTTTGAAGTAAAAAGTATGGTTTAATCCAGGGTTTCTCAACCCGGTCCTCGGGGACCACCAGACGGTCCACGTTTTTGCTCTCTCCCAATTGGCAGGGAATTGGGAGAGAGCAAAAACATGGACCGTCTGGTGGTCCCCGAGGACCGGGTTGAGAAACCCTGGTTTAATCCAGGCTAAATCCACCATTTCTTACTCCAGGCCACTTTTTGAAGCTTGCTTACCTTAAAACCCCTGAACATCGTGTAGAAATAGTTTTACTAGTACAACACAAGCTACTGCATTGGTAATCAATCCTTGTTACTCAATTAGGGGCTGAAGGCAGCGAAAAAGGACCCCTACAGCAGCGGCTCTCGGACTGCCTTCATGCTTGGCCAATCGCAGGCATCCGCGCACGTCCATGTGGCCGGCTCAGTGGCACGTGTTGCCGTGGCGACTGATAACTCCTTCCTTCGCATCATTGGGTGACAGGCGGCACTTAGGTTTAAACTGGCCAATCAGTATGATTTACTGCCACAGGGTCCATTGCTCTGTGGGGGGGTGCGACGGCCTGCACAGCCTGTTAGGCACTCGGATTTACAGGGATGAAATACTGCTGCCCATTTATTCCACCTGATAAACAGTAATCTAAATCTGTGTGTGGGGGGGGGGGGGGGACCCTTGAGTTCTGTTTTCATTCGACTAACAGCAGCGCTCATCACCGGCGATTCGCAGACCTGGTCGGCCATTGCCAGATGCAATGGGTACCACTCTCCTCGATAAGTCCACAGCGTCCTGGGCCACGTTGACAAAGCTGTCCGATTAATCACCACGTTATATTCCTTACATTCACGACACTAGTAATGATGAATACAGGCCAGCAGGGAGTGTTTCAAACAGGAGCATACAGACGTAGGATGAAAATCCATTGATCTGGTCAAACAACTTGGCTAAACAGGGCCATTTTCACACCATGTCACACATTACCCATACAAAAGTGTTTGTTCCCTCACTGCTAATTTTCTCACGTGGCATAGGGGGAGGCGATCCACAGGGCACTGTGAGCGAGGCTGACTGTGAGGTCAGTGCTGCTCAACGCATGGCTGGATGCAACCAAATGGGTACTTACGTGGTTGCTCTGCAGATTCTCTAGGAGGCTGGGGTCACTGAATCCTGCTTCTTCAGTTAACATGGTGTGCCTGGGAGAGAGAGAGACAGACAGACGCACTTGGCTTTTGGCTGGCTTGCAGAGAGGAAAAACACAAACATATGGAGGGAAACCCCCTCGAGAAGTGGGCGGGGTCAGCAGCAGCGTCCGCGAGTATGCTCTGCCGCGAATTACGCCGCTTCCCCCCTCCCGCCCTCCGATGCCATATCTGAAGATAGGGTAATCCAAGCATACCCACATAAGCCCAAAATAGAAGGAGCCTTATGTAACAGAAGATTATGTTAAGTCACGGCTGAGGCGGGAGCACGGTGTGTCAGCAGAAAACAGAGGCGGAGCGATGAACAAGGGCCTTCGTGCACGACAACATGCTTTTTACATAAGCCAAGTGCTGCACGGTTAGTACCGTTAAGCTGAAGTACAGTACACCCACTTCAAGGGTGGGACGAGGTTCCCAAAAGACATGACGACCAAGGCAGAGTCACAGATAGCACGGGCCTGATTAATGGTGAAATCTTTATGAGCTTAACATTTACTTTCACCCCTGCAGGAATTCCCTGGCAGATGGACGACCTCTCAGTGGCGTAAGATCCATGATGAAAAGGAGGCTACAGTTACAGGGCCGCGTGCTAACGGTCTTCATCTGGTAGTTTCCACAGGCCACACAGCGGAAAAGAAGCCCAACTGGGGCTTGCATCCCGCTACATGAGGCCTAAGAAGACTGCAAGTCCATAACAGCACAGAGAGACGATAAAGCAAGGCTCTATGTCATGTACCACATTAAATGTGTCAGGGAAGTTCATTAAAATGCACCATCAACTTCTTACACTCAATTGTACATAAACTACTGCCTGCTGTAACTATTACTGCCTGCTCCTTTCTCTTCACAGCCTTCACATTTGCCATGATCCTCAAGATAAGTTTGCTATGTGGCTCATGAAGGGCATGGTGTGCTTAGGGTTAGGGTGCCGTGCCTCTGATCAGAAGGTCACTGGTTCAGATCCTCAAATGGCTGGCAGAGCGATGTCACTATTGGACCTTTAATCAAGGCCTTTAACTGGCTGACACTGTTTCTCAAATTTAGCTTCTGCTAAATAAAAAGTTTACAGTAATGAAATTGTAGGCTTGCTTCAGGGTAGCATATGAGACCACACTCACACCCAATTTCAAGTGATAATGTAACGTCCACGACAGCTGATGCACCTCTTCCTGATTCTCTCTCTCTCGAGGCTATAGGTGTCTCCATTCTAGGCAGCCATGTTCCTGAGGTTATCCCTGGTCATTGTGCGTTAACTCCAGAAGCATCATGACATTGTAACGATAAATTTTCAATCGCAGTTTTTACCATTTCATCCACTAGAAATTATTCACAATTCCTGTCATACAATATTAAGGTCACATATAAAATATTACATGACCCAGCTATATATCTGCTAAACTTAAACTCTTTAACGTACTAATTGGTGTCAGTGACTTTTACCCTAATTATTTTTGCGTCTGTAATGCCCAGGATACTGAACATCTGATTATTTGAATAACTTTTTGGTATTGAAAACCTTCTTGCCTGAAAGCATGGTGAAGAACATTCTCACAGCAATGTGATGCGAAAAAATAATAACTGTAATGTGATACAGTTATTTATACAGTAATTTAATGAACAAAATGAAGGTATCATTGGAACTTTAAGAAGTAGCTGCTGATAATAAGCTTAACGCAGCTCTGATTCTTAACTTCCAACCTCTCACCCTGAAAGCAAACCTTACTGCTTTCTCCAGGGGTCCAGCACCTCAAGAAGCCTTTCCTTACCAGTCCTGTTCATGGGACCCCCATGCTGTCTAATGCCACAGCAGCCCACGATCTTCCAGGGGGCCTCTATGATGGTAAGTACAGTGTCTGCTGAGCTATGACTCTATCTACCTTGCTTGATGTTCACTGAGGCCTACAGGCGCAGTTATGGGCCTTTCCTCTCTTAATGTACCTCTTAGCATCTCCCCTGAGAAACCTCACCAGCCAAAACATTCAGCCAGATGGCAGAATGCGGGGAAGTTCTTATCCGCACCAGCAATAAAGAAACTTGTGCTGAGTTTAGAGTGGATGCAGACAGAAACCATCACGCACCGGCTTCTTCTAAGGCGGACGAGCGAGAGCATAGGAAGGTGTCGCCCACAAACCACCCTGACCCCCCAATACGCCTCACGGAGAAGAAGAGGCAGAAAGCACAGCAGGCAGGGAGGCCTTACCAGTCATCATCCATGGAGCTGTAATCTTCAGGGTCAAAGTGGTGGCTTCCAGGAGCATAGAGAGGGGGGAGAGGGGACAGAAGATGATGGGGGGAATCAAAAGCATGCAAGCGCGTGTTCGTACGACGAGACAAACCACTGCGGAACTCTCCTGTTGAACTTTAATGACAGAATTCATCTGAGTTCCAAGCAGAACACGAGGACAAGTGTGTTTAGCAAAGACACAGAAGGTTCTTGAAAAGAGTGCGGACATGGCCTGCAGACATCAGACCAAGGGTTAGGGCTGGTGGAACAGAATACATGGGGAGAGATGAGTACAGCCAGCCAACGGTCAAGAAGAGGCCACCACACAAGGGACAACAGCAACAACAGCAATGTTTCTCCATGTTAGGACAGAGAGCTGAACAGAAAGTCTGAGGGACTGGGAGGGAGAGATTTTCACACGCAGGTAGAGAGAGTAGTTCTGTGAAGCACGGTCCGGGCTGACCATTGGAAAATTCTCTTTTTGGTGATACAGAAGATGGTCTCATCGTACATCAAGCTGACAGTAAGACTATCCAGAAAACCTGATCTGAGTTTAATTAAATTTAATAATTTTAATATATAAAGTGCATTTCATTTGACTTGGGACTTGTAGGTTGCTAAACCATTAATGGTTATAATTATAGCTACCTGTATATATATTTTTTGGTCCCTACAATAAATGATTAATAGAATGACTGTAAAGTCCACTAGGCGATCCAGCTATGTACATCCAGGCCCATGTTTCCCATAATGCAGTGCTTTACAGTAAAGGGGCATGTGCATCCAGGCCCACGTTTCCCACAATACAGTGCTTTACAGTAAAGGGGCATGTGCATCCAGGCCCACGGTTCCCACAATGCAGTGCTTTACAGTAAAGGGGCATGTGCATCCAGGCCCACGTTTCCCAAAATGCAGTGCTTTACAGTAAAGGGGCATGTGCATCCAGGCCTACGTTTCCCACAATGCAGTGCTTTACAGTAAAGGGGCATGTGCATCCAGGCCCACATTTCCCACAATGCAGTGCTTTATAGCAAAGCCTCTGCCATGGACATGAAGGGTAAGCAGTGCTGATCCTCATGGGCCTTTGCAGCCCTAGTAGGTGCAAACAGAAAATGTTTAAGCATCGTTATCTGATGATAAATCATCCATGGGTCTGGCTGTAAAGTCCTCACTCTGTAACACACTCAGTCATCCTCCACTGTGTGAGCATTTCTACAGGTAATACTTGGCAACCCACAAGCCCGACTATTATCTCAAACAATTATCCTCTTTCAAAACCCTGACTGCTTCTACTAAATATCTATAGATCGAAATTTGAGAATCGATTCTCAAGATTCTATTGGCTGGTTTCAAGAGAAGTGTTAGATAGCATACACTAGATATTTAGTCCTAAAGAAATAGTATTTTTTGGCAGTGAATTACAGCTGTTCAGAAATCCAGAAGCCTGTCAAACCATAAAGACCAGTGAGCCTCTGGAGAAACCAGAGAAAGACCCTGATCATGTGCAAGCAAAGCTCTGGGGTTTTCATTCAGGGAACAGAAAGGATGAGGCCATCACAGTGTGGCTGATGTCTGATTGTGGTGTTAATGAAACCCACACGGCTTTGGGGAGGCCGGCAGGGGGGGAAATCCGAGCATGTGACGCTACCGACTTACACTGAATTAGAGCTGTCAGAATAAACAGCACTTTAAAGAGAGATCTAGGGGAGAGGCCAAATCTGACCCAAAACTAAAAATAAATAAAAAAAAACGTGGGAATTTGAAATACTGTATGAGAATGAAGAGAACAAAGACTAATTCTGATGTACTGCAGAAACATCCTCATCAGGATACGCAAACACCAGCATAAGAACACAGTGTGACGGTAATCAAGACTCAAGAATGCCGCAAGGGTATGTTGTCACCTCAGTCTGAAACCATTTCTACACAGGATCAAACTGGTGAAGCCCAAGGAAGAGAGAGAGAGAGAGAGCGAGAGAGAGAGAGAGAGAGAAACAGGCACCTCCCTGTCACACCACTTTTCCTGCACAGATCATTTCTATTTGGTTACGGTTTAACACCCAACAACAACGGTAACGATAACTTCCTGTTAACTAGCATGAGTGTGTCCCCATCTGACCCCTGAAAAAGCCATAAAAATGGTACCGAATGCATCACCTCCCCCTTATCAGACGCCTCCGTGTGATGAGCACAAGCTGCATCCCTGAGGGCGAAACCGTCCCCTGTCCGCCCACCGAGATGCCTCTGCATGCACAGCGCCGCACGTCCACGTTCGCAGCGGCTCCGCTGGCTTTTGCTTCCTCTACACCAGCCACTAATCTGTATGGCAACATAGATGCATTGCTGAGCCTTTTGACGATTAATATACATGCAAATGAGGCGGCTTATGGAATTACAGCCACCCCCTGCTTTCCTTCCGGGCCCCTATTATTAAAGGCCCAGTGGAACTCGCATCGGGTTCATGCCTCTGTTTAAAATATCAGGGCTCCAGATTCCTTCATTCCGGCGACATGAAGACTCACCCGGCGACTGCAGAGCACCAGCAAAAACAGACGAACGCGTCTACAGCGCAGACAAGGACAGAGAAACCGCTGCAATAATGTCATACTGGCCCCCAGTTCAGTGCAACACAGCATTTCTCAATCCAGTCCTCGGGGCCCCCCGGGCAGCCGGCGCCTCTGCTCCCGCCCAGCTCACCTGTACCAGGTATCTGCTGGTCTTCATTGTTTGATTCAGGTGTGCTGGCAGCTGGGAGGAGGCAAAACATGGACTGCCGGGGGTCTCTAAGGACTTGGTTGAGAAATGCTGAACTAATCGGAAGAGAGGAACAACATACGGGAAGTACAGTGAAACAAAACAGGTCTAGGGTCTGGGGAAAGGAAGAATCTGGGAACAGGAACCATGGTGTGTGGTCTGGGCTGAGGTACAGGAGGCCGTTCAGACATCCGGCCATTCGACATGGTCCCGGAATGTCCACAAGCCGCTCTGTCTATAGCGTATCAAATTACTGTATTTGTGTCTGTCTGTAAGGCAGTGTACAGTGCAGGGGCTGTTTTCAGGAACACGTACACTGAGCCGGCAGCTAGACTGAACATCTGGTAAAATGGGGTCCATTCACTGAATTACTGAATAAAATCTATATTTAAAAACAATGCAGAAAGGAGGAATTTCAAATACAAAAAATGTGCGACTGCGATTGGCAGTTCTAAAAAAAAATACTTCACACTGCAATATTAATAAGGAAACAAAAAAGTGAGATGCTCTTTCTTTTATTAAGATGTAAAGTGCAGTTAGCAGGAGCATCCATTAGGATCAATGACACTAAATTAGAGCCATTTCTCAGAAGGTCCCAGTGCTCATGGAACAAAATGCATCACTGAGGGTGCGGTAGGACAGATGGGCGATTCAAATGGAGACAGCGATCCACATGTCAGCCAGTGTTATCAACAACCTGCTGAGCTGGTTAGCCACACTCCGCTAAAAGCATTACCGATCAGCCTGCTGTCAGATTTTGCTGCCGAATGAGGACTGGTGGATTTTATGACCGTTGAGGATCACGGACAGTTTTTCCTGATAGTCAACAGATTCTGTAATGTCCTATGGAATATTATATAGCACTATACAACGTAGAGCATACTCACTATGATATTATCAAAAAGCATGCCAAATACTCATTATGTAATCATTACAATGTAATCAATCATCATAATGTAATCAACACAATGTAATCAACTGAGTATGTATCTGCACCTTATGTTAGCCTCCAAGTCTCTGTTAGCTATTTTATGTTACCCCTGGTTGCATGAGTATCCCCCTTAATTAGTGTTGCAGCTTATCACTACGTTGAAGGACAAATATATTATCAACCCTCTAATCAAACAATCTGCAACAAGCTGAGGCTGCCAAGGTTTGCTACCGAAGGGACAGGATTTGTCTGAGTTCACCAGAAGTACACAGCTGAGTATCTTTAAAAAACCAAGTAGAGATGGTGGCGCCACAATTATGTTCGGCGGAGGGATCAAATAGTAAAAGAAATGATGGACAAACATCGAGGGGCGTGGATCAAGGGAGAAAACAATGATTGTGAATGGTTGAAGGAATGATGATGCTCAAGTGACGAGATATTGTTAAATGATAAGTACTTGTATAAAAATTGGTGTAAAACAGTATTGGACACACTTGTAAGTGTCCAGCCTTGGTTGTAACCTCATTGTTGCAATAAAGACTGAGTTTGGATAGACACGAGTGGCTTCTGACTTCTGATTTGGCAGGGAAGGAAAAACCACAACAGTCCAAGCAGGCCTGCCTTCTCGGGGGGGGCAATTGGGGTGGCTGTCCCAGGTCTGGGGGAGGCCAGGAGACGGTGCAGGTGGGACGACTATCAGAAATTATACATACAACTATTTAATATTATAAGGTGATCAGATAATCCATGTCAGGGAGGACACTGAGCTAGGACAGGTTTTGTGAACTACCATTTCAATTAAAAGGACCTGAATTTCATTGCACTGAGTTCTTGCTGGGTGCTGATTGGTCAGTCTCACGTAATCATGCATGTGTCACTAATGTTAATGTGAAACTGCTGGATGAGTCTTTCAATCAAGGAAACAAACCAGTAAAAGCACAAGAAGAACTGAACTGTTTCGCCAAACACAGGATCCTTTCAGTTTTAAAGTAGCTTGTAAAACCTGAAGTAGCTCAAAGTATCTTCCATGACATACATGGATTATCTTCTCACCCTACATATTAGCTATCACAATATCCTCTGCTCTATACAATATTAATTGAGATCATTTATATATCATAAACCATGCTTCCTTTCTCCAGCATTCAATTTATAAGGAAATGTTTCCAATACAAATGGGATAGATTAACAAAAAGCTCATATAAACATCTACAACAATGGTTCTTATTTGGAGGCCTTACAGTATCTCAAATTACCCTGTACGCATATTATATCTATATTCTGTCTATACAAAATACATTTAAACATATATAAAAACATAAAGACCTATGAAAAAATCTTTAAAAGCCCTGATGATATATGTCAAAAAAATTAGAAATAGAAATAGAAAAATAGTTCAAAATAATTATTCCCAGTGACTCTTGATGGGTGTGAAAGCAGGATGATGGAGAAACAGGACACATTAGGTAGTGGTGAAGACTTTCAGGAATACTGTGGGAATCATGGAGAAACAAACAATGAATCCTTTATCAAGTCATGCCTGAAGTTCCATTCAACCACAAATAATAATGATACTGAAGCAAGCTCATTCTGGGCATGTTATGAAGGCAAAGATCAGAGTGTCTAGAGAAGCTGGAGAAACAAAAAAAGAGGGAGAGGACAACCAGCAACAATATGGGGAAATTCATTACACTATTACAACAAAGAACATGCTATAGGTTATACTGCTGCTCCTCACGATTTTGCAAACCAAAATATCACCCCCCACCCAGCTTGTGGGGACGACTTAATGGGGTGTGCACAATTACTCTGGTGACTGGGATGGAGATAGACAGACAGACAGATACACAGATGGACATACAGACAGGAAAACAGATAGACAGACACAATACTGGAAAAAATTCACATTGTGATATTTCAAAATTTTGCAGTAAATATTAAAACAGCAGTCTGTCACATAAGTTACTGGTGTTGCAGTGAGCAGTGCCGACAAATCACTTGCTTTTTGTTCAGCACGTATTATCCATATGGAATCCAAAATATTTCCTTGCAACAGATGCTGAATGACTTTTAGTGACCAGTTCTTGTTGACTTTTCTTCTCTTCCTTTAACAATTTTGTGTTTAAAATTCTGACAAATGTGCCACACGTTCTACAACAGCAAGGACGAGAATGATTATGATTGGCCTGGATAGCACATGCAGAGCTCGTGCAAAATCAGCGGCAGTAAACTTTAGACGGATTTTGTAACATATACTAGATAATCTTGAAAGGGAACAATCATTAAAATTGCAAAGCTTGGTAAGTGTTGTTTCCTGTGACCGAGTAAAAATGTTTTAGTGTAATTTATTGATGGTCAACCCAGCTGACTATCACAGTCCTTGCAAGATGACAATTGCATGTGCCTGACATTTATTGTTGATTTTAACATCGCACATTGTGCAGCTGTAATCGACAGACAGACAGACAGAGTATTGAAAGTGCACGTGTATGTAGTACTGCTCACCCATAGGCGATGCCCGCGACAGTGCACTTCTTGAACTGCATAACGTTGCACGTCAATGTCCCAGTTTTGTCTGAGAAGATGTATTTCACCTGAAAGGTAAAGAACACTGCTTTGTCAGACTTTATCACTCCCCGTCTTTCCAAAATGTTTTTGTAATTTTGGGAAAAGAGATTACTCAAAAGGCAAAATCATGGCAATTGTTGATGAATTCTTAAAGGGTTACGCAACACAAAACTTTCCATAAGAGACAGGCAGTCCGCAAGTTACACACGAGATCCGTTCCCCAACTCTGTATTTAAGTCAAATTTGTAGATAAATCTGAGCAATAATAATACAGTATATAAGAGTAATAATAATCCATGAATAATAAAAATACAGTACAGTACTGTGCCCCGAACTGACGAAGCGCTAAAGTTGCACAATTTTTTCATGAGCGTCACAAAGTAGTGCGTGTGTTTGTTATTACGAATCATTATATTTAACTAACATTTGCATTATATAAGGCTTTATGGCAGTCCATCTGTAAGTAAAAGCTGTCCATAAGTCAGACATCCTTAACCTGGGAACTGTCTGCATTACAAGCTGCAGTAAGGAACACAGCGCAGAAGAGTCCAGGATCCTCCCCCCCCCCCCCCCCCGAGAACAATTACGAAATCCCGTCCGCTACTGCGCTTTTTCACCACTCACTGCAGTAAGGCTTCTAGGCATCAACTCCTGCTAGTGCCCCCAACAATTAAGTCAGAAATATAAAAGAAAACAGCGAGACTAAGTGGCAGGCAATCGCTGTGACTGCTTGATGAAAAGGAAAACATCTTACCTGCCCTAGTTCTTCATTAAGGTTGGAGGTTCGAGCCATTGCGGGCGTGTCAGTAACTTCGTAGTGCATGTCCATATCCTGCCGACCAGAAACCAAGACACGCACACCCATTACTGAAGTCTAAATCTCTTATAACATACACAGGGGTGTTTTCTGCCTTCTGTGTAAAAAATGGCTAAATTACACACATTGATGTGAGACAGGGTTTGTGACACCAAGCGGATGTCTGTGTAATATGAGACAAAAATCCAATGTGCATTACAAAGCATATAGTGATGCACGGTCACTAGTGATTGATTAAACTCATGGAAAGCATCACTGTGTCCAGCATGGTTACAGCACATTATCTGCAGTTTACGGCAAGAGGTAAAGTTCTTAGCTACCCACCCACTGTAATGTACAGTACAGGGTGATCAGGGCGGGGGGATATGAAGGTTGAGGAACGTGACTGATATCAGAAGCGGTCTTTTCTGTCGAGGCATTCGCTAACACATCAGCATGAACAAGCTTTGGCGAAACACCGAGCCGTTTAAGCGGAGAATCACTTTGAATAAAACCATCTGGCCGGGGGGTGGAGGGGTGGGGGCAGATAAGCTTTTCCGGGACACATCTTTGATGCAGCTGAGCTGAAGGTGAGGTTAAAGAGGCATCTAGATGTAAATGAGGTAAGAATACGACAAAGGAGCATGACGCTGCTGACAGGCGTGAGACAAGAGGTGTGGGGGGGGGGGGGGACGACACGGAGAGGCCTGAGGTGGTGGTGGGGGTGGGGGGGGCGTGGCTATTTTTATTCCAACATGCAGCGTGGGCGCATTGGTCACGTCTCTTGCTGCCGCCTAGTCACTTTGTCCCTGCAGGCAGACAGCGCGGAGTCTATTTCCAGAATGTTCCGCAGTGTGTGTGTGTGTGGGGGGGGGGGTTGGGGATGGAGCTGGGGTGTGGGTACTGGCAGTGGCCCCCCATCCCGCTGTTGCCCCTCTTTCCCCTGAGTCATAGGCCTGACTCTGTGATTTGGACGGAAGCTCGCAGTTCCTGCGACTCAGAGCTGTTTCACCAGCAGATTCGACAACGCATAAATCGTTGCAACGTGCATATATGCAACTAGAATAGCACAATTCAATTAGTTACCCACGATGCACTTGGGACTGAACAAGAGGAGCGGCTTCTTTGGGGTAATTGGGAGACACGGATAAACAGCGTCCCGTCGCAGTCAGGAGTGCATAAAGATGCGGATAGACGTAATTTGTGTTATGACAAAGAAATTAGCAAGGAATTCCCCATGGGTTCATTTAAGCTTATTCATCCAGCTTAATGCTGTACCACAATTAGAAATGTTGAAATGTTAATGTTTACCAGCGAGTAGTGCGGCTACATTAGTGATTTGATCTGGCAGTGGAAACTAATCAGTGTACTTCTCTTGGAAAAACACAAGAGGTATATGGGTTTTCAATATCTAAGGCTGCAATTATAAAAATCTGTGAAAATTTCTGAATTTCACAATTCCATTAAAACACAACAATGACAACTTTCAGTCTGGTTTTATGTTACAGGCCAGATGTGTTGGTGGTCTAAATGCCTTTGTAAATGTGCAGCATCCAGTTCATACCAAGTGTACAAAGCCGGTCTACGCACCCAGTTGATGAAATAGGCCTGGATAAACTTGATCACTTCTAGGGTGACGAGCAAACTGATGGGGATCAGGTTGTTGAAGAGGATGATGAAGGTGAGGAAATTGAGGCCAAAGTTGGCAGCACCGCCGACTGCATGGAAAGAGAAGCGTCAGCGGTGAGGATGACCTTCACGCAGCTACACTTCCATCTCCCACAAGCCCCAAACTACACCCACTGTCACAGTGCTGAACCAGGACCAGGAAGAACACGGCAATCCCAATTCATGCAGTGAATGCCACAGCAGGCGGAAATGCCAACGACAGTCCCCAATCCCTCTGGGACCAATGTGATAAATAACGGGATCTCACTGCATCAAGAAGCCCGCATGGAAAAGACTGGAGTTAATTAAATTACCTGAGTACTCCTCCCAGAGTGAAATCGCTGAACCCCGAGCGCCTAGGGCTAGAACTCCTCCCATTACTAAACTGGTCAAGATTGTGAAGGTGCAGAAGGAAGAACAGATGACACAGAGCATGACGATGGAACATTTCAAAGACACTACAAAGAAATGGAGGAGAAGACCTACGAAACGGGTAGCCAGAGGGCAGGGGGCCGCTAGCAGCTGGAACCCTATAGTGTGCACGATGTTCCCACAATGCTATGCGGCAGAGGGGCACGATGTTCCCACAATGCTGTGCGGCAGAGGGGCCTGACGTTCCCACAATGCTGTGCGGCAGAGGGTACAAACTCATGGTTGCAATTTCACAAGAACGTTGCCAAAATGTTGCAAGTCGCCAAGACTGGTGGGAGATTTGGTCTGAGGCACGATTCAACCTCTTACACGTTGTTGATTTAATCCTCTTTGCCCTGGTAGAGCATCGTTGCACCCTAGAGCCTCAGAAAACAAAAATAATACAGGAAAAAAAAACGCATAAGAAATCTTTGCTAGGCTAATGCTAAGAGACTGGTGCCACACCGTGTGGTACGCTGACGGTGGGCACACAGTACACAGTCGGAGTGGGCGAGCTGCCAACTACGCCAACGGGAATGATGAAAGGTTGTCTGAAAGGAATGGGGGAAGAATCCCATTCGTAAGGTCTCTGGGCACGAGGATATCGACAGGGCGTAAATAAACATTCCTGTATTGGCTAATGCACATTCACCATAAATCTGAATTGTCACATCCTCTCTTGAATCGTGACTAATTCTCAGTGCTGATATGCCCGCCAGCATAATGGCCCCATGCCTGGGAAGTTAGCTACTGAACTGAGGTTGCATATCCCTGCTTTTTCTTCCGGAAGTGCTGGGGTTTCTAAGTACCCCCTAACGGCAAGCCAACAATCCAAGCATCCTGCGCAAGGTGATCTGCAAAACTAATAAAATAACCACACAGCCAGGGAAAAACACTATAAAAACACAAAGGGAAAACGTGCGATAAAAGTGCCCCCTGTTAAAGATACAGTCACGCTGAAGATGAAGAGCTGACTTATGACTCTAATCCAGTGTTTCCCGAGCCGATCCTTGGGGACCCACAGACGGTCCGTGTTTTTGTTCCCTCCCAGCTCTCTGCCCACATATCTGCTAAAAACATGGACTGTCTGCGGGTAGCCGAGGATCGGATTGGGAAACACTGCAATCTACTCCATCCCCGTCTGGCTGAAGTGACTTCTGGGCGCTAGTGGCACCCCAGGAAGCTGCGGACCTGCATCTGACGCTGAGGATTTGTTGCAGGGTGGTACGTGAGGCCGCAGAGGCATGCCAGGTGTACGTTGTAGGTCAGAAAACAAGCCACAATCAATCCGACACGGAATATCACTCCACTACGGACCGACTGGGAGGAAGGTAATGGCTATTTTGAGATGGTAAACGTTTTGCAAACATCGCTTCAGCACTGTAAAGATCTTTTCTCTTCCTAATCCAGCTCTATTGATCTCATAGAGTCGAAATAAGCGCGACATAATAAAAAAAAAATAGTCAACAGAGTCAAAGGCCTCAGTCTGGCTTTGAATTCATTTGCTTGACCCCTGGCAAACAGCAAGATGAATTTCATGCAGCTCATTCTGGGTATATTCTTAGCATTAAAAAAAAAAAAAAAAAAAAAAACTCAGGAAATGTCAGTATCTGTTGGGGAGGCAACAGACCAGCAGCACATCCCTCTGAGAGACACGTGCGCTGGCTTGCGGCTGCAGGGCATTAGGCTGGGGTTTGCAAAGAGTTTAGCCATCAGCAAGGTGTAGGAGGGAAATATGTTAGAGAACAAACAGGAAGAACAGCATGACAGCTGGGGGGGGGGGGGGGGCTTTTTAACGGTCCTGATGTGCCTCCCTCGCTCTCCTCTCCTCACAATGTGTGCCAACCCAATAAGTGCCTTCATTTGCTTAGCAAGTCAGAGGTGCAGATGGGGGGCTAGTTAAAGGGAGGGGGGGGGCAGGTCACAGTTGGCTGATGCTTTGAAATGGTTGTTACCTGGAGCTGTTAGATACAACAAAGAAAAACAAGCCAGACAAAAGCATTAGCAGAAAAAATTTAAAAGATAGTGATGTTTTGTCAACCATTTCACCGAGGTCGCACATATCATTAGGAAAACACAGACACCCTAGAAGTTCAATCGCTTGTGGCGTTTAAATATGTAATAATGTTACCACGGCAACATAAACAGAGGCCACAACAACGACAATGGGATCAGAAAATGAGTAGGCAGCCACCAGAAAGCGAGAGAAGAGGACGCGGGGACAGAGCGAGGCGGGTCTTACAGCTGAGGTCCATGTACCAGACGCCGTTGCCATGGCTACCCTTCCAGATGGTCTGTCCGATGGAGCAGATGAGAGAGATGGCCAGCAGGCAACCGAAGAGCACCAGGATCTGGAAGTTGGTGATACGCTCCACGTTGGACAGCTTTAGGGGAGGCCGGGTGGAATTCTGGGAGGGAAAAGGAGGAGAGAAAAAGGATCTTTAATTATTTAGCTTAATTTTGTCTACCTCAAATGTCGAATGCAAATGAGGAATGATTACTGTGACGGAAAAGGTCTTCATTGAATCTGGATGTTTAACCCTTTCTAAATGTGTAAAATAAAATACAATGCACAATACACTTGTACATCGCACTAGACAAAACTGTTCTTACAGCTACATATTGTATAAAATTCAATAGTTATAAACTGGGTATTTTTATCATCACTGACAGAAAAAAAAACAAAAGGCTGCAAAGGACCAAAAATATTTGTATTTCAATACAGTCATAAATACACCCGGGCTTCCAGTTTACTCCAGACTATTTTCACCAGCCTGCATCTCCCTGGGGACAGATCAGTACTAGGACCTCCTTATGGCCTGATTTGCGGCGGAGGAGAGACTTACCTGCATGAGCTTGGTGTCATGGCCGGTGTAGACCACGATGCCATGCACCCATTGCGTGTTCCTTAACTGGGCCCCTCTCAGCAGAATTTGGTCTGGTCCCAGAGGCACGGTGCTGAAATCAGAATACATACAGCTCCTTCTCCTGCGGATCCAGGCACTGGAGGAGCTAGCCAGTGTGCTGAATCCTCATCTCATTACAAGCACATTAATACCTCACATTTACAGTGCATGGATGAATCTGTGTTAATTAATATTATTACTGTAACGAGTAATTGTGGACCATCAATAAAACACCAGAAATATGCCACCAACTTGAGTACCACTATCAACCTTACAACAGACACCAGATAGAAGCGTATGGGGGAGAGTTAATACTACAGTAAAGCCTGGAGTATTTCTACTGTATTTTCCACATCTGCTTGCCTCGCTCACTAGGTCCACACAGACTCTCTCTTCTATGTCTCAGTCTGGTGGGATACGTCCTTTACCAATATGAATATTTCATGCTATATCTCACTCAGCAAATTCCCAGTGAAACACATTAGCTTGATTACCATGTAATGACAAATCAGAAGTGGACTCAGCAGTTAATGTGACCAATTTTGAAAGGGTGAGGCAGCATAACAGACTTTTGAATAAAGATATCAGGACACAGGCAAGGCAAACAATGCACTTCCAAATTTCCTTTTGATTACAGAAATGTGCGTGGTCTGGTGATCATAGCATGTCTGGAAGATCTGACATGCCTTCTGGGAAATATGGGCCCTCCTGTGCCTGGAAATTTTGCCGACACATTCTTAATAGTTCAACAAAATGACATCAAATAAAATCACACGGCCAAAAATGCAGGGTAGACAAGCATGCAGAAATGATTGCCCTGTTCTGCACTGTACTGCTCCCTGACAAAGGCCAGAACTGCAGCGCTTTCGCTGTCATCAGCAAGCGTTTGTGAAAAGCACAGATAAAGTTGCATGAAATGCCAGGGTGCCTGCATGAATCATAGCTCTGAAAACCTACTCCATGTCTAATTAGGTCAGAAAAGTAAACAAGAAAGGAAAAAACGAAGCGGCGGTACATTCATTTAAGATTCTAGAAAAAGCAAACCTCCCAAAGGGTGATAAAATTAGCTTCAACAGGGAAACTCAACTCAGCCTGCTCACTAGTGTAGAATGCTGAGGATGCAGGTCGACCAGGCCAGGTCCGTGACATCAAAGCCAGCACTAACACAGACCGCTAGTGTTTTTCATTCAAGACCCCATCAACTGAGATTCCTAAGCAATGGTCTATACTTCTTAGCCCACAACTCCATAAATCAAACTAAAGACCGAAACATTTTGCTTGGCTTAAGTGAGGAGTCCAAACCATCAGCTCACCTGAAGCCCTCGAGCCGGATGTTCCCCACAAAGTCATAGAGATGCCGGTTGGGGCTCTCGCACTCCATTCGGCCGGTAAGCCGGGTCAGGCTGGCAATGTCTTTGATGTCTGCCGTAATATGCAGGCCCTGAGGAGAGCCGATATGTAAAACAGTGATCACAGATGTCACATCGCCAACAAGAAACAGAACTTGGACCACGTCCTTCACCGGGTCGTGGAAATCAGACTCTGTGTTTTGCCTGGTGGCGTGCATCCAGCCTTTTCTTGCATCAAACTGCAGCATATTTTCAAATCCTTATGCATTCTTTATTAATACTTAGTAGTACAAAGAAAAAAGGAATAGTAAGTCACAATTAAAGTGGTAACAATTTCTTTGAAAGCCATATCTATAATATTCTATGAACACATTATTATGCATTCATAGAGCATTATAAAACTGCTATCAATGTTTATAAAAAGGTATAACACATTATTGCCATGTTTATTATGCATTATGAATGTTTTATGGAGCTTCCATCTATAATGCACTACAGATGCCTTCATAATGCAGTACAAAGCATCCTTAATTCTTATACTGATCATTATAGTGCATTATGAAGGTATCCATAGTACATTATAGAGCTTATGAAGTATTATAATCAACACTGTAATGCATTATGACTGTCAATAGAAGACACTGTAAAGGTTTATTAATTCTTATACTGATCATTATAGTCCATTATGACGGCATCTATAGTGCATTATAGATGAGAGCTTCAAGTAAAGTGCTACCATGAAAGCCATGATTTATTTGCAATAGCGAGTGGCCTCGGCCTATAGTACCAGAAAACAAAGGTAGCAGATGCTTTTTCAAGCGGCGGCCTCATTGGAGTCCACCATTATCTCGTAAAGTGCTTTGGATCAATGAGCCCATTGTACAGAGACCCTACAAAGCTCCGGTTACCAGCCCAAGTGACCAGAGTCACTCACACGCAGGACTGTTCTCTGAATTGGATGTGCACCTTGCACTATAACCAAGACCCAAGCCACAGCAGGTCTAAAGACATTTTTAAGTATTTTGTTTCCAATCAGGGAAAATATTATTGGGGCCAGGTTTGAATTTCCAATGCCCATTGTTTTTTAATTACTAATAAATGCAAACAATGATTCTTCCAGTCATAGATTGATGTGGCATTTTCCTCCCTTAATGAAATCGATTAAAATAAGCAGAAACAGACTCTTGACATGAATAAGACATTTTTCCCCATTTAATTTACTTAACTTACTACATTTAATGTAATTTACTTAAGTGCATCCCTTACTATGCCCATATAAGACTTGGATGGGCTGGAGGTAATTGAAATTTCACCTTTATCCTAATTTTTCAATGTATTTGTCCCGTTCTCCACCAGAATTCCTAAATGGTGCAGAACTGCACTGTACATCTTAACAAAACCAATACTAATAAACATGGAAATAAATGATGTGGGGGATGGGGGGTTGTAATACCCCCAGTAATCAAAACCGACCATTACAACCCCCTGGACCACCCAAAATGGGGGGAGACCTCAAACCCCACCCCCAGTGTTCAACCCAAAGTTATACCCTTGCTAATAAAGGCATGTCCTTACTATTACTGATGTTGTTCTGGTCCAGCACCATTAAAAACCTCACACTGTATCATTAAGCTACTACAAATCATCAGCTGTTTTTGTTACACAACAGGACCTGGAAATAACTGTGCATTAAACAGTGACCCACCTGCCTGATTTTAAGGTTGGTTTCTCCATCGAGGTTGGAGGTTTCAATGTAGCACATGTCTTGTGGCTCACTGAGGATCAGAAGACAGTCAGGCAGCCCCACACTAGGACCAGAGTAGGGAACATACCCATCCACACACACACACACAAAGGTGCATGCATAACTCAGGCAGCTGATATCACATCAACTCTCTTCAGATCTTCACCAAAAAGCTACTTCAGAACACTGTTTCTCACCTGGTGGGTTGTGATGCAAAACAGGAGCATTTCCATTGGGTAGCGTGGTTAAATAAAATGATTTAGAATTTTTTTTCTCATGTTGGACTATTTTGTTTGTTTTATGTTTTTAACAGTGCACAAAGACATTGTGCTGCATTTACTTTTACTTCACCATTTCTATGTGATTCTTAAATTTGGGTTGTGATTTCATGACCAAGGAAATACGCGACTCCTGAGGCTTCACCATCTGACAACCACGGCTTTAGAACATCGCCACCATTACTGTCGAAATCAAATATTTAAAAATGTGTACTGAAAATTTAAAATTAAAATACTTAACTTGGCTTGAGTAATTTGATCTTCTCAAGAAAGTTGATGGATAGTGATACTACAAGGACAGCTAAAAGTAAACCTAACACTCAGCTCTTTCAATTCATTTTATAAAACTTAACTGCGGTTCCAACAACCATAATCCAAGACAACTAAGCATCAATGGAATCTGCAGTGATTCAATTGTTCAAATTCTGGCCAGTTCACTCCATCTTAAGTTCCACCTTAACTCTGGAGTGCAGTCACACCAGAGTCACACCATCACTACTTCTGCTTCTGATCCTTTTAGCTGTCCTTAACAATGGAAATGCACAGAAATGCTGACGAGCATGATATCAGTGCTATAGGTGGCAAGCTGTTGTGCAGCACAGCCTGGAGAGGCTGGGGGAGAGAGTGTGTGTGTGTGTGTGTGTGTGGCAGCCTTCTCATACTGATACAAAGACTGTTACAGCCTGCAGCACCTCAGCCTACTGCCCTCAAGCCAATGAAGCGCATTTCCCTGCACAAGCCGAGCATGGATGACAGCAGCAGAACATAAGAGCAGCAGAACATAAGAGCAGCAGAACATAAGAGCAGCAGAACATAAGAGCAGCGCACATGCTCATCAATAAAGGTGACCTACAAAAGGGAGCTGCCCAAGACAAACAGGACAGTCCAAAAAGTCATGAAGAGGGTTTATGATGTCAATTTACCCCTGTGACCAATGATGCATCTCATGGATGGAACATTTGAAACGTAAAACCGGCGTGCTAACTACCACCTGTCTGCTAATCCAAATTTATATTCCAGTTCTATTCGTTCAACTGCTGTCTTTTTAATATTTCTATTAGTATTTTTTCAGTGTTTGTGTCGTGCATAAATGGTATAATCTTTATATAATCCAGTGATTCAGAATAGAAAGGAATAGGACCTCTGCTATCTTTATATCATAAGGAGACGTCACAGTGTGTTCTGGGTTAACCAGTTATTAGTAATGTGGTGGGTCGCTCTGTGTGACCGAACCACAGCTCTGGGTCGCCTCCGGCCTAGCACTGCTTTTGGGTCTCATTTGTTTTCCTCTCATCCATTTCATCAGTCTGTGTTTCCTCCTGTTTCTCCTCTGGCCCCAAGCATCAATGAGAAATCTTCTCGCTGTTAGACCGAAGTAGGGGTCTGGCTCCCGTGACTCATCGGTGAGGGGCACACACTATCCGTGCCTGGCACTGACAAGGAGGCTGAAGAAATGCAGCCTTTTCGAAGAGGATCAAACAATGATCCTGTAAATACCCGCATTCATCTTTCAGGATGCAATCACGAGGGCTTCTTTGTATTCTACACAGCCCTCGTTATGAATGGGCACCATTAGCCATGCTAGCTCAGACAGTGCTTTCTGTGAAGATGCTATGTGGTACAAAATATGAGTATTTCTCTGCTTACTGCTTGTGAAAAAAACATTCATTTTAGATTAAATTCCCATTTTAAAATCCATTTTAGATTTGTTTTTAAAAAGTGAGTAAAACTGACGTTGTTTTTCCTGTGTGGAAAATTCATAAAAAATAGCAGCTCTCTCACACTAACTACCAAAGAAGTAAACATGATGTGCAAAAACATATACTGCTGAAGTAAAATGATAAGATCTTTTTGCCATGAATGGCGGCCTCGCCTCAGGTTGACCAGTTGGCTTTCGTGAACATATGAGAAAAAAACTGCTCCAGCTGTGGAGCTCCTGACCTGGATGAGAGAATGACGAGGTCTGCCGGAAGATGGTCCCCGTTGGTGGCCTTTACTATCTCCCCAACTGTCACCTATGTCACCAGGCACCGCCAGCAGAGCAGAGGAGGAGGGGTGGAAGAAGGAAGGTTGAGGAAAAGAGACAGAACATGCAGATGAGATGACAGAGAGAATCAGAAATTCATTCTACTGAGGAAAGTGAACTACAGACAACACTGCAAACATCAAGGCTCCGTTTTCAAAACCCAGTCATGTCAGGTCATGAACTTCACATACTACAGGGGTAAATGCTACGGCCTTCAGCATGTGTTTGACTGCAAGGCTCCTCTTCCAACATTTAAAACACATTCTACTACATGTCCAACATACCAAACGGTCATGTTTAAAACTACAGAAAAATAAAGGTCCTTATGTACTACAAGTACTAGAAATCCATTTCATAAGAGGAAGACCAGAGCATCTCTAAGTGTTCTGCTCCCACAGGATAGGTTTGTGACAGAGACGAAATGTGGCTTTTAGTCAGGTAGCAGAAGACATTTCCACAGTAAATGACCTGACTGGACTACAGATTTTAAAAACAGAAATAAAGAAATCAGGAGAAAAACCACCTATCATAAAACCACCTATCAAAACCATCCTCCCAAAGTCATTTTAGCTCTAAGGCCGTTGCACTTTCAATGAAGTAACAGGACAGAGAATGCAAAAGTCACTCAGGTATAAAGTCTATTATAGAAACAGATATTTGTTTTTGCAGATATTTCCAAAATTGAGTCAGAAAACGAATACTGGAGTCAATTCTGCAAAGCTCTAGGAAATACAAATAATTTAGAAAGGTATCTGAAAGGATTTTTGCCCTGCTTGGCCTGTCACACACTCAGGAGGCTGGTGGGAAGGTGGAGAGGGATGTCGGCTTCCACCTCCAGAGGCCAGTAATACAGCCTGTGTTTGAGCCCATAAAAGCCTGACTCTTTTGGAAGGGGCTCTCACTCTCGGGAGCTCCCCGTCTACCTGGACGACAGCAGGATTGCGTCAGCAGGTATGTACTCCTTGCCATTAACTCTAATTAAATCTCCCACCACAACCTGCAAAAGAAGCAAGCTAGTTACTGGTTAGTAGGACTGGGTTCCCGAAACGAGCATTTCTGTTGTGAAACTGGAATGTTTTGCTTCATTAGAGCTAGACGACTGAAACATGTAGAGTCATGTGCTATGCTACGATGGGGACACATTCTGAGGAATGTGTTGCTGTGTGAATATCACAGGGTGTACTTACACAAACCCCGATGGTATAGGGTAGGCTACAGTAAGCTGTTCTAGATAGTAAGTAGAAAGAGTTCACTCTAAAATATCAATAAAAAGTATGATATAATTAATACACAAACCAGTAGCATAGTTGTTTATATGCCTGGCAGTGCAGTAGGTTTGTTTACACCAGCATCACCACAAACACGTGGGTAATGGCTATGACATCACTAGGTGAAAGAAATTGTTCACCTCCATTCTAATCTCATGGGACCATCATCGTACATGTGGTCCACTGTTAACTGAAACCTTGTCACGCGGCGCATGACTGTACAAAAAAAGCTGCATTAATATTACAGGGTGACATCATGCAATCACACACTGTATATCCTGAACATCAAACCACAGAATTGGTCCTTTTTACTGACCCGTGGCTGAGAAATGAAAATTGGCCAGTAGCAGTGGGGATCTTCATGTGCTATCGAGACCAACAGTCTAATACCCAGCAGTCCAGCTCTTATCATAAGCTGTAAAACCTTTGTCCCAGACACATTCTGGGGACAGCCACAGATCAAAAACAATGCTGCGTATTCAAGTAGAATTGTAACAAGAGCTCACAGAGATCACTCAGTATTAGTGAGGTTAAAAATCTAATTCTGCTTTTCAGCCACAGAACAGCTTAAAAAATAGCTGATGCTGGATCTATTTAAACTACTGTGAAAAGGCTGGAAAGCTGTCTATCATAGAATTGGTATGAATCATTATATACATTTATATTTTACATTAATAAATGCTAATATTTTGACACAAATAAGGTACTAAATTGCATAGCTCTATGAATAGCTATGAACAGCTGTCTGCTGTTAGCCGCAGCTTAGCTTACGGTGATGAGTGTCTGTGCAGACACCCCTCTCGAACACCTTGTCAGGTCCGGCCCCCCTTACGAGGCTCGACGGGGCTGTCAGGCTAAGAATAGGCAGTGTCTCGAGAGCGGGCTTCGCACCTCATAATTAACGCTTCTGCATCACTCGCAAGGTTAATCATTTCATGCCTGCAACATCACCAACAGGAAGCCACAGTGCGAACTTTGTCACTGATTTTTCTCTCCCTACTTGAGAGTCTTTGGTTCCTCTCCACCATTGTCATCTTTCTTCCTTCCCTTTTCCCTGTTTTTGTATTATTCTGTACAAATGATGCAGGAAAGCATCACAACACATCCATGTAAAGTGCCTTGGGGTGACTCAGGATGGGGAGTGCGCGTGTTTGCATGACATGTTGAGGGTAATGTAATGAATTTCAAATATGCGGGACCTTAAGGCGTATTGTGGGATAAAAAAATAACAAGAAATAAATACGCCAAATGGCAGCTGCTTACTGAAGCAAACTCAAGGCTGACCCCGCCACTTCTATAAATATTATAGTAAATATTAAAATATGCATGACACTATAGCCCTAAACATTTTACTAGATCACTAGATGGAGCACTGCTTCACTGGGCGGGTTTGAAGAATGTTTCAAATTCCATAACTATCCAATCGAAAACCAAACAGAAGATGATGAGAAACACATTGAAGTCTACTAGCTTACAGAGGCACAACACGTCTTGCTTCACTGAAGTTCCTATTATCAAGCTAAGGTGCTATTTTGCTCAATACTCTGTCAGACATTTTTTCAATCTACATACTTTTTGAGTTTCACATGGTTGTTGGGATTATTGGCATTAACAACACATTTCATGTGATATGATATGAATATTACAATTCCTTTCATTTCTTTTTTTGTGAAGCAGTGCTTCACTTGTGGTCACCTGCTTCATCTTTGCTGTATTCATGCGGACATGAGAGGACTGACTGCCTATGAAAAGGCATGTCATTACTGCATGGCTATGAAATGGCCTACAGATGGATTTATGGTGGATATCCCACCAGTCCCACCACCCCCCCCAAAAAAAGCGTAAACTTGACTGCATACCTTTTCCCAGTGTACTATTTCCCAGGCTCCATTTCTTAGCACTTCAGGAAGAAGAGAGAAGGGCACAAAACACCCATTACCAAATGCATACAATTAGATTATAAGATTAACTTCCCTTAATTGCTAACAAAACACACTGTCATATAAATGTATAATAATTAGCATGGTTAGCCAATTAGTTATAATTAGTTAGCATTTACATTAATAAAAAAAACAACAGAAATAATAAAATATAATACCATGAACATTGCAGGAAAGGTTTTTTGCTCTCTGGTACGGCACTTAAGGTAAACATACTTTGAATGCCCAAATCAATCTATCTTTTATTGTCAGCTTCAGAAATACAATTCATGGATGGCACAGTGGTGCTATATCCTTCTCATAGTCTTCGAGGTGGGAAGCAACAGTGCCAGCCACCATGCCACCTGCCCGCAGTGCATAAATGTGAACCGGAGCAGTTTTACCTTGGGTTTCCTTCTTGTTCACGACACTGTCTGCCTTGTGACGTTTCTGGGGAAACAGAAAAAACATTAATGTAAAATCGACAATAATCACATTCCCCAGCCAAAGCATGTCCAGTCAGTGTGAGATCTACACCCCGACTGGCGTGAGAAACTGGTACGCAAGCTGGATGCGAGCCAGACTGGAAAGGCGGCCAGAGGAAAAGTTGGGTACAAAAAAGAAGCCAGATGGTGGCAAGGCAAGCTTAAAAAAACAATACAGACAAGTAATTAAGTATAGTAATTACCAGCAGGTAAGCACATTCACTGGAGGAAACTGTATAAAGTGGCACAAACCATTTCAGACTCAACCTACCGTTTCTCTGTCCAGAAATGCAATTCTTACTCTTTTGCAAACCTATGCCTTGCTCCTACTACTAAAAAAAACTCAAAGATTTTTCATTTCAGTTCAAACAAAAATATTAGTCAATTTCACCCTCAATTATCTCAAAAAAGCCCACAAAAAAAGTAGGTGCCAAAATAAAGCTTGAAAAACTTTTCAAAAGGTTCGGAACAAAATCCCACAATCAATGACAGAAATTGTGGAAATTAAAGTGAGGTGCCCAGTTAATATGATTACAGTAAAATATAGTGTAAAGCAAAATACTCAATAACAAGTAAATACGGTAAGAAAATACTAAAGGGTGTGCAGTACCTGAACTAAGCAAATGGGTGACGTTTTAACTGAGAATCTGATGTAGACATTTTGTCTTCTCTACCCAGGGTGGGGTCTGGGTAAACCAGGCACCTACCTAGGGTCTGATCAGGAGGAAGGGGCCCCAGTAAAGTCTACTGATGTAGATGCTGCCCCCCTCCAATCCGCAAAATTCCCCCTGTCTAGGGCCCCTGAAAAGGTAGATCCAACAATATCTCTGCTTGGAAAGAAGGAACTCCACTGCATTTTGCTTTCTGTGGATAAGGTCAAGCATTTTTATGTGCAAAAACTGAAAATGTGAGCTGAGACAGGCTTATTATCAAAGTTAGACAAAAACAGACTATTATTCCTTTCATGAAATCAGTGCAATAAACTGGACAGTCCATCAGAAAACAGGACCAGAAGTCACACCAAAGAAAATGAAAATAAAAAACCAGCATGGTGTATGCTAGCAGGAAAAAATCGATATAAATGCAGCACAAGAAAAAGGTCACTAAAATCATTGTACCTTCTGCAAACAACCTGAAATAAACTGAAAGTCCATTCTTCATTCATGTCTAAAAAAGTCAGATATGAAAAACTACAAATGCTCATACCCAGTTTTGGGGCGCTGCCGTCAAATGAGGACACGTGGTATGCTTACACACACAGACACACTTTTATAAAGGGCATTAAAATGAAAGCGATGCTAAAAATGCAGTAGTAATTAATGACCAAGCAAGCGAGGTTTCTCATCTCCATTTAATATAGCCACGCACCTGCGGTACAGGGAGCATATGACTGCCTCTCCGCTTGTCTGCCTCGGGTGCAGCCTGTTGACTGGCCACGCTACATAGCTAATTCATAAGAGGCACGTACCATGCCATCGAGATGTGTCCACACCCCTAGTCCTATGCAGCAAGTCACAGGAGTGGCACCGTGCCCTCTTGCAGGTCACGGACAATATGAGCCATTCTTACAGCTTGCCTGGGACAGAGCAGCAAATGTGCCGCTAACAGGGCTTGGAGCAGAGTGGCTAACATGTTGCTAACAGGGCTTGTGGCAGAGTGGCTAACGTGCCGCTAACCGGGCTTGGGGTAGAGTCGCTAACATGCCGCTAACCGGGCTTGGGGCAGAGCGGCTAACGTGCCACTAACCGGGCTTGGGGCAGAGCTGCTAGCGTGCTGCTAACAGGGCTTGGAGCAGAGCGGCTAATGTGCTGCTATCTGGGCCCGAGACAGAAAGGCTAACATGCTGCTAAAGGCCTTAATCATAACAAGTGAAAGCTGGGGGAAAACAGGAGGAGAATCATGGTGTGATAACCTGCTGTAGCTAGGATTACAGTGGGTCGTCAATCAATGTCCGGTTTAACTCAACAGGAAATGATAAATTATCCAAAGGGAGGTGAATTAAACCGGCAAGCGAGGGACGGCACACCAAGAATCTGACAAGAAATCCGACTCACTAAGGGTTCAGAAGCCTTATTTCTTCCATCAGTGCAATGAGCACTGGGGCCACTGGAGCTGGTGCCTGGGACAGAGAGGCATCCCAGCAGGGACCTGGCCTGGGCCTTCGGTCCATAGACACTGGGCCCAGTAAAGAGGAACCCTGCCAACATGCCATCCCAGCAGCAGCTTCCCTGCTTGCTTCTAGTCACACGTTGCCACGGAAACCCACCCATCCACCCCAGTCCCCTCCTCAGATTGCGTAAAAACACACACAGCCACCAAACTCCTTGGCAGAGTGTGAACCCCCCCTGTATCAGTGATGAAACGCTGGCAACATGTGGCGGCCCATCTTCTCTGCAAGGCAGGGGGTGGGGGGGATGTAAGGATTTCTGAAATTTCAAGAACTATTATGTTATTCTCCCAGGCCTGGAAGTTAAATGAACCCCCTCTCTTCTGTACGAGCGAGAAGTGGCGGGGGGAATCATACTGATTAACTGACCTCGCGTATCCATTCTTTTCCGACCCACAAGGCATTGCACATCCTTTGTTATCGCAAACTCCCTGAAACCTCTTCGCTTGCCTATGCCTTCTGTAAAAGCACTATGGGACACGGACAGATAAGTGAGTTTCAGGATACCTGCATTAAAGGCTTCCACCTGCAAAAATCAGTGGCTTGTTCAATGACGATGGAGTCTACTTATGATTTCCATTAACCGAAGCCACCTTAGATGTACTTTCTGTAGCCCTGATGGTGCTGGTTACCAGACACCGAGTCGGCACCACTATGTCCGCCATAACCCATCAGGCACCAGCAGACAGGATGGCGTGTTTACGTGCGCGCTGACCTGCTGCTGACCTTCACCACGGCAACGAATCACAAACCTCGTGGATGAAGGACGCTGCTTAAGAGCGACAGCAGTAACGCAAAAGAACCTGAAAGATGAGAAACTCTCCTCCTGGCATGTGCAGAGCACATTGCCTCAGTGCAGTGAGGGGACAGATGTGAGTCTATCACCATATTCATCCATCTTTTTGACTTGAGCTTATGAAGGCAGGATTTTTTTGTTTTGTAAGTATTATAAAAAGTGGGAACCCTCCTTAAGTATTTGGATATTAATACTAGTTATATTTAGGTAACAATAATCCTTTTGAAATGAAATGATGCTGTATTTGCCATTTGCACAAGTATATGGGTTAATCTGAAAATTTGTGAATACCTTGGTCCCTAAGCTCTACTCAAAACAAATGGCTAGCACGAATGATAACACAAGTCTATTTACTAAAAGTTTGTGAACAGGATTGTACTGTAGTACACTTTGTATGTTAAATTACTTAGTCATTTCTTATCTAGACCTTTTTATACAATATACAAACCACTTAAATTATGTGCCTGTATGTAGAAAGTTCTACTGTACGCAATGAAAGCAATACATTTTAGACTCATTATTAAAATAAACGCAGTGAAAAGTCTAAAGGTTACTGCGAGAAATGCGAGATTCCACGTCACAAAGACAGCTAATGTGAGTGTGGCTCCTTGCCGAAATGGATGGCGTACCCAAGCTAAGAAAGGACACACTTACACTAACAAATACTATGTATCAGTAATATTTATATATTATATGATTTTATGTAATTCAAATAATTTTCAGTATTGTCTTTGGCTTATGCTTCATCTGTGAGTTTCTGTAATGTTTCGACAAGCTCCTCAAATATTCCTGTGTAACTGAACCACCAACTCGCGAAAATGTCAGATTGATGAATGTGAAGAGGTTAGTACACATTGGAATGTTTCTTGTGACATATCTTCTCTTACTCTCCTTTGAGACATACACATACACATGTACAGGTGATAAAGTTTGGCGTGAGACAAATTTTCAGGGGGATGAGCGACTTCCTCAACGGCCCAGCGATGCACCTGTCCTGCCGACTATGAGATTCAAAATGCCGACCTTCCAACCACAGGTAGAGTCCTAATCTGCTGAGCCATACATCACATTCAAAGATACCATATGATAGAACTGTACAAACTTTGACCAAAACTGGATGAAGCCCCTGTTGGTTCAAATAAAAAGTATAAGCATTACTAAGTGGTATGAGTGTATCTGAATTTGCGTCGCTGTGTCCCTATCCTCCAGCAGTCATGTGACCACATCCACCAATGGCTGTTGGGTCCACTGGCTTCGTGTACACTGCTGAGAAGCTCCCCGTTGAACCCGTGCTCCATTCTCACATGACGACCCCTGCATTGACACTCTGGGCAGACTGAAAATCTGTCACTCAGTTTTCTCACCGCCTGTCACACCGGCCTTACAAGTTTGCATGACGGACAAGCACTTTTGGTGGGGCGATGCAACTCATCCATCTTCCACAAATAAACCAAAAAACTGGCTGGGGACACGAGACTGACAGAACCGGTCATGTGTTATAGCGACTTTCTGTATCGCAAGACTTTCCCAAGGATGACTGATGCTGGACACTGCAGAAGCAAAGCTCAAGTTAAAGAGCAGCCTGAAATCAAGTAAGCTTGGATTGGATTAGGCCAAGGGTAATGCTAGACATCAATAAACACATGACACCTGAGCTGGGAAAACATCTTCCAGTTGCATGTGACAAAAAGGGCTTTTCCGGCTCCACCTCTAACACATCTATACATTACCAGAACACTTCTGGACAACAAAAAGGTAGATTGCACCTTACCAGGTCTTCAATGACCTCCTTGACGGCTGCCACCACTAGTATGAAAAGGAGGGGCACCAGGGTGGTCCAACGGCCAGTTGGGGACACATCTGGGATTTGCTATGAGGGAAGACGAAAAAGCATCAGTACAAGGCTATAAAACACAGGCTCTTTGGGACTTACCCCATACTTGGTGGTTAGCCGCACTGAATGACTGTCTACACTGAATGGTGCACTAATCCTCCAGTTAGTGCCAACTGCATCAGGGCATCCAGCGAGGCCTGGATATTAAATAGCCAATGGTCTGTGACAACACAAACGTGTGGCTTCATCACCAAAGTGTCCGCTGACAGCACACCAGGAGGGCAGGAAGTATCAAATCTCACGGCCACTCCACCCAGGACACATCATGTTATGTTAGGGTACCACTCTTCTGCGCACTGGGACACCCCTTGAAAGCGAGTGTGGATGATTGGTCATGCTGCACGGCAGAACCTAAGAGTCTGAAAATGCAAATCTGTGCGCAGCTGCTGAAAGAAAAAGCTGCATATGTATCCGGACTGTCATCCTGTTTATGATTCAGCAGTGCACAGCTCTCTTCAGGATGCTTGAGATATTTGCATGTGACTAGGTGATGGCTCCTCAAACTACTTTTCAGAGGGAAAAAAAGATCAGTCTGAAGGGTTTTTGTGAGTAAAGCAGTCGCCACAGTTCGAATGATGGAGGGATTGGTGTTCAGGTGTATACCTGGGGAGTTCACCTGATTGCCCCCTGAACCTACACATTTGTGCTGTATCGTTTTTTCTGTCAGAGTTGCCTGCAAGATCAATCTCTCCCAAAAAAACAACAACATGGTAATCCAAAAGAGACAAACTAAAGAAGTAATTGAATACTTATTACTAATTAAATACTTTTAAACCTTCTGTTTTAGTTTTGAAGAATACATTACTATTTATCAAATTTTAAGTAAAAATATCTATTTTCCAATTCTAATGTATTTAACCCTCTGGAATTGGCTATGCCACAGTATAAAACAGAAATTTTGCAAAACCATTTTGAAAACTCTGCTAGTTTTTGTCATTGAAACGTTTAAAAAACACCCCCAGAAACCTTGAATGGTCTGCTTTTCATATAAATATTGGTAGAAACTAGGGGTGTAACAATACATTCGATTTGTATCGATTTATCGATTCAACAGCAAACGATCCGATGCATCGATGTGACCGCATAAATATCGAAACATGCGTATTTATTTTCTCGCCTGTTCCAGTATTGTTTTCATGATCCACTCCGACGTATACATGGTCTACGCCCAATATGTCGATCGCAACCTACTGGTCGATTGCAAAGGTAGTGTGTGTAGATCGTATGGAATAAAAAATAGAGGATGGATGACGCGTTCAAACACACCAGCTGCTGCAAGCTACCGAGTCCCCTAGTTAGCCTCCAATTTATTTCTACTAAACTTAAGAAAGGGTATAAAAATGAATGGGGGAGCTGGACCAAGTAAGTCGTCAAAAACCTGCCACTTCCATACGGAATGGGAGGAGGACTGTTTTTTTTCCACCATGTCATATTCGAAGTGCGTTTGCCTGATCTGTCAGTCTACCGTTGCTATTCCGAAGAAGGGAAATGTGGAGCGGCATTTTCAGATTTCATAAAAACTACGACATTAACTTCCCTCCGAAAAGCGAGCTGAGAAAGAGAAAGGTGAAGGAACTAAAATCTCAGTTCAATTCAAAAATACTTTATTCATCCCAAAGGGAAATTTATAATAATAATAATAAATATTAAAGAATACTCAATATTTTATACATAAATATATGTTTTGCATTTTTATAGTAGGTAGATCATTTTGACTTGGTCATTTATAAGTAGCTCGCAAGCTAGCGTACCTTCAGAGCGTGTGTTTAGTACGGCAGGTGACATAGGACACTATGCTCAGAGGACACAATCTCCTGAACACGTTGACCATTTAATTTTTCCTTTAAAAAAATAAAAAATAAAAAAACTCTCAATGAAGAACACTGACATACTTGTTTCACTGCAGAAGTCAGTCTGTCAGTCTGTTGATCTCCCTCATTCTACATGTCTGTCCATGCAGTGTTTTTTATTTGACTTTATTGCACTTTATTTTACTTGTAATTGTTGTATCCCAGCATAGGGCGAGCGAGCAGGGAACGAAGAATCTGGATCAGGCAGACGGAAATCCGGGGGGGGGGGGGGGGGTTATGGGCATACTTTTATACTTTTTGTTACACTTTTGTATTTATCTGGAGAAGACTTTATTCAAAATAAAAGTTATTCACCATGTTAATCCTCATCCATCCAAAGTTTTTATTTTTACCTTATTATTATTTTTTGCTTGATTTATGGGACATACTTGACTACACTAGATTTTGTTTACAGTTCCCAATAAAATATGATTAAATGATAATTATATTTGCCTTTTTTAAATTCATTGAAATGTAAAGGATTGCGTGAAATTTCATAATTTCGACTACTATCCCCAGTATCGAAATGAATCGAATCGTATCATATCGTATCGTATCGTATCGTATCATATTGAGGGAATTTCTGAGGTATCAAAAAAAAAATCGAACCGTTGGCTTAAGGAATCGATATTGTATCGTATCGCGAGGAAAGCTGTGATTTACACCCCTAGTAGAAACTAAATGTATTTTTAGAGCTTTGTAAGGAGAATAAAAAGAACAAGAGCGACTGACTCCAGTGTCGGAGTGTCGGAGCAGCGCTGATCGCCCACCCATTTCCAAATAGCGCTATTCATATGATAATGATATGATAAACTCGTGAAAACACCCATAAACAACAGCACGTCTGGGTTCTGAGGAGCTGCAACATTTTATTTTGTGATGTTAGAGAGTTTTCACTGAGGTAATGTGGTAAAAATACGTCACTTCAATTCATGGATAACTGCGAATTTGCCTAAGCAGTAACTTTGTAAATTACAAAATGTCACTTTTTTTCGAATTTTTATCGCAACTGTAAAAACTTGTCTTTATAAATATACTCAGTGACAAAAAAAGTTGAGCACCCAGACAGAGAAGTGGAAATGAAATTAATTTGCATGTGGAGAAAAATCATGTGACTGTTTCACAACGATTATAATTATAATGGCCCTTGAGATCCTGCAGATTGGCACTGGGTCTCAGTTGGCGTCTGAGCTGATCCCACACATGTTCAATTGGTGAACGATCGGGGGACCTGGCTGGCCATGGGAGGACCTCAACATGACGCAGGCAGTTCGTAGCCACACGTGCTGTGTGTGGATGGATGTTGTCTTGTTGAAAGATTGTACCAGGGTGCTGTCTCAGTAGCGGTAAGACACACAGACGTAGGACGTCACTAACGTAGCGCTGTGCCGTCAGGGTCCCCAGAATCACTAACAGAGATGACCTGAAGTCATACCCTATGGCTCCCCACACCATGATGCCGGCATGTCTCTCCACAACATTAGCAGGATTGATCCTCTCCGCTCATTGCCGTCATACGCGCACACTTAAGAACATAAGAAATTTACAAACGAGAGGAGGCCATTCGGCCCATCAAACTCGTTTGAGGAGAACTTAACTAATAGCTCAGAGTTGTTAAAATCTTATCTAGCTCTGATTTAAAGGAACCCAGGGTTTTAGCTTGCGCTACACTAGCAGGAAGACTATTCCATATTCTAACTACACGCTGTGTAAAGAAGTGCTTCCTGAAATCCAGTTGAACCCTCTAGAGTCTGAGGCCTCTCAGCCACTTTCGGGGTAGCCTGACATGCTTTGACATTTAAAAATATTTCACCTAAAATAAAAAAACATTTATCCCAAAGTGTTACATGTGCTTCCTCCAATGGGCTCACCACCTGTAGGAGGGGTCATAGGGGTCGGGTGCGTTGTGAGCTGGGCAGTGGCCAAAGGCGGGGACCTTGGCGGTCCGATCCTCGGCTGCAAAAGCTAGCTCTAGGGACATGGAATGTCACCTCTCTGGTGGGGAAGGAGCCTGAGTTGGTGCGCGAGGCTGCGAGGTTCCGACTAGATATAGTTGGGCTCGCCTCGACGCACGGCTTGGGCTCTGGAACCAGTCTCCTCGAAGGGGGTTGGACTCTTCCACTCTGGAGTTGCTCACGGGGAGAGGCGCCGAGCTGGGGTGGGCATACTTATTGCTCCCTGGCTGGGCGCCTGTACATTGGGGTTTACCGCAGTAGACGAGAGGGTAGCCTCCATTCGCCTTCGAGTGGGGGGACGGGTCCTGACTGTTGTTTGCGCTTATGCGCCAAACGGCAGTTCAGAATACCCACCCTTTTTGGAGTCCTTGGAAGGGGTGTTGGAGAGCACTCCCCCCCGGGACTCTCTTGTTCTGCTGGAGGACTTCAATGCCCACGTGGGCAATGACAGTGAGACCTGGAGTGGGGTGATTGGGAGGAACGGCCCCCCCGATTTGAACCCGAGTGGTGTTCTGTTGTTGGACTTCTGTGCTCGTCACGGATTGTCCATAATGAACACCATGTTCAGGCATAAGGGTGTTCATATGTGCACTTGGCACCAGGACACCCTAGGCCGCAGTTCAATGATCGACCTTGTAGTCGTGTCATCGGACTTGCGGCCGCATGTCTTGGACACTCGGGTGAAGAGAGGGGCGGAGCTGTCAACTGATCACTACCTGGTGGTGGGTTGGCTCTGCTGGTTGGAGAGGAAGCTGGCCAGGCCGTCCATTGATTGGGAGGAACGCCCCCCCCGATTTGAACCCGAGTGATGTTCTGTTGTTGGACTTCTGTGCTCGTCACGGATTGTCCATAATGAACACCATGTTCAGGCATAAGGGTGTTCATATGTGCACTTGGCACCAGGACACCCTAGGCCGCAGTTCAATGATCGACCTTGTAGTCGTGTCATCGGACTTGCGGCCACATGTCTTGGACACTCGGGTGAAGAGAGGGGCGGAGCTGTCAACTGATCACTACCTGGTGGTGGGTTGGCTCTGCTGGTTGGAGAGGAGGCTGGCCAGGCCTGGCAGGCCCAAGCGTATAGTGAGGGTCTGTTGGGAACGTCTGGCGGAATCCCCAGTCAGAGGGAGTTTCAACTCCTACCTCCGGCAGAACTTCTCCCATGTTCCGGGGGAGGCGGGGGACGTCGAGTCCGAATGGGCCATGTTCCGCGCCTCCATTGTGGAGGCGGCTGACCGGAGCTGTGGCCGTAAGGTGGTCGGTGCTTGTCGTGGCGGCAATCCCCGAACCCGCTGGTGGACACCGGTGGTGAGGGATGCCGTCAAGCTGAAGAAGGAGTCCTATCGGGCCTTTTTGGGCTGTGGGACTCCGGAAGCAGCTGATGAGTACCGGCAGGCTAAGCGGAACGCGGCTTCGGCGGTCGCTGAGGCAAAAACTCGGGTATGGGAGGAGTTTGGCGAGGCCATGGAGAATGACTTCCGGACGGCTTCGAGGAGATTCTGGTCCTCCATCCGGCGTCTCAGGGCGGGAAAGCAGTGCAGCATCAACACTGTTTATGGTGGGGATGGTGCACTGCTGACCTCAGCTCGGGACGTTGTGGGTCGGTGGAAGGAATACTTCGAAGACCTCCTCAATCCCACCGACACGCCTTCCAATGAGGAAGCAGAGTCTGGGGACTTGGGGGTGGACTTACCTATCTCTGGGGCAGAGGTTGCTGAGGTGGTTAAAAAGCTCCTTGGTGGCCGGGCCCCGGGGGTGGATGAGATCCGCCCGGAGTTCCTCAAGGCTCTGGATGTTGCGGGGCTGTCTTGATTGACACGCATCTGCGGCATTGCGTGGACATTGGGGGCGGTGCCTCTGGATTGGCAGACCGGGGTGGTGGTCCCCATCTTTAAGAAGGGAGACTGGAGGGTGTGTTCCAACTATAGGGGGATCACACTCCTCAGCCTCCCTGGTAAGGTCTATTCGGGGGTGCTGGAGAGGAGGGTCCGTCGTGTAGTCGAACCTCGGATTCAGGAGGAGCAGTGTGGTTTTTGTCCTGGCCGTGGAACAGTGGACCAGCTCTATACTCGCGGCAGGGTCCTGGAGGGTGCGTGGGAGTTTGCCCAACCAGTCTACATGTGCTTTGTGGACTTGGAGAAGGCATTCGACCGCGTCCCTCGGGGAGTCCTGTGGGGAGGGCTCCGGGAGTACGGGGTGCCAGACTGCCTTATAAGGGCTGTTCGGTCCCTGTACGATCGGTGTCAGAGCTTGGTCCACATTGCCGGCAGTAAGTCGGACTCGTTCCCGGTGAGGGTTGGACTCCGCCAGAGCTGCCCTTTATCACCGATTCTGCTCATAACCTTTATGGACAGAATTTCTAGGTGCAGCCAGGGCGTTGAGGGTGTCCGGTTTGGTGACCTCAGGATTAGGTCTCTGCTTTTTGCAGATGATGTGGTTCTGTTGGCCTCAGCCGAGTGTGAAGCGGCTGGAATGAAAATCAGCACCTCCAAATCCGAGACCATGGTCCTCAGCCGGAAAAGGGTGGAGTGCTCTCTCCAGGTCGGGGAGGAGGTCCTTCCCCAAGTGGAGGAGTTTGAGTATCTCGGGGTCTTGTTCATGAGTGAGGGAAGGATGGAGCGGGAGATCGACAGGCGGATCGGTGCGGCATCAGCAGTGATGCGGGCGCTGCATCGGTCTGTCGTGGTGAAGAAGGAGCTGAGCCAAAAGGCAAAGCTCTCGATTTACCAGTCGATCTACGTTCCTACCCTCACCTATGGTCACGAGCTGTGGGTAGTGACCGAAAGAACGAGATCGCGAGTGCAAGCGGCCGAAATGAGTTTCCTCCGCAGGGTGGCTGGGCTCTCCCTTAGAGATAGGGGGAGGAGCTCGGTCATTCGAGAGGGACTCGGAGTAGAGCCGCTGCTCCTCCGCATTGAGAGGAGCCAGATGAGGTGGCTCGGGCATCTGCTTAGGATGCCTCCTGGACGCCTCCCTGGTGAGGTGTTCCAGGCATGTCCCACTGGGAGGAGGTCCCGGGGAAGACCCAGGACACGCTGGAGGGACTATGTCTCTCGGCTGGCCTGGGAACGCCTCGGGATCCCCCCAGAGGAGCTGGAGGAAGTGGCCGGGGAGAGGGAAGTCTGGGTTTCCCTGCTGAGACTGCTGCCCCCGCGACCCGACCTCGGATAAGCGGAAGTAAATGGATGGATGGATGGATGTTACATGTGCTTTTATTCAGCACAAACTCAGCACCAATAATCTGAGACCACTTAGAATGTTATTATATTTTTTGTTAAAATCAACTTTAAACATACTTTTCAAAAACCTATTTTCTGACATGCTGAGAAATTGTAAAAAATCACATTATAGACATTTCTAGGTAAGACTTTTGAGCTCTGAAGCTTATAGACACAGGGGTTGGTTACACATAGGTGAAAGAGACATTCTGAAATTGTATGTCGTTTGATTACTAAAGCGTTAGAACTTTAGAGTGACACTCTTTTTCTCAAAGTCAGTGTCCTGCACAATGAATATTGATTGGATAGGTGTCCCCACGCCTGTAGTAGTTTGCATGCTGTCAATGGCCCATCAGTCTGGAATGTCACTGCACCCCACACCCATCACTTTGGAAAGGCAGTTTGAAACGCAAGAAAAGTAGCAACAATAAAATCCTTTTCACAGTTTATTGGTAGATGGAATGAAAAATAAAAAATTGTGACCATATAAATATGATGAGTGCCTATGCAGAGTTAACGGAAATAAAATAATTCACTATTATTAACGCTCTGGGGACGAGGGCATCGTCGACCGCGTATCTTTCTCGTGTATTTCAGTTTATATGTCACTGAAATCATTATGTAGAATCATGAAAAAAAACACTGACTAAATCCATAATCTGTCTTCTTTTCAAAACTTCCATTGTCGGAAGTATTAAAGTTTTTAAAATTAGGTTAAATTGGCAAAAAAGCAAACCGCGTCACCTTTCTTTGTTTTACCTGCATCGGGGGCGTGTAGTACCACTCTCAGCTGAAGATCGCTATTCACATTCTAAATAGGCTGGGTTTGAAATGGCAACCGGGGGCGACATGGTGGTGCAGTGGTTAGCACTGTTGCCTCACACCTCTGGGACCTGGGTTCCAGTCTATGCCTGAATTACATGTGTATGGAGTTTGCATGTTCTCCCCGTGTCATCGTGGGGTTTCCTCTGGGCACTCTGGTTTCCTAAGACATGCTGAGGCTATTTGGAGTTACTAAATTGCCCATAGGTGTGAGTGAATGGTGTGTGAGTGTGCCCTGCTATAGGCTGGCCCCCCGTCCAGGATTGTTCCCTGCCTCGTGCCCATTGCTTCCGGGATAGGCTCCGGACCCCCCCGTGACCCAGTAGGATAAGCAGGTTGGAAAATGGATGGATGAACTGGCGACCGTATAATTACAGGCATACAGGCTTAGCCCACTGAGCCATGAACACAGGTATGAGATTCGCTGCTGAAAGTGGCAACACTGGCGCAAAGCTTCAGCAGTAGAGACGTATCCGTGTGCTATATTGTAGCCCATCAGTGTAAACACAAACAAGAGCACATGTCTGGGTAATTTCAAACACAATGGGCATATTCACATATTTCTTTACCCAATACTAACTGTCGGTGGGCGATCAGAGCTGCTTCGAGACGCAGACGCTTAAGTCAATCACTCTTGTTCTTTCTATTCGTATCACGAAGCTGTACAAATATATTTAGTTTCTATCTCTATATATTTGAAAAGTAGACCGTCCAAGGTTTCTGAGGGTGTTCTTTAAATGTGTATATGACAAAAACTCGCAGAGTTATTGAAACGGTTTGGCGAAATTTCTGTCAGATCCCGCCGGCAGGTTCGCCGACCCCAGAGTGTTAAAATCTCCACCTATGGCCACGGTTTCTTGTATTTGAACTAATATTAAAGTAACTATTTGGCTGAACAGCATCCAGACCCGTTAGAATCTTATAGACCTGGATCATGTCCCCCCTTAGTCTTCTTTGCTCAAGGCTGAACAGATTCAGCTCAGCTAACCTCTCCTCATAAGACATTCCTCTAAGACCAGGAATCATTCTCGTAGCTCTACGTTGCACCCTTTCCAAGGCAGCAATGTCCTTCTTAAGGTATGGTGACCAAACCTGCACACAATATTCTAGGTGGGGTCTTACCGAGGAATTATATAATCGTAGCATCACCTCCCTTGACTTAAACTTCACATACCTAGAGATATAACCCAACATTCTGTTTGCCTTTTTTATTGCTTCCCCACACTGGCGAGAGTGGGACATGGAAGCATCAACATACACACCGAGATCTTTCTCGTAATCAGCTATCTTTATTTCAGTGGAACCCATAAAATATCTGTACTTTATATTTCTGCTCCCTGCATGAATTACCTTACATTTATCTGTGTTAAATTTCATCCGCCAGGTTTCAGCCCAGTCACTAATTAAATCAAGATCCCATTGTAGCCTCTGTGCTGCTAGATCAGTATCTGATACACCACCCACCTTGGTGTCATCTGCAAATTTAACCAGTTTACTGTATGTATTGGTGTCAATGTAATTAATGTAAATTAGGAACAATAGTGGTCCTAAAATTGAACCCTGCGGTACCCCACTATGAATGCAGGCCCACGTGACATTGTGCCTCTAATAACTACTCACTGCTTCCTGTCTGTTAACCAGTTTTCGATCCAAGCTGCTACAGTTCCTAAAATCCCTGCAGCTTTGAGCTTTAGCAAGCCATTTGTGGGGGACAACATCAAAGGCCTTCTGGAAATCTAAGTAGATCACATCGTAGGCCTTTTTGTGATTAATTTCTCTTGTAGCTTCCTCAAAGAGCTCAAGTAAATTAGTTAAACAGGATCTTTCCTCTCCTAAATCAATGTTGGCTATGCCTCAGAATGTTATTTGAATCCAGGTAATCTACCATTTTTACTTTGATTATAGGTTCCATTTCTTTTCCAGTTATGCAACGGTCATCTGTGGTAATGCAGAACCGAGATGCATCGCTGAACATGGTACGACGCCATAATGTGTCTATGAGGCATCCTCTGTGTCTGGTGACTAGACGTGCATATTTATCATAGCTCATGAAGGGGCCGCACACAAATAACCATATCCCCATCGCATATAGCGGAGACACACAAGGTCTGACACTGGACTGTATGGTACACACATGATCACTACTTACACAGAACACGGAAACACGTGAGTAACCTGCACAGATCGGGGCACACACAGGTAAACACACTTATCTAAACCAAAGAATTTACGGCAAATACAAACAGGCTGTGTACACGGCAGGCAAGCATGTCAGACATGCTAATAGGCTCTGCTATGCGGAGCCATGTTACCGGCACTACAATTATTATTATACATACAAAAACCCCTTGGAAGTGCAAAGAATGCAACGTGCACGTTTGTCTTCAACCAGACAAAGACTGTTTTGAAGCTTGGCATCCTGATCAGGACTGACAATTTATTGTTCTATTATTCATGTATTATTCCAGTAATATCATGTGATTGCAGTTTATATTCATCAACGTTTAATCTGTTGCATGTTAGAAACTGTATAAAGGCTACTCTTGTCTCTTCTTCTCTTAAAGTTCACACTACCTTTCCAGACTGATGGGTGTGGGGGGCAGTGACAGTGACATCCCAGGCTGATGGGTGTGGGGGGCAGTGACAGTGACATCCCAGGCTGATGGGTGTGGGGGGCAGTGACAGTGACATCCCAGGCTGATGGGTGTGGGGGGCAGTGACAGTGACATCCCAGGCTGATGAGTATGGGGGGCAGTGACAGTGACATCCCAGGCTGATGAGTATGGGGGGCAGTGACAGTGACATTCCAGACTGATGGCCCATTGACAGTATGCAAGCTATTACAGGTGTGGTGACACCTATCTCATCAATGTTCATTGTGTAGGTCTCTGACTCTGACTTGAAAAATATAGTGTCACTCTAAAAGTTCCAACACTTTAGTAATCAAACCATTTGAAATTTCATTGTCTAATTTACCTGTGTACCTTACCCCTTAATGCCTCAGAGCTCGAATGGCTAGAAACGTTTATAATGTGATTTTTTTACAATTTCTCAGCACCTCTGACAATAGGTTTTTGATAAGTATATGCTTGGGATAAATGTTTTGTAGATAAGTGAAATATTTAAAATTGCCGAGGCATGTCAGACTACCTCAAAAGTAGCTGAGAGGCCTCAGACTCCAGAGGGTTAAATGTATATAAATTAGGGCTGTCAAAATTAACTGGTTAACGCGGATTAATCCATGATCATGATTAATCTGGTTAAAATTTTTAACGCAATTAACCCATCTGCAGCGCAGAATGATTCAAAATCACTGAAATGTCTCTGTCAACCCATTTCGGGTAGTTTTAGTGCGTTCCATTTCCCCTCGGAACTTGTATTCCGAGTCGGATTCCGGAGTTTTGAAGCCGGAAGTGACTACATGCGCTCCCGTTTCTCGGACATCTCAGAGCAGCACAGAGGATCCCGAGTTCAGAATCCAAGATGGCTGCGCCCTTTATCAACAGAAGGGAAAGTTGTAGTCTTATACTGTTTAAGCACTACTTCTCATTTGTGGCTCATTAAATCGGTCGCACACGTTATACCGTCCAACTTATCTGTGGATGTGTTGCTGCGGAGTTTTATATGTAAAGCACCGCACGTAATGTGTTATCAACTGATATTGCTAACAATGGCAATTAACCGGGCTAGAATTGGTCTTCATGATTAGTTGGATTATTTGTCGGATTTACGGTAGTTCATGCTAATTGTAAGCGAACGAAGATAAACACCATTAAAACTGAGGTACCTTAAATTCGACAAGTTGTCCGACTAAGCAAAAAATCTTGCTTTTTGATATGGGTCCATGGTATTGCACTTCTGTGGCAGATGGAATGCATCCGACTCATGTTCAAGATGTTCAATAAACATGTTAAGTGCATATATATTCCCTTTTTTCTTGAGTCTGTTTGCTCATGCAAAATTAAATGTGATTAATATAGATTAAAAATGAATGATATTTACTCATGATTAATCAAAATTAATCCACAGGAACCCTGTGATTAATCTGATTAAAAATTTTAATCATTTGACAGCACTAATATAAATATTTTTATTTCTTGGATATATTTAAAACAGCCATTTTTGTTAATAAAAGTGAAAATACAGATTTGTTGAGAGTGGAGTCTTGGGGGCTAAAGGTTCAGAAGATGTTCGTTTCTTGAACCTGTGATACATTCTTACCATTGGGACCATGTGACCTCAAGGTATTCACCCTAATGACCCCACAAACCGCTTTAAGTTGAAACGCATCTCTGCTTTGAGGAACTGTTTGTGTTTTCATATTTTTCACAATTAATCTTATCCAATTTAATAACTTTTCTGCTGTGGGTTTGGCCTCTATTGAGCTATGCACCAACTGGAGGACCAATATGACATCAATGGTAGCAACCAGCATCACCACAGTACCTTCTACTGCAGCAATGTTACTCTGCAGTAGAAAGCAGCTGAGATGCCATAGCTGATTAATCCCTCCCACATTACTCCAGTATTATTATTACTGGGTCACCTGGTAGCGGAATGGTGCCAGTTTTCCACAAACAGCGAATGACAGCAGCTGAGATATACAGGAAGGCTACTGCAGTTGGTGGGTAATCCACTGTGCCCAGCAGTCAGAGTGCCTCCTCAAACGACAGGATGCCGCCGACCCGGCTGTACGCGCTTACCTGCAGGAGCGCAATGAAGAGGAAGAAGGAGTTGGCTGCCCTCCGGAACTGGGAGTAGAGGAAGCGTGGCAAAAATGTGAGCACGTTGTATTTTGCCGTGCTAGAAATGAAGGGGACAATCTGTTAGACCCATACATACGACAGGAGTCCATGTCTAAGAGCCCAGAACATACAGTACTGAGCAAAAGTCTTCGGCAGACAAAAGAAATGCTTAAAGCTGTTTATCTGGAGAGTAAGTAGACAGTTGCTCAGAACAAAAAAAACAAATTAGAACACAGGCAAGGAAAGAGTAACACAATAAAAACTAGTAAAAATTTCTTCTGTTCTCCAAAAAGTGACTGATATCTATGTAGTTGGATGGCTGGAGGAACACGGCTTCAGCTCCCACACCTCTCCTCAGGGGCACCTCTGCCGTTCCATGCATTTATTCAATTTCACCACCAGCTTACTTAATTAATCAATCTAATTAGTTAAAAAAATCAATGAGATATTTATCAGCTATGTGATACGTGATAGTGCTCTAGTCAAAAAATACATGGGTGTACTGCATGGTTGCTGGAAATAAGGGTTTGATTGCAGCAGAGATTTGGGGATGGCTAAGCTAACACACTTTGACAGGCATAATAGCATAGTTTAACATAAAGATCATTTACACATCATTTGCTTTGGCTGTTTAAGACTTTTGCACAGTACTGTAAACCTGCTGCTTACAATGGCAGGGGGTAAGCCGTCGTGTACCCACACTTCCTCTGGAAAAATATGCAGCCTATTTAACATGACATTAACATTACAGCATAATGCATTGCGAACTGAAAAAGCAGAAACTGAAAGTGCAAAAAAACTTTCTCAAATATAAACAGCATTCTGTGTATAATGAATTATTTATTGCTTAAATGTTGCGATCCATAAAATACATATTTCACCATAAAGGGCACATTGACGTTGTTATAGCCTACCTGCAGAAAGGTTTAAATCACTATTTAAATAACTTTATCAGAGTGAATTGTACTTGGAATATTTTTTGTAGTGTAGTCACGGTATTTAGATAGAAAAAAAGGCTTATCAATGTTGGAATCAAAGAAGAGAAAGCAAGCAGACGTCAGCAGCATCTGTGTCTGTGTCAGTTTCCCTCCGAGACACCAAGTCCTGCTTATTCAGCCTGTAATGAGATCATTTCTCACTATCGCCCACTATCTGATCTCCACACTGCTGCTTCACTGATCAAGGGGTGGGGCTAATGATATGCAGCAGTTTGATTGGCCACGGTTCTGGCTCACATGTGCAAAATCAAGTAACAAAGGCCCCAGATTGTTAAACACATTATTACTAAATAATGAAGCATTGGACCCATCACTTCAGATCAGACAGCTCCAGTCACATATCGGGTTGGGCCAATGGCTTTGATTGGCTAAGAAATAGAGGCCACAGGGTAAAAGGTGAATCCATAGCTACGTGGTCACCCCCAGAACTAAGGCTCAGTCCAATAAGATCAGAACCAAGAATCAAGAAAGATCCAAGAAAACTGTCAGTTTCACGATCCCATTCAGTCTATTTATGGGGGTGGGAGATAACAAAAATATGTGGATGAACAAAAAGGATTACAGTCACAAATGATAAGAATGCAGAGCTGAGAGGCAGAGAGCAGTGTACTGTAGAAGTGGGAGGGGAGCGGCTGTCATCCGTGGCCTTCGATTTATAATGGCCTGGCTTATAAAGACATAACACGTACATCTCTCTCCACTAACGCTGAACACCTGCCCAATCCGCTCCGGCCAGAGTGATCCCAGGGCGATCACGTGGAACAAAGGGCGAGATAAGGGAGGCTGGCTCACGGCACACATTCACAGCGGGACGGGCAAAGGAGCACATGCGTGTGCACACACATACGTCACCAAGGGGGGGCAACAACCAAACACTATGTGCACGCCCCTCCATTTCATCTGAAGACACAGAGAGACACACACACACACACACACACACTTACAGTCGTGTAATCATATCTTTTTTGGGGCCGCTCATTCATTTCTATAGGAAAAATGCTAATGCTAACTATGACAACCTTAATCCCTACCCATCCCTAACTATAACCATAAGTAACCAAACAAAATACAGGAAACTAGTCCCCATAAGGTAAAAAAACAGGTATTCATCATATTGTGGGGACATTTGGTCCCACAAGGTAAGGTATACCTGGACCACGAGCACACGCACACGCACACGCACACGCACACGCACACGCACGCACCTGTACTCAGATCTTTGTGGGGACCATCCATTCATTTCTATGGACAAAACTGTAATCCCAGCAATGACAACCTTAATCTGTATCCAGTCTTAACCTTAATCATAAGTAACCAAATAAAATACTTAAGACTTCTGCCATTTTTAGAGGGGGACCAAAATAATGACCCCACAAGGGCAAAATAACAGGTTATCATCGCATTGTGGGGACATGTGGTCCCCAAAATGTAATGTAAACATGACCCCACACACACCCACCATTTCCCAAAATTTCAGGTCCAGTAAGTAAAAATCCAGTCCAAGATTTTGTTTCAACCAACCATTTGAGCATAAAGAGTCACAGACACAGAGTACTCAGTTGCTTGGTTGAAGCGAAATCTTGGGACTGGATTTTTACTTTCTGGGCCTGAAATTTCCACCTCTGACACACAGACGCAGACACCCACACAGACAGACACACACGGATTGGTCATTAAGACTCAGCGGCGGAGCACTCAAGCATGCGGCGATCCCTCCCCCACGTCCCCTGCTGGGACGGCACACCCCGGGGTATCCCTGGCTGGCTGAAAGGCACACACAGTGAATGACTCACTGCTCCTCCAGAAGGCAGGCAAACTGTGCATTGATGTACAGTCGGGCACCAATGTTAATGGATGTTGATCATCATCAGTGTCACGTGAGGGTGGGGGGTGTTTACATCAGCTTTATGCAGGGTCCCACATTTCCCAGTCAGCCCACTTATACCTGCTGACCTACTGGCCCACATTCGTCATTCGAACCCTTAATGTGGTCACCACTGCACAAGCCCTCGGCGTCTATGCCGTGACGCACTTAATGAAAGCTAGGGGGCACCGTTATCACTTCCCATCTTTAATTAGAATGATAGGAGGGTCCTCCATTATTCAGATGTACTTTACGTGATGGCACGACCACAGAGACATCAGCAGCGTGCTGGAAACGAGACGTGGCAGCACGGGGGGGCCACAGGTAAGCGTTCAGTGTGATGTGAGAGGGAGAGGCACAGGGGGCGAGGAGGGACTGGGCCTGATAGGCGGGCCGGAGCATCCTGCATTATCCTGAGCCCTGCCGTCTTTACCTTGGATTGCCAAAGATCTCAGCATCAGCAGAATAATTTCACCATTGGGCCCTGGAGAAAGGCCCTTAGGCTCCAATTGCTGCAGGGACTGGCTGACCCTATTTTCTCAAAACATATAAATGTCACACTCACAAGCCAGATAAAAGATCTAATTCATCTGGACCTGTTTACTGTTTGCACCTGAACTGGTACCACAGCAATGTATGTACACATGTTTATCAAATTCATAATTGATACTGCTTCTTAGAAGCTCAGTACTATATTGGTGATTCTCTGAAGGATGCCACAATTAGTAGAAATGGTGAATAGATGAATCTTAGCCTCGATTCATAACCTCATGCCTGGAACCCATATGTGGCCCCCATTTCATGGCTTCCAAATTATCGTTTTGCCAGAGCCAGGTTAACTGTAAAACGTTTCCCAAACATAACTATTATAAACTTACATTTTAAGACTTACCAGCTCCACAAAAAGTTACGTACTGAGGGTATGAAGTTTCACTGCTAACTCCGATTAAGCACACTGTAGTAAAGTGTACGGACATAGATATACAAACTTATGGTGAGCAAAGTATTCTTCAGGAGGACCACAGTGTCCTTTTTATCACTGCATGTTCTCACTGCTAAGACACAATGTGCTGTGAGAGGGTGTGTAGCTCAGCAGGTTAAGAACCCATGTTTGTGTCCAGAAGGTTGTATCCTGTGAAGGGTCGTAATCCCATCACTGTTGGTTCCTGGGGCAAAGCCCTTAACCCCAACTGCTGCAGGGTTCCTGCCGGCACCCTACACTCTAGCTACAAGGTAACGTGCTGGATTCTTGCACTGACCCGTACGTCTATGCTGTTCTCTTAACCAGTCTTACACAGCAAATAAACGTCATTGGACTTGGCCCCTTTCAATTAAATGATCATGATCTAGCTTGTAAACATGGCACTCACAGAAAGTCTTGGGACGCTTGCATAATTCTGTAAAAATGTTGCAAATTTATTGGTTCCAAAATGAAAGTCCACTGGAAAGTAACATTTAACACATCTACATATATTTTCTACACTCGACTTTTCCTTTTTTTTACGGTCATATTTTTTTGACTAAATCAGTTTTGTTCTTGCCATACACTCACAAATAAAATTGTACACAAATAAAGTAATATTTTTATATTTATAACTTAAAAAGTTATAAAATCAATATTTGCAATATTTTTACTGAATTAAGCAAGCTTCCTAAAATTTGTCTGTGAGCACTGTACATCTGTAATAATTCATTTGCTGATAATAATACATTGATTCATAATGGTGTCATGCCAAGGGTGTGTATTGACGCATATCAATGTTTGCCAATGCATGGTTGCAAATCTTAGCAGAAAACAAATAGAGTCCTTTGTTGTGCCATGTCAAATTGAACTGCTTTATCATTGTATCAGCATGCTGCACAGAGATCCTTACAAGGCTATAATTTAAACCCCTAGGTGTAAACACGTCTTGCTCTAGAAGCCAAAACAAATCTTCACTGCGCATATTTTAGGTGGAGCAAATCGCTTTTATATGCAGGCAACTGACAGCCTCCCTGTTACTGTGAAGGATTAAGTCAAAGCTGAGCTTTGAATGTCACCCAGCGAGCTGACAGCAGGAATCTGGGGACCTGTGTGCATACATCATTCTATATTGATCACCTGACCTCAGAAAACTATAGCCAGCCAATAGCGAGGGAGCAAAGCAGTCATGTGACAACAGGGATGCAATACATTGTGACTAAGTAAAGGCTTATATTGTATAGGTAAATTTTCTACGGAAAACATATCCCCACTAATCAAATCAGACATGGTGCAATGGCTGCAAAATTATAAAAGTGCTAGCATGATGACAGCATGTGGCATGTGACCTCAGTGACAAAAAAATCTGGTAGGTGACAACCTCACTGTCCCAGATGTTTTTTAGGCTGCCCAAGAGGACAGATCGTACCAGAACAGGCTTTCCACTTCCTGTCAGGCCGTCGCTCAGGGTGCGACTCGAATGATAGCAGCACAGATGGGCCCCATCTTTCTGTGTTAGCACTTAAATGATTGTAGTGTAATTACAGCCACTCGACAGCACTGGGGTAACAACCTGCGTCTCTCAGGTTCAAGGAAAAAACTAAATAAAATGCTACATTTTGACCGGCTTACAAAACCCATTTTACTTGTAAATGTGAATAGAAAAAGAAAATAGCTTTCAAAAAAGAATTGCATTTGAAAGTACATGAACAGTACATGCTAATCTCCTAGAAGGGGTTTTGCTTTTGACACATAGCATTCAGTTCAGTTTCATGAACTGCTTGCATTGTCCATACTCTAAATACGCCTGATATGAGCCCAAAACCTTGTCTGGGTTTGCCTGGAAGTGCTATTTACACCGCAAAGCAATAAACAGCGTCCACTAAAACAGAGCTCAAATGACATGGACCCACAGACTAGATTCGGGCGCACGACACAATTACCATCAACGTTTTAAACCGGTTTAACTGACTCTATACAAAACCTTCATTACCAAAGGCCTAAATCAACCGAGAGTAATGATGGGAAGGTAATATAGCGTGTCAAATAATGGTGAAGGATCTGGCACTGGAACGGAGGCAAACAAGATAGATAATAACTGCCCTGCTCCTCGAAACATAATGCACAAGGTTCGAGTTTCATGGTTTATTTTCGGTGAGTAGACTGCAAATCCTCATTTTACGAGCGTCAGTCGATCTAAGTGATGAGTGCTAAAGTGTTTGTTGTGAGAAAAACAAATAGTACTGCACAGAGAAGCAAGTAAAAGCACGATCGGGCCAGAACAGGTAGGAAGATGCCTGGATCTACTGTAGTGCCGCCATCTTGAGCTATCAAGCTATCTCTGCTGTTCCAGCAAATCACCTAGGGGCCATTGCAGAATGCATTCATCAATTCCAATCCAAATCAGAAAATGGGACTGCCCCAACCCTGGTAGAGACGACATATTTAGTGGAATGATTTGTCATACTGGGTATCAAAACTGGAAATCATACACCACCATATAACCAGCTACAGGAAATCTTCATAAATCAAACTACACTAGCCTCATTTGAAATCTTTCAGTTTGTTTAAAGTTTGATACCGATAATTGCTTCTGTCAGGGGGGGGGGCAAAGTGAATTTGTGCAACGCATGGATGGGGCATGGGTAGACTTCAAGCAAGGACAGACCTTTGACAGACACAGTATCGACACAGAAAATGCTGTTTGAACGAGAGGGGGAAAAAATCCCACTTGGACCTGTGTGTCAATGGGGATAAATGGAGGTAGAGTCGGGGGGGGGGGGGGGGGAGTGTCAGTCCGATGCGCATCAGAAATACCCAACAATTCAAAGATGCAGATATGAACAAGGGACATGGAGAGTTAATGAACACAGACATATTTGCTGGACTCTGCTTTCAAAACAGTTCTGCCCCCTGGCTTGACCTAAACGGGTAGCAGTTCTCTTCAAAAAAGGGGACAACATAAAAACCCAGAATGCTGTTGTCAATTACATCAGTCTTCGGTGACTATGCCACACAGGTCACTTTTAACTGGGTAATATCACGCCTAAGGCCCTAGGCTGACCTGACTCGGTTGCTGCAGAACTTGGTGAGCTGCGGCTGGTTAATGAAGATCAGCCTGGAGTCCTCTTGGTCAGCCAAAGAGGTCTTCTCAGAAGCGTCTTCTGTCTTCTCATAGCCTGGATGAAGAACACGGACAATGAGGAGAGTGATAGCAGCTGACGGCGCAACAGTAAATAATGAAACTTTGTCAGCTACATCTATAGGTTTCCAAACAATGGTGTCGCCAGGACAGAACTTCAGAATTTCCACCAACAACATCTGCTTGCGGAATCTCGGCCCTTCATTCTCGCCACCCTGCATTCAACACTACAGAGGCAGACTTGGGTTTCTGTGACTGGTGACATTTAAAATTTCAGGCACACCACCCCCATCGCCCTGCATCTACCTCCTGCCTTTTTTCCTCTCCGGTACGCAGTTCAAGTTTCCATGTGAACATTTAATGAGATATTTACAGTCAACCCAGGATGCACTACAGCGTCACCTGACAATAAGCTAGTATCATCTTCACCCCGTTTGTGACATTATGGCTGTCATGTTCGAGCTGGATACAGTTCGTAACTGGTTCCATTTCACTAATAAAAATGGCACCAGATTCAATTCCATAATGGAACCACACTCAAGACCAAGATGTTGACTAAACTTATGAATTAAAATCATGAATCATTTGCACAAGTACAGGTACACAGAAGATCTTTGGTCTTCATGTCTCCCATCCTGCTCTCCTTTGAGACATACTGTACACATACTGATGCAGGTGAAGTTTGGGGTCTGAAGGCAGTCAGCCATATTTATACGCAGCCCTCCCCCCAGAACATTTTTTTGGAGCTTAAGGACCAAATAGCAAGGTGAGTATTCTTAGTGGTGGACAGTTCAGGTACAGAAAGTAAAAATCCAGACCAAGATTTTGTTTTAACCAACCAGTTGAGCATAGTGAGTCACAATTGGTTGGTAGTAACAAGATGCTGGTCTGGATTTGTACTTTATGGACCTAAACTATCCACCTCTGACTATTCTGCTGAGGATGGGATTCGATCCGGCGATGTTCAGATCACAGGCATAGAGCCACACATCACCCTCACCCTCCACAGTAAATACATGCTCCTATTCAGGTATAAGAGAGACAAGCCACATATTCATTCCAGTCGCCCAAAGCGGACTGAATAACAGCGATAAGGATGTCTGTTTAGTGCTAGGCAGAGGGGAGGGTGTAAGCGGGGCGGTGGGGGGGAGGGTGTAAGCGGGGCGGTGGGGGGGAGGGTGTAAGCGGGGGGGTGGGGGGGAAGGGAGCACCATCCCATGCCAGCTCCCCGGGGATTCGCAGATCCGCAGAAAGGGGATTGCGAGGGCAGGGATTATCCCCACAGAGACAGCTCCCTGCAGGCCGAGTCCGGCGGGATCGCTGCCTAAAGAGGATCATAGGGGACCATGACGACATATCCCAGGCCCAGGTGAGGTGGGGAGGCAGGCAGAAAGTAGGCGGCCCAGCCAGCCTGACCTCCCCTAGTGCGGCGGAGAAACCACTGGGCTTTAGTCCTAAGATGACACCCTGAAAGTCCTGCAGGGGATAGCGATCCCGCCCCCCCCCCGACATGTACGATTCCAATAACACACACAGCAGTGTCAAAAGGCAAGCCATGTTAGCCAAGGATGAATGAATAAAAAACAAAAACAGACCTCAAAAGACCCATTTCGAAGACATGAAAACTTCGCAAAAGAGCTGTGACATCATTAATGTTCTGTGCTTACAGCAGACGCACACCTTTTGGGACATCACCACACTGTTCTGAACACACTGCAGAAACACAGTCAGTGTCAAGCTTCCTGCACTCATTTACATTGTATTTATTTAGCATATGTTTTTATCCAAAGCAATGTACCTTTATTTATTTATTTGTTTTTTATTTTTGGGGATCACAGGGTCAGACAGACTGGAGCAACTAGTGGTTAAGGGTCTTGCTCAAGAACTCAATGGTGAAATCACTTTGCTGACTTAGGGTTTGAACTGGCAACCTTCCAATCAGAGGTGCAGAGCCCTAAGCCTCTGGGCCACATCCCCCCCAACATCCCCAACTACTGCCCTCCTCCAATCTGCTTCCTGATTTTTACCCCCTTGTTCTATTATGCCATTCATTCTTTCTTAAATTCTTCCTTTCTGTCTTCCCCAATAAAATCCATGCCTGACCTGGCATGTGGTTTATCCGAGCGGATTACGCCATAATTTGCTCTTGTTGCGCGAGGAACTGAAATAAAGGTGGCGGCCCACACCAGGTGCGGACAGGCTGATTTTTATAGTTTTAGCGGCGTGCTTGAATGCAACTTCACTACATCTTTTTAGCATTTGAAGAAACCCATCACTCAGCATGGCTTCCGTTAAGCGGCTTAGTCAAAGATACTTCAGCTGGGCCCATAAGTTACAAGCCCGAACCGATCGCAGCTATGCTACAATAGGATTATTAGAAGTACTGACCCATGACCCAGATCTAGGCTGGTCCACTGTGTCACAAAGAACCTGAAACGCTAAAATTACACGACAACAATGGCAAGAACTACTTACGAGCTTTTTCATTTTTCCCCCATCAGAGATTCTCATCATCAGTCAGCCCTCAGAAGCGAACACAAGATGGCCGTCATTAATGATTAAAGGCCAGGCTTAGTAATAATAAATAGGCAGACAACTGCGTCCGCTGAAGCCGGGCCGCTCGCAGGTGGATTTTAAGCAAAATTAGTTCAGACTGCGGCCCAGTTCAATGAACACTTTCATCTGTTCGGCTCAGCCAACGTTACAGCTAGAAAACCAAGCAGCAGCAGGTGCAGGAGAATCCGTGCTCGTAGGTTCTGCAGGTGCCGCGGATTCACCCCCAACGGACCAGGTGACGTTAGTGACAGTCACTCCACGGAGGGTTGACACCTTGCCACTTTCTGTGATTGGACGCACCCATCGCAGATTTCTGAAACTTACAGGATGAGAAACTTAAAACATGCTAGTGACAGCAATTACCCCATTTGTCCCCCCCTACGAAAAAACAAGTCATCCTCAGCAGCATAATATCTGCATGACACATGGGATGGTTAAATACATTAGTATTATTTTATCTTTTATTATTTTACATTAGTATCAGTAGCTTTTCTTTTGTTCTTTTAAATCAGCCATTACCAACTCAGCAGAGGCCTTATTCCCCCGGAACGGAGGTTACTCTCCCACACCGTGGCCCTGTCACTGTCACTATCAGGATAAACTGGAAACATGACTCAATACAATCTTCTGGCGCCTCAACAGAAACAGAGGTCAAAGAAGGGGCCGTATCCTTAGCCGGGTCCGGATATAGGCAGTGCACCTTGAGGAATAGCAGGGGAGACAACGGGACAAGGCACTTTCCATGTCAGCTTGGACTAGGATGATAACGGATAACGCTCATTATGATGGGAGCACTTTTCCAAATGTAAATGTAAGCTGAAATGTTAAAATGCTTTATAAACACTGTAAGGATTTTCATTCACCAAGATAGTAGAACTCATTTTTAACACATCAATCTGTTTGTTTGTTCATATATTAGTATTACCAAGCCATTTAATGCTATTAACTTGTTTGCCTGTTCTTACATAATGAGGATTGCAATCAACATATTTAACAATCTTTGAAACGGACCCAAACCAGCATAAAATCACTTACGCAGGATCACATGATATAGGCCGCACTCCAGCGAATGTGCCAAATCTCACGCATCGCTCTGCTCTTTGATCAGAAATCATGTGTGTGACACTGAAAGTGTTAGAAAAGTCTGAAACACAGGAAAGATTTCTAAAAGGGAAAAATTCAGGATCAGGAAATAAACTGGACACGCTATACATCACATATGTCACATGCTTTCGTCAACGACGGTGCAGAATGACCTTATATGGGGTGGTCTTGTTGTTTTTGAGGCGCTACACAAAAGCTCACTCCGCAGCCCTCCACCTGCTAAGTGTAGTGACTGTTTGCGGCCAAAAGACGCACATGTGTGGTCTGAGTGGCGGTAAACAGCCCCGCTGAGCACATATCTTTAACAGCAAGAGGCACGGAGTAACATGATAGAAAGTGATGAGTGCATTCTGTCCGTAACAAGTAGCAAAAAATACACCTTCTATTCAAAGACTGACAGTTTGAGGTCCCTGATGCCTTTCCAACTTGGCTGGGCCACTAGGTCAGATAGGGGTAAGGTGAGGGTCACTTTGAGTTCAGGATGGTCACACACACACACACACACCTTGTGAAATGCACCAGCTGCAGGTTTTGAGCAACCAATAAAAAAAGACACATGAAACAGGCTAATTCCTGTAGCCCTGAGCAGCATCTCCTCCGAAGATAAAACTAGCCAGCTTTAATGAGCACTGTTTGATCCTTGATGTCACATTTCCATGTTCACAAGGTTCCATTTCATTCCGGTTTCCCAGTGGAACATGACCATCTGCCCTATGGAAGCCCCACAACTGGCCATCACTGTGTCGATGTCATGAAGGACACAACCCCGGCTGGGTGGCCGCTGCTCACTGCACAGCCGTAGTGTGGCTAACACAGTTTTTCAGTGGATTTGGCTTTACTGTTAGTGACAAATTAAGAGCAGACAGTCAAATTATACCCATGTCTGCAGAGTCGTTTCACAGACCTAGATAGACAACACTCCCCTTCCTTCTTTCCGCTGAGAGAGAGAGAGAGGGGGACAGACAGTCAGGCTTCGCAGGGAAAACACGCCTCCTTGCTAACATCATGATCACTGTTGCAGACACACAGCACAGCACCCTTCACATCAGAGGACTAAAAGGCTCCCTGCATGTTTTCACGTTAAAAACACAGGGAAGTGAATCTACAAGGTCCACTGCTCTGGTAAACCACAAAAATGGGGGGGGGGGGGGTGTTCCCTGCATCCTGTCTGGTCGGAACCATTTCAGACGGCTTAGAGCTGTGTCAGGGGGTTTTGAGACTGCAGATTACAGGTCGAAGCGCCACTGAGCCACATGATATTAACATGGTGGCTATACTGACCTTTATATCACAGAAACACTAACGTACTAGAAAATACTACAGAGATGGTGGGCAGAGGGAATTATTCTATTCCTGGTGCACTACCTGTATCCCAAATACCAATACACAACAGGATTTCATGCAGGCGATGTATAAATTAAATAAGAAATAAACAGAAAAACCCTTGAGAAATAAATGAGCAGTTGCCAAGAGCTCAGGCAGAGAAGCAATCAGTATATTAATATTACAGCAATATTATACATGAGGCACTGCAGTGACTTTGCATATATGATCTGACACTGACTCTGGCACTGAAATCTGACGTATATAACTACTAGATGCTCCAGAGAGAATTCCTCAATGACGTTACATGCAAAACGTACACAATTTTTCTTATTCTACACCTACAAAAACATACAAACTATTAACGATTGGAATTGATTGTGATATTTTTTCAGCGATTGGCTAAAATGTAACTAAAAGAAATTGATACACAACACCCACAGTGATATATCACTCTACCGTTGCAGAGTCCTAAGGTGGTGATGCGTCAGAATTAGAAAATACTCCAGGAAGTGATTATTTCCACTTAGCAGCATGGCATCCTGTTAAAAACATGGAAGGAAATCAGTGTCAGCAAGCAGGATGAGATATAATCAAAAGAATGATGTAGGAGGCATTGTCATCATTTCAACAGACTAAAGTGTCACAGAACGAAAGTCATGCATGCAAGTCCCAAGTCAAACCAGCAAATTACAAAAGGTGTTTTAAAAAAATAAACCCCAAAATACTAACTGGGCAACCATTTTCTTTGCATGACCTCAATTATAAACGTAATGTCCCTGACATAAGCTGCAGCTAATATCTTTGATAGAGAATATAGTTTATAATAGTTTAGGCACAAGACAGGGTGTCATTACTGAAGGAAAATGCTGCATTGACACAAGCTTAAAACGTAAAAACACGACCAGGAAGATAATAGATTTTAAAGTAACAAAGGGAATTAAATAGTCATCCATCTGAATTCTTGATGGTGAATGCATTATTACACGTTCAGTATTTTAAATCAGCTTTCTTTCTTTCTTTGTTGATCTTCCCCAATTTGAGACTTTTACCCAAAGTACCATTTCAGATTAAGAATCCTTGTCAAAAGCACTGCCCAGCATTACAATACCTTAATCAGTAAGTAAGCTGCCAATGACTATTTTCAATTTTGAATTCCTCCCCTGTATGCCCATGAATTATGAATCACTGCAAGCACTTTGACACAAAAATAAGTCCAGCTAAACGAGACTGCTACACTATCGCCCAAACAATAGAACCAAAAAAGCACTGTTACATAAAAAAAAAGTTACAGACTCAATTGTAGTCCCTCAAATTTTTGTTGCTTTTGAAGTTAGCTCAAGTACAAAGAAGGGGCCTGTTTCACAAAGCAGGATTTCTTGCTTAACCGGATAACTTATCAGATTTAAGGTAGTCTGGGCTAAATAGACTTTATTTTCATCCACTTACATTTGGCCCAGACTACCTTAAATCTGACAAGTTATCCAGCTAAGCAAGAAATCCTGCTTTGTGAAACAGGCCCCAGGACAGTAAATGCCTCTGTGGATTAGGACTCTGTATCAGTGGTCAGAAGGTGGTTGGTTTAAATCCTTAGGCCAGTGAAGTGATAATATTACCATTAGGGCCTTAAGATAGGCCCTTAATTCCAAAAAGTTCTCCAAGGGTGCTATATACATATATTTAGTTAAACCAATGCGATTCAGCATTACACATATATGTTGTACATGTATAACTGTACATGTGACAAACCTCTTCAATCTTGAATTTTGAATATACACAGCTCTGGCTTCTAACTTCACTCTTGTTCTTCATTCTTAGTTCGTGACACAGTGCATCCCATTTAACCATGTAGACCAACTGGCCTGGTATCGTGATCAAGAACTTGAGTTACAGGTCAGGAATTTATGAAAATGGTGCACTGTTCCAGTGCTTTGATTTTGCAGCATGCAATGGAGGCCACCTCGATTCATGCTAAAAATATCCCATCGCTGAAGACCCGCAGTCGTCATACTACGACTAGGGGAGGAGGTCATGCAAGTTTACTGTGCCAAGTCCAGTCTGCGTGCCTGGGAAGTGCTGTACTGGTTTGGCAGTCAGGAGGTTGAGGGAAGCCACCAGAGGGAAAGGAATAAATAAAATCACCTGCTACTTCCTGTAACACCTTTATTAGCCAATCGCTAACATCCTCAACACCACTCAAACCAAACCCCCTCTACTGGACAAAGTGAACAATATTACACATTCTACTACTGTATCTTTTTGGAAAAAGAAAATTCTACAGTTTCATGTGCAATAAAATGCTTTTTATTTGCTTTTTGCAGAAGTACAGTTGCTGGAATTAGTTAGTCTTCGCATATTCCATCACCCATCTTGCTCACCTGATGCACACACATATATAGAGTAGTGGGCAGGGTTAATTAGCTAATTAGCGAAGATAACTTTTTCATTAGTGGATTAGCATTTCTGCTAACTTTGAAAATCCTTAACGGACCAATCAGCTTCCGTTAAATTTAGTTCCACTAACTGTAAATCGGCTAACAGTTTCTCAGGTAAAGTGTTACAGTCAAAAACGTTTGTAAACCCTAAAAATAACACACATTTGTTCCAGTCTGTAGTGAGCACAAGACATGATTGGTCAATAATTTGTGGTATTTAAGATGATCTGGGCTAAATTTCTTGCATAGTCACATAATTTGTCAGATTTCAGGTACCCTAGTTCAAATGGATATTATCTTAGTTCACTTACATTTAGCCCAGGCTACCTTAAATACGACACGTTATCCAGCTAAGCAAGAAATCCTGCTTTGGCCCCTTTCCTTTAGTTTGCAGGTTCTGATTGACAGAGCTATAGACCAATAAAGAGCCGAGACCCTCCTTTCCTGTTCCTAATTGGCGCCATGTTTGTAGTCCCCAAGCGGCTTCACTGGAGGGCAAAATGTCAGCATGGGCCAGTTGCAGAACAGGACTCCTCCAACAATAACTGTTATATGCTTATTCACTTTAATTTAAGTCCTGCAGAACTAAATTGCTATACGTGTTAGAATTTCAGATCTCCAAGTATGTTTTTAAGGGTTTCAGAACCCAAAACCAAAATGAAGCTAAATTCTTACAATAAAAGTTAGTGGTTAGCAGTTATCATTAGCTTCCATTAAATTTTGTAGTGGTTTATCAGTTTAATTATCAAATTAAACTTAGGAGTTAGCAGACTAGTGATTATTGAAGCTAACTTTTCAGTTAGCTGTGCCCACCACTGTGTGTGTGTGTGTGTGTGTGTGTGTGTGTGTGTGTGTGTGTGTGTGTGTGTGTGTGTGTGTGTATATATATATTATTTATTCATCTAGTGAGAGGATGGCGCCCGTTTGGGCCCCCTCCACACGATGAATGAGCCGTGCCCAAGTTCCTAATGGGAGAGCTTCTCACAGGGGTTACATCAGCCCTCATGGGTTACAAGGTCCCTAGATGTGCAGGAAGTAATGCTGTGCACATATATCTCAGCTGAACTGAACAAGACTGTAATCTTTATATAAATTCTCTGTCATTAGGAGATATTTATGTCATCATCGTAAATATCCAGCCATCTATTGTGCTTATCCAGGAGAGCGGCCTATCTCAGAAAGGACAAGGCAGGGAAAGCCGGTTCGGTGCAGCGCGCACACACACACACACACACACACACACACACAATTTAGGACGCTTTTCCACTGCAACAGATGCTGTACTTCTGTGAAGTACCAAAAGTATCAGAAGTACAGCTGAATGTGCTGGTTTCCCAGTGGCATAAAAATTGGTACCGGCGCTGAATGACATCACAACGCGAGGGGGTATTTTGTACCGAATTTGAAAAAATGGCTCTAGTATATTATAGGGTTGGACAATGTGCAATTATGTTAAAAAAAAATCAGTTTAAAAGTTTACCACTTTTGCATTAGTGCTGTGTGCATTCTCAGAGACAATCATAATAATTTTTGTTATTGCCTAAACGGGTTTGTGAGGAATTTATGTTGAACTCCTTTTTTGCTTTATAAATATCCCAATGTTTATTACAACAAAATCACATCACGATATTCTAGAATTTTCCAATACTATGCTGCCCTAGCATATTATACAAAATACTTTTTTTACTTCTTGTCATGCCCACATGATTTTGTTATATCTGTTATTCTGACTAGGTTGCAATTTAAGCTTGGGTCTCATCATTTCTCCATGCGTCCATTATTATTACTATTTTTTTACTTTATCTATTATTGTCTTCTGAGTTTTTCCAAGTTTGCGCTTGTATTGTGTTTCAGCTGCAGCCTATTTGTATAACCAAGCTTTTGCAAGTCCCACCCCAAAGTACCAAAAAAGTACCCCAGCTGATTTGGCACTTTAGGTAGTGAAACTTTTGGTACTGCAGGGTTCTCCCAATTCTGGTAGAATAAATTTCCATGACTTTTCCAAAACTTTTCCAGTACCATAAGAAAATTTTCCAAAACCCACAAGTTTGTAAAACTAAAGTAGATAGAACAGTATTTGTATAAGGTAGTTAACTATTGACTTCTGCTCGTACATTTCTGTGCGTTGTGGAACGAAGCGGGAAACAAAAATGAACAAGGCTAGTTTCAAAACTTTCCCTCTCTATCCAAGAATTACAAAACTTATCCAGGGCCTGGAAAAAAAATTTCAAAATTCCAAAACTTTTCCAGGTTTTCCATGACCGCGGACCCTGGTACTGGTACTCGACCGGAAGACAATGGAAAAGGGAAAGCACTGAAAGTACCATACCAACAGTACGGTACCTGGTGCAGTGAAAAGGCACCCTTAGAGACATCACTTCACCTAACTCCATGCTTCAGGACTGCAGACAGACAGCAGGAGACCCAGAGGAAGCATACAAATGCAGGGAGACATTTGAAGTCCATAAACGAGCCTGGGCATGAAGCAACCCCCAAACTGGAAGGTTTAAGGCTGCAGTGCCGCCCATTGATCCATCGTGTTATTGTAGAGCAACGTTTCTCAACCCAGTCTTTGGGGACCCCCAGACGGTCCCTCCCTCCCAAGTCTCTGGCAAACACTCCACAGCTGGGAGGGAGCAAAATCATGGACTGTCTGAGGGTCCCTGAGTACCAGGTTGAGAAAAACTGCCCTAAAATAACGACAGATACTCGGCCACTAAGCTGAATGAACCCGCCTTCCAGTGAAATCACTTTTTCCTGGGTTAATACATCAGTGGCCATTAGAAAACAAAGAAACTCATAAAAACAACAGGCTTAACTGGTGCTGCCAAGTGCACGCTCTGACTAATTTATACCCCTCAACAAAAAAAATTAGAAGGGTAGACTTGCATTATTAATGGCAGCAGTTTGCTACCTCTGCGGCCATCTGTGCCATCACTGCTAAGTCAGCAGCCATGTGCTGCAACAGGTGGAGAGAGCAGCGGCCTGCGCGGCCATGGTGGAGAGAGCAGCGGCCTGCGCGGCCATGGTGGAGAGAGCAGCGGCCTGCGCGGCCATGGTGGAGAGAGCAGCGGCCTGCGCGGCCATGGTGGAGAGAGCAGCGGCCTGCGCGGCCATGGTGGAGAGAGCAGCGGCCTGCGCGGCCATGGTGGAGAGAGCAGCGGCCTGCGCGGCCATGGTGGAGAGAGCAGCGGCTTGCGAGGATGTCCCATCTAGTGGAATGCTCCTTAGTAAATTCTAAGATTTAAATATTCACACCCAAAGCGACATACGAGTAAGAGACAAGGTCACCTATTTTGGTGTTAAGGGCCTTGCTGGTGATATGACTCTACCCCATCGACCAATGGTTTTGAACTGGCGACCTTCTGATCTCAGGCACAAAGGCCTAACCTGAAGGGCTGCACCTAATGCCTCGAGTTTTTCTGCCGTATTTAAGGACTAAGGGAGGACCAGAAGGTTTCGGGATCAAAGCTGCTTATAGGGGCCCCTGTTGCTCCATGAGAAAAGCATTTCTAATTGGATGCTTCATGACGAAGTCCCATAAGTCGGCGTCAAGAGAAACATTCAAAAAACAACACAGTATCAAATCTAAAAGGGACTTAAGACAGATTTGTCACACAGAGAACCTGCAGTGCATAAAGCCCAACTGAACATCTTTAAATGCAATCTTTAAATCTTCTGGTCTTTTTTTGTGGGATTAATATTACAGGGGGGGGTCCCCATTATTTAAATGGCAGCTAAACCAGCCATAACAGCTCTCCCCTCCAAGAGGAGCTCTGAGTGAGATTGGCAGGAAGATTTAATTTTACTCATTTTATCAGGGGTAGAGGCCCCTCACAATAATTACATTATCGACTTATCACACGATCATTTTTTCTGACCTCAATATTGGCAAATTATGTTTACATAAGAATAAATGGCACCAACATTTTAGCCAGTCGTAACGTTTTAGCCAGTCATAACATTTTAGCCAGTCGTGATGCTTCTGCCCTCCAGTCTGCTCTCTGTGCCATAAACGTGGCTCAGGACTGAGTTCTACTTCACGTCAAAGCGAGTGCACCACGACGGCTGCCACACTGCCCCCGGTCCTTTAGATTCATACTTCTAGAGCCAACGTACTAGGCAAAGCTGCTCTTAAAAGTTACATTTAGGAAGTCTAGTATTAATATTATAAAAATAAATAAGAATTGTACTGAAATTAACCATGCACTATGTACTTACAGTATGCAAGGTAGGGTTATAATCGTACACAAAAATGTTTCCATACACTGATAAGATACGAAAATAAAATAACTAGCATTAACCGAGAGCTATAAATATTGATCCCAAAAGCAATAGAGATAAAATAAAAACAAACGTTAAATACTTCCCATTACCATTTTTAAATACAATTTAGTAGGGCTACACAATATCAGATCGTTATTTAATCGTAATCATATGTTGCATGCACAAGAATCACCAGGGCTTTATTTAATGGGCATAAACATTTGTCTGGATGCTGGGTTTTGGTACCACACAAACGTTTACCACAATTTGGTAAGCAGATTATTAGTACAAAAGTAGCATAAAATTCAGAGTATATTTATTAAATTTGGTTAGCGGAGCGCGCCACATGCTACTGATCTGGTAAATCATAGAAGCGATAAGCACTGAAGTGGCGGTGAAGAAAGGGGCAGCTCAGCAGCCACGACATCTTTGAAAAGAGGAGGAGATATTGTGGATAGACAAGGGAAAAAGATGTTGGTGTCTTGGCGGTACTTTGTAGTTAAGGCTTTGCAGTTTAAAGCCTGACACTCAAACACAACAATACACTGAGTTTATACAGAATACTAACTTTTTAGCATCACAATATGCCTCTAATCAATACTTCAGGTGTACTACTAAACTTCTTACTCAATTGCAGATGAAAGTAAATGACTCTATAGTAAAAAAAAGCCGGCGTCTGGACAAATGTGTACACCCGCTATCTAAAGCCCTGGTGATTATTGTGTATGCGGAATATAAATCGTGATGTGACATCGAACAGCCCTATCATTTAGCTACAGTAATGATTTAAATATTTTTGGGCCTCATGTAATAAACGTAAACCATGGAAATGGTAGACAATACCACATTGCAACATTTTGTAGTAGCCAGAAAAACCCAACTTTCCATCCATCCCTAGAAATAAAATTAATAAACCCTAAAGTAAAATGTGACCACTAAAAAGAATTACATTTAAATAACAATTAATGAAACCACCCACATCTATTTTCACATGAAAATAAAACAGAATATATTAAAAAAAATCTGAAAATGATAACACTGAAGCAAAAACATACATGGGTGTACGGTGTTGCGGTACAGGCATATTTTGTTTTAGTTTGTAGCCATCTGGGAGTCATAATCCTGTGGTGAAGAGTCATATGAATGCTGGTATTTCCAGACTGTCTCAACCATTCTTCAAATCCACTAGCCAGTTTTGCTATCATTCTGAACATAGAGGGTAGAAAAGGTATTTATACACAATCTTTGGTCCGATTTCTGACTTCCTGTTATTTTTTCCCCAAAGCCAATGAACAACCAATGTCCGTTTGCATTACTGCGCGGAGCCTCCTCAAAACTAGGTTGCCACTATATTGTCTGTAAAGGAATGAATCTGAGACTCTATACCCCTGTGCACATGTTTAATTATATAATGGACTTTCAGGCTCCGTTATTAAAGATGACCTTTATCTATTTTTTCATTGTTTTATTTATATAGGATATTTACATTTTTTTGACATTCCAATGTCTGAATAATTAAAAGTTCATTGTGCTTGTATTATTATGCTATTATACTATCATTATATCATTGGCATAGAATTCTCTTAAAATGCCAATAAAATCATTTATCACAATTATTTCTGGGACAATATATTGTCCAACAGAAGTTGTTGTCATGACATGTCTAATCAGGGGTCCTCAGACATCAGACATAACATGCAAGGATTAAAATGTTCCAGACATGCTAATGCTAATGTTCCAGACATGTTCAGATGAAAAGGCAACATATGTCACACAGCAGACATTAGCACCTTGTAATAGAAATAAATTGGAAGCTGCAGGTATATGTGTAGGTGTCCTGTACGGGCATGCTGAAGATGGCCACGAGTGCATGAGGACCCCAGAGCAATACAGGCATTGGATGTTTATAGATATGTGTACTTGACCATTCTTGCATTTTTTAATTGTTTTTGCATTTCCCATTTGATGTCATCGTTCATTGCCAAAGTACACTGCCAATACTAAAGAACAGAAGTATGCAGGACAGTAAAAAAAAAATCCCTGGATGTTGTTCTTGACCCGCCCCAAAAATCCAGGATGCATCGGTTGCACCCTTGCCAATGAGAACAATCCCATGATTCATTGCATCCCAAGTTTGTTCTCGGGAGGCAAGTTAGCAAGAACACTCCTCCGTAAAACATTCTTTGCATTCTCTGTATTAATAAACATCATTTGAGAAATCCAGGCAACACTGTTCTGCAGTCAGTGCTGCATGCAGACATGCTGTCCCCACAAACGCAGGAAGCTGCAAGGGGGCTTTGCCCTGCATTACTTATTATACTCTGCTAAGCAGCCCTTTTTCCCTCATAACTCAAAACAGTCTGACCAATCAGACATGAACTGGCATAGGCGCGCTGCACATGCTCTACAGTCCTCACCCCAGGGTTTGACCAGGAAGTAACAGAAGAAGCTGGTGCACAGAGCAGAGGACATACAGCACGTACAGCGCTGTAAAGCTGTCCAAATCACCGCTCAACTAAAGGGTGCTTTTCCACCACACCAGGTACTGTACTTTTGGTACTTCAAGAAGGCACCAAAATACAGTACTTCAAGTTGTTAGTTTTCCACTGGCATAAAATGACATCAAAACGCAAAGCAGGGTATTTTGTGCTCTATTCAAAAAATGGTTGTAGTATGTTATAGGGCTGGATAGGCAATATTAATACCAACATCGCATGTTATGTGCTTCCAATTCTTACATTGCTAGTCAGCTAGATTAAGATCAGGCTATTATACGGATATTATAGCGTATGGAGTTTAAGTCTTGCTAAAAAAAAAATCTAGCTTTGCGATTTTAAAACCTAGTTTTGCAATTTTAATGATTATTCTTCTCAAGATTATCTAGTATATGTTTAAAAATCAGTTTAAAGTTTACCTCCACTGCTTCTGCATGAGCGCTGTATGTGTTCTCCGAGACAATAGTCATTTTCATGCTTGCTGTTTAAATCACTCCTAGATGGATTCATGAGAAATTTATGTTGAACTCCTTTTTTTCTTTCATAAATATTCCAATATTTATTAACAAAATCACATTGCAATACTTGAAAATGTTCTAATACCGTGCTGTCATAGTATACACTGATCTTGTTGTCTGTTCCTGAGTTGAAAAACACTGATATGCCAATCATTACAGACGTTCCTACAATGAAAACTCTTAAGATTAAAAAAAGAAAATGAATTAAGCCCACTAGAACTCAGATGTGAGCAGGCCTTAAAGCTTCAGAGAGCACGTGTAAGGAGATCTGGCTTCTCCAAGGCTGCGGAGCCTCTTTGGGCTGCTTGGACGAACCCCGGGTACTGGAACCCTGAACCTGCCCTTCCATCTCAAGCTTTATGGAGCAAAGGACACCGTTTATAAATACCACAAATAATTTTGAAAATTACCTGTCCGCTTCTCATCAGAGACCGACCTTACTGACCCGTGACTGCAACCTAACCTTAATCATCCACACGCTCATTCCTCTCACACATAAACCTCAACTCAAAGGCCTAGGTCTTGAAAATGCACGTAACATTTTCAAATAAAAGCCAAATTCATTAACATGATCAATTACTGCTGGAACCAATAACTCAATGTATCACTATTGAAGGTCTTGTAACACAAAACACAACCAAGCCCATTAATCATCCCTGTCATCAAGCCATTTGCCTAGATCTGCCAATTAAATGCATGTACCACAGTCACTGTAGCAACCACAAAGAGGTCAGGGGTCAGTGCTAATTATAAAGAACCATCTTTTATTCCCAGCTGACTGGGCGTGAAATTACTAACTTGATTTATGACAGGCTAGTTTGTTATGCAGTTAAAAATCCCCAAACACCTATAAGAAATTAAATAATAAAGGACTGGTCAGAATGACACACCCTTCACTCTGCAGCAGATATTAACATAATATCACAAGACGCAAAAGCTACATTATCAAAGTGAACTTCTGTCATCTCCGCTATATACAAGTTTACAGAGAGATGATACGATGTGGCTCCAGTTTACACAGAACAAAAGGCACAAAGAATTTGCATAAAATACACTACAGAAATATAAACTCTAAACCTAAGTAGACAAGTGCAAGTGTTACCGTTCAATATGACATTTTGAACCAGACAGATATTTAAATAACAGCATCTTCATATCAGTATCTTAATCAGTATAACAGTATCCTCATGAGTCAGTAGCTCTTTTTTTTGCTTGTTTGCAGTCCCTGCAACACTGAATCCTTAAATGTAAATGGAAATTCTAATTTGAATGTGACATTTAATATGCATTTCTTAAAAATAATCTCCCATTAAGGGTGTTCCCTTGTGAGGACAAAGCACCAGACCCCCCTGTAGTGACCCTATACCGAATAAGCAGCTGGTAGACCGACAAACCAAAATGTTACACGTTAAACAAAGGAAAATAAGTACATGACACACGATTTGTTATGAACCATAATGAAGGACTTCCAAATCCATTAAAGGAGGTCCACGTCTTTGTACTAGGCTGCAGTGCATTCTGGGAAATATATTGATGAACAAGGTGATAGCTATAAAACATTCATAAATGAATCAGTTTCTATGAGTCACTGACATATACAACAGACATTGCAGCCAAAAAAGGCACACAGGCACACAGTTTATATTCTGCACAAAGGTTAGCCCAAAATAAGCCTGTAAAAACACAAACTTTACTCTATTTAGAAAACTATGGCTATGGCAATATGCTAAGCATTGCATTAAAATTTACAGAAAACAAGTCGGTTGTGACATATTCAAATAGCACAACTATAAAATAACTGCTTGACTAGTAACTATACATTTTACATTTCTCTAAATATGTGTCTAAATAGCCAGGGGCGGTAACAGAAATAAGAGGCATGAAATCACTCTCTGGTGACTTGAAGCCTGGTAATCCATTAGCGTAGCATTAAGGCTTTCTCACTAGGCACCCAAGCAGGATAGACCCTCGGGGCTGTGTGTGTACAGGGCAGTGTGCTGACGCATTCTTGCTACCCCCGAGAGTCACAGGAGGGGGTAATTCCCACCCACGGCAGGAATAATGACCCATTTTGTTTAGCGTGACCGCCACTTCCCCTCAGGCACCAGGCAGCCTTATCAGATTTCCCTGACACGGACTCAGGGGACAGCAGCAATTATGGAGCCCCGTCTTCTGAGGCCCCCCCGAGAAAGATGGAAGGGAGCCGAAGGATGAGAGAGGACGGACTGAGGAACAGCACTTAAGTGTGGCCGCAGGAAACCGTGTCAGAGGCAGATCCCAGAGCAAAAATGCATCTCCGCTCTGCTCTCACGACAGTCCCACCTTCTCGCAGGCAGACACACCTGCGATTGGCTGACACCTGCGATTGGCTGACACCTGCGATTGGCTGACACCTGCGATTGGCCGAAATCAGGAGCCACAGGCACCATCCCATTTCCTTGAAATCACCCCACAAAGCAGATATCAAAGCAGGAGTCCAGGGCACATGGAGGCTGTAGGCCGAGAGCCAACAGAGGGGGCAAACAGGATAAGCTCAAGGCCTGGTGACCCAAACTGGCCACCCACCCATCCTCCTACTACAAGCCTGCCAGGTGCGCATGTACTAGGGCTCCACAACTCATCATTTTCCAATCATGATCTCGACTCTACGTGATCTCATTCTTACATGACAATGATTCTGAAGCGTTTGCAGTAGCAGGGAGAGCCGTTGCATCAAACCAAACGCTCCATAAACTGTATTAACATGTGACACGACTGCGTTACAGCAGTGGAAATTTTTCAGAGACAACCACAGTTGTCTTTGACTTTGACTGCAGTAGATGTGTGCAAAAAAAAAAACAAAAAAAACTTTGAATTACTATTTCTTTCAGTTGTTTGTTAAAAACCAGGAGCACGCCCTTTCTGCAATGCAGCATGGAGAAGACAGTCCTATTTTAGTTCTGATCATATTGTTCGATTATTTATTAGTATTATTGGGTGAAATACACTATATTGCCAAAAGTATTGGGACACCCCTCCAAATCATTGGATTCAGGTGTTCCAATCACTTCCATAGCCACAGGTGTATAAAGTCAAGCACATAGGCATGCAGACTGCTTCTATGAACATTTGTGAAAAAATGTTTCACTCTCAGGAGCTCAGTGAATTGAAGCATGGTACCGTGATAGGATGCCACCTGTGCAATAAGTACATTCGTGAAATTTCCTCACTACTAAATATTCCACGGTCAACTGTTAGGTATTATAACAAAGTGGAAGCAATTGGGAAGAGCAGCAACTCAGCCACGAAGCGGTAGGTCACGTAAAAATCACAGAGCTGGGACAACGCATGCTGAGGCACAGTGTGCAGAAGTCGCCAACTGTCTGCAGAGTCAATAGCTACAGACCTCCAAACTTCATGTGGCCTTCAGATTAGCTCAAGAACAGTGCATAGAGAACTTCATGGAATGGGTTTCCATGGCCGAGCAGATGCATCCAAGCCGTACAACACCAAGTACAATGCAAAACTTCGGATACAGTGGGGTAAAGCACGTGCCGCTGGACTCTAGAGCAGTGGAGACGTGTTCTCTGGAGTGACGAATCACGCTTCTCTGTCTGGGAATCTGATGGACGAGTCTGGGTTTGGCAGTTGCAAGGAGAACAGTATTTGCCTGACTGCACTGTGCCAGGTGTAAAGTTTGGTGGAGGGGGGACTATGGTGTGGGGTTGTTTTTCAGTGGTTGGGCTGGACCATTTAGTTGGAACTAACCAAGAACTCTTAATGCTGCAGCATTCAAAGCGATTTTGGATAATTTCATGCTCCCAACTTTTTGGGGATGGCCCCTTCCTGTTCCAACATGACTGCACACCAGTGCACAAAGCAAGGTCCATAAGGACATGGATGAGCGAGTCTGGTGTAGAGGAACTTAACTGTCCTGCACAGAGCCCTGACCTCAACCCGATAGAACACCTTTGGGATGAATTAAAGCAGAGACTGCGAGCCGGGCCTTCTCGTCCCACATTAGTGCCTGACCTCACAAATGCTCTCCTGGAAGAATGGTCAAAAATTCCCATAAACACACTCCTAAACCTTAGGGACTGTCTTCCCAGAAGAGTTGAAGCCGTTATGGCTGCAAAGGGTGGGCCAACTCCATATTAAAGCCTATGTATTAAGAATGGGATGTCATTAAAATTCATGTGTGTAAAGGCAGGTGTCCCAATAATGATTGATAATAATGAAAAAATTATTAATAGGCCTATTCTATCCAGAATTGTGCAGTCCTAGTACATAACCAATCTAAACTGAGATGGTAAAATGTAGCCATGGGGCTATAGGTACAGGGCTTATGCAAGTGCCACACAAGCCAGCTAACAGATTGCTAACCAATCACAAGCGTCAATATTGAACTCCAGTGCATGACTGAACGAGGAGCATGAAAAGGCTCCTGTCGACAGCAATTTCCAATGCTTACCGTTACTGAAATGGCATCATACACGCAATGCTTACCGTTACTGAAATGGCATCATACACGCAATGCTTACCGTTACTGAAATGGCATCATACACGCAATGCTTACCGTTACTGAAATGGCATCATACACGCAATGCTTACCGTTACTGAAATGGCATCATACATGCACAGAATAAATATCTTGGAAATCCAGAATGTTTTTTACCATTTCTTTTTAATAATGTGAAAGAATGTGGCTGCCAAATGATGTCAACTACAATAAACAAGCAAATGGATACATGCACATAGGATATGACAGAAGGGGAATGGACAGGACAGGACTAGGGCCAGCTCAAGAATATGGCCAGAGATCCAGGAGATAAAGCAGCAAACTAATACTGCAGCTGGGTGGAGAGGAAATGTCATTAGCCAGATCACGCTAGAAGATGAGCTCTAAAGTGGCGATGCTACGCGAGTGAACCTTTATCACGCTCCCACTGCTGCAGTGGGCAACCTTTTTTAGAGTTCAAACACCGTTAATTAATTTGGTTTAATTAAGACAACCACTACATCATAATCCGAGTTTAACATCTCTAGGTATTTATCTGTAAAAATCTCAGTAGAGGGCACCGTCAAGAAGCAGCAGATGTGTGCAAAACAAAAACGTTCATTTGTTTGCCCTAATTACTTCTACTAAATGAAGGCACCTTAAACCATTTAATTCAATGTCCATATGTTACAATGACTGGGAGTGCTGAACTGAAACATGAGCAAAAGAATGCATGAGGTCACCATTTAAATGGAAAACGTGTCAGACTGTCAGTGCTCCACTTCTAACGAAGGCCAACTGCAACATGGCTGATTCCCATGCCTGCAATGGCTCAGCGGTGTGGGGTATTTATGCCTAAATGAATCTCTGCACATTGGGTACTAATTAAAGTTTCATAAGGGTCCTAAAGAGATAACAGGCCTGAGTAAGAAGAGCATCTCACAGGCATCCATCTCTGACCAAGACAGTGAGCAGACAAAGCAGCTACAGCTACCAGTGAATTCCACATCAACATAGGACAGTCCCAGTGAAAATTCCAGCAAATCCTGATCTCAACAGCTCACTGTAGGGTGAACATCAGTGCACTGGCTGCGTTATGAACCAAAGCAGCATCAGTAGAGATTCAAACAGGATTCAGGAGAAATTGACTGCCTGCAGCACTGTTGCTGCTCCGAAGGAAAGGGAAAGTGAAAAATGAAAGCAAGAATCAGACAGCGACCCAAGTTTGGTAAACAGAAACACCCGGCCAATTCAAGGTAGCTACCTTTATGAATGGGGGGGCAGTAAAATATTTATGCAGACAGGATGTGATACCATGGTCACTGAGGGCCTTTGCTACAAAGCATGCAAATGTTTGGTTATTATAGTCTCTTATATTCTATAACATTTTGGGAAGCAGATGTGAGAATTAATTCACTATGAGCTACTGAATAATAATAGTATACGTTATAACTATCCATGTTTCTCTCTTTCGTTGCATAGGACATAACAGCAGCTGTAATTTGCCTGCCTTAAATTACGCTCATAGTCTCAATCCAGGTTCCACAGCACAGATTCCTGGTAAATCCCGAAGGTAAACACAGTTATATATGCTACATTCTTCCACTGCAAAACACTATTGACTGGGCATTAATTGAGGGGCCAATGCATACTTTTTACCCACCTAGTCATGGGGCCTGTACTACGAAGCAGGATTACTGGCTTATCGGATTTAAGGTAGTCTGGGCGAAATGTAAGTGAACGAATATGAAGTCCATTTGAACTGTGGTACCTTAAATCCGACAAGTTACCCCGATAAGCCAGTAACCCCGCTTCGTAGTACAGGCCACTGTACATTGACCTGAATTAATCTTAAACCTGACCCACCTTCCTGGTTGTTCCAGAAGTTTCCCCAAAATTAGAGAAAGAAGTACTGGTACCAGGATAAAAACAGGCAGAGAGGAACCCCTCTGAGCCTACGCATCTACAAGTGCTCTTAGCAGCTGAACACTGGAGCCTAACACTGTCTTCTGAGACAATCTCGATGGAAAACAACAGACCTTCTAGTAATGGACAGCCAAAACATGGCTAGAGTGCATGACGCAACTAGTACGAGAAATTCAATGTAGTGCGATATCCCTGGCAAACAAGACTTTCTGGTAAAGACCACAGCCACCTCTAGAATCTCAGCTGCAAGAAACTGGATCAGTTCCTGTATTTCCCATAAGCCTTTGGGTAGCTCTGATGAAGAGCTGGAAGGGATGCACACAACACAAAACCACAGAGGTGCTAAGAAAGCATAGCTGACCCCCTACCTGCTCCTGGTGCCCCCTCAGTGCTCTTAGTGTTCTACTTGTTTGATTTGAATTGTCTTATTAGATGCTTATTATGTTTGAAATGTACAGATTTTGCTGATACTACTTACACTTGTAACTGGGGCTCACTGGAAGCTATTTGCATTTATCTCTAGTTGGCTCCTGACAGCTCTATGCTTCTGATATACTGTATGGTTTATTTGTATGTTGCTATGGATAAAAGAATCTTCTAAATAAATTTAAATGTAAAATGTAAACCACAGGCCATAACAATGCAAATGAGGTGAAAAGTCCAGTTAAACCGTTAAGCAAATGGGACATCATTACAAATGCAAATAGAAGTCAGCAGACATACATGGACCTACCACAGTAAAGTAGAACCTTAAGTGATTAAGCATCTCTTAAAAAAATTAATCGTGAGATCACGATTACGGAGCATGATTACTCACTGACTTTCATTGACATTCATTAAACATTCAAAATAAACTTGCCTTTTTTCAGTGGATTTCCTTGAACTAAGAAACAAAAAGTGGTTGGAAACCATAAGGCAAAATGGGAGCATCTTTGCTTAAATGAAATGTGGCACAATAATAATTTTCTCTCAAACATTTTGTTCTGGTAATCACTGGAAGCCAAAATCATGATTGGAATTAAAATCCGATTAATTGTCCAGCCTATGTTCAGGTTTTAAAATGTGAGACAAAATACAGAAAATGTTAAGGGACTTTGGGGAGAAAGAATGTATCCGATATATCTCATATATCAACAGATGGGAAAATTTAGGTGCTTATGAGGACAGATGCAGCAACTGAACACAGGTCTGTTACTGCCCCAAGCACAGTCAAATCACATAACAGAACTGCCCCTAACCCCACGCCACATCTGTCAATACAGTCACTCTGGCAGCATCGCAAGCAGATGTCAACATTAAACAGTCACGCACAGCAGGACAGAAAGGCAGCCCTGCAGTGCAACCTGTTACGCCGTTGAAGACATGCAGACCACATTCATCACTCTGCTGAATGCGACAGAACCTAATGGACAGTCACAAGTTTTATTTTTTTTTCCCCCAGTCCTTTTCAAAAAAATACGCCGCATGTGGCGTCATAAAAATTTGACTATAATTTAGGAATTTATTCTCACCGTGCAAATGATCTACGTTTACAATTACGTTTACAATGTATGTATGTATGTATGTATGTGTGTGTATTATATTATATTATATATATATATATATATATATATATATATATATATATATATATATATATATATATATATATATATATATATATATATATATAATATATATACACACACACACACACACACACACACACACACATACATTCATACATGTATAGATACACACACTGTTTTTGCACATTCCTTCAACAGAAGACGCAAATCTATAATCTTTACATCGACATATTCATTTCACAACGGAGCAGTATCTTAAAAGAGACGCAGACTGAGGGGGACCAGCGCTACACCTGCGATAAATCATCCCAGGAATGGTTATTTAATGAGAGATATATGATTGTGTGGAAAAAAAGTAGACGACTCTCCCACATTAATAACTAAGCAAGCTTAAAGGATATGGTACACTGATGCACTGAAACAACCCCCATCCGTACCCAAAGCGAGCCCTTTGTTATGAGCCTTGACTAAATTTCAGCTGGATCCATCATACGTGCAGCTTATGCTAAATAAGCAATGAATAAAGAAAGAAGATTTTATGTCCGTGTTAATATTAGCAAGTGCGCAGTAGGCTGCATGTTGACCATACTGCATCTGAAGTTCATAGTAAGGGATCCCCCTCGCAGCTTGTTGCTCCAGCCCTTAACAAAGCACAGCTTTGCTGGTCATGCACATGCAAAGCGACGCGGCGGCCGGCAGCCTTACCTTCCGCCCGGGAGCGGAGATCGGACACGGTCCTTTGGATGGGCATCTCCACGCCGCTCCACGCGAGCACCTGTCAGCCGCGGCGGTTGCACTGTCTAAATCCCCCTCTCGCTCTTTTCAGCCGTCGCCCTGTCCCAGAACAAGCCCACATGCAATCAGCCTGCGCTTGTCTTCCGAGGTGGAGGAAATATATATATATAGGATAGCTGTAACCGATGTCACATCGCCTGGCTTGCAGAACCTGCTGAACAGAGCCCACAGAGCAGGGCAGGACTCCCAGCGATCCGGGCTCCTAATCCTACTGGCGGTGCCTATTTACAATTCAGCCTGTACCATCAGCCGGCGGCCAAACGGGGGTGAGGCCGGGGATCGTCCGGGGCTGCCTGCGCCTCTAAAATCTTAGGGTCTATGTTCTCCACGGTAGAAATTAGGAATTTAAATACATGCCTTCGTACAATATTGCAGTGTAGTGAATTTGCCCCTAAAACAGAGGGAGTAAGTACCGAGTTGTGCTGTGCACCCCGTGTTGCGGCTGCACGTTACAGGCTCCTGTTTCCCCGCATTTTGCCTTTAATTTTGAACTACCTGCGTGAGGCGTGAGGTCTTTGCTTTGTACCACCATTGTTGTTGTTTCTTTATTTAAATCAGCGACAACCCGAAGATTCAGATTCTGTTTTATGTATTTTATTTTATAAATTATTCCAGGAAAGCTTCTATGGACATAATAAAAGCATGACATTTACTGCATGATCCGAGATCATATTACTATACGATTTTTTGTCGCTTGCTTTTTGTCCCCAAAGCCTTTTTTCAAACTATTGTAAAGTACGGTGACCTGAAAAAAAGTAAGGTAAAATAACTGAAGGAGCTCTCAGACAAGCCGCCACCACGTACGCCATTAAAGGCAGAATTTGCTGAGTCAATTATAATAATGTGAATTAAGCTTGCAATGCCATCTAAATCCATAAAGCATAATACGAAGGTATTTTTTCATAGTACGTTTGGACTGAAACCTACAGACTACTGATTAAATATTCAAAGACAATTAAGCTGCTCCCCTGATATAAATTAAGTTGCAAGGTGGATTTTCTTTTCTTAAAACAGTTTAAACCAAGAGGAAAACACGACGACTTCTTATATTAAAACGTCTCATGAGCAAATATACTTAATTGTTGTGAAGTCTGATTCATTAACAACAGGTGCCTTTGGAAAAGTAGCAATTCTGAATTTCATTCTATTTGAATAGTTTATCCACGTTGATTTCTATCTCTGGGGAACTTAAGTTTAGATGCGTTATTTCAAACACGACGGTTTTCTGGGTCGGCCTCTAAATATATAGGCTATACTTGTACGGTGTTACCCATGTGTTTATATTTCAAATTTTATTTCTTGTATAGTGTCATTTATTGTCTGTGTACTAAAGAGTCTCAAGCGGCCGAAAGCAAATTCCTTGTGTGCCCCAGCACACTTGGCGAATAAAGCTGATTCTGATAAAGAGGAACAATGTGTAAATTCGATTTGGAGAATATTTCCTTTAAAGATTATAGCGGGTATTTTCATATACCAGTCTGTATTAGTCGGTTCGGTAACACTTTACATTTCGGGGCACAAATATAGTATTGTACTATTATGTATTAACCATGCACAAACTAAGTTTTAGATACTGATCTCATGTGAATTCATCATTAATGAATCGTGACGCATGTTTTTTTCTCAAGCAGTTACTACACTTGTTACTGTATCTATAATTCTGTAAAACTTTGCTAACCACTGAAGGAACTACTGAAGGAACAAGTAATGAATAACAAGTTAAATATCGATCTCATATGTTTTTATTAATCAATCATGATCCACCTTTTATCTCATCTTAAATAGCACCTATAGTTCATGATTTGTTCCTGGGTTGTACTTCAGTAGTAACCGAGTTATAACAAAATATTTGTGTCCCGACAAGTAGTTACCAGTAAATGTTACTGTAGTTTCTCACTGTATTTCAAAGACAGAAAATATTGATTATGCACTGAATCAGTTATAGAGACAGCTTACGAGACCAAAGACAATCCATAAACCTTATTCAATGCATGCATTAGTCAATGTACCTGCAAAAACGTTTGAGATATTTAAATGTTCTTATTACAGAATAAGAAATTGTTAATGTTACTTTATATTCTGGTATCGTACATCGTGTGGTGTCCATACTCAAAAGGCATAGAGCAAAATTTGAAGAGTACTGCTTGGTTTTCGCATGTGAGTAAGCTACTGACCACCATCTAGTTACATACATACTCCTATGTCAAAAGTGTGTACTTGGGAAATATAGGCAGGAAATTCAGATTTAATGGGACTGTATATTTTAAAAATAGCATTCAGATGTAGCTGGCACTTGTCAAACACTTAGAAATGATATTCGAGAAGGTTATGGATAAGATCCAATTGCCTGTCATGGGATAGTAGAATGTAGTAATATGGTTCAAAGAGCAGCCACTGGGGTATTATGCAGGTTCCAAGAAGCCTCACTCAGTATTTTGGAAAGAAGTTTGAAAAACACAAAACAAACAAGGGAACCAAATAATTTTCCTTCTTAAACAGTGTCTGTAACTGGCTGTGAACCTTGTTCACATACTGATGGAGTTTAGGCAATTGCTCACTTGTGTACAGATGTCAGAGTTCAGTGCAGTTTTGCAAATTTCTCAGGCACAAACTAAAGAAAATTTGAAGAAAAAAAGCCAAGGTCCCTAGTTCTGAGTCAAGTTTATGAGCCAGAAGCAGGTGTGGATTTGTGGGGGTATAAGCAATAAGGTGATGAGTTCATTCCATAGCTCGCATCAGGTACATCAAGATAGCTGCTCACCAGAATGCAGGAACTCACTATAGTGTCTGTGTCTAGCCCTCAGAGGAAAGAAAGGAAATGAATAAAGATAGGCAATAGGGGGGGAGGGGTCTTCTGCTTTTGTCAGCAGCAGAGAACACCTGGGATGTGTCAAAGAGTACCGCTCACTGTACATCCGCAGCTGCGGGTCACATCACCGGTCCCATCACTGCGAGTCACATCACCAGTCCCATCACTGCAGTCTCATTTTTGCCAACCTCAAAACCGAGTCGCATTGCATCATTCAGTCCAGAGTGAGCAAATCTCAGTCCTCTAAACTACTCTTACCCTCCGCCTATATTTATTATGCACTAATGTGCCATTTGTAATTTCTCATGTGACAAGGTACATTACAATACAAAATGATTTCAGTACGAAGAGTGAGCTGCATGAGTGCAGTGTGTAAAATGTTCTTGCGAATTTCCTTAATAAGGGTCATATGTAGAGAACAGAAGTAGCTTAGAGGCATTAGTGTGGCTCTTAGGAATATTTCCAAAAAGATCTTAATGCTGGTGTACATTACAATTTTGAGATTGAGATGAGGTGCAGGCATATATTTAAGATATTTAACCCTACACAAAAATGTCAATTACCCACTGTGATAACCTTCCTCTGAATTGCATTTTGACGTCCAAAAACATTAGGACAAGCACTTATTAAAAAAACAAATGCTTGCCACCATCCATAATGTTAAAGAAGCTGTCAGCATTGAATACTTTTTCAGTAGCCCAGTAAAGTACGCTATATGGATGCTACTTTGGCATGACACAAGCATTTATCACCTTTAGGGATGGACAGGGCCAATCTTGATCTGCTGAGGTACCAGCTGGACATGCTAAACTAAATGAGCTATTTTCACTGTAGCTGTGAGAGTGCAGTCCTGTTGCTACACCCTACCTAGTGTATGAAGCTTCTGCATGGGTTACGACATAATGGCAGCATTCATTGTAGTGTGACAGGAAGCCATTTCTGAAAAATTTTGTCATTGGCAAGGTACAAGGAACATTAATGGAAAAAATGCCAACATTTTTGTCTGTGTGTGTGTGTTAGTTCAATAGAAATTTGTGTTTTCCCAATATTTCCATTCTTTTCAACCATTCTTTTATGCCACTGCTGGGCTTTAAATCTGGGGATGGCAGGGTTGCTTAGCAACAGGCAGAAGAAGCTTCCTGGGTCCGATTCTGTGTAGCTGTTTTTATGTTCACTGAGAATTGTGTCTAAATAATGAATCACCCATTGAATCTCAATCACACCCTAAGTCTTGTGGCACTGCAGTTTCTATTTTTTCTTTTTTTCCAAAAGTAATTTAAAAAAAATTATCAATAATTTTTTTATTCATTATGACAGTGGTGTTTTAGATGGGTAACATGGATCGTATTACAAAGAGATAAGAGAAGCTATTTTATGGGCAAACAATACCTAAACATAATACACCACTTAAATTTCGTATTGCATCTTTGTTTTTAATATCAGCATGTTTTATTGTTATAATTTATCATGCTGCTAGAGTATTCAGATCTTTCTGGAATAGGCCTATATTAATGAAATTTGAGTAATGCCTATACACTGACCAGCCCTAGAGTATGTGCTTAAATTCAATAAACCGCTGCTTCACAAACATCTCCTTCTGCGGACATTCTGTGTTTGCATTGCATTTTGCCTAAGCAAACTAGATTCAAATCATAGTGAAGATTATATATTCAGACTGTAGTTGGAAGTGAGCAAAAATAATGAAGGGCTGGGATGCATAAGGATAGTGACCACTGCAACTAACCAAGCATGTTTACGTGAATACTACCATCATCCTAATATGTTTACGTTTGCCTTGCTGCAGTTCAGTTTGGGGGATATTTAATAAAATAATAATAAAACTGCTGGTTTGTTTGAATGCTGAAGTTAGATCATCGACATCTGCAGGGGCGAAAAACTTCCAGTTCGAAAGTCATGCCAAAACCCCATCTGTTTAAATGTCACCTTTATGCACCACTGACTGCTGGAAGCTTTGGTCCCACTGCGTTACTTTCATGAAGTGCAGAAAGTCTACAGGCAGCCGAAAGGGGCCCTGGCATCCTGCTCTCGGGCCCCTGGCATCCCCACTCCCGGCCCCTGGCATCCCCACTCCTGGGCCCCTGGCAACCCTGCTCCCGGGACCCTGGCATCCCCGCTCCCGGGCCCCTGGCATCCCCGCTCCCAGCACCCTGGCATCCCCGCTCCTGGGCCCCTGGCATCCCACTCCAGGGCCCCTGGCATCCCCACTCCCGGCCCCTGGCATCCCCACTCCCGGCCCCTGGCATCCCCACTCCTGGGCCCCTGGCATCCTGCTCCCAGGCCCCTTGCATCCCCACTCCAGGGCCCCTGGCATCCCCACTCCTGGGCCCCTGGCATCCCTGCTCCCGGGACCCTGGCATCCCCGCTCCCGGGCCCCTGGCATCCCCGCTCCCAGCACCCTGGCATCCCCGCTCCTGGGCCCCTGGCATCCCACTCCAGGGCCCCTGGCATCCCCACTCCCGGGCCCCTGGCATCCCTGCTCCTGGACCCCTGGAATTACCATTCTCAGGCCCCTGTTCTGCATGTGTGGAGTGGCATCAACGCCTCAGAAGCATCAGTTCCTAAAATAGAGGGGGTGTTTACACGGCTCAGGGTACAGAAATCGGTGCCTTTCTCCATGCTTCACAGTCACGCGTCTGTGTGCTCATAGGCGTTACCAGAATAATCAGGATATGGCCCAATATGTGTCACGACTCAGTGACATAATTCAGGAATATTAGAAATAATTAGATTCTGAAACAATGAAACAAGAAATAATTAGATACTGAAACAATGAAAGCAAACACTAACAGGAACAGATATGCCCCGAAACATGTACATTCTCTGTGTCAGGTGTCAGTTTTTGCCTGTTCTACAGCAGGTGTCCATGTACTCACTGTGGACCGACACTGCTAACCGTGAGGTACACAGATGAGGAAGTGTGGCTGCATTCTAGACTGGAAAACTGATGGATAGGTAGCCAGATAGATAGAAAAACTGAACAGAGTAAGCTTGAATAGACAGCCTTAAATAGACTGGAGGTGCTAGCAATTATAGAGAAAATGCACCAGGAGGTAGGAGTGACCATGGAGGATAAGCAGGCTACAGCAGGTAACCCAGGAAACTGAATCTGGAATGGATGTGACCATATCTCTGTAAATCCATTACTTTTTAAGGTATAAAATACCATACCATGCATAAAATACCAGTGTGCAGAAAAAAGATCACCTTTCATGCATATATCCCAATAAGCGAAAAATATCAATGACCTGACAAGTAAACAATGTGTCAAAAGATATTTTTAACTAATGGCAATTTTCCACATAAAGTGTTCATGAGTCCATGTGACTCTCAATAATTTTTCTCCAATATATAATGTAGTTAATTGACATTCTCAATTTGTGGGGTTTAAATAATTTATTGCACAAATAAAGGTTCTGTTGTCACCTTTTGAAAACTTTTTTCTTGTATTTTGAGACCTTATGTAAAAAACTGAGGTAACATATCAGGGACCTTTTAGAAAGTTTGAATATATCCAGTTGAAAACATCTATTTTTAATAGTATTTTGCTGTGCACTTTGTAGTCTCCATGACAATATGATTTCACAATGGTTAGCCAGACATATTCAGAAATCCATTTCATAGGGTATCATTAACTCTGAGCGAACTCCGACCTAAATGCAAACAGCTTTGACTTTTGTCAAGCAGTCAGTACTAATAGCGTACTGAATTTTATTCAGATTAAATTCAGATCTTTCAATTGGAAATTGTCTATTGATCTCAACTCCTTGCATTTCTGTACCAAGTAGGGATTTATACTGGTGAGTGAGTCAGTCGTGGGTAGTTCAGACCTATGTTTTGATACCCTCAAGTCCACAGAGAAACTCAGTTCAATGCAGCAATGGCTGTTGGTGAGAGCTAAAGAAACAGAGATTATTTGCATTTTCTCACCATCACAGCAGCCGATGAAAGCGCGTGCCCACAATGAATAGCCACTGCGCTCATTCAGTGTGTCTGCCTATGCATTTTACCCACACAGGCCCAGTTCCAAAAAATCCTCCTTGGAATTTGCTTCATTGAGTCAAAGGATCTTACCACTGCCTCTTAAGCTGCATTTCTATGTTTTCCCGTCTTAAATCAACATGTACAGATCCCTGCATACCATATAAACTCTAGATTCTCTAGAATCAGAAACTGTGAAAAGATGCCATAAGATGTTTGGAACTGAAAGCCCTGTATATCCTTATCATCATTAAATACAGTGGCATTAATATTTTATGACTTCTGACTTTGTGTTTTGAGACTTAGCACTAACGCTGTCTGGGCGGACACCCTTTCTTTTGACATTTTGCCCTGATTTGCCCAGTCGTTTGACCAATAAAGGCTCTTGTTGCCACTGTATTTACTCTGACGACATTGCCTCTGAGTGTATCACTAAGTCTTTCTCTTTTACATTGTTTAAGATGTACTTGCTCTGAATCAATCAGTGTTGTAAGAGTACAATCAACAGCAAACAATGTACTGTTACAGTATCCCAGGCACAACAGAGCTGGATAGTTTAGGTCCAGAAAGTAAACGTCCAGACTAATATTTTGTTTCAATCAACCAGTTGAATATAAACAGTTAAAATTATAGAGTTCTCAACTACTTGGTTGAAACAAAATATTGGTCTGGAGTTTTACTTTTGGAATCTGAACTATTCACCTGAATAAACTTAACACATTATAGTATTATACATATCCATCCATCCATCCATCCATCCATTTTCTGCAAAACTTACACATTGGTTATAGTGAGTCTGGAGCCTGTCTCAGTAATAGGAACAAATCAGGATATACCTTCTCTTTTACAGGAACACTATAAATATACATTTTTGTAGGAAGTATTATAAATAGTCTGATACAGTAAGAAAGTATACAATACCAAATACGGTTTAGCTTACTACTGAAATTAGTCGACAGGCATTTTCAACATGGTTTCAGTCTTCAGTCTTGCAGTCTTTAAGTTCTATAAGCAATTAATTCTGTAGGTTATGTCTGCCCTCTAGTGGACAGAATGCCCATATTTGTTTCTTTAGAGGCATATTAGACAGGGAGCCTGTGGTCTATCACAGGCAGTATAGGAAACAAGGTAGGGGTATACCCTGGACATTTGGTCTCCACAAGGTAGGGGTATACCCTGGACATTTGGTCTCCACAAGGTAAGGTATACCTGGACCATGCTCACACACACACAAAGACACACACACACACACAAACATGCGAACTCTACACACATATTTGAAGCAACGTTTAACACATTACCTGCTAAACCACCGTGCCACCTACAGTATGTTGCTATTTGGCATATGCAGTACTATGCAAAGGTCTTAAGCAGTCAAAGAAAAGGATGTTTAATTGATCTTCATGTTGGAGTAAAACAATGATTCTATGTCTATCAAAGAGTGTCAGCTTAGCCATTTTCAAACTTAGCCCCGGTATTTACAGCAACCATCCATTACACACATGTATTTGTTGACAAGACCACTAACATACCTTGTTTGGCTAATCAATACCTCATCAAGTTATTTACCTAATTAAGTAAAATCTGGAGCATCTTTGCCTGGGAGGAGAGGGTCGCTAGTTGGAGCCTGGCTTTGGCAGAACAGTCACATGTCTAGGGCCCTTAACCCTCAGCTCCATGGGCCCCACTGCGGGTGGCTGCCCTTCACTGCCAAGCTGGCCCTCACCTGCATGTGTGTCTGCGTCATGGAGGGCAAGATGTCTATATTACTATTAATAATAATGACTTGAGCTGGAGGTGAAGATTTATGGGTAACTGAAATGGCTGTGGTGCCGCAGCAGAGAGAGCTTTTGGAACTGAAGCACTGAAGTGATCTTCTAGCCATCCAGTAATACAGCCATGGAAAAAAATAAGAGACCACTCTACAACTTTAAACAAATCTGCATTTTTAAATCCTGGTTTAATCACTAAGCTATGATGTGGTTCTGCTGGGAGAGGCTGTGCTGAGCATTAGGTTGCTTCCAGGCTCAAAGTTTCTAAGACAGCAGCACACAAGAATAAGGTGAAGCAGGAGACACTTGGAATGACAGTTTGCAAAAATATATTATATTATATATTAAATATATTATATTATATATGATATTAAATATACACCTATATAATCTATGGGGCAGTGTGTGGCTCAGTGGGCTAAGCTTGTGTGCTTGTAATCAGATGGTCGCCAGTTCAAACCCAGCCTCAGCATGTCTGCAGGTCCTTGAGCAAGGCCTTTAACCCCCAGCTTCCTGGGTGCCCCAACCGGTGACTGCCCTTCACAGACAGCTTGTTCTACAAAGACCAAGTTGAGGGAGGCATAAAAAGAATTTCCCCATGAGGGACAATAAAGGATTGATTATTACTATTATATATACTGTATATATAAATAAAATTCACATATGCACACCCATAAATAGAGAAATGAGTGAAACAAAATATTGCTCTGTGGTCTCTTTATTTCTTTCTTGGCTGTATATCATTACTTTTTTGGAGAACAGAAGAAATTCTTGTTACTTTCTATTTGCATGCATTCTAATGTGAAATTGTGTGTTTTTTCCATGCAAATATACTTACTAGCCAGGTAAATAGCTTTTCATTTCTTTGACTGCCTAAGACTTCTGCACAGCTCTGTAAGCATTACGTTTGCTAGAGCCAAGGGACGCTTCAGATCAGTGGATAGAAGATGGACCAATGGAGAGACCCTTGGGTTCAGTATTTCAAGAATAATGTGTTGTATTCAGTGCCCAGACTGAAGAATGAAAATGCAGAATGAAAAAAATCTATCACAAACTTTTGCTATTACACAACTGTTACACACAGATACGGTACTGGCAGTATAGAGTGGAACTGGTCATTATGTTATTTACAATACAAGTCATCCATTTTACAAAATGTACTTTACATAGAAAAACATAAAGATTCTTCATAGTTATGTTTGTTTTTGGATCCAGCTCACTCACTTAAAACAGAAAAACCTGTTTTATTGCAAGATTCTTATTTTTGAGTATATGGCAATAATGTTTTCATGCATCTGAAAACAGTGCTTAAAATCACTGGGAAATTGTCATGGCTGAGAACGGCAGAAATCATGGTTGACAAAAATTTGCATACTGACAGCAGGATTCTCTTTTAAAGCAAGGCTCCTGCTCTGCCACAACACCAGATGTATGTTATAAACATTTTCTGCTGAACCTTGGCTCAGTGGGTTGTGCTCTGTCTTCACCCCTGACCTCCCAGATCAGCAGATGGAAACATGAATCCCTCTAGAATTACAGTGGAGTTTTTGTTTACATAATGTACAGCAGAAAATGACAGATGGGATCATTGTACTCCATCACAAAGACAAGAACACGCACATACAAACTCACATGTATGCACAGTACACTTGCATACGTGCATGATCACATGCTGACAATGGAGACACGCAAGCTGTCACACACACATTCAAGCACAAAAGCTGACATCTCTCTCTCTCTCTCTCTCTCTCTCTCAGTGAGAGCACATATCCAGATTACAAGGGCAGCTTCAAAGTGTCACTGTAGGGTCACTGATGTGAAATATTCCCTTTGGGGCTCCTCCAGGCTGCTGCTGACTCCCGAGGCCCCACAGGGGCTCTAATCAGCCCAGTCTTCCTGCTACAGCAACATCACTGCTCAGCTGCATCGTGGAGCCACTCCAGTGACGTCTGGGTTTCAGGGCCACGAAACACCTGCTGACGCTGCTGTTGGAAGTCGCTCCTCCTGGTATGTAGACAGCTAAGTATTACCATTATTACACTGTTGTTTTTTTAAAGACAGATTTCTGATTCTATTGTTAACTGATAGATGCCATGTATCTGCAAAGATTGAAAAAGATCATCAGATATGTTTGATAGTCATGTCAGTTACTGTTAGAACATCCTGTTGCGGGAGGCGCGGAGGCTCATTCGGTACCACTGTGGTCTCATACCTCCACCTGTGTATCTGTGGAGCTTGTATGTGTTGTATAGGTTTCCACAGGGTCCTCCGGTCTCCTGCCACAGTCCCAAACTCCCGCAGACATGCAGTGAGGTTCATTGCCCATCAGGTATGACTGCGTATGCATGCATGTGCCCGGTGATGGATGGGCATCCTGTCCAGAGTGTCCCCCAGCCATGCGCCTTATGGTGCCTGGGATAGACTCCAGGGCCCCTGTGACCAGAACCAGCATGAACAAGTGAAAGATGAATGGGCAGGAAATACTGTAAGATGCAAAAAAAATCACATCAAATCAATAATCTAGTTAATAAACAAATATTTTCGTGTATGTATTACAGAAGAGGATTAGGGCCACCATGAAAATATTATTTGAATTCTGACTTTTTTCTCAGAATTCTGACTTTAATGTCACTTATTTATTATATGTCAATTAATTATCTGTGGTAAAGAAATGTTAAATCTGCTACTGTAACGTGAAACATTTTTAAATGATCTATACATTCTTCCATTTCCATGTATTACTTATGGTGACCCTGGAACTTGCCAGGAAGAAGAGGACACCAAGCGCACACAGTCACACCAAATTATCTAAAGTGTGTCTGAACTATGGGAGGAAAGTGAACTAGCAGGAGACACACATACGAATGGACCGTGGAACACATATGAACAAGTCATGTCTGCTTCTCAGTCTGCTTCTGAAAAACTCAGACATAACTTTCTGTTTTAACAAACTGGATATAATTCCAGCTTTCACTGATAAAGTTTTATCAGTTTGCATTAAGTTATCTGTAGGTAAGTTTTGTGGTTGTTTATCACATTCTTAATGATGCTTGACTCAGGTCGAACCCTCACCCCCTCCAGTTCTGTGGTGCATGCATAAACATACAGGTAGGCCTATGCAAGCACACTGATTAAAAAAATAATTAACGTTTCATTATATCCTTATTTCACTAAGCTATGATTGTAATCTCAATTGAAATACATTGTGTGACCACATCTAATTTATTGGAAACCTAAACATTATTCACACATTTTTTAATACCTCTGATACATAAGATTACCGTCTGAGTCAGGAAATGTAACTGTTATGTGTGAGACCTTTATCACCATAACCCCATATGTTCATAAACGAACATCAATCTGTGACGTGATGCCAAGTCATGTTTTGGTACTGACACCTGCTGTGGGTGACCCTGTAGTATGTAGAGTCATGTTTTGGTACTGACACCAGCTGTGGGTGACCCTGTAGTATGTAGAGTCATGTTTTTGGTACTAACACCAGCTGTGGGTGACCCTGTAGTATGTAGAGTCATGTTTTGGTACTAACACCAGCTGTGGGTGACCCTGTAGTATGTAGAGTCATGTTTTTGGTACTAACACCAGCTGTGGGTGACCCTGTAGTATGTAGAGTCATGTTTTGGTACTAACACCAGCTGTGGGTGACCCTGTAGTATGTAGAGTCATGTTTTGGTACTGACACCAGCTGTGGGTGACCCTGTAGTATGTAGAGTCATGTTTTTGGTACTAACACCAGCTGTGGGTGACCCTGTAGTATGTAGAGTCATGTTTTGGTACTAACACCAGCTGTGGGTGACCCTGTAGTATGTAGAGTCATGTTTTTGGTACTAACACCAGCTGTGGGTGACCCTGTAGTATGTAGAGTCATGTTTTGGTACTAACACCAGCTGTGGGTGACCCTGTAGTATGTAGAGTCATGTTTTGGTACTGACACCAGCTGTGGGTGACCCTGTAGTATGTAGAGTCATGTTTTTGGTACTAACACCAGCTGTGGGTGACCCTGTAGTATGTAGAGTCATGTTTTGGTACTAACACCAGCTGTGGGTGACCCTGTAGTATGTAGAGTCATGTTTTTGGTACTAACACCTGCTGTGGGTGACCCTGTAGTGTGTAGAGTCATGTTTTGGTACTGACACCAGCTGTGGGTGACCCTGTAGTATGTAGAGTCATGTTTTGGTACTGACACCAGCTGTGGGTGACCCTGTAGTATGTAGAGTCATGGTTTTGGTACTAACACCAGCTGTGGGTGACCCTGTAGTATGTAGAGTCATGTTTTGGTACTAACACCAGCTGTGGGTGACCCTGTAGTATGTAGAGTCATGTTTTGGTACTGACACCAGCTGTGGGCGACCCTGTAGTATGTAGAGTCATGTTTTGGTACTGACACCAGCTGTGGGCGACCCTGTAGTATGTAGAGTCATGTTTTGGTACTGACACCAGCTGTGGGCGACCCTGTAGTATGTAGAGTCATGTTTTGGTACTAACACCAGCTGTGGGTGACCCTGTAGTATGTAGAGTCATGTTTTGGTACTGACACCTGCTGTGGGTGACCCAGTAATATGTCGAGTCATGTTTTGGTACTAACACCAGCTGTGGGTGACCCTGTAGTGTGTAGAGTCATGTTTTGGTACTGACACCAGCTGTGGGTGACCCAGTAATATGTCGAGTCATGTTTTGGTACTAACACCAGCTGTGGGTGACCCTGTAATATGCCGAGTCATGTTTTGGTACTGACTCCAGCTGTGGATGACCCAGTAATATGTCGAGTCATGTTTTGGTACTAACACCAGCTGTGGGCGACCCTGTAATATGCCGAGTCATGTTTTTGGTACTGACACCAGCTGTGGGCGACCCTGTAGTATGTAGAGTCATGTTTTGGTACTGACACCAGCTGTGGGTGACCCTGTAGTATGTAGAGTCATGTTTTGGTACTGACACCAGCTGTGGGTGACCCTGTAGTATGCAGAGTCATGTTTTGGTACTAACACCAGCTGTGGGCGACCCTGTAATATGCCGAGTCATGTTTTTGGTACTGACACCAGCTGTGGGCGACCCTGTAATATGTCGAGTCATGTTTTGGTACTGACACCTGCTGTGGGTGACCCTGTAGTATGTAGAGTCATGTTTTGGTACTGACACCAGCTGTGGGTGACCCTGTAGTATGCAGAGTCATGTTTTGGTACTAACACCAGCTGTGGGCGACCCTGTAATATGCCGAGTCATGTTTTTGGTACTGACACCAGCTGTGGGCGACCCTGTAATATGTCGAGTCATGTTTTGGTACTGACACCAGCTGTGGGTGACCCTGTAATATGTCGAGTCATGTTTTGGTACTGACACCTGCTGTGGGTGACCCTGTAGTATGTAGAGTCATGTTTTGGTACTGACACCTGCTGTGGGTGACCCTGTAGTGTGTAGAGTCATGTTTTGGTACTAACACCAGCTGTGGGCGACCCTGTAATATGCCGAGTCATGTTTTTGGTACTGACACCAGCTGTGGGTGACCCTGTAATATGTCGAGTCATGTTTTGGTACTGACACCAGCTGTAGGTGACCCTGTAGTATGTCGAGTCATGTTTTGGTACTGACACCAGCTGTGGGCGACCCTGTAGTGTGTAGAGTCATGTTTTGGTACTGACACCAGCTGTGGGCGACCCTGTAGTGTGTAGAGTCATGTTTTGGTACTGACACCAGCTGTGGGTGACCCTGTAGTATGCAGAGTCATGTTTTGGTACTGACACCAGCTGTGGGTGACCCAGTAATATGTCGAGTCATGTTTTGGTACTGACACCAGCTGTGGGTGACCCTGTAGTATGTAGAGTCATGTTTTGGTACTGACACCAGCTGTGGGCGACCCTGTAGTGTGTAGAGTCATGTTTTGGTACTGACACCAGCTGTGGGTGACCCTGTAGTGTGTAGAGTCATGTTTTGGTACTGACACCAGCTGTGGGTGACCCTGTAGTATGTAGAGTCATGTTTTGGTACTGACACCAGCTGTGGGCGACCCTGTAGTATGTAGAGTCATGTTTTGGTACTGACACCTGCTGTGGGTGACCCTGTAGTATGTAGAGTCATGTTTTGGTACTGACACCAGCTGTGGGCGACCCTGTAGTATGTAGAGTCATGTTTTGGTACTGACACCTGCTGTGGGTGACCCTGTAGTATGTAGAGTCATGTTTTGGTACTGACACCAGCTGTGGGCGACCCTGTAGTATGTCGAGTCATGTTTTGGTACTAACACCAGCTGTGGGTGACCCTGTAGTGTGTAGAGTCATGTTTTGGTACTGACACCAGCTGTGGGTGACCCTGTAGTATGTAGAGTCATGTTTTGGTACTGACACCTGCTGTGGGTGACCCTGTAGTATGTAGAGTCATGTTTTGGTACTGACACCTGCTGTGGGTGACCCTGTAGTATGTAGAGTCATGTTTTGGTACTGACACCTGCTGTGGGTGACCCTGTAGTATGTAGAGTCATGTTTTGGTACTGACACCAGCTGTGGATGACCCTGTAGTATGCAGAGTCATGTTTTGGTACTAACACCAGCTGTGGGTGACCCTGTAGTGTGTAGAGTCATGTTTTGGTACTAACACCAGCTGTGGGTGACCCTGTAGTATGTAGAGTCATGTTTTGGTACTAACACCAGCTGTGGGTGACCCAGTAATATGTAGAGTCATGTTTTGGTACTAACACCAGCTGTGGGTGACCCAGTAATATGTAGAGTCATGTTTTGGTACTAACACCAGCTGTGGGTGACCCTGTAGTATGTAGAGTCATGTTTTGGTACTAACACCTGCTGTGGGTGACCCTGTAGTATGTAGAGTCATGTTTTGGTACTGACACCAGCTGTGGGTGACCCTGTAGTATGCAGAGTCATGTTTTGGTACTAACACCAGCTGTGGGTGACCCTGTAGTGTGTAGAGTCATGTTTTGGTACTAACACCAGCTGTGGGTGACCCTGTAGTATGTAGAGTCATGTTTTGGTACTAACACCAGCTGTGGGTGACCCAGTAATATGTAGAGTCATGTTTTTGGTACTAACACCTGCTGTGGGTGACCCTGTAGTATGTAGAGTCATGTTTTGGTACTGACACCTGCTGTGGGTGACCCTGTAGTATGCAGAGTCATGTTTTGGTACTAACACCTGCTGTGGGTGACCCTGTAGTATGTAGAGTCATGTTTTGGTACTGACACCTGCTGTGGGTGACCCTGTAGTATGTCGAGTCATGTTTTGGTACTAACACCAGCTGTGGGTGACCCTGTAGTATGTAGAGTCATGTTTTGGTACTGACACCAGCTGTGGATGACCCTGTAGTATGTAGAGTCATGTTTTGGTACTGACACCAGCTGTGGGTGACCCTGTAGTATGTAGAGTCATGTTTTGGTACTGACACCTGCTGTGGGTGACCCTGTAGTATGTAGAGTCATGTTTTGGTACTGACACCTGCTGTGGGTGACCCTGTAGTATGTAGAGTCATGTTTTGGTACTGACACCTGCTGTGGGTGACCCTGTAGTATGTAGAGTCATGTTTTGGTACTGACACCAGCTGTGGATGACCCTGTAGTATGCAGAGTCATGTTTTGGTACTAACACCAGCTGTGGGTGACCCTGTAGTGTGTAGAGTCATGTTTTGGTACTAACACCAGCTGTGGGTGACCCTGTAGTATGTAGAGTCATGTTTTGGTACTAACACCAGCTGTGGGTGACCCAGTAATATGTAGAGTCATGTTTTGGTACTAACACCAGCTGTGGGTGACCCAGTAATATGTAGAGTCATGTTTTGGTACTAACACCAGCTGTGGGTGACCCTGTAGTATGTAGAGTCATGTTTTGGTACTAACACCTGCTGTGGGTGACCCTGTAGTATGTAGAGTCATGTTTTGGTACTGACACCAGCTGTGGGTGACCCTGTAGTATGCAGAGTCATGTTTTGGTACTAACACCAGCTGCGGGTGACCCTGTAATGTGTAGAGTCATGTTTTGGTACTAACACCAGCTGTGGGTGACCCTGTAGTATGTAGAGTCATGTTTTGGTACTAACACCAGCTGTGGGTGACCCAGTAATATGTAGAGTCATGTTTTTGGTACTAACACCAGCTGTGGGTGACCCTGTAGTATGTAGAGTCATGTTTTGGTACTAACACCAGCTGTGGGTGACCCTGTAGTATGTAGAGTCATGTTTTGGTACTAACACCAGCTGTGGGTGACCCTGTAGTATGTAGAGTCATGTTTTGGTACTAACACCAGCTGTGGGTGACCCTGTAGTATGTAGAGTCATGTTTTGGTACTAACACCAGCTGTGGGTGACCCAGTAATATGTAGAGTCATGTTTTTGGTACTGACACCAGCTGTGGGTGACCCTGTAGTGTGTAGAGTCATGTTTTGGTACTGACACCTGCTGTGGGCGACCCTGTAGTATGTAGAGTCATGTTTTGGTACTAACACCAGCTGTGGGTGACCCTGTAATATGCTGAGTCATGTTTTGGTACTAACACCAGCTGTGGGTGACCCTGTAATATGCTGAGTCATGTTTTGGTACTGACACCAGCTGTGGGTGACCCTGTAGTATGTAGAGTCATGTTTTGGTACTAACACCAGCTGTGGGTGACCCTGTAGTATGTAGAGTCATGTTTTGGTACTGACACCTGCTGTGGGTGACCCTGTAGTATGTAGAGTCATGTTTTGGTACTAACACCTGCTGTGGGTGACCCTGTAGTATGTAGAGTCATGTTTTGGTACTGACACCTGCTGTGGGTGACCCTGTAGTATGTAGAGTCATGTTTTGGTACTAACACCTGCTGTGGGTGACCCTGTAGTATGTAGAGTCATGTTTTGGTACTGACACCAGCTGTGGGTGACTCTGTAGTATGTAGAGTCATGTTTTGGTACTAACACCAGCTGTGGGTGACTCTGTAGTGTGTAGAGTCATGTTTTGGTACTGACACCTGCTGTGGGCGACCCTGTAGTATGTAGAGTCATGTTTTGGTACTAACACCAGCTGTGGGTGACCCTGTAGTATGTAGAGTCATGTTTTGGTACTGACACCAGCTGTGGGTGACCCTGTAATATGCTGAGTCATGTTTTGGTACTGACACCAGCTGTGGGTGACCCTGTAATATGCTGAGTCATGTTTTGGTACTGACACCAGCTGTGGGTGACCCTGTAATATGCTGAGTCATGTTTTGGTACTGACACCAGCTGTGGGTGACCCTGTAATATGCTGAGTCATGTTTTGGTACTGACACCAGCTGTGGGTGACCCTGTAATATGCTGAGTCATGTTTTGGTACTAACACCAGCTGTGGGTGACCCTGTAATATGCTGAGTCATGTTTTGGTACTGACACCAGCTGTGGGTGACCCTGTAATATGCTGAGTCATGTTTTGGTACTAACACCAGCTGTGGGTGACCCTGTAATATGCTGAGTCATGTTTTGGTACTGACACCAGCTGTGGGTGACCCAGTAATATACCGAATCATGTTGCCGCTATCTTCTTACCTATTGTGAGAAAAGTAAACTCTAAACATAGTCTGGCTATATGAAAACACAAAATCAATTTATTGTTTTGGAGTTTTCCATGTAGAGTGAGTATTGTGAAAATGGGACAGCAGGCAAAATGGGACAGATACTTTGCAGTTAATATATGTGTTTCACAAAACTTTAATTTATTTTCTATTTAGTGTTCAAGGGGCATTAATGAATTTAGAATGGTATAAATTTGGGATTAAAGACATTGAGATGATTTTTTCCAGAAAGCAAATTTTCCAGAAAGTGCCCCATTTTAACAATACTCACCCTATACCCATGAAACTAAAGTGACAGATCTAGCCTTGTCAATGTCATAAGACAAATCAGACAGATGTGATACTGAACCACCTTAACCCACACTATCAAAAGAAACACCTGCTTTTTTTAATCTTCCAGTGTCCGATTTTCATTTCTTTTTCTTTTTGGCATGACATGTCACTTGGTCTTATTCCCATTGAGAAGTAAGTGAAAGGCAGATGGATAGGTGTGTCAGTCTGCATATAATTTGCTGCATTTAATCAGTGTGATTGATCTTGGCTACACCTGTGAGATAGACCATGTCTCTAGAGGTCATCTAATCTCCGGTTTGAGCAGCAGGTGTTTGGGTGTTCCCTCCAAGATGCAGGGCCATGAAAGATTCATATATACAGCAGAAGTGTGTCCCTCTGTGTGCTGCCTAAGCCTCCCTCATAAGAGAGCATTTTCTGCAGTATACTGTGGTCAATATAACCTGCGATCAAATGTATTACACATAAAACTGGAGCTTTTCTGGTAGATTTCAGTTAAAAGTTTGACAAAACACCTGAAATCAAGTACTAGAAAACCAGTTTATTTTTGTATAGTTTGTATAGTGTATAGTTACAAATGTAAAGTCGCACAGCTAAATGTTTTACGCTAACAGGATCACACTGGGGTTACATCAGGCAGATGCCCTTGTGGTGATGTGTCATTACAAAGAACTTGCTCTAACTTATAGTTTCAAATAAAGAAATGTCAGTTGTTATCTATAAAAAGGGACCTGTAATTAAGATTATTAAGTAAAATTGTCATCCATATTGTGTTTACAGACAATTTATTCCTTATAGGTATGATTCGTTATTTTTATGAATTACTATACATATGTGGTGCAGGCAGGTCTATTTTATTTGAACTCTTAGTCACACTTTGTAATGGGTCATCTGGGTCAAGTATAACAGGAACTGTTTAGAACTTTTTCACTATAGCATTTGGTCACTATAGAAGCATCATGCCTCTTTTGCTAAAAGTGGCAGGAATAGGGATATTTCCATAGCCCCAGCTTTCTTGAATGTTCATAAAAAAGACTTTATTTTTCTGCTGTTTGAAAAGTTAGCAGAGAAAGCTAAATTATTTAACGCAAGGCTATCGCTTTCCTCTTGGTCAGTTGGCAGGGTAACTATAGCAGAATTTCATTTATTATTAACCGACTCGGTGGCAACACGGACACCTCTTCCCGCAGAGTCCCTGGGCTGCTGAACGCGTGGGTTCATGGCCACGCGAAAGAAAACAAATGAAGACTGCCATGTTGTGTAACCCAACAAAACTTCATTGAGACACAATGTAGAACAGGGATCATGTAAAAGTGTTGCTTTTTTCCAATGGAGGGAGCAAACACGAAAGCTGGGGACGAGAAGCCTCCGAAAAAAGTGAGGTTTCGGGTGTCATCGGCAAACAGTGGTCGGATCCTGAAGGAGGTGTTCAAAGACGAGGGACCTTCGGACTCGCTGGACTCTGATGGCAACAGCAGCTCGGAGGCAGAGCGGGACGGCTCACCCCCGGCCAACGATGCCAGCGGACACCTCAACGGCCTTTTGGGCCCCGAGCCGGACGACAGTGGGAGCGAGCCGGACGACCTGCTCATGTACGCCGGGGCCTGCCGGGACAGACCCTTCGGCACCAGGCGGGTCAACATCCTCAGCAAAAACGGGACTGTGCGTGGTGTGAAGCACAAAGTGAGCGCCGGACAGGCGCTCTTCAGCAGCCTCAGCAGTGTCTATGGGGTAAGGAGCCCTCTGCCACATACTGCCTCATTCACTCACCTTCTCTTCTTTTTCATTCATTTTCCTCCGTTTTCCACATCAGCTATTGACATACTCCATTAGTTAGGATACTGCCGTAAACCTGAATGCAAAATCAAAAATGCAAATGGAAAATCAAAATTCAAATGCAACATCCAAGCTTATATTTCATTTCCAATTTCTATTTGTTGTCATATTTGCATTTTATTTATATTAATTTATATATGCATATATAGCAAAGCAATCCAGCCTGATATCTTAACTAGTTATCTAAACTAAGGCCAGAAAATCACACTGGAAATATCTAAAACTGCCATTTTATAGATATTTAACAAGATTTTACATTTATAAATTGTACTTAACTGTAATTCTTTTTAAAAATTCAATGTCTTACAGAACACAAGAATGAGCATGAAAATAACATAAAGTTGTCATCACCTTTTATGGAATCTTATAAACTAACCTTTGAAGCCAGTGCATTAGTTACCAATGAAAAAGCCCTTATATGTGAGAAATGAGTGTTTTTTTTCTGGAACTGCTTCCGTACTGGATAGAGCACAAACATTTTTGTACAATCATAAATGCAGAAGCTGCGAGAGATTGAGACAGGTGCACCAATATAAGTAAGTGTTTCTTTTTGAGTTTGGAGCTGCAGTATTTGGCCACGGCATCCTGACTCTCTTGAACTTTCTCTTTCACCGTCCCACTACCAAATGATGTCACAGGCTAGACGACATGCTTGCCAAATGAAAGATTAATGACCAATTCAGTAAGTGTTAGGGGGGAGCTATATCATGCTAATGAACCCTACAGTCTTTGCCTTCTAGTGAAACTGCAGCATCAACATTAAGAAGCTGGCAAATGACTGTGGGAAGCTGAAGAAATAAAATAAGGAAAAAAACACACCTTTAGCAAGTCCATCGATATGCATAAGTTTTCTGTTTCTCCACTAAATGCAATTTTATCCTGGAGACAGAGAAGCAATATTTATTACTTGCTTCAGATACAGGTACTATGACTGAAAATATCAGCCACATGTGTATTTGTCGGCTATATAGAAAATACAAGCAAGTCTCTTGTTTATTTATTTGTTTGCTTATTAATTTATTTGCTTGTTTGTTTATTTCAGTCTTATATTGAACCTAATTCACTGGATAATTGATTACCATGCACTGTAAATAACTGCCCAGTTTAATTAAAGAGCACTCAGTAATACAATTAAAGGGAAGTGGCTTAACTCGGTCAGTGACTGAAAATGCAAAGTAATCATATTTACAGTTTCACGGTTTCATTTTATGATCCCATACAAGCCCAACTCTTTAGGCAAATTTAAGCAGGTATGGAAGGGTGGGCCAGTGTTCTGCTGCCAGTGTTCTGCTGCCAGTGTTCTGCTGCCAATGTTCTGCTGCTGACATAGCAGTTTCCTGCGGTCACTTGATTTCATTGATATTGTAGGATGTACTTCACTGCAAGTCAAAGGGCTGAGGTCTATAATGTCTCACAGCTTCACACAGACATAGATTAAAATTTACGGAATTTTGGATTTTCTCTACTTTGAAGGAGACCTGGTCTTCCCCCGAAACCTTACAAATCTATTCTCAAACTCAGGGGGTCAGGTGATTACATTGTGACGGGTCCCACTGAGGCCTAAAAGGAGGGTTTCCAGTTTCAGCTCTGGCACGTCACAGGGGCCTTGAAAAGGTCATCAAGGGTGTGTGACTCTGGGAACAAAGGGGGAATCATTCCAAGTGGAGCCCAATCTCTTTTTTGGCAAGAAGCCAAATCTCTGTTCCACTGAAGTTATCTCCAGTGCAGGGGATGTCTGGCTCATACCAAACTGCCTGAATAGGGGCTGTCTGGCTCATACCAAACTGCCTGAATAGGGGCTGCCTGGCTCATACCAAACTGCCTGAATAGGGGCTGCCTGGCTCATACCAAACTGCCTGAATAGGGGCTGTCTGGCTCATACCAAACTGCCTGAATAGGGGCTGCCTGGCTCATACCAAACTGCCTGAATAGGGGCTGCCTGGCTCATACCATACTGCCTGAATAGGGGCTGTCTGGCTCATACCAAACTGCCTGAATAGGGGCTGTCTGGCTCATACCAAACTGCCTGAATAGGGGCTGTCTGGTTCATACCAAACTGCCTGAATAGGGGCTGTCTGGCTCATACCAAACTGCCAGAATAGGGGCTGTCTGGCTCATACCAAACTGCCTGAATAGGGGCTGCCTGGCTCATACCATACTGGCTGAACAGGGTCAGCTTGACTTATACCAAACTGACTGAATAGGGGCTGTCTGGCTTATACCAAACTGCCTGAATAGGGGCTGCCTGGCTCATACCATACTGGCTGAACAGGGTCAGCTTGACTTATACCAAACTGACTGAATAGGGGCTGCCTGGCTCATACCACACTGCTTGGATTGGGGCTGCCTGGCTCATACCAAACTGCCTAAATAGGGGCTGTCTGGCTCATACCAAACTGCCTGAATAGGGGCTGCCTGGCTCATACCAAACTGCCTGAATAGGGGCTGCCTGGCTCATACCAAACTGCCTGAATAGGGGCTGTCTGGTTCATACCATACTGCCTGAATAGGGGCTGCCTGGCTCATACCAAACTGGCTGAATAGAGGTTGTCTGCCTCATACCAAACTGCCTGAATAGGGGCTGTCTGGCTCATACCAAACTGGCTGAACTGTGGTTGTGTTTTTTCAAGGGTTTGCTGCGGGGTGGCACGCTTCCACAGAGAGGGAACCGCTGAGACCGGGACTTCCTGTGTCACCAATCGGAATCTGTTTATGTGTCGAGCGCCCCTGGACAATACATACCATAAATACCCCCCATCTCCCTTCTGTCTCCATCACCTCCCCTGGAGTCTTCTTGTGGCAGATGTATCCTTTCCCCTGCCCACACCTGGAACTAAGGGCCCCTGGTGACTGGTAGCTGGAAGCTAACAGGGCTTGATGGTCAGGGTCTACAGAAATCATACAGAAAATCTGAGCTGGATGTAACACTGAACACTAAACCTGCATAATCAGGTGGATCCAAGCCTAGAGATATAACATCCAATAAACAAAATATAAAAACAACCGTGTCCGACTTTAACTGGCCGAAGTTAATGGTGTATCGATGTATAATATTATTATTTGACTGTGCAGCTGAATGTGTTATTGCCCATCTGACATAATTATCAGTGCTGATGCCTTTGTGCTGGAATCCATTTGTCAGTTGTTTACAGCTTTGAGGTAAAGGTATGTGTTAAAAATGTTATATCCTAGTGGACCTTATCATTATTCTTAAGTTTTACTTTATATATATAGCTAGATATTCAAAGATGGCAGGTTTTTCCATAGAGCTGTGCTTTGTGAAGAGCTTGTTTCGGAGGCTTCAGACTTGCAAAACAGAGCCAGTGGTGAATTTAAGCCACTTAGAAGACATTATGCAACAGCCTCCATCGGCTAATTTTCTCTTAATGGTTCGAAGTCACATGAGCTCACAACACGCAAAGTCTTTCAGTCTAGGCTGAGGTGTCTGCTGTCTGATCTGGCCCCCACCCATGGGAAAGGCGTTTGTCAGAACTCATCTGTTTTCTTATAAATCAATTTAGAATTTTCTAACTATGACCCACCTGAGAGTCATTGTGTGAAATAAAGGCGGTACAGACATAAGAACATAAGAACATAAGAAATTTACAAACGAGAGGAGGCCATTCAGCCCATCAAGCTCGTTTGGGGAGAACTTAACTAATAGCTCAGAGTTGTTAAAATCTTATCTAGCTCTGATTTAAAGGAACCCATGGTTTTAGCTTCCACTACAATAGCAGGAAGACTATTCCATACTCTAACTACACGCTGTGTAAAGAAGTGCTTCCTCAAATTTGTTTTAAAATGTTCTCCCGCTAATTTCCACTTATGGCCACGAGTTCTAGTATTTAGACTAATATTGAAATAGTCATTTGGCTGAACAGCATCCAGACCCGTTAGAATCTTATAGACCTGAATCATATCCCCCTTAGTCTCCTTTGCTCAGGGCTAAACAGATTCAGTTCCGCTAACCTCTCCTCATAAGACATATTGCAATGAAGAAATAAAAGTCTGAATATTTTAATAGTTTAAGTTGTAAAATCTTGTAGTTTTTTATAGACATTTGTACAGTTGACAAGAAGTCTCCTCTTGCTTGAATTATGCTCTTTTGTATAAATTAATGCTGTTGACAGTAAATATTGTGAAGTCTGGTGAATTTTTTTTCTGTTTTGAGTTTGTGAGTTAAATGTCTGTTGTGTGATTTTTATTCCTTGCTAAGTATTGTTTTCATTGTGTTTATCAATGGTAATCTTAAGTTAGATGTATGAAAATTGTTTCTGAGTAGCCATGTTTCCCATGAATTTAAATTTTTATAGCTTTTCAAATTGTGTTTCACTGTACATTTTTAACTGACTGCTTTTTGCAGAATGCCTATTATACTCATTTTGGATGAAATTCCTACTTTTTGATGTGGTCATAATTAATGACCACATGCTATTTTGATAATCTATCCATTTTAGTCAAACTTAATTAAATGAAGACTGTCCAAGGCATATGACCCCCTCCTGTTCTTAACGTAAAAGTGAAAGTAATTGCAATATCATGTATTGTGGTTTCAGAATTTCTGCTGTTTAAAGCACAATCAGTTTGTTAACAATTCCCTTCTTGTCATAAGTCATTTTCATGGGTCCAGTGTCTTTGGCTATTATTAGATTTTGTTATTGTTAGATTATTGAAGTGAATAAATATGCTTTAGATTTGCATTGCTTATAGCACATAAGGACTTTGAGGAACCTGCCTAGTGTTTTCATAGTATTGTGCTATTGGTTTTTAGCTACTAGTAAGCAGGATTTGCATGTACAGAGCTGACATGAAAAAATAAATCAATGTATAAATGAATTAAGGAATGAATGAATATTTTTATTGTCATTGCACACATACAATTGTCACCGCCCAAGTACAATTTAGTTGAGTTAGCAACTTCCATACTCAATGACAATAAAAGATAAAATAAAAATAGAAAAGTAAGATAAAATAACAATAAAGTAGTAAATAAAAATCAACACCAAAACCAACATAGTACTGAAAAATAGTAATTTAGCAACAGTGTAAAATGCATAGCATAAACAGCATAAGACAGTATATGGTAGTATATGACAGTATATGATAGTATGGGACAGTATATGACGGTAAAGATGGTATAAAGTGTCTGGGAGCAGTAACAGTGCATGTCTGGCAGTATTATGTGCAAAAAAAAACAGCAAAACCAAAACAGTATGGGAGGAGTCAGACAGATTATGGAGGGAGCAGTTATTACCAATATTACCATATTACCAATATACACCTATAATATGGGGCACAACACAGAAAAACAAACTGATGAAAGATTGGAGCCAAATCAGCAGGTCTGCCATTAATACCCTTTTACCATTAGCGCTATTTATGTGATGAAACAATCATAGCACTGAGTACAAATAGCTTGTATGGGCCACTGCCTTTGAATATGAGCCATGGTAACCTGGCAACATGCTCTTTGTGTTTCCCCAGCCAACAGTGAGGCTCGAGTTTGGGCGGATCGCGATCTACACCACCAGTTTCCGTGTGGTGCGAACCACGTTCGAGCGCTGCGAGCTGGTGCGCAAGATCTTCCAGAACCACCGGGTCAAGTTCCTGGAGAGAAACGTGGCCTTGAACAGTAACTTCGGCAAGGAGCTGGAAGAGAGGTGCCGGCGGGTGGGAGAATTACCCTCTCTGCCGGTGGTCTTCATTGATGGACACTACCTTGGGGTCAGGGCCTCCTCTCTCTTTGAAGCCCAGATATTGCTGAAGTACTCCTGCAATATATAACCTATAATCCTTCAGGCAAAGGACAATGCAAATACATGTAAACAATTTAATTTGTATAAAATTTGTTTAGATGTTATTTCATTAAGAAAACTACAAATGACATACTTATAGAGCAGAAATGTGGCATTTCAGCTCACTTTCACTATGTGCTTATTTCCCAGGGAGCTGAGAAAATTCTGGGTATGAATGAATCAGGAGAGCTTCAGGATCTTCTCACCAAAATCGAGGTAAAAATGGTTTGGGGTGTTTTTTGGTTACATCAGAAACTATACGAAAATCTGATTTAGTGTAGCATTCCACGTTTCATCAAGGAAATCTAAATTTTGCTACTGGTTTCAGTTCCTTTGTTACTTTTCATAAATTTTGATAAAATTTCCGTCAACTTTTATGGTACTCATTAGCATACCTGCTCTTAATTCCCATTGTTTGTCACACTGACACAAAAACACGCCAGTGTAGACACCCATGACTCTCTGTTACATACCTTTCAAAGCAATGTTTCATGAAATATCTCTCCCCAAATGACATTAAGTTAATGTCAGTTGAGTTTCAGTGTCTATTTGCACCCGGGTGAAAATAGTCATTTGTCTGGCTATTTACACCCGGCCTCCTCAGTCCCCGCCCCCTGGCTCCTCAAAAAAACATAAACACTGCGATGCAGGCATGGTTTCATGCCACTTCAATGGCTGACGGCACCAAAATGGGATGCAAATATAAAATGTAAGGTACACTAAGCATAAAATGTGCCCTTGTTCTAACAATAGTTAGCTAGCTGAAGGTACACAGTAACCTTGCTAACTACCATTGGCACTAGCTAAAGGAGTAGCACATGGGAAGGAATTTTAGATCTATAATAGCATCTGCCTGAAAAGGTGGTGTTACTCCCCCTTGTGGATCAACCACGTCACACCACAGGGTGGATTAGCTGTGGATTGTATCAATTATGGATTAACCAGGGGCCAGGGAAAATGTATGGGGACTCGTAAAATGACATCAATAATAAATGGGGGTTACATTCAGATAATTCACATAATGGGTAAAGGTATAGCTTTCAAGAGCACAAACTGGGACTGCCTGAGGTTGAGCCTCTTTGGCCAAAGCCAAGCCTGATTTGCTATGTGTCAGCAAATCTCAAAGGTTAGCAAATCCCTGAGCTCACCCACCCATAGCAAGATAATTAAATAAGTAGTAAACCCACCAAAGGTGGCAGGCAAACAGTAATCACAAGAGCCAAAATAACCATACAAATGGCTATTTGACTGGACATTGAATTAGCAGCAATCCAGGCAAATGGTAGCTAGCAGGAACACTGCCTGTTGGTGTACGTGATGGCTGTCTGCAAATCTTGAGCAACAATAATACGGAATGAAAGAATAATTGTTAAATAGTATTGTATGTCCCTCACTAGTGTGCAATTAATTGGTCTGTGGATAATGACACTGGTACAGGATTTATAGTTTGTTTGCAAGATTTAATGGATTCTAAGGACATAAAATAAGGCTTAGGATTTGCTAAACTCTGAATTTTCCTTTCTTCATTCCAGAAGGTGCAGCACCCGCATACTTGCTCCACCTGTGGGGACTTTGCCTTCATCCCGTGCCCCGTGTGCCATGGCAGCAAGATGTCTCTATTCCGGAACTGCTTCACAGATTCATTCAAGGCCCTCAAATGCACTGCCTGCAATGAGAACGGCCTGCAGTCCTGCCCCAGATGCTCCTCTTAGGGCTGCAGCCGCACACAATCCACATACACAAACTCTTTGTCTCCCCCTAGAGGACAGACATGGGACTGACAACACCTCCATCCATCCATCCATCTATGTTCCTAATGCTTAGCCTAAGCAGGGTCATGTGGTTGGGTCTGGAACCTATCCCACAAAATGCAGGGCAAACATAAAGCAGGAGTACACCCACCCAAACAAACCAAATACCAACATATTATTTTTAAAATCCTCTCATGTGAATACAACCTGTGAATGTTAATAAAAACTTTGGTTTCTTAGATAACTGTGAGATCCTACAGATGACTTGATTTAAAAAAAAAACTTCAAGAGGTGCTATCTATCCATCTAGATTGTTCTGTCGGGAATTGCCTAATTTTGGCCTTAGAGATGTTGGGCTACTCCCAAATATAATGGGAATGAATGGCATTCTTTCAATGTTTATTTAAGTGCCAGAAAAGTACATTTGAAAGATTCAACAGCAACGTCTTACCAGAAATCATGACCCAGATGTTGAATATAATCCACAGACTTTTTAGTGAGCAGTTTAACATACTAGCTATTCTTTTCTACTAAATTCTAAACACCAATCGTATCACTGGGCAAAAGATATTGCGCCAGGGTGCTCACGCTCCTATCTTCTGTGCAGTGATATGATTGGCGTGTGGAGTTGGGTGGGGTGGGGGGTGGGGGCATGCAGAATCCATACAGACAGCACAGGGGTGCAAGCTACCATGCTGCCCGTGATTTTGCAATATCTGGAAAATTAGGGCCTGTAGTAATCAGGTTAATCTTCAATGTAACAAAGTATACATCAAATAAATCCATCAAAACCAAGGAAATCCGATATTCAGTAACACTGAGAAACAACACCGTCCTCTGAATAATCCAGGGGTCTGTATCAAGAAGCCAGATTTCTTGCTTTGCTGGATGATCAGTCAGATTTAAGGTAACCCAGTCTAAATGGACTTTATCTTTGTTCACTTACATTTAGCCAAGACTACCTTAAATCTGACAAATTATCCGGCCAAGAAATCTTGCTTCATGATACAAGCTGCAGGCTATGCATGTTGGTAGATATCGGGCGTTATTAACCAGCTTGAGGCATATCGCTGACATTAATAGATTTCCATGCAAAATAAACTCCAAACCTGGGATGCCATGTACTATTACTCATACATTCACTACAGAAGATGCTAGAACCTTAATTGCTTCTGCCATGCTGTGTTACACACAGTCACTGCATTGATTGGGAGGAAAACAAATGATAAATAATAAGCAATAATGGTCATCGTCAATTTCATAGAGACAGGATGACGCCAAAGGAACCTGAGATGGAGATTACACTCAACAGCTTCAGCTGTAATTTTTTATTAAAGACCACTACATTAAATTATAGAGACCTATGAAGGTTAATGAAGAAAATACTCTGCATCAGTTTTTTAGTGGTGACATAAAGTACTGAGAGCAGGAACAGATTTCAGCAACCCTTTCTGCTCTGAGATATAAATTTAAGCCATTACACCTGCTACTAAGAGCCTGAGGGCCCCCTTTTCCCTTGTATTATAAAGGGAAGGACTCTTAAACCTTACATTTTAGTGCAGGTGTGTGGTCTTACTGATTAATATTTAATCTTCTTCCTTGCAGAATGGAGGCATATTTTTGACCCACAAAGAAGGACGAAAAGCAAGGCTCTGCAGAACACATTTGCATTGTGAATTATTTATTGTTAGTCACATATTTAGACGGCTTAGTTCGCTGTCAATTATTTAAGACACAACTATCATTCACAATGTCAGGGCGAGATGCAGGCTTAGTATTGGAGATATGTGGGGTTCATGGAAACTGCCACGCGAATCCCAGGGCTCTGCTCTCCTGGGTAGATCGGCATGAACTGTATGCCTCACAGCTTATAGCATTTAATTTTTTTTTTAAATGGATCAACTAGTTTGAGTCTCCACCAGGATTCCATGTGTGTGGAGTTTGCATGTTCTCCCCACGTCACAGGGTGTCCTCCGGTTACTGCCCATAGGTGTGCGTGTGGTGTGTGAATGTGCCCTGCGATGGGTTCACCCCCCTTGTTTCCCGACTTGCGCCCATAGCCTCTGGGATAGGATCCGGACCCCCCGCCACCCTGAATAGGATAAGCAGCTTCAGAAAATGGATGGGTGGGTGAATCAACTAGTTACTGCTGCTAACAAATCTAAGCCATGTTGTATAGAAATGTAGTCATGTGAAAAATAATAAAAGTGATCAATATCAGACATTCACATTGAGCTAGTTAAAAATAAAACTTTTACACATTCTCATATTGGGTAGTTGATGCTATGAACGGTACACCTTTAGAATGTGTTCTACTGGCTTTCACACTCTACCACTGGGTGGAGCATAAATAAATATGTTCCGATAACACATGCACATTTTCAACACTTTATTGTTTAATGTTCAGGTAAATAGGGGTGACATTGAGAATAAAGTCAAAAGAAAGGTTGAAATTACATTGTTATTAGGTGGGCTGAGCCTGAAGAGAACACGCTGAAATGTGAACTGAGCCTGTAGGGCACACACTGAAAAGTGAACTGAGCCTGTAGAGCACACGGTGAAAAGTGAACTGAGCTGGTAGAGCACACACTGAAAAGTGAAGTGAGCCTGTAGAGCACAAGCTGAAATGTGAACTGGTCCTGTAGTGCACAAGCTGAAAAGTGAACTGAGCTGGTGCAGCATATGTTGAAAAGTGAACTGAGTCTGTAGCGCACACGCTGAAAAGTGAACTGAGCCTGTAGAGCACAAGCTGAAAAGTGAACTGAGCTGGTAGAGCACAAGCTGAAAAGTGAACTGAGCTGGTAGAGCAGACACTAAAGTGGCACCCCTATAAATTACGTGCCATTGAATTCAAAGGGTTTCAAGTGAAGATCAAGCAGTTTAATGATTCAAATTGCAGGATGACAAACACCAAAAAACACTCAAAATCAGGCACAAAAAAGCAGGTAAGTTCAGAAGTCAGTCTAAGGCAATGTAAATGCAAAGTCCAGAACTAAAGTAACAGACAAGGGCTTAGAAACTGGATGGGCAAACAGGGCATCCAATGGAGACAAACTGTCATGACTGGATGCTAGGAGGGAGTGACCATCCATGAGCAGATGTGGGTTGTGAAGGAGGAGGCTTTGTTATGCACTATATGCACTTTAAGTTTTTTCTGGAACCAGAGCCTTTTTCCGGAACCAAGGGCATTTTGTAGTGTTCACACCGCAGGAACTCCTTCAGAACCCTTTTTTAGTCTGGTCATTCCATGTCAAATCATCACACTTTCGGACCTCGCTGTCAGATTTAAGCGAACAAAGTTTGAACTTTTTGGGGGGCTATGACTTTGACTGGCTATATTTACCTTAATATAAGCTGCACAGAAATGGTCCTCATATTGTTTTAAAGCTATTGTGCAGCTCTATAGATTGAACAAATAATATACCATCCCCATATGAATAATTACTATGTAATAACTGATTAAAATACAAAACATTTAATAACAAAAAAAACAATATTTCAAAATTGATAAATTTTTTACTAAAGCTAGATCATAATGTCTTGAACATCTCCAGAAAATTTGGTCTTTGGTTTTTAAGCTGTTGCTGAGATATCTTGACTTAAAGGTAACGTCACATGGTTTCATATCACTAATGGGCCTTTTTAATGGCAGCCAAACTGACATGAAATAGTATAACAAGCACAGGTGTACAGCTGTACTTGCCATACTATTGAAAAGGCCCACATGGCTAGTAAATATGGCTAATAAATGCCCTGCATTCAACAGAGGTGAATGAGATGTGCAAATCAGTCCAGTGTAAGTGCACACTTAGGGAATCACTCAACTTTGCAAGCATCAAAGGTTATGTCGTGGCTGCATATGATGATAATTGGCGGCTAGGATGTGTTGACATTTGTTCGTTCAATATTGATCCCAGACACTCCCAATTTCAGTTTTATCACTCATGTGACCAAATCAGCATGGCAAGTTTTGTTAAAATCCAAGACGATGAGGTTCGAAAGTGTGCTGATTTGATATGGAATTACCCAGTAGCTACTCCAGACTAGGTACTTTTGGTTTGAACACGAACTACTGGGGAGGCCCTTAAAGCGACTGCTTGCTAATTGGTTGACCACAAGCACTGGCATAGGAGATATAGCTGAGCAAAAATTGAGCAGTTGCAATTATTTGTCATGACTATGTGGCATAGTGTAGATGGAAAAAAGGTGACAATCCACTTAGGGCTCTGAGACAACAAGGTTTTATTGAATAAAACTAAAAACACAATGGGGAAGTACAGCAAAGCAAAAGGACCATGAGGGGTCAGAAAACAAACAAGGAAAAATAAGGAAATAAACTAAAACCATGAAACAAAACACAACTAAGGAACATGCAACCACCGGGAACAGGACTGGGCAAACTGGCAAAGTAATAACTATGCTGTAACATAGGCATAGCAAGGTAAATCAAAAGTGAGGACAAAAAGCAAAGACAAAGATAAACAATACCAACACACACACAGGAAAAACTGATAATACTTTAACTCACGACCTGAGGGTTTACAGTCTCAGGGCAACACACTGTGTCCTGCTTTGATCGCGATTGATCCCCCCAATAACTAACCCATCAAATAACTAACAAAATGGCTTATTTATCCTCCATTTTTCTGGCATTCCAGTGTAGTTTTAGATGAAATTAGGTGTGAAATTTAACCTGCAAACTTCTTGCACCTCTAATGCTAGTTTAGCACAAAAGCCTCAGTTCTAGTTGTGTGGCGTGAAAGCAACACGCAAACGTGGCCAGGAGCCACAAAAGTACCAGGTCGAGACAGCCCAGGGACGAGGTTCTGGAACTTCGGTGTGAATATGAACAATAAGTAATATAAATAAGTAATATAAATAGGGAGTTGCTGCGAAAACGTGCATGCACACTGGCCCTTTGCAGATAAGATTGGCCACCCCTGACTTAAACCAGACAAGGTTCTAGTCTGATTCCCAAAACCTGTGAAATGATGTCAAAGTAGGGAGTCCAATGCAACTGGAGTTTAAGACAGAAAAAAACACATGGGTTAAATTACAGGGGGATGAATTACACTTATCACACGTCAGGAATGTTAGGGTAAATTTCAGATAATTTGGTTTTAGACAGGTACACTAGATGTACAATTTTAAACTGGATCAGGGAGAGCCTCACACAAGATCTAAGGGATTTTAATGGGGAGGGGTATGTATTGAACAAATTAAAAGATGCCTTGTGCGTGAATTCATTTAGTGCAATGTTAATCTGAAACTGTGTCAGGTTCTTCCTTATGCAGGATTAGATGTGACGCAAACAGAGGACCAGCACACCACTCTCCACTCAAGTTTAAATCCTGATGCTGTGAGACGATTCTGTGGTTTCACAGAAAAGTAGGTAGAAATTCTTGAAAAAAGACTGAACATTTTATACAATCATAAATTGGGATAAAATTGAATTCTTATGTAAGATTTTCCAATTTCAACCTTGGGCTTTAGCTATTTGTGGTTTCTGTCAGATAAATTATTACTGAATTTATTGATACATGGCTGACATCTAACTCGTTTTATTTACTGATGAACAAGAAGTAATTGTAGATTAGAAAAGTGATCTTTCACTTTTCAAACCCAGACTTCCCTCTCCCCGGCCTCTTCCTCCAGCTCCTCTGGGGGAATCCCGAGGCGTTCCCAGGCCAGTCGAGAGACATAGTCCCTCCAACGTGTCCTGGGTCTTCCCCGGGCCTCCTCCCAGTGGGACATGCCCGGAACACCTCACCAGGGAGGCGTCCAGGAGGCATCCTAAGCAGATACTTTCTTTATCCACTAGATGGCGAAAGAGCATTTTCACTTTTGGTTTCAACTTTATACAGTTAATGGCCACTTAATTAGGTACTCATAACTAAAACGAGAAAACAGTCGAACAAAACGGAAAACCCAAACAAATGGTCCAAACTCGAGGTCATCAACATTTTTGAGGCCAGGGACCCCTTGAAGGGGATGGAGAGACAAAGGAAGGACCCCCTCTTTACACATTATAAAATTGTGTGGGCCTGTCCTATATTAAGATGAGCATTAACTATATTAACCTGTTTATTTATGAATAAATATAAATTGTCTTAATGGTTACAGTGCGAAAACCATAAACATTATTGCCTGATGCTTATAATTGTTATATATTTTTTTATTTGATTTATATTTCGTTTCATAGATTTTTAAGATGTGTGCGTGTACATGGGCTGTGGATTGTGTTTCTTTGTTTTGATGTCCACTGCTCATGTGATTCAGACTGCAAGTGCATCTCTGTAGATTGTACAATTTTATTATCGCAACATTGTTCGGGACTGTGTTCGTTAACGTGGTATGGTTACAGTTTACGGTATGTTGGTCTCTGTTGTCCCAGTGGGGCACCTGTTCAACATTTGAGCCGAATAAAGGGCCTAGATGACAATAATCAAGCATGTTTGATTGGCTTGAACTACTACTGGATTGAGTTTATATAAAATGTATTTATAGACATATCTGACAAAAGACCCCTGGGCTAAACTGTATGCAGTTGACCATCGTGTAAAGTCGTCCTAAGTGAGGTACAATGGACACTGGGCGAACACCCGCAGGGGGTGGGAGAGCAAATTCAGCATATAGAGATCCCACATCTGACAGACAGGCAGACGCGACCGACTCTGGGAGGGCCACAGTGGGTCGGGGAGGCTCCTAGGGCAGGGCTGGACGACCAGTAATAATGGGGGGAGAATAATGTTTTCAGGCCAGTCAGGCTGGCATGCAAATCCCCCCCCCCAAATGGTATGACTGCGCTTTGTGCAACAAAAGGTGGCAACACCTTCTAAAATAAAAACAAATAAAATGGAACGGACCTGCTTTATGGGGATGGGTGATACTTCTAATTCTCATTTTTATCCATTTTTAATTTGATCCAAGGTTGGTATCAGTGGATCATTTCATTTCCAAAGTGACTGGGACTGCTGTGAAGAATTTACTTTTAAAAAGATCCTCCTCAGTATTTGCACATGCGTTTTCAAAATAAGTTTAACTGCAGCACTAGTACAAGTCACACACTTGCAAGCCTTAACAATCACATGTCCACAAGTCCAACTTTCATGGTGTTGAATCAGACAAGAATAAATCTCCAGCATATAGTAAATTACATTAGCTATTTACTATTGCAACATGAATGGATCTTTGTGGGATCGGCTCTTGTATGCTGGTCAGTGACTGCTTGAGAGGCTTTTTTCTCAATCTGGGGTCCAGTATGGGGTCCCCTGGATCTCTATGGGTGAATCTAGCAGAGCTGAAAGAAGGTGACAGCTCCCCTAGTGGCTATTGGAGTGAATTTCCCTAGATCAGGCAAATATGAAAGACTGTGAGGAACACTGGAAGGTTCAGGTTACTTTATTTGTACCCGTAGGTAAATTTACTTTAAAGGAGATGAATATACATGCCACAGGACTTAAAAAACACCTGTGCAGAAGATATTTCCTTCAGATTATTTTATCATTTCGATAATCACTACAGTTTTAAAGTTACCAACCAGTTTAGCTCTTGCAGGACCTAGAAGTGACACTCTTATTCAATAGACCATCTGCATCCATCACAACTGTAGCCTTCTTCCTGCTGTCAGTGCTAAGCTCAGCCCCAAGAACTGGCACATGAACACTACTGGTTCTCTTTGCAGGGGTCTTCTGTGCATCCTGTGTCACACCACACAGCTGTGTGCCGAGCTCCTCCATGAAAGCCTTGTAAGTCTTCTTGCGTGAATTCTTTATGGAGAATGTAGGCATTGGTTGCAGAGATGCTCAAGAAGTGAAGAAAGAGTTTCCTGTACCACTTCAAGGTTCTGTGCTGTGTTGTACAATGTTGGATCAGCTGGTCAGACAAAGCCTCACCTCCCATGACCATGTTGTATTCCATCACTGGCAAGGGGCATGGAAAGGGTTGTGTGTCCAGAAACGGAGCCTATCCCGGGAACCAATCCGAGACATGGTGCGCGCACATGTGGCCAATTTACCTCAACCTGCTCTGCACGCTTTTGGACCATGAGAGGAAACCAGAGCCCCCGGTGGAAACCCACGCGAACACGAGGCAGCGTGTGCGCTCCACACAAAAAGCACCGAGCTCGGGATCGAACACCAGGTCCTTCTTGCTGTGAGGCAGCAGCGACAACCATTATGCCACCGTGCCACTCTCCGTCGTATTCATATCTTAGACTTCTTGTTTTGTTATATATATATATCCATCCATCCATTAACTTCCGCTTATCCGAGGTCGGGTCGTGGGGGCAGCAGTCTCAGCAGGGAAACCCAGACTTCCCTCTCCCCGGCCTCTTCCTCCAGCTCCTCTGGGGGAATCCCGAGGTGTTCCCAGGCCAGTCGAGAGACATAGTCCCTCCAACGTGTCCTGGGTCTTCCCCGGGCCTCCTCCCAGTGGGACATGCCCGGAACACCTCACCAGGGAGGCGTCCAGGAGGCATCCTAAGCAGATGCCCGAGACACCTCATCTGGCTCTTCTCAATGTGGAGACTCTACTCTGAGTCTCTCCCGAATGACCGAGCTCCTCACCCTATAAGGGAGAGCCCAGCCACTCTGTGGAGAAAACTCATTTCGGCCACTTGCACTCGCGATCTCATTCTTTCGGTCACTACCCACAGCTCATGACCATAGGTAAGGGTAGGAACATAGATCGATTGGTAAATCGAGAGCTTTGCCTTTTGGCTCAGCTCATTCTTCACTATGACAGACCGATGCAGCGCCTGCATCACTGCTGACGCCGCACCGATCCGCCTGTCGATCTCCCGCTGCATCCTTCCCTCACTCGTGAACAAGACCCCGAGATATTTAAACTCCTCCACTTGGGGAAAGACCTCCTCCCCGACCCAGAGAAAGCACTCCACCCTTTTCTGGCTGAGGACCATGGTCTCGGATTTGGAGGTGCTGATTTTCATTCCAGCCGCTTCACACTCGGCTGCGAACTGTTCCAGTGAGAGCCGAAGGTCACGATCTGATGAGGCCAACAGAACCACATCATCTGCAAAAAGCAGAGACCTAATCCTGAGGTCACCAAACCGGACACCCTCAACGCCCTGGCTGCGCCTAGAAATTCTGTCCATAAAGGTTATGAACAGAATCAGTGATAAAGGGCAGCCCTGGCGGAGTCCAACCCTCACCGGGAACGAGTCCGACTTACTGCCGGCTATGCGGACCAAGCACTGACACCGGTTGTACAAGGACCGAACAGCCCTTATAAGGCAGTCCGGCACCCCATACTCCCAGAGCACTCCCCACAGGACTCCCTGAGGGACGCGGTCGAATGCCTTCTCCAAGTCCACAAAGCACATGTAGACTGGTTGGGCAACCTCCCACGCACACTGGATGGTGGACCAGAATCTCCTCGAAGCCGTCCAGAAGTCATTCTCCATGGCCTCGCCAAACTCCTCCCATACCCGAGTTTTTGCCTCAGCGACCGCGTTCCGCTTGGCCCGCCGGTACTCATCAGCTGCTTCCAGAGTCCCACAGGCTAAAAAGGCCCGATAGGACTCCTTCAGCTTGACGGCATCCCTCACCGCCGGTGTCCACCAGTAGGTTCGGGGATTGCCGCCGTGACAAGCACCGACCACCTTATGGCCACAGCTCCGGTCAGCCGCCTCCACAATGGAGGCGCGGAACATTGCCCATTCGAACTCGATGTCCCCCACCTCCCCCAGGACATGGGCGAAGTTCTGCTGGAGGTAGGAGTTGAAACTCCCTCTGGCAGGGGTATTCCGCCAGACGTTCCCAGCAGACCCGCACTATATGCTTGGGTCTGCCAGGTCTGACCGGCTTCCTCCCCCACCAGCGGAGCCAACCGACCACCAGGTGGTTATCGGTTGACAGCTCTGCCCCTCTCCTCACCCGAGTGTCCAATACATGCGGCCGCAAATCCGATGACACGACCACAAAGTCGATCATCGAACTGCGGCCTAGGGTGTCCTGGTGCCAAGTCCACATATGGACACCCTTATGCTTGAACACGGTGTACATTATGGACAATCCATGACAAACACAGAAATCCAACAACAAAACACCACTCAGGTTCAGATCGGGGGGGGGGGGGGGGCATTCCTCCCAATCACGCCCATCCAGGTCTCACTGTCATTGCCCACATGAGCATTGAAGTCCCACAGCAGAACAAGAGAGTCCCCGGGAGGAGTGCTCTCCAACACCCCTTCCAAGGACTTCAAAAAGGGTGGGTATTCTGAACTGCCGTTTGGCGCATAAGCACAAACAACATTCAGGACCCGTCCCCCCACTCGAAGGCGAAGGGAGGCTATCCTCTCGCCCACTGCGGTAAACCCCAATGTACAGGCGCCCAGCCAGGGGGCAATAAGTATGCCCACCCCAGCTCGGCGCCTCTCCCCGTGAGCAACAACAGAGTGGAAGTGTCCAACCCCCTTCGAGGAGACTGGTTCCAGAGCCCAAGCCGTGCGTCGAGGTGAGCCCGAATACATCTAGTCCGAATCTCATAGCCTCGTGCACAAGCTCAGGCTCCTTCCCCAGCAGAGCGGTGACATTCCATGTCACTGGAGCTAACTTCTGCGGCCGAGGATCGGACCACCAAGGTCCCCGCCACTGCCCAACTCACACTGCACCCAACCCCTATGGCCCCTCCTACAGGTGGTGAGCCCATTGGAAGGGGGGCCCACGTGCCTTGTTTGGGCTGTGCCCGACCAGGCCCCATGGATGCCATCGAGCCCCACCCCCAGGCCTGGCTCCAGGGGGTGGCCCCAGTGACCCATGTCAGGGCAAGGGAAATCGGGGATCAATGTTTTTACTCATCATTAGGGGCCTTGTGAGCCGCACTTCATCTGGTTGTTCATCCAGGACCTGTTTGCCTTGGGTGACCCTACCAGGGGCATAAAGCCCCAGACAACTTAGGTCCTTGGATCATTGGAACACGCAAACCCCTCCTCCACGATAAGGTGTCGGCTCCAGGAGAGGATATATATACATTTTTCACAACTTAATTATTTTGAGCTCAAAGGATATTATCTGGGGCGGCATGGTGGTGCAGTGGTTAGCATTGTTGCCTCACACCTCTGGGACCTGGGTTTGAGTCTCCACCTGGGTCACATGTGTGTGGAGTTTGCATGTGTCTTCCTGTGTCATCGTGGGGTTTCCTTCAGGTGCTCCAGTTTCCCCCCACAGTCCAAAGACATACTGAGGCTGATTGGCATTGCTAATTTGTCCTTAGGTGTGCATGTGTGAGTAAATGGTGTGCAAGTGTGCCCTGTGATGGGCTAACCCCCCATCCAGGGTTGTTCCCTGCCTCATGCCCGTTGCTTCCAAGATAGGCTCCAGACCCCCTGCGACCCAGTAGGATCAGCAGGTTGGACAATGGATGGATGGATATTATCTTGAGCCAACAAATTATTTTGTTGTGCGCGTAATATCGTGAGGACACAAAAAATTATAGTGTATTCCGGCCGTTGAGCACATGCAATTGTGTGAACATGAAGTACGGCTCAAAAAACTACTTAATTAAATTCTGCTTCAGTTTTTGAACATCTAATATAAACATTATTGTTGTACCGCGGTCAAGTTAGCCAATATAATATGCAATATAAATTTTTTCGGCTGTAAGATCTTTCAACAGAAGATAGGTAAGTGGATTTTAATCGGAAATTCTTTATGCCCAGTACAAAGACAGCGATGCACACTGATAGTTTTTTACTATTTGTGTTCAATCTTATTACTAAAAAAACTGAGCTATATTTATGGGCACCTTGCCATTTCACTGATTAAAACATGTACTGTAATTCAGTATATGCACTGGAAAAAAACATATAAAATTTACTCAAATAAGATGAGGTAATTTGCAGTCACTTTTCTTGGGTTGAATGATTTTTTTTTTGGTTAGTAAAGTACAGTGGTACCTCGATACTCGAACTTAATTCGTTCAGAACTCCAGATCGAATCCTAAAAAGTTCGAGTTGTGATCGAATTTTCCCCATAAGAAATAATAAAAAAACAATTAATTGGTTCCCGGCCCCCAAAAATTACACCTAAATATGTTTTTTTTTTTTAGCATTTAAACACAAAATGAACCGGATAAAACAAGAAGAGCGTATACTGTACTAAACACATCTAAGCACATTTATGAAAACAGTAATTTGTAAATTAAGAAAATAAATGTATCTAAACAATGTGTTCTGCCCCGATCGTCCGCTCCTTCCGTGTGCCACACCCCCTCGTTAACCCTGTGTGGAATCCCTGTGTGATCAGATGTTTCTGGTTGTTTTTATTAGCTCTCTGTATTTCGTCCGCATTTCAGTTTGTTTCCCCAGTCCGGTCATTGTATTGTCCGTCTGCATTTTGCCTGCCTTACCCGTAATTAAACCCCGTATTCCACAATACCCTGACGTCTGCGCCTTTGTCTCCGTTCCGTCCCCGCTCGGCAGGACAGTATTATTATAATTAAATGTATTGATGGTTTATTGTTAATATTAAAATAATGAATAAGAAATATTTATTTTAAAATGTATTTTATTATATAATAATAATTACTGTTACTGTCTATCATTGTCTAAATGTATTCTTACTGTCTAAATATTTGTATTCAGCCAGTATAAACATGCATGATGCTATCACAGCAAATTCGAGGCTGAGACTGAAGCTTGACCCTTTGTTTCCGCTGAGAGACGTGCTGCATGACTCATTTCCCCGCCCCTACAAGTTATCTTAGGTCGGCGTTCACGGTTTGACTTCTGAGATTCAGATTGAGCTCTAGGTATTTTTTTTCTAACTGTTTGGTTCGACTTTTAAGAAATTAATGAGTTCGACAACTGAGGTACCACTGTATACCCAATTTTAGGAAACTAATTTAATAAACTAAGCTAAGTCTTTCACATTACCATCATATAAGATTCACTTAGGATGAGATTTTTGACTCACTGAGTAAAGTAACCCCAAATTTAGCAAATTATAAGCATTATTAAGGGGCCCTATTCAGCATCTGCACTGTAAAAAGCATGATGTTGTATCTACTTAAAAATGATTGCAACAATTTTTTGAGAAAATTTCAGTAGCTTTTTCTTTAAGTGATATCTACTTGGAATGAAATGGAATGGAAGTAAATGAATGAAGTAAAATGGCTTCAATTATTCATGTCCAAAAACAGCACCATAAAAAAAATCTGCTCTTTCTACTTAATTATTTAAGATAACTATAAAATAATTTCAGTACCATTTCTTAGTTGCTTTTAGCAGACATCCCAAGTCTCCCGGAAGTTCCGGGAGTCTCCCGCATATTGATAGCGGCTCCCTGATGCCCGCAAATTGAATAAAATATCCCGGAAACTAGAGCAAGCACACAAGAGCATGCGCGCGAGACAGTAACGTGTCCATCGCGCACTTGAGAAAATCGCGCGCACGACGGAATGAGAGAGAGAGAGAGTGTGCGTATGTATGGATCCCTGCGTGTGTGCCTGTTCATGTAGCCGGTGCTAGACAGACAGCATCATGATTGGTCTACTTAGCAAAATAAGCCAATCAGATTTCAGTGCGGGCGGGCTTTTATTTAACTTCTCGAGGACCGAAGTTATCGGTTCAGTGGAGCCTTCGAAATTTAGTGGGCTGACTAGAAAAAATTAATTAACAAAAAATTATACATATGGCCAATGTAGAAATTCTCTTGTGAGAAATAAAGTCATTTCCCTTCTTGGCGGGGGGGACCTCCCTGAAATTAGTTTTTGCAGGTTGGGATGTCTGCTTTTAGTAAATATACAAAATTATTGTTTTACTTTTGTGTAAGTTTTTAATTCTTGTTGAGAACCGGTTCCCACTGTTTCAATTCCTTGGAATTGTTTGCCATTTTTGCAAACGATTTCCCTATCGATTCCAGTCGCCTCGAATGACGTCTCCACGTTGCGTAGCGTCATTTACCCAGCAGAAAACATGGCGCCTAAGCGGCACAAACGCTCAAAAGTTCACTCTTGAGCTTTTTACCCGTGTAAAAACGTATCAATGTGCGCATGCGTGACGTTTCGGAGGACCGATGCGTTCACATTACAGTCAGATACAAGTCACTTGTAGTTATGAATATGAACCGTCAAGATAGACAAATCTGATCTCAGCAAAAAATCGGAATTGAACGATGTGGCTGGCAGTGTGAACGTAGCCTAAGGGACGGAAATACAGAACAGCTGAGAACAATCAGGATTTCACATGATGTAACGAGGTGGGCGTGGCAAACAGGAGGATCGTACGAGCCGGTCATGACACATTTTACAGGTTTTATGGTCATGAAATAAACTGTACTATTACAAAGCACAAAAATCAAATGTTCAGTTTCTGAATCTGCTTCATAAAAATCTACCAAACAAAAGTGTGCACATTTTCAAAATGTACAACCATTACAAAATAAAAAAGAATTGGCCATATTCTGGACCCAAATTTCTCCATCACTATACTGAGGACCTGGGTCTGAACTCCACAAAAACTGAAACAGTAGTCTGAAGAACCATCAGAAAACTACATTTTAGGATGTAACTTTTACTCTTTACTGTTAATATTTCAAAGAACTTAACTAGTACACTTGGGATATTCAACCTGTTTAATTTAAATAAAGGCCACGGTGTCTGCAGGTTTTTTTCCCAAGAATAGCAACACCTGATCATGTGGACCCATAGCAAGCTGAGTAACTCTGTTGTAGCCCATCAAGCATTTTATTCATAATGGACGCCATTTTGGGTGAAAACTTACAAGCATCCAAGTATCACCTTCTGAAAGGCCTCAGATTTATATGTGAGAGATTTAGGGTAAGTGAGATTTAGTGCATGGATAGGCCAAGAAGAACAGCACAAGGATTAGCGACATTTCCTAGACCACTCCTCCGAGACGAATTTTTGTTTTGGCACACTACATAACACACAGAAGAGAACATAAAAAAAGTTTTTATAAATATTCTTGTATTTTATCATTCTTCAGTTGTGAGCACAAAAAATTCTCATAAGAACTCTTTTAAAAAAAGTTAGTTTTCTTTAAGATGAAGCTAGACAGTTACATATTATTGGACGAGATCGTCATCATCAATCGTTTCCACACTGTAAAAACTGTTACTTAGATTCAACTCAAAAAAATTAAAGTAACATTTTCCAACTACTTTTTGTAAGTTTAGTGAACTTCTTGTTATTTTGATTTGGTAAAAACCAGTATTATTCATTTTACTGTATGCTAAAAAATTAAGTAGAGTCTACAATATAAAGCAAAACATTTGAGTTTAACCACTGTGACAAAGAGCAGCATATTGACCAAATCATACTTAGTTAAAATAAGTAACATTTAAAATAAAAAAATAAACTTTTTCATTTTAATTAATTAATTTACTCTATTACTCTATTAATTTAGACAATTTCTTCAATCCACTTGAAATAATTAGTTAACATTGCCATAACTTTAAATTAATAAAGAAAGAGAGGTATTCGTTTCCAACGTTTATTACTCTAGGCCAGTGGTTCTCAACTTTTTGCAAGCTGGTCCCCCCCAAAGCTGGCTCATTGCAGTTGGGGCCCCAGTGCCCCCCCCCCCCCACATCCCAAACACCACCTTGCATAGATAGATAGATAGATAGATAGCCCTAGGCTATTATTTTTAGGCCCACATTATTATTGTTATTATTTATTATTATCATCATCAGTAGCGGTAGGTAGGCCTATTATCATTACTAGGCTATTGTTATAATTGGCAGTAGCACCAGACTTCTAATGTGAGCTTGCAGACATTATTATTATTATGAGTAGTAGTAGGCCTATCATCATTACTAGGCTATTGCTATATAATAATGAGGTTACATGCATTATTGTTGTTGTTATTATTATTATTATCATCAGTATAGGCCTATTATCATTACTAGGCTATTGCTATAATTGGGAATTGACACCAGACCTCTGATATTAATTTATGCTTTATTATTGTTATTATTACTAGGCCTAATAGTAGGCATCATCTGCATTTTTTACAGAAGCTTGCAGGTAGGTGATGTTAATGTGAGACCTGAGCCTGCTTTGCCTTGCAAAGATCCTCAATTCTTGGCTCAATGTTTGATAAACATAGCCTCAAATCATCCTCGATTTGTGCACGATTGCGGTATTTAGTTTTGAGTGCAGTCATTTTTGAGAATCCTGCCTCACACAAATATGTCGACGCGAAAGGAAGGAGAATCTTAAAGGTGACGTCACAGAGTTCAGGATATTCCTGCATCAATGCTGCCCAGAATGACGAAAGAGGGCAGGAGCTAAAGAGTTCCTTCAGTCTACTGTCACTCTTCAGCTCAATAAGCTGTTCCTGCATATCAATTGATAGCTCGTTTGCTGTGCACACAAACGGATCTCGAACCCACGCAAAAGAGCGATAATCCTCTTTAAAGTACGTCGCAAATTGTTTTCACCACAAAAGTCTCCAAAAACACCAGTAAAAGTCACTGGATTTGTCGCTTTTGACAAAAAAAAAAAAGTCGTCAGGAGGATGATTTGTTTGTGCTATAATCAGTGCTTGAAGTGGGGAAAAAGGTGGCGGTACTCACTTTGCATTGGCAAATCATTACATTTTTACAGTGAAAAACAAAACTTGGAGATATTGCTGTTACAACAATTTATTGTTGTTTATTTATTAACATAAATGTATTTAAACATATGTGTGTGTGCGTGGCTGCGTGCGTGCGTGTATTTCAAAAAAACTAAAGGAAAGCTTTAACTGTAGCCTATATTCTGACTAGTTTATTCGTTTTTTATATATATATATATACACACACACACATATATATATATATATAACTAAATACGACCTCACGTTTTATACGTTTGCAGCCTCTGCAACTTCCGTGCGTCATAAAAATTAATTCGGATGGTTCGATTTTCTGCAATTTTCGTATCCGTAGCAAATATTTTGAGGGGTGTTTTTGACAATTGAGAGCCACCAAAAGACGAATATGAAAAACGAATACGACAGTTTCAAGTAGGGTTACCACTTTTTATACAAAAAAATAAGGGACGCATACTGCAGCGGGGGCCACATCCCCTATTTTCTTTACATGGGCATTATGTTGTTTATTAATGTATTAAATGTAATGTTTCATGTAATAAATTAATGCTTATGTGTCTGACTTAACCTTAACAAATCATAATATTACATTGGAATGTGATCCACTTACATTGTAGGCTATTTACAGAATTTTTACAAATTACAATTTGTGACCCAGTGTGTGAAAACCAGGCCAAATCTAATTCTGAGATAAAGTTTGATTTTAGCCATAATTCATTTCACTGTGATTTCAGTTGTTGACATGGTTTTACTCAGTTAATATTAAACACATATATTTTTATTATTTTCACATACTGTTCTTTATTTCATGTAGAAAACAGTAAATTACAAAAAAAAAAATTACTCCAGCTAGGTTTTCACAGACTGGGTCACATTTTTAACATTATTTAGCAATTATTTATTTATTTATTTATTTATGTATTATTATACTGTCATTACCATGTCTGCTTCGGGAGAGACTTGGGGTACGAAGAACTGTCTGACTGTGCTTTGATTTTTGTGAGCTCTGTCATTGCGGGAATGCTGCTCTCCGGAGGCATGTTGTCACGTCTGACAGACCACCATGAGCCACAGAGAACGCTCTCCGACAAATTGTGCAGTTGGCTTGATAACAATTTCCGCTAACACTCTGCAGCCAAGTATTTGTTTCCTCCCACTCTCTGCGGTATTTTTGCAGCCGCTTGCGTTTAAGCTCTGAAACTTTAAGACGCCGGGGGTTACCTGGAGAAGCATCTGCCATTTTTTCAATATTACTCTCTGCCAACACTTTGCAGACCCTACTTAAAAGACCCGCCCTCCTCACTGGACAGTTAAAAAGACCAATCAAACTAATGATGACATCAAGTATTACCCAATCAAAAGTAGGAAAGGAGACATCTTCATAAAATGCGTGTGGGATGATTTGCATGAGACGCTGCTTTAAAAAAAAATGATAAAAAAATACGGGACAAAACCCGTCCCGTATTGATTCAAAACGGGACGCGCAATTTCATTCTCAAATACGGGACGATTCCGTATTTTAAAGGACGGGTGGCAACCCTAGTTTCAAGGACCTTAAACTTTTGAGGCTTGCGCAGCTTCTCGAGGAGAAATCAAACAAATGAGCGCCATTTTCTAAAGTCTATGAGCGCAGCACACACAAATAAACTAAATTGACATACTGCAGTTAAATTTCAAAATGTGGTGTTTTATATTTATAACATTTGAATACAGTTCAGCAGCATACATCACACGACCTGACGACCAAGAGAGCTGACAATTGACCATCACTTAATTTACCATCACCTCACGATTGAAAATGTGACACTGATTTCATATAACAGTTCAACATACAAGTTAATAATATTAAGTCACTTACATTTTTGATGAAATAATGACCGTTTTGGTCTATTTTAGCAGCGAAAATAGATCCGATGAATCCAAACAAATCACAAATTTGCAATTATTTGCAGTTTTTTTTCCTCCCATCCTGTAGCCTACTTGCGCACCCCCGCGAGAGTGTCCGCACCCCCCCGGGGGGGCGCGCCCCACCGGTTGAGAACCACTGCTCTAGGCTATAACAGCTGCCATATACAAATTTTTATGATACGTTGCAGAGAGAAGCGTCAAAAATATAATGTCCTCATCTTTTTAATCATGTAAGGGCAACAACTGTGACTACAAATCTATCAGTTAACGTAAACTTTAACTCAGTGTTCCCCAACCGTTTTATCACCGCGGTCAAAAAAAATTCGCGGACCGGGGGGACGGTTGCTCTCGGAATGGCGCACGAGACGTATCCGAGAGAATAATCCGGTCATCTTTAAAAATACAAGGATTTTCAAAATGAAATACCGGTACCCGTCCGCGGCCCGGAGGTTGGGGACCACTGTTTTAACTGTACATGTACGAGGGTGAGAGACCATGCTACTAGTGTTTTGCTAGGCAGAACATTTAAGACGAGTGATTTGAGACAAAATAATTCACATTCACCGAGGCTAACGTTATTAGACTCCTAAAACAAACAAAATGTTTTTTTTAGTACCCAGACTAATCAGAAACATAATCTGGCAATATATCTCACATATACCAATCCTACGTTAACGTTAACGATAGTTGTTTTAAGATTAATGTTAATTTCAAGACCTTTGGTACGGCCGCATGGCGCCTGCAAAACTGACAAACTTAACGTTACTGTCTGAAACCTGGCGACGCTTTTACATTTTATAGTTCAATAAATGCGTGCTCATTCAGCTAAAATCTAACTTTATGCGATGTAAATAGTTGCTTACATGTGTTGCACGTTGTATAAAGCCCCCCAAAACCCCAAAGAAATCCGAAACTGGTCCGGTACAGGTGACAATGAGCAACGATGTCGTTGTTCTGCTGCAGCACGTGAGCGGGTCGTGACGTTTTACTTTGGATATAAACACTTAAATAGAGTTTTGTAGAAGCAACTTTTTGTGAAGGTCAGTAAAAAACAATTTTTTGACAGGTAATAATAAGTTACAAAAACAATCACACTTTTTACTTATGTAAAACTTAAATGAATTCAAAAAGAAAAGGGGATCAATTTATTGGAAGAAATATACTTTTTAAAATTAATTCCTATAGACAACACCCCTGAAGAGCTTTTTACAGTGCACCCAAGGAAATACCACATTATTACAAAAAGTCAGTATTATCTTCCTGAAACTGGCTATTTATATATTATTTTGATATTCGTGACTACTAAATAGTAACACTAAAACTAATTAACAATAAAATGACCATTGCACTGCTTATATTTTAAGATTGCTTTTATTGTCATTTGAAGAGTTTGTTTTGAGTATAAGTGCATTAATTGTGGTGTTTTGAATAAAACTTCAATTTATATATTTGATTGTAATTCTGTTTCAGTGTTTATTTCACTAGATATTTTATGTATTGTTGTAGAAATGCAGTATTGCTATTACATTTTTATGTTGCAAATGCATGCAGTGCACTTGAGTACAGTTTGCATAACTGAAAATATTACATATGAAGTTAACAAAACTTTAAAATATGTTTTTTTGACTCAGTGGATCATGATTCATGCATGAAAGGTTTAATTCTTTAGACAGGTGCCTCGAGTGTCCAGTCGATCATGACCTAAAGAATATAATTTTTTTTTAATTTAATCTAAAACAACATGAGACAGATGCATCTAGTAAAGCATGTATTGATTCATAATTGATTAATAAAAAAAGTGTTATTATTATTATTATTATTATAAATCCTTAACAAAGATTACACAAATTTATAAAGCTGGGAAATATATCGCATTAATGCGTGGGAGAACAGTAACAGAATATAATAATATTAGTATTATTTATGCATAATGTATTAATATAATTTAGGTCGTGACGTTTTACAGAATAAAAAAAACTAAAATCCAAACATTCAGGGGCACTCTAATGTTACTTGGGTTTAAAAAAAATCCGTATGGAGGCACGCAAAGGGTAAAATGTATACTTAATTATTCCTCAATACTGAAATCGGTATGTGTGACGGTTGGCGGCTCCGCACTGAGTTACGTAAACACGACTATATTGTGGGTTGTCGGGCTTTTTTAGGGCCACAGGTACGGTGTTCATTTTAGGACATCCTCAGGTCTTATGAAAAAATCCGTCAGACTTCAGACAAAACGGCATCAGACATCGAACTCAGACAAAACGGACTCGGGTGTCAGGAAAAAAACCGTCAGACTTCAGACAAAACGGCATCAGACATCGAACTCAGACAAAACGGACTCGGGTGTCAGGGAAAAAACCGTCAGACTTCAGACAAAACGGCATCAGAACTAACGGACTCAGACAAAACGGACTCGGACAAAACGGCATCAGAAAAAAATTTTAAAAAAATTTTTCGACCTCAAAGCCTGATGAAGCGTCATCAAGCTACGACAGCGGATGATGAAGAGAGTTAGCTTTTTATTATATTTCAAAATTGTAATATTTAAATGTTGTTATTTTGTGGACCGAATCCGTGCTAGCTAGCTTAAGTAGTGGCAATGATTTTAAGTTTAATTGACGATCCGTATATTTGTCAGGTTATGGACAAAGTAAAGGCCTATGAGGATCTTAAAAAAGACCTCGAAAACGGTAACGACTGTTTATTCTGCCTAATGTTGGCACATTCTTGCTATCGACGTAAACTGCCTCATAAGGCTAACAGGATGTTCTGGGCTAATTTAAATTTGATAATTAAGCATTCCTATCTAATTGACTGTACAGATTACCACTTGAGTAAGAATGGCAGTCTTCATGTTTACAGTTGCAAATGATTTTTTCAGAAAAGTCGAGCCGTCAAGCTATAATAAACAGGTTTCACTAACGTTAATTTGTGTGTGTGTGTGTCTCTGTGTGTGTGTTTAGAATATCAAAGGTAAATCAGATGTAAGACATAAGAACATAAGAAATTTACAAACGAGAGGAGGCCATTCGGCCCATCAAGCTCGTTTGGGGAGAACTTAGCTAATAGCTCAGAGTTGTTAAAATCTTATCTAGCTCTGATTTAAAGGAACCCATGGTTTTAGCTTCCACTACAATAGCAGGAAGACTATTCCATACTCTGACTACACGCTGTGTAAAGAAGTGCTTCCTCAAATTTGTTTTAAAATGTTCTCCCGCTAATTTCCACTTATGGCCACGAGTTCTAGTATTTAGACTAATATTAAAATAGTCATTTGGCTGAACAGCATCCAGACCCGTTAGAATCTTATAGACCTGAATCATATCCCCCCTTAGTCTCCTTTGCTCAAGGCTGAACAGATTCAGTTCCGCTAACCTCTCCTCGTAAGACATTCCTCTAAGACCAGGAATCATTCTCGTAGCTCTTCGTTGCACCTTTTCTAAGGCAGCAATGTCCTTCTTGAGGTATGGTGACCAAACCTGCACACAGTATTCTAGGTGGGGTCTTACCAAGGAATTATATAAGTGTAACATCACCTCCCTTGACTTAAACTCCACACATCTAGAGATATAACCCAACATTCTGTTCGCCTTTTTTATTGCTTCCCCACATTGGCAAGAGTGGGACATGGAAGCATCAACATACATACCGAGATCTTTCTCGTAATCAGCTACCTTTATTTCAGTGGAACCCATAAAATATCTGTACTGTATATTTCTGCTCCCTGCATGGATTACCTTACATTTATCTGTGTTAAATTTCATCTGCCAAGTATCAGCCCATTCGCTAATTAAATCCAGATCCCGTTGAAGCCTCTCTGCTGCTAGATTAGTATCTGCTACCCCGCCCACCTTAGTGTCGTCTGCAAATTTAACCAGTTTACTGTATGTATTCGTGTCAATATCATTAATGTAAATTAGGAACAATAGTGGTCCTAAAATTGAACCCTGCGGTACCCCACTATAAACGGAGGCCCACTGTGACATAGTGCCTCTAATAACTACTCGCTGCTTCCTATCAGTTAGCCAGTTTTTGATCCAAGCTGCCACAGTTCCTAAAATTCCTGCAGCTTTAAGCTTTAACAAGAGCCGTTTGTGGGGGACAACATCAAAGGCTTTCTGGAAATCTAAGTAAATCACATCATAGGCCTTTTTGTGATCAATTTCACTTGTAGCTTCCTCAAAGAACTCAAGCAGATTCGTTAAGCAGGATCTACCTCTCCTAAATCCATGTTGGCTATCCTTTATAATGTTATTTGCATCTAGGTAATCTACAATTTTCACTTGAATTATAGCTTCCATTATTTTTCCAGTAATGCTAGTTAAACTGATTAGCCTATAGTTTGCTGGATTACTTCTATCCCCTTTTTTGAATATGGGTGTTATATTAGCATGCTTCCAATCTGATGGTACCACACCCGCAGATAACGATTTCTGGAATATTAAAGTCAAAGGTTGGCTAATAATATCCCTCATCTCTTTCAAGACTAAAGGTAAGATGCCATCAGGCCCCTGCGATTTATTTATTTTGAGTTTAGCTAGGCTTAGTATCACATCAACCTCAGTTATACATATATTGGTCATAGACGATGCTGTATTCGTATTAATTGGTGGTAAGTTACTTGTGTTCTCTATTGTGAACACCCTTGAAAAATAATCATTAAACTCGTTTACCATATCAATTTCGTTATCAATTATAAGGCCCTTACTATCCTGCAAATTAGTGATTTCAGCTTTTAGTGCTCTCTTGGAGTTAAAATATTGGAAGAAACCTTTACTGTCATGCTCAGCCTCCAATGCAATTTTTCTTTCTACATCCCTCTTTGATAGCCTAATGTCATTTTTTAACTCTGCCTGTAGACTTAGATACTCCTGCTTGATTTTGAAATCATTAGTTATTTTCCAGTTGTGGAACAGAGCCCTTTTCCTCCTGACTTTATTCTTAATTTCCTTAGTAAACCACCTTGGTTGTCGTTTCCTAGATTTAGTTTTGCTGGAAACAGGTATGAAGTCCTCTTGCACTTGCAACAATGTGCTTTTGAAAAATTCCCATGCCTCTTCAACTGTTTTGCTATTTAACTCTGTCCAGTTTACAGTTTCTAATTTCCGTCTCATACCATTAAAGTTAGCCTTCCTAACATTGTATACTTTTAATTTAGACTTTGCTCTTCGGACACTAAAATTAACCTTGAATTTAACCATGTTATTATCAATACCGTACAATGGGTCTAAAACCTCTAATTTTCCAATCCTATCCTGGTTATTACAAAAAACGAGATCAAGAAGGGCTTCTCCCCTGGTAAGAGTATTAACAAACTGAGTAAAAAAACAATCCTGTACTAATTCCACCATCTCAAGTTCATTTACAGAAGAGCCAGAGACTGTGTCCCACTGTATCCCAGGTAAATTAAAATCACCCATAACCACCACATCATTTTTATTACTCATAATCCTGATATCATCATATAATATTCTGCTTTCCTCTACAGCTACATTAGGTGCCCTATAACAAACCCCGACAATTAGGCCATTTGAATCTTTAGCATCAAGTTTGATCCATACAGCTTCTGAATTTTTATTTTTATCAGTGAGATCCCTTGCCTGCAAGTTTTCTTTTACGTATACTGCAACACCACCTCCCTTCTTGCCTATCCGGTCTCTACGGAACAACGTATAACCATCCATATTATATTCATCACCATCATTGTCACTCATCCATGTTTCAGTTATTCCTATAATGTCGTAATTGTCTGAAGAAATTAAAGCCTCTAAGTCATTAATTTTGTTTCTAAGACCTCGTGCCTACTGCTTAGTACTACATTATTTTCACTCCTTACCTCTTAAAATTTTATTTGAAGGTGAGCTTACTCAAAAAGGCTTTGATACCAACGTGAAAAAGCTATTGACAGCAGACAAAACAGGTAGGCTTTTCTAGTGATGGTTGTTGCACAGCATGTAAAATATTTTGACTCCTAATTTAATGATCTGATTAGTATTTAGTGTCAGACAAGCAAATGTATTACCTTGAGACAACACATTTTCACAAGTTTACTGTAGAGATGTCTGTGGCAGTAGTAGGATTCTACAAAGCACTGTCCCATTTATATTGCAGATGACTCCAGCTCAAGGAGTGCCAATGCATTTATCAGTAAGGAAAGCCCAAATTATTCCCATTTGTGAGTTCTACTATTGTTACTGTGAGAAGTAGTCACTTTGCATAGGTTTCAGGTACGATATATATATGCATTACAGGTGCAGCACAGGCTTTTGGAAAAGCCAAAAAGCTACTGCAGCTTCAAATAAAGAAAAAGCTTTGTGGATTTCAGTGACAGGTCGCTGGGGGCATCTCCGCTTCAACCCCAAACGTTCTAAAATTCTTCTCAAGTGTCTTTCACTGTTATGCCACAAACCAACCACAACATAGACTTTTTCTTTTTATCAAAAGACACCACATCCTATCCAGTCTCAGAGATGTGTCTAGGGTGACCACCTAATCCACGTCAGGAGGGACACTATGAGCTATGACAGGGTTTGCAAACTACCATTTCAATCATTTCAATTAAAAGGACCTGAATTTCACTTGAGCAAGGAGTTCTTGCTGTGTGCTGATTGGTCAGTCTCCTTCAGTCATGCATGTGTCAGTAATGTTACTGTGAAACAGCTGGATGAGTCTTTGAATGAAGGAAACAAACCAGTAAAAGCACAAAAATTATTATTTAGAACTAGAAGAACTAATTAGCCAAGGAGCCTTTCAGTTTTAAAGTATTTGTAAAACCTGGAGTAGCTCATAGTGTCCCTCCTGACATGGATTAGGTGGTCACGCTAGATGTGTCATATCAATGCTGATACAGCAACACACTTTTCTAAATGTAGGCTTACCTAACTTGATGTCCTTGTGAGCCCAGTACACAGCTAATTTCCCTCTGTTTAAATCCCTGGTTGAATAACAACATTATCATTGCATCTACAAAATTAAATGTGACAACCACCTTTCTATTACCACCTCTACCAGCCAAACATGTTATGGGATTTAAATCTAATTACACCCCAAATTCAAAATTAAAAATAATTACCACATAAGTAAGACAAATGTATTTTATTTCAACATTTTTTCAAAAGGCTACTTTTCTTCTCAATAACTTAGTGGACTAGTAACTTTACATCATATAATAATAATATATACAGGTAGTGACAGTAGGATTTTTCAGCACTCTTTCCACCTCTGCTATCAGACTACTAGATTTTACACTGTGATAACAGCTTCAAACAAAGCCAGTGTCAAACTGCCATAGTTGGAGCATTCCTTGCCAGATGACATCTTGAACAAATGTCTGGAAAAAAAATAAATCTAAGGAAAATAGCGAACAATAATAGTTCTACATTTTTATATTAAATGTATTAAAAAAAAAAATAAATTAAGCTTTTTCTGATGCAGTTTTGTCCGAGTCCGTTTTGTCTGAGTCCGTTAGTTCTGATGCCGTTTTGTCTGAAGTCTGACGGTTTTTTTCCTGACACCCGAGTCCGTTTTGTCTGAGTCCGTTAGTTCTGATGCCGTTTTGTCTGAAGTCTGACGGTTTTTTTCCTGACACCCGAGTCCGTTTTGTCTGAGTCCGTTAGTTCTGATGCCGTTTTGTCTGAAGTCTGACGGTTTTTTTCCTGACACCCGAGTCCGTTTTGTCTGAGTCCGTTAGTTCTGATGCCGTTTTGTCTGAAGTCTGACGGTTTTTTTCCTGACACCCGAGTCCGTTTTGTCTGAGTTCGATGTCTGATGCCGTTTTGTCTGAAGTTTGACGGATTTTTTCATAAGACCTGAGGATGTCCTAAAATGAACACCGTACACAGGAACTCTGTAGCTGTGACGATTTAAATGACTTTCCCATTGTGCTTCTAATGGATGAATGTTATGCTAACGCGATGGACCATTAGCAGAAACAAAAGGTGTCAATACGCCGTACATTGCAGTTAAAGGGGGTGAAAAAACAAGAAGAAGAAGGAAATCTCCGATGGTTCTGGTGTTAAATGTCAGATGTAAATGATCAAAATACTTGTAAATGTGTCACGTCTGCTATAATGTGTAGATGGTAAATAAATTTAATTTGTAAATAGCAGATCATGTATAAGCAATGCCCCACAAATTATATTTCCTCAACATCTGTGAGGCAATGGTAAGAGGCCTCTTGCAGCATGTCGTCTGGATCTGAATTCTGACGCCCAGTTTGTGAAACTGTCAGACCTGAACTGCCTCTGACTGAGACATTTGTCTTCTTTACATTTATGAGCATTAAACGTTTATTAAATTTGCTTTCAAAATAGCAGTCTTTTTTGAGATTCTGCTGCAAATGTGTGACAAAAAATTGATTCTGTGCAAGAATGAACATTTGATAGACATAGCTAAGGTAGGAAATTGATTTTTCTGTATAATACAAGAGACAAAATAAACAAACATGTCAACACAATAAAACAAAACAGCAGAATAACTCTGCTCACAGAGTCATACATCTAGACAGGCGTGTAATCAAAATGGGACATGGCAACACAAGCAGACAGTACAGGAATAAGCTATGTAAATCCTCTTGTAAGAAGAACCTGAAACCAATATAGGACATAAAGGGTTCCCATGTTTTATGAAATACATTCTCTTTGCAGTGTAACAACATTCATGTCAAATGGTCCAAGGAGGCATATTGAAATATATGAAGCCAATAATAAATCCATTCGATATTCAGTTTACCGGCTGTATTATCTTTTTTTACAGAAGCAAGCCAGACAGATTTTTGATCCAGTACACAGCGATCATCCTTACGGTTCGACTAGGAGATCTTCTGCGCTAAAGACCCACAGAAGTAATTATAGGGGATTTATTGAATCTATTCTTGGCTATAAATTGGACTTTCTGCCAGCACTGTTTATGAACTAAATGAGTTTTTGATAACACAGTAACTTTATTCTATGGTGTCTTTCAAACAACTGCCAGGTCTGGCATCGTTTTTGTTACGGAAAACACCGTGGGATGACTGACACAAATGCTATTGCCTTATCAGCGCTGCAATTTGTTATGTTAACTAAGCTAGTTGCAACCAAACAAGGTAACCTTTTGAAATTTATAGGAAACGAGACGATTAAATCCCACCGGTTGCCTTATCAGCGCTGCAATTTGTTATGTTAACTAAGCTAGTTGCAACCAAACAAGGTAACCTTTTGAAATTTATAGGAAACGAGACGATTAAATCCCACCGTTTCACACATTATTTTATTGATTAACTGCTTGTTACGATACGGGGTCTATGAGTTGACCTTCGATCAATGCCGTGCTGCGCCTTCCCGCTCGCCTATTGCCTCTGCTTGTAGGGCTGCTGCTGGGAAACGCAGCCCGGAGCGGAAGTTTACACTACATCACTTTAACTGGGGGTAGGGGCTCACTTGGTGAAAACGGTCAGAAACAAAAGCTTTACATTACGTGGTGACTTCTATTTATAGTATGTGTTTCACTTTTAGTAAACCAAGAATTATATTATATGATGTTATTGAGCGGGATAGTCCGTCCATCTGAACATTGGGGGAGAGGGGGGCTTCTGAGGGAATAATTTTATAAGGGGAAATAAAGGGAATGATTCTATAAAGCTGTAACTAATCAAAACGAGAACTGACTGGCGCGCCGGCAAGGCAAGGCTACCTAATCGGGGGTGCGTTTCTCGAAACCATCGTTGCTACCTACGTTAGCAACTTGCGTGGTTCAAACTATGTAAGTACGACGCAGGTGTGTCTCGAAACCATAGTTCAAACTACATAGGTAACGATACTGCGGACTTACGTGGTGCGATGTATCGTTGAACGACGCAGGTGTTTCTCGAAACCATAGTTCGAACGAACGTTCGCAAACACTGTCGTTAAGTTGTGTAGTTCGAACTACAGCTCACGAGCTGTAGTTAGAAGCGTAGTTATATGTAAATTCGTCAGCGATGGTGGAAAATACAGTGCAATAAGGGTATAGTCACCGTGTAAGTAAGAAATTTAATAATCTTTAATACCTAATAAGAAATAATTTAGCTCTACGATCACATATAATGTGAAGTTGTCTGAAAATGTAGTTTGAAACGTAATTGTTGTGTGGGTCTCTGGTCATAAGTACGGTAACTGTCTGTAGTGAGCAAATCTCAGACTGCAAAGTATTAATTAGCACAGGGGTGGGTAATGTTAGCAGAATGACACTACAGCGGCCAGATACGAATCCATGCCTTTGTTCTCGGGAAATTACGTCTGTAATGTTTGGTTATTACACACACCTGTGTATTCCAGTCAGCCAGTATAACAATATTCTGTAAGCGACAACGTCGGAATAAAAGTTATTCTGTTTATCACTCCAAGGAGCGTCGCATTATTTTTCCCCGATTGCTAATTTTCATTTTATTGGCGTTATGTGACTGACAGAAATTGATGTCACAAATAAATATACATGTGTGTGTGTGTGTGATTATTATATATTTTACACAGTTCGCGAGTGTTTGTACGCGACCGGCTGTGAAAGTGCGTTGTTAGTTGTTGCGCACGACTTGCCGTGAGTCTGACCAATCAGCGCTGGAACCATTGTGGTTTAAACTACGGTAGGTTAGCCGTGAGTCTGACCAATCAGCGCTGAAACCACTGTAGTTCCAACTACATAAGTCCTAACTAACTAACTAACTAACGTGGTTCGAACAACTGTGGTACGACGGTTTCGAGAAACAGTCGTTGGTCGGATGTTGGTTAGTTTGAACTACCATAGTACGATGCATCGTTAATGCTAACTTCCGTCGTTGTTCGAGAAACGCACCCCGGAACAGATAGGGGGGGTGACAGAGAATATCAGCGGCTCCTACTTATCTTTTAGCCTTCTAGAAGGACAACTACGAGCCGGCTAACGAGGGCAAGTGTCAAACATGTGGTTGTCACGTAGATGGAAGGTACCGAGAGAGGGGGGGGGATGCCCAATTAAAGGGCTTTAAAAGGGATACAGCTGATACACATGGCAGAGCCTCCTCCTGTACAAGCTGAATGTATGTCAGACGGCCGCTCCCGGATTGCAATCTGTCAGAAAATAAACCGGTGATTTGCAACTTCTCCCCGTGTCAACTGCGAATCTCTTCTCATCCAAGGACCCGGTGGAGACGGCTTACTCCAACAATTCCCGACTAAATCTACGCCTATGATATAAAGAAATGTGATTGGTTTAGACTATCTCATAATTTCGATGTAGTATCTCGTAATTATGGCTTAGTATATTATAATTTCGACTTTGTATCATAATTATGGCTTAGTATCTCATGATTTTGACTTAGAATATCATAATTATGATTATTAAACTAATAAGCTATTTTAAAACTAATAAACTAATTTTTATTTTATGAGGCGGAAACGGGGTTCCATAGTATGCAGCTGTCGGGTAGCATTACTTTTTCCTGAGTATTTTTAAAAACATTCATTCAGTATTTCTTAAAATGGTGTCCAGAAATGGTGGCCTACAAATCACTTTTACAGCATATTAGTGGATTAAAATAAAACGGAACAGCATTCAAACATATAATACATTGCAAATGGCTTGTTGTAGGGGACATCAACAGCATTATTCACTACATTTCAGTGCTCAGTCTATTACGAACATAATTCACCACAATTAGAGCTCAAGGTGGATTATGCGTTTAGCTATGGTATATTGTACCTTATGCGTTAGAGAAATGTAACAGGTAATGTGCGTTGAGCGAGTTTGTGTTGGGAGAGTGCGGTCCCTTTAAGAGCCCCGTGTTTCGAATGGGGGCAGCCATCTTGTGGAAAGGGAGGAAGTAGCAAAGCCGTTTTAGAGTTGTTCTTTTGGTCTGTTAATAAACTAAGCGGAGGTGCTTCTTTGAACGTGAGAAATTCATCGTCCCCCTTTTTTCTTTTTTTCTCTCAAATTACACGTTATACAAGTTTGTATTCAGATCCTAAAAACTACTGCTGAAAAAAACCGTGAGTAACTATGTTTTCATTTCCATGTGGTTGCAGATGTGGTGAGAAGCTGGGAAACCGTATCAGGATTGTTTTCTATTCACAGATTGTCAGTTAAGAACATTTTTCAGTTCTCCTCATGTATAATGGCTCTCAGTTAAATTTCAATTTGATAAGAACGGCCATAAGTATAGGAATGTTACATTGAGAACCTGAGTGTAAAACTGAAAAGAGATCGGTATGCATTATTTACTCAGGGGAAATTTGCATTATTATAATTAGGCCATCTGAAATATATTCTCTGATTGGTTTGGTACAACCTGTATTACCTAGTTCCACAAGTAAAACATCACTCATTTCTTGCTCTGCCAAGGTCGGAACCTCTCCTTTTTGGAAGAATACATTTTTTTCTCCTTTTTTCTGGACAACTCTCCTATATTTGAGAATGGATTCTCTGTAGTAAGTGAATGTTTTTTCTCCTTTACTGCTAGTATTATAAAGTTTGGTTTTAGAATTAATATTTTATGTTATTTTAATTAGCTACAACGCAGTACATCATTTCAAGTTTATTTAACTGTATCATGCTTCATTTATTCATGCATATTTTGTTGAAAGCCTGTGCTTTGCTGTAGCTGTACTTAGAAAATAATGGACAAATTTTCTCTCCCTCAGTGCTTCTGCCAACCGCCATTACCTCTACTGCACTCGATGCAAGAAGACATATCCCAGCCTGTCTGTGCACTTAAAGAGGACTTGCATGAAGAATGCCACAGCCGAGGAGATCGCTGCCGTCCTCGACTCTGCAAAGAAACGAGTTGCAGAGCTGCTGCAGGCCGGCATTTTGTGGGAGTATGGACTCATTGTGTCCATTTTGCAAAACCCCTCTCCTATCAACAGGTATAATTTCTTTTTGTGATTATGTCCTTGTTTGCACGCAATTTTCTCATTTTAATAATTTATTGAAACATTAACTTTTACCACAATTTCAGTTTTTATATTGGAAATGTAAATCATTTTGCATTACAGATTGATCAAGGAGCTGGAAGACAGAGGAAATGCAGTGTTGTACGTGCCCCCTGTTCCAGTGGAGCCTGCTCCGGCTCCTCTGACGGAGACACCAGATGGGGCAGGAGGATCAGCAGCCGGCAAAACCACTGAAGAAGGATCTGAAGAGCTCTGTCAGAGGTAAGAGTGTCTGTTTAAAGACACAAATCACTATGTCACATTTCTTTTTGCAATTTCAGGATTTAAAAAAACATATAGTTGACATATAGTCATTTCAGGGAGAGGCCTTCTAAGTGCACTACTTCAGTGCGGGCGGCCATGGAGAAGCGAGGACTCTATCAGAAGCACTCCACAAACCATCCTCTCCTGAGGGCTTTTGGAGCGTACCTTATGACAGATTTAATCAACGAAAATTATAAGCAGGAGGTAATGTGCTCTTCATAATTTATCATAATTATTCACTTCAAGTTTTATATTGGAAATTTATTTTATCTTGGTCAAGGACCTCTAGGCAAAGGGTCATGTTGTGTTAGACGTGCCCCCTCTTCAGAGGTGCCTGCTACATCTCCTTCAACTGATAAACCAGATGGCACAGGTATGATAAGATGATGACAACTTTGTTAAATTGGTTTGATGTGTTTCAGGTGGAAAACGTTGCCCGATTCCTGTTCTACATCGATCCCTCACGTCCCAGCTTGGACTTTGTTAGGAAGCATGAAGATACCAGAAAGTACTTCAAGGAACTTTCTGATGTTGGGCTTTCCAAGCAGACTATCCAAAATTATATGAAGAGTCTGAAGAGGCCTGTATCAGTCACTGCAAAACATAATGTACTTGTAAAAGTTTTCACATGTGACTTGTTGCAAAATACTTTAAACTTATGCTGTGGTTATCTCTTTACTTTTCTATCAAATTCAGGTTCATTAAATTCCACACGCGCAGCACTGACTTGTGTTCTGAAGACAGCCAGCTGCATCAGATGTGCAACAATTTCATTGATTTTGTTGCGAGCCTTCAGGCAGCCCTTTCAAAACAAGTGAGCGAAGAGGCTACGAAAAAAAGGTTGGAATTTGTCTTATCATGCACACACACTCACACACACAGGTTTGTAATAATATCTGGGGAAAACTCAACTTGACCAACATGACGACCATAACCCTACCCTGCCCTAGCCTTAACCATAAGAAACCAAACAAAATTCAAGACTTTTGCCGTTTTTAGGTTTTTGATTGCATTCCCAGATCTTTGTAGAGACCTGAAAAATGGTCCCCACACCGTCAGAATGACAGGTTTTTATCACATTGTGCGGAACATTTTTCACACACTCACACACATACAGACACACACCCACACGCATATAGCTATTATCTGTTCTGCCGGAATGGCATTCTTTTCTCATAAATTGTTTCCTTAATGCCAAACAGATATGAATCTTTCACCCGAGAGTCCCCAAAGCCCCCCCAGTGTCTGGCGGTCCTCCGCGCTGCCCGCGGAGACTTTTTAGCAATCATGGGAAAGCTGCTGGAACCAGGATACAAGACAATCTCCTGTCAGCAGAAGCAGATGGTGCTTTACTACCTACAGGCACTTCTGGTACTCAAGCACCAGCAGCGGCCAGGGCTGGTAGAGAACATGACCGTAAGTTTTTGTTTTTTCTTCTTGTACTTGGTCTCAATCATTATGACGCATTAAAAGGGACCGTTTCTATGACTGTGCCCTATGTAGGTTGAGGACTGGAGGAACAGGAAGAGAATTCCAGGTTACCCTGGATACTGTGTAGTCAGTGTGGTGAAGCACAAAACCACGGAGACACAGGTGCCTATTATGAAAATTAATGAAGAGCACATTACCTGCTGCTTTGCCCTAACACAGGAAGAGGAGAATGTAAGCAAATGTTCAGAAGTTATTTTCAGAATAACTATTTTCTATGTATTTTGAAACTAAATACATCACATCACTTCATTTTCCTTATTTTCACAGTGGTTTGATCTCTTCTACAAATACATCCGTCCTACCATGTTAACCAGAAAAAGGAAGCTTGATGAAGACCTCAGGAACAGTAATGAGACGTTCTTCATCTCTTCCAGTGGCAAGAAAATTTGCAACTGCTCCAACGATATCCACCATCTCCACGAAAAGTGAGTGCACTACACATACCTCTTTTCTTTCTGCCCAATTGTGTGACCGATGAAGAGGTGTTAACGTGTGTCGTCTTCTCTCTTGAAGGTACCAGCTGCCAATCATTACAAGCCAGATGGCACAACGTGCTTTTAAGACAGCAACAAAAGCTTTAGATGACACACAGAAATCTTTAGTGGCGGAGTACCTTGCTCACACCACAACCACTACACAGAAATATGATCGCATGAGGGAACCTGAAAACGTGATTTCTGTTGCACAGATTCTTAGCCATATCAGTGGTGAATCACAGTAAGTATATAATAACATCCCATATTTGTTCTTATATTTCTCAACTTAATTAATGGATACTTGAAATATTCTTACATTTCATTCCAGGTCCAGCAGTAACGAGCCGGAGGCTTTCACTTCCTGTCATGTGTTTAGCGAGCAGACTGCATATGACCTGCTTTTGAAGGCCTTTCCAGTCACACTGGATGACAAGTGTCCCAGTAAGACTGACCGAATTAAAATCGTGGGTTCCGCCTGCGATCGGTATTGCTACGACCACTGGCGTTCAGAACAGAGGTTGCTGCGTAACCAGCATATTCTTGGTGAGTGGTGATGATATTTCTTTGGCTTTATATCTGCAATAGTGGAATACCACAGTGGAACATAATAGATTAATAAAGCCATATTCTTGTTCTTCACAGAGCACTGTCGGCGCAAGCCCACAAAGAAGCACATCCGCATATTGATAGAAAAACAAGGCTGGACTGTAAATATTCCGGATGTACAGTTCATCCTTGATCAATGGAAGCGGAAGAACTCAACTGACACTGATATGGATTGTCAGATACTGAAGAAGCTGGTGAGGACACAGAATTGGAAAGGCTTGTGCATTTATGACATTCCGAGCAAAGGAAGAGGTGTTGTTGCCACACGGGTGTTTGCCAGTGGTGAAGTGGTATGCGACTATCACGGCAAGACAGGGTCACTAAAAGACGGCCTAAAGATTCATGCGTTTGCAGCACAGGGACAGACTGAAAACGTGGTTTTCTATAAGAATAGTAGCGGAGTGGCCATGTACATTGATGCACATAATGAGAATTGTGACTGTCATCCAGGCAAGGACACGCCTGGGAGATTCATTAATCATTCTCAGGGCCAGGCCAACCTCAGATCAAGGCTTTACGCCCTGGATGACAGCGATGTCATACTCTTTATTGCCCTCAGAGACATTAATGTTGATGAAGAATTGCTGTTTGACTATGAGGAAAATAGAAAGTCTTTTACTGGGTGTCACGTCCAGCTCCGTCCGATCCTTGTGTGTGCCATGCCCACCTCATTACCTCGTGTTAATTCCTGATTGTCATCACCTGTTGCCTATTCCTTTTGCCTTGTCTTGTGTATTTAGTCCGAGTCTCAGTCAGTCTTCCCCAGATCAGTCATTGTGGTGTCATGTATTGTTGTAATGTTTGGTGTTTGTCGCCAGTCCGACCATTAAAACCCTTGATTACCCGTAAGTTCGGCTTACTCTCCTGCTTCCCTGCTCGCCGAATCGTGACACTGGGATAGGTCTGGACCTGGACTAGCTCGGAGTCCTATGACCTTGTTTTGGGTTTTTCTGCCTGCGTTCTGGTTCCTGGTCTGGGTTGTCACATCCTCTGTGCCCGAGTGCCTTCTTGTGCACCTTGTTGTATAGTGCAATTCTCCTCTCCTCTGGGGACAATAAGAAAAGATGGTTGGTAAGAGAGCTAAGGAGAATTACGGGGGTGAGGAGCAGGGAAAGGAATGGAGTGAAATAAAAAGATTTGGAGAGACATATTTTTGGAGTGCTTTATTGTACCGCGTGTATACAACACACTTCATCTGGGTAACCTCTGCCAGGTCTTAATGAGTGGGAGCTGAATGAAAAGGGGACAGAGAAAGCATTCCATTCATGATGTATATGACTCCAGCAATGGCTATACTGTGGACCTTTCAATACACTGGAAAGAACTTCCCCACAGGCCAGGAACTCTATTATGACTATGTCATGTCAGTGATCAACAAAAGTTCTTTGGGGTCTGGGTACCATGTGTGTTTCCTTACGGGTACAAATAAAGGAAACTGAACCTGAACCTTCCAATGTTCCTCAGTGTTTCATGTGCCAGAAGTGTTTAGTCATAGAGTTAGAGTTAAGGATTCATGTATTACAGGGGCACATTTAGAACATTACTGGAGATTAAGCAGTGTGAGGGATTTATAGACTCTTCAGTCAGCACATACAGCCATCTTGGATCTGGCTGTAGTCCCTCTCGCCGTGACCGTCTCCAGTCCGGCTCCGGCACCAGCAGCCAGCACATGAGCCCTTGGTCACAGTCAGACATGGTCCTGGGAGCTCTAAGTCATCACCAGTCATCTGTTGTGCTTGACAATAGGTTAGAGTCAATATTAGAGGTGTCAATATCGACAGTATCAATAATCGAGTAATCTACAGATTAATCTGATCATTCATCAAGTAATTGTTTATATTTAATGTAATAAAAAAATGGCAGATGGCATGAGGCAGGAACCAACAAGATATTGCTAGGTGCACACTAGGTCACACCAGAGCATTTGAGTGGAGTGGAGCAGAGCGTGAGCGGGCAGAATTTGGTTAAGGCTGAAATCACTCCAATTTCTCTCTGATACCGCTCACACAACGACTACCCAGAATTCATCTGTATAATTATCAAGACAAAAGGGCCTGGCTGCAGCCGCTCAGAACGTGCACTCAGCCATCTGCACGCTCAGCCATCTGCACGCTCAGCCACTGACGTCATGTGCACTCTCAACCACTGACGTCATCTGCATGCTCAGCCTTCTGCACGCTCAGCCACTGACGTCATGTGCACGCTCAGCCACTGATGTCATGTGCACGCTCAACCACTGACGTCATGTGCACGCTCAGCCACTGACGTCATGTGCACGCTCAGCCATCTGCACGCTCAGCCACTGACGTCATGTGCACGCTCAGCCACAACAGGAAGCGTGACCGGGGAGTTTCCTATTTGCTAAGTTCATGCTAGTAAAGTGTAAAAATGGTACATTTTTGAGTTACTCTCTTGCCAATTATGAACGATACGAAATATTCTTAATCATGTTAACATGTGCATATTTATGTTGTTTGGCTGGCCGTTGTTGGTTTATTTCAAATGTTAGATTTTAAATACCAGATCAAGTTAATCAAACTAAATGCTGGCATGTTACTCTTGTAATTATTAGCATCGTGGCCGTGGTAGTGTAGCGGGAGCACTGATGTTCAGACTGTCACGCCCACGGGGGCGGGGCAGGACAGGTGAGCTACATCTGCGGACAATTAGTCTCCCTTTAAAAGGAGAGCAATGCCAAACAACCCTCGTGAAGTATTGCGCTGATGTCACATAGCCTTACTGAGCAACTCTCCTGTGCTCCGTCTGCCCGGTTGCCCTTATCTTACCTGTCAGCCTTGTGTTCATTCCTTACATTCTCCCCTTCCTTACTTAGTCCAGATCCCGTACCTGACCTACCTGCACCTCCAAGCCTGGAACCTCCTGTTCGTCCCTCCCTGTGTGTTCCAGTTTTGCGTCTCCTCGTCGGACTGATCTTCCTGGCATCGACCTCTTTTCCCGGATCACGACTACGAGTACCGCGCGCCTCTCATCAGTTGGACTGTGGCTCTCCCCAGTCGGGGGCATCGCCCCAGTCCCTCTCCCACGACCCTAGCGCCGGGAGTGACGATCCATACCGAGGTGAAATCAGTTTTAGGTTGGATATTCGACGGATATTCAGATCCACACTCTCCAGACTTAGCAGTGGTGCATCACTCACACTAGCCAGCAAAAGGCGGTTGAAAGACAGCCAGATCAATTCCACAGCCTCGCGCACCACTGAATAATAAAATACTGATTGCTTGCAATAACTTCAATGCAATGGGACCCAGTAACTCCAAAATGAGTGCATATTCTGCAACTACCTGACATGCACAGGACACAGTGAACTTTACACGTTTTTAACACTTTATTGCATTTTGAAGTATCATTCTAAAAGGGAAAAGTGGGTAAATAGATTTCTTTCAATAGCTTCTAGCCCGTAGGAGCCTGTGACCCAAAACCTAGTACCAATTGTAGGACTACCTTTGGCTTATAGGACACGGCAACTTTCATTCAAGTTTAACCCTTTGTTTACTTGATATGATTTTTTTTCTCTAAAATTAGCCTTTTTTTCAATAGCTTCTAGCCCGTAGGAGCCTGTGACCCAAAACCTAGTACCAATTGTAGTACTACCTAAGGCCTATAGGACACAACAACTTTCATTCAAGTTTAACCCTTTGTGTACTTGATATGATTTTTTTTCTCTAAAATTAGCCTTTTTTTCCCCAATAGCTCCTAGGCCATAGGAGCCTGTGACCCAAAACCTAGTACCAATTGTAGTACTTCATGAGGCCTATGGGACACAGCAACTTTTGTATCACTTGAAGCGCTCTATATGTATTTTTATTGTGAAATTGTCACCCCAATCATGTTCAATGTTAATAAAACCCAGTATATAGCACCTCTAAGAAATTTTCAGAAATTTACTGTCACATCCCATACCTACCCTAGTCAGACGACTAAGTGACTGCATCTGTCCCACTGCCTTTAATGCCTCGATTGCCCCCACATTGTATGTCAGGTATTTTTGTTTTCATGCGACCTACTGAGCTTTTATTCTGTGTTCTCAGCATCTCCTGTGCCTTACCTTCCTTTATAGATCCCGTCCTTCCAAATCCCCGCTTCCCTCAGACCTAGATCATCAACACATTCTCATACCCAGTGCATGAAAAACCAACGCATGGTCAGAGCCCTTTGGTGTCGTTAAATGAAGGACAAGGTCTTCTTCAGTGTCTAATTCAGATGCATGTGTGCACAAATTTTTTGCTCACAACTAGTCCTGGGAAAAAAAATTGAAATCAGGACTGTAGCACCCACAAATTGCCTGCTTCAGATCCAGGTGAGTTGTTGGAGACGCTCTTTATCATTCTGATGTGTATAGAAGTACAAATACACTCACCTAAAGGATTATTAGGAACACCTGTTCAATTTCTCATTAATGCAATTATCTAATCAACCAATCACATGGCAGTTGCTTCAATGCATTTAGGGGTGTGGTCCTGGTCAAGACAATCTCCTGAACTCCAAACTGAATGTCAGAATGGGAAAAAAAGGTGATTTAAGCAATTTTGAGCGTGGCATGGTTGTTGGTGCCAGACGGGCCGGTCTGAGTATTTCACAATCTGCTCAGTTACTGGGATTTTCACGCACAACCATTTCTAGGGTTTACAAAGAATGGTGTGCAAAGGGAAAAACATCCAGTATGCGGCAGTCCTGTGGGCGAAAATGCCTTGTTGATGCTAGAGGTCAGAGGAGAATGGGCCGACTGATTCAAGCTGATAGAAGAGCAACTTTGACTGAAATAACCACTCGTTACAACCGAGGTATGCAGCAAAGCATTTGTGAAGCCACAACACGCACAACCTTGAGGCGGATGGGCTACAACAGCAGAAGACCCCACCGGGTACCACTCATCTCCACTACAAATAGGAAAAAGAGGCTACAATTTGCACGAGCTCACCAAAATTGGACAGTTGAAGACTGGAAAAATGTTGCCTGGTCTGATGAGTCTCGATTTCTGTTGAGACATTCAAATGGTAGAGTCAGAATTTGGCGTAAAGAGAATGAGAACATGGATCCATCATGCCTTGTTACCACTGTGCAGGCTGGTGGTGGTGGTGTAATGGTGTGGGGGATGTTTTCTTGGCACACTTTAGGCCCCTTAGTGCCAATTGGGCATCGTTTAAATGCCACGGCCTACCTGAGCATTGTTTCTGACCATGTCCATCCCTTTATGACCACCATGTACCCATCCTCTGATGGCTACTTCCAGCAGGATAATGCACCATGTCACAAAGCTCGAATCATTTCAAATTGGTTTCTTAAGAACATAAGAACATAAGAAATTTACAAACGAGAGGAGGCCATTCGGCCCATCAAGCTCGTTTGGGGAGAACTTAACTAATAGCTCAGAGTTGTTAAAATCTTATCTAGCTCTGATTTAAAGGAACCCAGGGTTTTAGCTTCCACTACACTAGCAGGAAGACTATTCCATACTCTAACTACACGCTGTGTAAAGAAGTGCTTCCTCAAATTTGTTTTAAAATGTTCTCCCGCTAATTTCCACTTATGGCCACGAGTTCTAGTATTTAGACTAATATTGAAATAGTCATTTGGCTGAACAGCATCCAGACCCGTTAGAATCTTATAGACCTGAATCATATCCCCCCTTAGTCTCCTTTGCTCAAGGCTAAACAGATTCAGTTCCGCTAACCTCTCCTCATAAGACATTCCTCTAAGACCAGGAATCATTCTCGTAGCTCTTCGTTGCACCTTTTCCAAGGCAGCAATGTCCTTCTTGAGGTATGGTGACCAAACCTGCACACAGTATTCTAGGTGGGGTCTTACCAAGGAATTATATAAGTGTAACATCACCTCCCTTGACTTAAACTCCACACATCTAGAGATATAACCCAACATTCTGTTCGCCTTTTTTATTGCTTCCCCACACTGGCGAGAGGGGGACATGGAAGCATCAACATACATACCGAGATCTTTCTCGTAATCAGCTACCTTTATTTCAGTGGAACCCATAAAATATCTGTACTTTATATTTCTGCTCCCTGCATGGATTACCTTGCATTTATCTGTGTTAAATTTCATCTGCCATGTATCAGCCCATTCGCTAATTAAATCCAGATCCCGTTGAAGCCTCTCTGCTGCTAGAGTAGTATCTGCTACCCCGCCCACCTTGGTGTCGTCTGCAAATTTAACCAGTTTACTGTATGTATTTGTGTCAATATCATTAATGTAAATTAGGAACAATAGAGGTCCTAAAATTGAACCCTGCAGTACCCCACTATGAACGGAGGCCCACTGTGACATTGTGCCTCTAATAAATACTCGCTGCTTCCTGTCAGTTAGCCAGTTTTTGATCCAAGTTGCCACAGTTCCTAAAATCCCTGCAGCTTTAAGCTTTAGCAAGAGACGTTTGTGGGGGACAACATCAAAGGCCTTCTGGAAATCTAAGTAAATCACATCATAGGCCTTTTTGTGATCAATTTCACTTGTAGCTTCCTCAAAGAACTCAAGTAGATTCGTTAAGCAGGATCTACCTCTCCTAAATCCATGTTGGCTATCCTTTATGATGTTATTTGCATCTAGGTAATCTACCATTTTCACTTGAATTATAGCTTCCATTATTTTTCCAGTAATGCTAGTTAAACTGATTGGCCTATAGTTTGCTGGATTACTTCTATCCCCTTTTTTGAATATGGGTGTTATATTAGCATGCTTCCAATCTGATGGTACCACACCCGCAGATAACGATTTCTGGAATATTAAAGTTAAAGGTTGGCTAATAATATCCCTCATCTCTTTTAAGACTATAGGTAAGATGCCATCAGGCCCCTGCGATTTATTTATTTTGAGTTTAGCTAGGCTTAGTATCACATCAACCTCAGTTATACATATATTGGTCATAGACGATGCTGTATTCGTATTAATTGGTGGTAAGTTACTTGTGTTCTCTATTGTGAACACCCTTGAAAAATAATCATTAAACTCATTTACCATATCAATTTCATTATCAATTATAAGTCCCTTACTATCCTGCAAATTAGTGATTTCAGCTTTTAGTGCTCTCTTGGAGTTAAAATATTGGAAGAAACCTTTACTGTCATGCTTAGCCTCCAATGCAATTTTTCTTTCTACATCCCTCTTGGATAGCCTAATGTCATTTTTTAACTCTGCCTGTAGACTTAGATACTCCTGCTTAATTTTGAAATCATTAGTTATTTTCCATTTTTGGAACAGAGCCCTTTTCCTCCTGACTTTATTCTTAATTTCCTTAGTAAACCACCTTGGTTGTCGTTTCCTAGATTTAGTTTTGCTGGAAACAGGTATGAAGTCCTCTTGCACTTGCAACAATGTGCTTTTGAAAACTTCCCATGCTTCTTCTACTGTTTTGCTATTTAACTCTGTCCAGTTTACAGTTTCTAATTTCCGTCTCATACCATTAAAGTTAGCCTTCCTAACATTGTATACTTTTAATTTCGACTTTGCTCTTCGGACACTAAAATTAACCTCGAATTTAACCATGTTATGATCACTACCGTACAATGGGTCTAAAACCTCTAATTTTCCAATCCTATCCTGGTTATTACAGAAAACCAGATCAAGAAGGGCTTCTCCCCTGGTAGGAGTATTAACAAACTGAGTAAAAAAACAATCCTGTACTAATTCCACCATCTCAAGTTCATTTACAGAAGAGCCAGAGATTGTGTCCCACTGTATCCCAGGTAAATTAAAATCACCCATAACCACCACATCATTTTTATTACTCATAATCCTGATATCATCATATAATATTCTGCTTTCCTCTACAGCTACATTAGGTGCTCTATAACAAACCCCGACAATTAGGCCATTTTAATCTTTAGCATCAAGTTTTATCCATACAGCTTCTGAATTTTTATTTTTATCAGTGAGATCCCTTGCCTGCAAGTTCTTTTACGTATACTGCAACACCACCTCCCTTCTTGCCTATCCGGTCTCTACGGAACAACGTATAACCATCCATATTATATTCATCACCATCATTGTCACTCATCCATGTTTCAGTTATTCCTATAATGTCATAATTGTCTGAAGAAATTAAAGCCTCTAAGTCAGTAATTTTGTTTCTAATACTCCTAGCATTCAAATACAGACCACTAATGGTAGGCCTTTTACAGTATCTACTTTTAATATTTATTTGGGCATTCCGTCTCTCCCCACAAAAATTCTTAACTGACCTCCCTGCCCCCCCAGTCCCTAGTTTAAACATTCCTCAACTATTCTGCACATACGCCTCCCCAATACACTGGTTCCCCTATGGTTCAGGTGCAACCCGTCCGGCTTGAACAGGTCCCACCTGTTCCAGAAGGTCTGCCAGTGCCCCATAAACCTGAACCCCTCTTTCCTACACCACCATTTTAGCCACGCATTTAATCCCCTTATCTCAGCTAACTTTGCCTTACTTGCACGTGGCACGGGAAGTATTCCAGAGAATACCACCGTGGATGTTCTGCTTCTAAGCTTATCCGCGACTTCTATAAATTTATCTTGCAGAACAGCCCTTCTTCCCTTTCCTATGTCATTGGTGCCAACATGCACCACGACCACTGGATCCACCCCGGCTGGGGCCAAAAGCCTGTCCACTCGATCTGGAAGGTCCCCTACCTGGGCACCAGGCAGGCAAGACACCGTACGGGACCCTCTATCACGGGTGCACACATAACTATCTACACCTCTTATAATTGAATCCCCTACTACCACAACCTCCCTCCTACTGGGGTTAGGTGGCTCCTTGGTGCCCAAGGGCTCACCTGCCTCCACAGTCTCTTCCGGCTCTAAAGCTGGAAGCACCTGAAAGCGGTTAGACACCGCTACTTCAGGTGATGCCGCCTCTGTGAATTGTGTACGCCCTTTTCTACGTCTACGACCTACGTTCACCCAGCTCTCTCGACCTACCTGTTCATCATTCTCCCCCCTCCCCGCTTGTGACGTACACACAGTCTCCCTAGAAGGCGTATTAACTCTCTCGTTTAACTCATTGTTATGTTGGATGAGAGCCAGTCGCTCCTCTAGGTCACGAACCTGGACCATGAGTGAGTCAACTAACCTACATCGCTCGCAGACGAAATCCGACTGGACGCAAGCATCCAGAAGGGCAAACATCTTGCAAACACAACACTGAGCTGGCCCCATAATTACCTAACTCACTATGTCCCCGTCCTTTACTCCCAGCCCAGTATATTAATAGAGAATATTTAAACTTTTAGTTGATCTAATTAACGTATAGTTAAAACAAACTGCCGCGTACACTAAAACACTAAATTAACACTTGCGTTAAATCGGAACTTTATTATAAATTATCCGGCAGCGTCAGCGATAACAACCTTTAAATTAAACTTTTAAAATAACCAAATTTACAATTACTTACCCGAGATTAACTTCCTGCTGAACCACGTTTAGCTAAACTAAAGCGAAGTTGCTCTAGGCTAGTCTAGGGAGGCCAAAAAACCACAAAAAACCCTCTCAAAGCAGGCTACTGCCGGAGCGGGAAAAAAAGTGGAAAATGTCCTCCCGGCCCCGACCGGCGACCGAGCAAAGCTCCGGAGCAACTGTCCTTTTAAAGTTAATGTTACCGATGTTCGATAATATTACCCGCGGGTGTTTGATGCGAAGGACGCAGACAGAAACGCCGCTCGCGCCCGCAGCTGTCGGTAACACTCACGCTGTCAATTAACAAGGATAGACAATTACACACTGAGGGAATAATTAATAAAATAAAGGGAATGATTCTATAAGGCTGTAACTAATCAAAACTAGAACTGACTGGCGCGCCGGCAAGGCAAGGCTACCTAATCGGAACAGATAGGGAGGGCGACAGAGAATATCAGCGGCCCCTACTTATCTTTTAGCCTTCCAGAAGGACAACTACTGTACGAGCCGGCTAGAATCACACATATGGTTGTCACGTACACGGAAGGTACCGAGAAAGGGGGGATGCCGAAAGGGCTTTAAAAGGGATACAGCTGATACATATGGCAGAGCCTCCTCCTGTACATGCTGAATGTATGTCAGATGGCCGCTCCCGGATTGCAATCTGTCAGACAATAAACCGGTGATTTGCAACTTCTCCCCGTGTCAGCTGTGAATCTCTTCTCATCCACGGACCCGGTGGAGACGCCGTGCTCCAACAATTTGGGGGCTCGTCCGGGATCCCCAGGAGATTCGCAAGATTCGGCTAAGGGTTGACGCGGCCTACTTGGACACAGAGAACTGCGAGGCGCCGACTAGAAGAGGTGAGCAGAGCCTGTTACATCAAAATCTGCACATTGGATATGTCAAATTGAGCAGTTTGAAGTGTCCAGTGGCCCGTCGGTAAAGACGGAGGAGAGGTTGCACGCACTGTGTTTATACAGTATATTGGGTATGTCTATGTATTGTGTATGCATTGTGTCCAGGTATCGTGCGCAGGGAAATAGAATTTTAGGGAGCAGAGGGTACGGGACCCCCGCAGGGAAATAGAATTTTAGGGAGCAGAGGGTACGGGTAGGGTTGCCACCCGTCCTTTAAAATACGGAATCGTCCCGTATTTGAGAATGAAATTGCGCGTCCCGTTTTGAATCAATACGGGACGGGTTTTGTCCCGTATTTTTTTATCATTTTTTTTTAAAGCAGCGTCTCATGCAAATCATCCCACACGCATTTTATGAAGATGTCTCCTTTCCTACTTTTGATTGGGTAATACTTGATGTCATCATTAGTTTGATTGGTCATTTTAACTGTCCAGTGAGGAGGGCGGGTCTTTTAAGTAGGGTCTGCAAAGTGTTGGCAGAGAGTAATATTGAAAAAATGGCAGATGCTTCTCCAGGTAACCCCCCGCGTCTTAAAGTTTCAGAGCTTAAACGCAAGCGGCTGCAAAAATACCGCAGAGAGTGGGAGGAAACAAATACTTGGCTGCAGAGTGTTAGCGGAAATTGTTATCAAGCCAACTGCACAATTTGTCGGAGAGCGTTCTCTGTGGCTCATGGTGGTCTGTCAGACGTGACAACATGCCTCCGGAGAGCAGCATTCCCGCAATGACAGAGCTCACAAAAATCAAAGCACAGTCAGACAGTTCTTCGTACCCCAAGTCTCTCCCGAAGCAGACATGGTAATGACAGTATAATAATACATAAATAAATAAATAAATAAATAATTGCTAAATAATGTTAAAAATGTGACCCAGTCTGTGAAAACCTAGCTGGAGTAATTTTTTTTTTTGTAATTTACTGTTTTCTACATGAAATAAAGAACAGTATGTGAAAATAATAAAAATATATGTGTTTAATATTAACTGAGTAAAACCATGTCAACAACTGAAATCACAGTGAAATGAATTATGGCTAAAATCAAACTTTATCTCAGAATTAGATTTGGCCTGGTTTTCACACACTGGGTCACAAATTGTAATTTGTAAAAATTCTGTAAATAGCCTACAATGTAAGTGGATCACATTCCAATGTAATATTATGATTTGTTAAGGTTAAGTCAGACACATAAGCATTAATTTATTACATGAAACATTACATTTAATACATTAATAAACAACATAATGCCCATGTAAAGAAAATAGGGGATGTGGCCCCCGCTGCAGTATGCGTCCCTTATTTTTTTGTATAAAAAGTGGTAACCCTAGGTACGGGACCCCCGCAGGGAAATAGAATTTTAGGGAGCAGAGGGTACGGGACCCCCGCAGGGAAATAGAATTTTAGGGAGCAGAGGGTACGGGACCCCCGCGTTGTCCTTGGTGTGGCAACCCCACTATTTGCTGACGAGCGGTAGAAAAGCTGGGTGGGAGACCCGGGGAATTCAGGACCCCGAACTCTAGATTGGGAGGAGGGAATAAGGTCCCCCTCTCTAACAAACAAAAAACAAAAAAAAAAAAAGAAAGGGTGAATCAAAGCACCAGCTTGGGTGCAGTTGTACTGGGTTGTGTGTGAGCAGTGTTGTGGGTTCTTCCTGTCCTGGGTGCTTATCACTCGCTCTCTGTTGGTTGAACTTGCCCGTGGCTCTGCTGTCACTGCTTGCGGTCTTACAGTTTGTCAGAACCGAAGGGGAGTTCTCACAGAACACCCCCTTCCAAGTTGACATTGCTGGGGATCGGGGGGGTTTCGGCTGGGAGCAGGCCTGTTTGACTGGGATTGAGCTTGTGGGACGTGCCCTGTTCAGGGGGGACATAACAGTAAGCTGCTTTGAATATAGTCTTATTATTTTAGAAGTTGTTGATTTATGTATTGGTGGTGTTTGTTAGTAGGACATTCGACTAGGATAAGGAGGTGTACTGAGTGTGGGTGGCTGAACCCACATCCGGAGGCAGAAGGGCTGCTAGACAAGGGATTAAAGACAGTCAGGACAGATTAAAGATGGACCGTGAGTTTGATCGGGAGCTAAATGACGGGGGATGGGCGCCCCCGGAAAATGCAGTGTGGAAGCCACTAGTAAAGCAGATCCAGGTGGTGAAGGAAGCCATAGAAGGGGCAAGTGGTGAAGGAGATAAAGAGAAGGAGGTAGCTGACGCCTGGGGGCGTATGTGTGCAGTGGTCCGGGGTGCTGGACAACAGATAGGAGACAGGCGCTCATTGGGAGAGCTATTGTGGAAAAAGGAGAGAGAGCATGCTAGGCAGAGGGACGAAGCAGCACGTAAGAGAGAGAGCGCTAATCTGATGCAGAAGTGGGGAAAATAATTACGTACGCAGTTTTGGGCTAAATCGGGGGAAGCCCACGTATACTGTATGTTCAACAGATAAGTTGCAAGTAAAGATGTATAAAGCAGAAATAAGTACAAAGTAGAAGAGATCAAGTTAGCAGGGGTCTGGATAGAGCATTTGTGCATTTCCATAAAACGTCATTGACAGTAGTGGAAGTGCGGGTTGGTAAATTTAGAACTTAAAATCTTAATAATAAATCTTAAAATAATAATTAAATAATAATTAAATCTTAAAATAATGTATTTGAATAAAATATTGTGATTAATAGATTTTATGGATTATAGAGACTAAGTTTAGAGATAAAGGGTATTAAACCACATCTTTGTGAGAAAAATAACAGTTTATAGACAAGAGGTTTTAGTATATGTGTGCCCGTAGATAATTGGGTGTAGTGTTAGGGATTTTAGTTAGGAGAGGAAATAAGTAGAAAATAAATAATAATAAAAAATAACAACAAATAATTTAGAGCCACACATCAAGGTGAAGTAGCTACAGTCAGGGAGAGAATTCGAAAGAAAAAAAAAGAATAGAGCAAGGGTTGACTGTGAGGAACTCTGTTCATTTTTAGACAGGAAAACAGTTCAAGTGACAGTAGAGTGCAGAAAAGCATTAAAATGCAGGCCCCGGTAAAGGCAGCAGAAACGCCAGTACAGCAGTTGGGGAGAGAGCACCCCCTGCTTAAAGCGAGGATAGAAAAGATGTCTAAAAAGTGGCGGAATAGAACAAAGGCCCTGGTAACTAAGTGGCCTAAAGGGGGCACATGGGATGTGGCAGTGTGTGAGGAGATGGAGACTCTGATAAAGTATCATAAGGCTAATAAGAACACAGAAAGGCGTAAAAAGAAAAGGAGTGAGGAGCTGGAGGTACTGAGGTTATTTAAAGCAAAGGGAGAGGCCTGGAGAAGGGAGCAGAAAGCCATGAGAAAGGCACTAAATGAGAAGAAGGGGGGTGAGAAAGAAGAGATGAGGCAGGAAGAAATATGGCCACTGTCATATCAAAGTCAGTGTCCGTTAGTGGAAGCCCCCCCTCCTTCATACAAGGGTCAGTTTACAGTAATAGAGGGGAAGGTAGAATTCAGAGGTGAGGTGACACAGAAGGATGAAGGAAGTAGGGAGCAGAAAGGAACGGCAAGTTGTTTAGATGGATACAGGGAAGTGAGTGCATTGCTGCGGCAGGCAGTGCAGGAAGGACTGCGAGGGAGTGAGAGAAGAACAGAAGGCCAGGCATGTGGGCCTGAGAAACAAGGGAGTGAGATAAAGGTGGGGTACGGAGCAAGTGGTAGTAATGCAGAAGGGCTGGTGCATCTGCTGGACACCCCTAACCCTCCATCTAAAGGATGGAGTCAGTTTCAGGAGAAGGAGACAGAAACAGAGAGTGAGGAAGGAGTAGAGGAGGGTAATGCAGATCATAGAATAGTGAGAAGCAGGAGGGCTGTGAAGCCCCCCACCAGGTACACTCCGATGCTTCCGCTGAGGGTGAACGGAGCACAGACACAGTATGTGCCGTGGGCAGGACAGGATCTGGAGGGCCTGATTCTCAGACTCCCAGTTCTGGCAGAAGGGGCCGGAAAATGGATAAAAGCATTTGAGGAGGAAACTATGGGTCGGCTCCTGGCGATGGGGGACATAAAGGCGGTTCTGGCTTGCGTTTTGGGGTAGACGGAATGGAGAGACTGCTGCGAAGCAGTGGCCTGGCAGCGGTGACAGGGACTCCTGTGAATGACGCATGTCACTTTGACGGTTACCGTGCTAACTGCTGGCATCAGCTGCGACTAATGTTTCCTCCACGGCTGAGTGTGGTTGAAATGAAGGTGGAGCCCATCAAGGAGGGGGAGAGCCCAGCTGCCTATCTGCAAGCTCAAGAAAAGCGGTGGCGCACTGAGACGGAGCAGGACCTGCAGAATCCGGCATTCAGAGAGAGGAGGAGGACTTTGCTAAAGAGCGTGAGAGGGAACTGACAAAGAAATGGAATCAGATGGAGCTGGAGGAGCTGACCGCTAAAAAGAAAAAAGTCCAGGCACCAGTGGTCTCTCCGGACCCAAGCCCCGGGGGCAGCCTGTGGACAGCCAACAGTCTCCTGTCGCTGGGGCCCCCCATGATACTAATTGGCCTCAGGTCCCTAATTGGAACAGAGTGAGTAGATACAATGGATGGGGGTTTCCTCAAAGGGCACCCATTTACCCACAAATTTGATGATCCCAGACTCTGGAGAGACTGGGGAACAGGCTGATTCAGCTGGTGTGCTGGAGCTGTGATCAGCCAGGACACACCTGTATGTTCCAAAATCTTGTTTAATGGAAGTTCAGATAGGTTACAAACATGTAAATATGCCCATACTAATATTAGAGCATATCCCAGTGAATTTGTCAGGCAGAGATGCTTTGTGTCAGCTGCAGACAGACATAAAATGGGGCGTAGAGGTGCTCAGTGGACAGTACAGCCTTCTGCGACAAAATTTGTTGTTCAATAGGGGACAGCATAGTTCATACGGGATTGAAGATGTTACTGATAAAGTTGGGGAAATTCTAGAACAGTGGGGCCCATTTATACAGGAACAATATAGCAATAGGCTGAATTGGACATAGAACAAACATACTTGTTTGTTGCAATGGAGAGATTTCAGTGTGATGGAATGCAGGCTGCTACCGAAGGTGAGTTGGTGAGAGTCAGTGGTGAGCAGAGTATGTAGGAGACTTAAGAGGTTTGTGGCTGTGGAGCATGATAGGAGTGCAGTGTGAAGGGAAATAAAGTGTAGAGGAATGTTGGCAGGAGACAAAATGTGGAGGTTAGTTTATGATTTGTGTGCAGCGAAATAGTTAGTGGGGGATCAATCAGTGGGAAATCCCAGTCCTCACACCCTGCTAACAGATGTGCCACCCATTGCAGAGTGGTTCACAGTTGTGGATTTGTAGATGGCATTTTTAAGTGTGTCCCTAACACAACAGTCACAGTTTTTGTTTGCGATCACCTATAGGGGTCAGCAGTTCATCCATGCGAGGATACTGCAAGGATGTGAACACATGCTTAGGGCAGATTTGGATGGATTGAATCACATTGCTACAGTATGTGGGTGATCTGCTATGTGTTATATACACAGGCACTGAAGCCACCGTTGCTGAAGGTCTTAGCGAAAGGGGGGCTTGAGGTGCACAAAGCTAAGCTGCAATACTGATAAGAACAGGCTGCATGCTTGGGGTGTGAGTTCAGCCACGGGAGGGGGCCTTATGAGGCCTCTGTGTGGAAACAAAGGGGATGTTAAGGACTCTGATGGTCTGTTTCACAACCGTGATGGATTTTTGGTTGTGCCTTTGTCGTGTGGTTGACACCTTAATAATGCATGCGCATGGTCTTGACCATTGCGCAAGGGGGGAGTGCTATGAAAAGAAAAAAAAAAACAAGGTTTATGAGTTGAAGTTGTACATGGGGTGTCTAACTCAAATATGCAAAGTTATTTTCAAGCAGGAAGAGGGGAAAGCAAGACGGCAAGAGAAGAACAGACACAGGTGGTTTGCAGGCAGGGTATGCAGTGGTGGCCAGACAAGGCCAGGATTATGTAACCTTGAAGGCAGACAGGCTGGGGGGAGCCCAGTCAGCCCAGAGAGCCGAGGTGATAGCGGTTATCGAGGCCCTGAAATTATCAGAAGGGAAAGAAGTTACCATATACTCAGACTCAGCATATGCTGTAGGCGCAGTGCATGTGGAACTCAGCCAATGGTTGAGGGCAGGATTCTTGACCTCGGGAAACAAGCCAATAAAACACGAAGCAGAAATGAGGGAATTGGCAAAGGCCTTGATGCTTCCCAAAAAAGTGGCAGTGGTCAAGTGCAAGGGACATAAAGGGTCAGGAACAATGGTAGCGAAAGTGGAAATTAGCGGGAGAACATTTTAAAACAAATTTGAGGAAGCACTTCTTTACACAGCGTGTAGTTAGAGTATGGAATAGTCTTCCTGCTAGTGTAGTGGAAGCTAAAACCCTGGGTTCCTTTAAATCAGAGCTAGATAAGATTTTAACAACTCTGAGCTATTAGCTAAGTTCTCCCCAAACGAGCTTGATGGGCCGAATGGCCTCCTCTCGTTTGTAAATTTCTTATGTTCTTATGAAAGGAAATCAGGCCGCAGATGAGGAAGCAAAGAGGGTCACAGGGTACGTGATGTCCAAACAGATGATCACGGTAGAGGAGGAAGTTCACCCGAATTACCGATTGACCCTGGAGAAAGCGTTGGGATTGAGACATGCGTTTGGAACTGTGTATCATCCGCAGTCCTAGGGAAAAGTGGAGCGAATGAACCAAATAATAAAACAAAAATTGGCAAAAATCTGCGCGCAGACCAAAATGAATTGGGTTGACGCTTTACCACTGGCAACGATGTCAGTGAGGTGTTCCATAAACAGGGGGACCGGGTTCACCCCCTTTGAGCTCCAGACAGGCAGGCAGTTCCTAGGACCCCAGAAAGGGTTAACCTGGACCCCCGACGAGGAGGGGGAGCAAAATCCTAGAGCATATTATGATTGTTTGCAAGGTCTCATTGCAGATTTCTCTAAACAGATCCAGGAGGCGAGACCAGAGAACCAGCCAGCCAAACCACACACGGCGGAGTGGGTCCTCCTGAAAGTCATCAAACGGAAGTGGTCAGAGCCCAGGTGGATGGGCCCCTTCCAGGTCACTGAGAGGACGTCACACGCGGTTCGTCTGAAAGGCAAAGGCGACACGTGGTTTCACTGGAGCCAGTGCGCGGCTGCGGAGGACCCAGGGAGAACCACAGCAGAGATCCAGGAGGCCCTGAGGGAAGGAATCCAGAGCGTCAGTTCGGCTGAACTAGACGCAACTCAGGTCTCAACAGAAGGGGCAGAATAATCCCCTGACCTGAGCAACCAGAGCAGGGTAGTCCACCCCTGCTCCAACCACCAGAAAGAACAAAAGCACCTCATCCACCACCAGACAACGCTAGGACCAGGATGAAGATCAAGATAAAAAGGGGAATGTTGGGGGGAAACAAGTGTGTTACGTGTGATGCTTAAAATGCTTAAAGTGTTAATGATTAGTGGTTTGTGAGCCATGCCAGCCATGGACCCCAAAGGGGGGCCGCGCCTGTGGCGGGCTGGGAGTGGAATTTCCCTGAAACTCAGGGTTTTTGCCCTCCTTCCTAGGCTGGATGGACAGATTGTGTGTGGAACTCTTTGGAGTCCTAAAGGGGGGAGTGTGCGCTATGTTTGGGGAAGTATGCTGTACTTACATTCCCAATAACACAGCACCAGACGGCTCAGTGACCAGGGCACTCGAGGGTCTCCGGACCCTCTCCAAAATGATGCATGCACAATCCGGGATCAATAACATCTGGGATGCTTGGCTGACCTCGGCGTTCGGACAGTGGAAAGGCTTAATGGGCTCGCTTTTATTATCCTTTGCTACTTTTACTGCGATTTTAGTTGCTTGCGGGTGTTGTTGTATTCCCTGCCTGCGCGCACTGTCAGTTTGTTTCATCACTACCGTGATAGAGAAGCGGGATGACACCTATGCGCGGATGATGCCTCTCCTGCCTGTCGGGCCGGAGAGGGGCAAAGGTCATTTGGACAGCTTTGAACTACAACTCCCCCGCCAATAGGATGATCTCCTTGCGGAGACCAAAAGGGGGAATGCAAAATTTCATAAATAAGGGAAAATATTACTAATCAGCATAATCAGGGTGATCTCCTTGCGGAGATCAAAAGGGGGAATTGAGGGAATAATTAATAAAATAAAGGGAATGATTCTATAAGGCTGTAACTAATCAAAACTAGAACTGACTGGCGCGCCGGCAAGGCAAGGCTACCTAATCGGAACAGATAGGGAGGGCGACAGAGAATATCAGCGGCCCCTACTTATCTTTTAGCCTTCCAGAAGGACAACTACTGTACGAGCCGGCTAGAATCACACATATGGTTGTCACGTACACGGAAGGTACCGAGAAAGGGGGGGGGGGGATGCCGAAAGGGCTTTAAAAGGGATAGAGCTGATACATATGGCAGAGCCTCCTCCTGTACATGCTGAATGTATGTCAGACGGCCGCTCCCGGATTGCAATCTGTCAGACAATAAACCGGTGATTTGCAACTTCTCCCCGTGTCAGCTGTGAATCTCTTCTCATCCACGGACCCGGTGGAGACACCGTGCTCCAACAACACGTAAAAATAAAAGTTAAAAATGAAACAACAACCACCCTCGTAACCGTGCTGGCACACAAACACTCAAATATACTTTACAGATAATTCAAATCAACCGCTTCAACAGGCGCACAACACAAGTGCACAAAGCGACTACATCACTCCCGAACAGTACAGCAATCCCAGCAGCCCAATCAGCCCAATCATCATCTTGAACATGACAATGAGTTCACTGTACTAAAATGGTCCCCACAGTCACCAGATCTCAACCCAATAGAGCATATTTGGGATGTGGTGGAATGGGAGCTTTGTGCCCTGGATGTGCATCCCACAAATCTCTATCAACTGCAAGATGCTATCCTATCAATATGGGCCAACATTTCTAAAGAATGCTTTCAGCACCTTGTTGAATCAATGCCACGTAGAATTAAGGCAGTTCTGAAGGCGAAAGGGGGTCAAACACCGTATTAGTATGGTGTTCCTAATAATCCTTTAGGTGAGTGTATATAAGAATTAAGTCCCGACCCCAAATATTTGTCCCATGATGCATTGCATTGCAAGTCAAACGTCCAAAAACCACATGTGTCTGAATGAGACACTGATAGAAACCTTGTACTTCACTTAATGACACCAAAGGGCTCTGACCATGCGTCGGTTTTTGACCCACCAGGATGAGACTGGGTTGTGCTCATGTACTCGCCTCCTGATCCTGAGCCTGTAGAGTACACGCTGAAAAGTGATCTGAGCCTGTAGGGCACAAGCTGAAAAGTGAACTGAGCTGGTAGAGCAGACACTAAAGTGGCACCCCTATAAATTACGTGCCAATGAATTCAAAGGGTTTCAAGTGAAGATCAAGCAGTTTAATGATTCAAATTGCAGGATGACAAACACCAAAAAACACTGAAAATCAGGCTCAAAAAAGCAGGTAAGTTCAGAAGTCAGTCTAGGGCAATGTAAATGCAAAGTCCAGAAATAAAGTAACAGACAAGGGCTTAGAAACTGGGTGGGCAAACAGGGCATCCAATAGAGACAAACTGTCATGACTGGATGCTAGGAGGGAGTGACCATCCATGAGCAGATGTGGGTTGTGAAGGAGGAGGCTTTGTTATGCACTATATGCACTTTAAGTTTTTTCTGGAACCAGAGCCTTTTTCCGGAAGCAAGGGCATTTTGTAGTGTTCACACCGCAGGAACTCCTTCAGAACCCTTTTTTAGTCTGGTCATTCCATGTCAAATCATCACACTTTCGGACCTCGCTGTCAGATTTAAGCGAACAAAGTTTGAACTTTTTGGGGGGCTATCCCCCTTTTGGGGACAGCTTACCCCCTTTTGGCTGCTGGGATTGCTGTAGAGGCTGCTGGGATTGCTGTACTGTTCGGGAGTGGTGTAGTCGCTGTGTGCACTTGTGTTGTGCGCCTGTTGAAGCGGTTGATTTGAATTATCTGTAAAGTATATTTGAGTGTTTGTGTGCCAGCACGGTTACGAGGGTGGTTGTTGTTTCATTTTTAACTTTTATTTTTACGTGTGTAATTGTCTGTCCTTGTTAATTGACAGCGTGAGTGTTACCGACAGCTGCGGGCGCGAGCGGCGTTTCTGTCTGCGTCCTTCGCATCAAACACCCGCGGGTAATATTATCGAACATCGGTAACATTAACTTTAAAAGGACAGTTGCTCCGGAGCTTTGCTCGGTCGCCGGTCGGGGCCGGGAGGACATTTTCCACTTTTTTCCCGCTCCGGCAGTAGCCTGCTTTGAGAGGGTTTTTTGTGGTTTTTTGGCCTCCCTAGACTAGCCTAGAGCAACTTCGCTTTAGTTTAGCTAAACGTGGTTCAGCAGGAAGTTAATCTCGGGTAAGTAATTGTAAATTTGGTTATTTTAAAAGTTTAATTTAAAGGTTGTTATCGCTGACGCTGCCGGATAATTTATAATAAAGTTCCGATTTAACGCAAGTGTTAATTTAGTGTTTTAGTGTACGCGGCAGTTTGTTTTAACTATACGTTAATTAGATCAACTAAAAGTTTAAATATTCTCTATTAATATACTGGGCTGGGAGTAAAGGACGGGGACATAGTGAGTTAGGTAATTATGGGGCCAGCTCAGTGTTGTGTTTGCAAGATGTTTGCCCTTCTGGATGCTTGCGTCCAGTCGGATTTCGTCTGCGAGCGATGTAGGTTAGTTGACTCACTCATGGTCCAGGTTCGTGACCTAGAGGAGCGACTGGCTCTCATCCAACATAACAATGAGTTAAACGAGAGAGTTAATACGCCTTCTAGGGAGACTGTGTGTACGTCACAAGCGGGGAGGGGGGAGAATGATGAACAGGTAGGTCGAGAGAGCTGGGTGAACGTAGGTCGTAGACGTAGAAAAGGGCGTACACAATTCACAGAGGCGGCATCACCTGAAGTAGCGGTGTCTAACCGCTTTCAGGTGCTTCCAGCTTTAGAGCCGGAAGAGACTGTGGAGGCAGGTGAGCCCTTGGGCACCAAGGAGCCACCTAACCCCAGTAGGAGGGAGGTTGTGGTAGTAGGGGATTCAATTATAAGAGGTGTAGATAGTTATGTGTGCACCCGTGATAGAGGGTCCCGTACGGTGTCTTGCCTGCCTGGTGCCCAGGTAGGGGACCTTCCAGATCGAGTGGACAGGCTTTTGGCCCCAGCCGGGGTGGATCCAGTGGTCATGGTGCATGTTGGCACCAATGACATAGGAAAGGGCAGAAGAGCTGTTCTGCAAGATAAATTTATAGAAGTCGCGGATAAGCTTAGAAGCAGAACATCCACGGTGGTATTCTCTGGAATACTTCCCGTGCCACGTGCAAGTAAGGCAAAGTTAGCTGATATAAGGGGATTAAATGCGTGGCTAAAATGGTGGTGTAGGAAAGAGGGGTTCAGGTTTATGGGGCACTGGAAGACCTTCTGGAACAGGTGGGACCTGTTCAAGCCGGACGGGTTGCACCTGAACCATAGGGGAACCAGTGTATTGGGGAGGCGTATGTGCAGAATAGTTGAGGAATGTTTAAACTAGGGACTGGGGGGGCAGGGAGGTCAGTTAAGAATTTATGTGGGGAGAGACGGAATGCCCAAATAAATATTAAAAGTAGATACTGTAAAAGGCCTACCATTAGTGGTCTGTATTTGAATGCTAGGAGTATTAGAAACAAAATTACTGACTTAGAGGCTTTAATTTCTTCAGACAATTATGACATTATAGGAATAACTGAAACATGGATGAGTGACAATGATGGTGATGAATATAATATGGATGGTTATACGTTGTTCCGTAGAGACCGGATAGGCAAGAAGGGAGGTGGTGTTGCAGTATACGTAAAAGAAAACTTGCAGGCAAGGGATCTCACTGATAAAAATAAAAATTCAGAAGCTGTATGGATAAAACTTGATGCTAAAGATTCAAATGGCCTAATTGTCGGGGTTTGTTATAGAGCACCTAATGTAGCTGTAGAGGAAAGCAGAATATTATATGATGATATCAGGATTATGAGTAATAAAAATGATGTGGTGGTTATGGGTGATTTTAATTTACCTGGGATACAGTGGGACACAATCTCTGGCTCTTCTGTAAATGAACTTGAGATGGTGGAATTAGTACAGGATTGTTTTTTTACTCAGTTTGTTAATACTCCTACCAGGGGAGAAGCCCTTCTTGATCTGGTTTTCTGTAATAACCAGGATAGGATTGGAAAATTAGAGGTTTTAGACCCATTGTACGGTAGTGATCATAACATGGTTAAATTCGAGGTTAATTTTAGTGTCCGAAGAGCAAAGTCGAAATTAAAAGTATACAATGTTAGGAAGGCTAACTTTAATGGTATGAGACGGAAATTAGAAACTGTAAACTGGACAGAGTTAAATAGCAAAACAGTAGAAGAGGCATGGGAATTTTTCAAAAGCACATTGTTGCAAGTGCAAGAGGACTTCATACTAGAGATGGGCGATCCACGTTTTTTCAGTTCCGATCCGATTTCGATACACAACTGACGATACCGATACAGATTCCGATACAAGAGCTCTTTTTACTTTGTTATACTTTACATATTTTTTTTTTAAGCTAGTAAATACAGATGGAAAAAATGTATGACAAAAAATATTTAATTAGGCTACTACAAACATACATAACATACTGTTCCACTTCATTTGTTTTAAGCGTTTTTGAGGCATTTGCAGTTCAATATCAATATCTTCAAAGCAAATATACACAAGTGGCGAATGCTTAAAATTTTAACAGTTTTTCTCCCATTGGCATCAGCGCAGTTACACTTTTGTTGCGATGGCAGCCCCTCTTGTATCACAAGCAACGAGTTCGCAAAACAGTCCAATTAAGTTAGCGACTCCCAAATCATCCATTGCTTTGTTTTGTCTCGCAGTTGGGATTTTCCATTAAACGCTATTCCCACCTCAAAACCTTATTTTACATAGATTGCAAAACGCTGTGCTTCCGGTTTCTGTTAAAAGCCTAAAATACTCCCAGATCGTCACGTCTTATCTTACGCTCCTCGTACTGCGAAGGGTATGCGCATGACCTCACAGCAGGCGGAAGTCACTGTACTCACACCCACTGAGTAGCAAAAAAGACTTAGGGGCAGTGATAGCGTTCGATTTGAATTCCGCAAAAACACACATGTAAAATGGGAAAGAGCTGTCGAGCGATTGATTGCCAAAAACTAAATAAGTAAGTATAGGACGTGGATCGGTCACGCATGGCCGATTCCCGATCCGTCAAATAGGTCTGGATCGGCGCCGATACCGATCCGAATATCGGTATCGGTGCATCTCTACTTCATACCTGTTTCCAGCAAAACTAAATCTAGGAAACGACAACCAAGGTGGTTTACTAAGGAAATTAAGAATAAAGTCAGGAGGAAAAGGGCTCTGTTCCAAAAATGGAAAATAACTAATGATTTCAAAATTAAGCAGGAGTATCTAAGTCTACAGGCAGAGTTAAAAAATGACATTAGGCTATCCAAGAGGGATGTAGAAAGAAAAATTGCATTGGAGGCTAAGCATGACAGTAAAGGTTTCTTCCAATATTTTAACTCCAAGAGAGCACTAAAAGCTGAAATCACTAATTTGCAGGATAGTAAGGGACTTATAATTGATAATGAAATTGATATGGTAAATGAGTTTAATGATTATTTTTCAAGGGTGTTCACAATAGAGAACACAAGTAACTTACCACCAATTAATACGAATACAGCATCGTCTATGACCAATATATGTATAACTGAGGTTGATGTGATACTAAGCCTAGCTAAACTCAAAATAAATAAATCGCAGGGGCCTGATGGCATCTTACCTATAGTCTTAAAAGAGATGAGGGATATTATTAGCCAACCTTTAACTTTAATATTCCAGAAATCGTTATCTGTGGGTGTGGTACCATCAGATTGGAAGCATGCTAATATAACACCCATATTCAAAAAAGGGGATAGAAGTAATCCAGCAAACTATAGGCCAATCAGTTTAACTAGCATTACTGGAAAAATAATGGAAGCTATAATTCAAGTGAAAATGGTAGATTACCTAGATGCAAATAACATCATAAAGGATAGCCAACATGGATTTAGGAGAGGTAGATCCTGCTTAACGAATCTACTTGAGTTCTTTGAGGAAGCTACAAGTGAAATTGATCACAAAAAGGCCTATGATGTGATTTACTTAGATTTCCAGAAGGCCTTTGATGTTGTCCCCCACAAACGTCTCTTGCTAAAGCTTAAAGCTGCAGGGATTTTAGGAACTGTGGCAACTTGGATCAAAAACTGGCTTACTGACAGGAAGCAGCGAGTAGTTATTAGAGGCACAATGTCACAGTGGGCCTCCGTTCATAGTGGGGTACCGCAGGGTTCAATTTTAGGACCTCTATTGTTCCTAATTTACATTAATGATATTGACACAAATACATACAGTAAACTGGTTAAATTTGCAGATGACACCAAGGTGGGCGGGGTAGCAGATACTAATCTAGCAGCAGAGAGGCTTCAACGGGATCTGGATTTAATTAGCGAATGGGCTGATACATGGCAGATGAAATTTAACACAGATAAATGCAAGGTAATCCATGCAGGGAGCAGAAATATAAAGTACAGATATTTTATGGGTTCCACTGAAATAAAGGTAGCTGATTACGAGAAAGATCTAGGTATGTATGTTGATGCTTCCATGTCCCCCTCTCGCCAGTGTGGGGAAGCAATAAAAAAGGCGAACAGAATGTTGGGTTATATATCTAGATGTGTGGAGTTTAAGTCAAGGGAGGTGATGTTACACATATAATTCCTTGGTAAGACCCCACCTAGAATACTGTGTGCAGGTTTGGTCACCATAGCTCAAGAAGGACATTGCTGCCTTAGAAAAGGTGCAGCGAAGAGCTACGAGAATGATTCCTGGTCTTAGAGGAATGTCTTATGAGGAGAGGTTAGCGGAACTGAATCTGTTTAGCCTTGAGCAAAGGAGACTAAGGGGGGATATGACTCAGGTCTATAAGATTCTAACGGGTCTGGATGCTGTTCAGCCAAATGACTATTTCAATATTAGTCTAAATACTAGAACTCGTGGCCATAAGTGGAAATTAGCGGGAGAACATTTTAAAACAAATTTGAGGAAGCACTTATTTACACAGCGTGTAGTTAGATTATGGAATAGTCTTCCTGCTAGTGTAGTGGAAGCTAAAACCCTGGGTTCCTTTAAATCAGAGCTAGATAAGATTTTAACAACTCTGAGCTATTAGTTAAGTTCTCCCCAAACGAGCTTGATGGGCCGAATGGCCTCCTCTCGTTTGTAAATTTCTTATCTTCTTATGTTCTTATGACTTTGACTGGCTATATTTACCTTAATATAAGCTGCACAGAAATGGTCCTCATATTGTTTTAAAGCTATTGTGCAGCTCTATAGATTGAACAAATAATATGCCATCCCCATATGAATAATTACTATGTAATAACTGATTAAAATACAAAAAATTTTATAACAAAAAACCAATATTTCAAAATTGATCCATTTTTTACTAAAGCTAGATCATAATGTCTTGAACATCTCCAGAAATTTGGTCTTTGGTTTTTAAGCTGTTGCTGAGATATCTTGACGTAAAGGTAGTGTCACATGGTTACATATCACTAATGGGCCTTTTTAATGGCAGCCAAACTGACATGAAATAGTATAACAAGCACAGGTGTACAGCTGTACTTGCCATACTATTGAAAAGGCCCACATGGCTAGTAAATATGGCTAATAAATGCCCTGCATTCAACAGAGGTGAATGAGATGTGCAAATCAGTCCAGTGTAAGTGCACACTTAGGGAATCACTCAACTTTGCAAGCATCAAAAGTTATGTCGTGGCTGCATATGATGATAGTTGTCGGCTAGGATGTGTTGACATTTGTTCGTTCAATATTGATCCCAGACACTCCCAATTTCAGTTTCATGAGTTACTCATGTGACCAAATCAGCATGGCAAGTTTTGTTAAAATCCATGACGATGAGGTTCGAAAGTGTGCTGATTTGACATGGAATTACCCAGTAGCTACTCCAGACTAGGTACTTTTGGTTTGAACACGAACTACTGGGGAGGCCCTTAAAGTGACTGCTTGCTAATTGGTTGACCAGAAGCACTGGCATAGGAGATATAGCTGAGCAAAAATTGAGCAGTTGCAATTATTTGTCATGACGATGTGGCATAGTGTAGATGGAAAAAAGGTGACAATCCACTTAGGGCTCTGAGACAACAAGGTTTTATTGAATAAAACTAAAAACACAATGGGGAAGTACAGCAAAGCAAAAGGACCATGAGGGGTCAGAAAACAAACAAGGAAAAATAAGGAAATAAACTAAAACCATGAAACAAAACACAACTAAGGAACAAGCAACCACCGGGAACAGGACTGGGCAAACTGGCAAAGTAATAACTATGCTGTAACATAGGCATAGCAAGGTAAATCAAAAGTGAGGACAAAAAGCAAAGACAAAGATAAACAATACCAACACACACACAGGAAAAACTGATAATACTTTAACTACCGACCTGAGGATTTACAGTCTCAGGGCAACACACTGTGTCCTGCTTTGATTGCGATTGATCGCCCCAATAACTAACCCATCAAATAACTAACAAAATGGCTTATTTATCCTCCATTTTTCTGGCATTCCAGTGTAGTTTTAGATGAAATTAGTTGTGAAATTTAGCCTGCAAACTTCTTGCACCTCTAATGCTAGTTTAGCACAAAAGCCTCAGTTCTGGTTGTGTGGCGTGAAAGCAACACACAAACGTGGCCAGGAGCTACAAAAGTACCAGGTCGAGACAGCCCAGGGATGAGGTTCTGGAACTTCGGTGTGAATATGAACAATAAGAAGAACTCAAACAAGAGATGAGAAGGAACTTAAAGGAAGGACTGGAATAAACCAATGATGTGGGAGAATCAATGGGCAGGTACTGGGAAGATCTACACTTGCACCAGATACTAACACAGATGACAACCACAATAACCGGCCTGTGGAGGAAGGCAAAGGCCAGCACATATATACATACATCAGGTATTTATGTGGCATCCTGGTAACAGCACAACCTAATTCCCACCTTTTGCCTTGGTAGTGCTGAAATCAAAAGACCAACACAAATAATTTCAGGCTAATTTACAGGCTTTTGTGGGCAGTCAGGCCACCAGGCAAGATACCCTGGTTACTTAAAATTCATGATGGTTTTTGTCATACTGTAATTTGTCTGGCCTCCTCCCACAGACCTGACCATGAAGAAAGGTTGTAGCAGTTATTCAGGCTATAGACGACTTACGTAAACATATAAAAAACATATATTTTTTAAAATAAAATATAAAAATATCTTCCTGTTCATATTATTTTAATGGATTTTTTTTCATTGCATTTCATGTTTGACCTTTGAAATATGGGAACAATTTTATTTTAATTTTTTTGGAATTAATTGGAATGCTGAGACGTGATTTTTATAGGCTATTTTATATTTATTACATGACATGAGTAGTGAGAGCGCAGAATTTCGTCCGGCGGAACAATTTTCAATCATTTTCTTATTAAATAGCACCATACAGAAACCATTGTGCCTTATCGTAGAGATATCAAAATATCAATATCAGGAATAGTCTAAAAAAGCAACCAACACACAATATCAAGTACCCAACCCTCTACCATTGGCCCAGGAAAAAATAAAAACAAACAACAATAATGATAATAATAATAACAGGTAGTCTCAGCACCTATAACAAGACCAAGGGCTCAATCAGGTTCAATAGTCTTCAAGGACTTAAACCAGTGGCCTGTACTACGAAGGGGGTTTAACCAAATCAGACTTAACCCCGAGGTAATTTGCGAACGCGAGGTTAACAAAATCATGTTGACTCCATCGGGGCTAATCAGGGGGGTATTCCAGAAAGCAGGTTATGTGACATACCCGGGTAAGTTTAAGGGTAAGTTAGTGGATAACCTCATCTTTCGGTTCCAAAAACGGAGGTTAACTTTCTGGGTATGTACTGTACGTAACCATAGCAGCTTACTCTCTGAAGATAACCTGCTACTGAGCAGGTTATGTTCCAGGGTCAGTTTGTTGCAGAAGGTTACTGAGCATGGCGTGCCCTTTTGATGACGATCCTGTGGACATGGAGGCACAAATTATACAAGGTTTTTTTCGCCGGAAGAGAGTTATAAGACCGCGTATTGATATCTTTTCATTTCCTAATGATTATTTGAAAAAGCGTTATCGGTTTTCAAAAGAATCGTTAATTTACTTAACATCTCTTGAAACCGCATATTGCAAATGTCACAAACCCAAACCGCGGGTCTGTGCTTAGCACAGAAAACATTCTGTACATAGCACTTCGGTTTTTTGCATCAGGGCATTTTTTGTACAATATGGGTGTTGGGTTGAGATTGTTTGTTTATATATTATCACTCGTGTATTCTTATGAATGTATAACTTGTTTTATATGGCAACTGTGTAAGTGCTTAACAGTAATTTTCTATCACGTGCAGCAGACGAGCCCACCTCTGCTGTACGTTCTGTTGTTCCTATTTCCACTCCCACTTCCACATCCCATTCTATCCCACTCGAAATGTTGTTCACACCCACAATGTAACCTGATCACCTTAATGTATAAATAAACCCTCTCGTGGTGCCACACCCTTGTAGCTACACTGCGGTGTGCACCCTTGCAAGTAAAACAGCGCGTGTCTCATACTCTGTGGGCCAGCGGCCGGGGGGGGGCTGATCACTCTCTCCGACATAAAACTTGGTCCTTCGAGCCGGATCGGGAATCCTGAGGACATCACCAGGGCGCCGAGAGGAGCGACACCGAAGTCTGTCGACAGCCGCTCGTCTAGGCCAGGCCGGTGGTTAGAACTGCGCTTGATGCCTGGTGATGCCTGACGGACCCCGATCGTCGTGACTGACCCCAGAGGTGAGACGTTTGGTTATATTTCGCCGAAAGGAAATAGTTTGGTTATATTTCGCCGAAAGGAAATAGTTTGGTTATATTTCGCCGAAAGGAAATAGTCTAAATTTGGTTATATTTCGCCGAAAGGAAATAATCTAAATTTGGTTATATTTCGCCAAAAGGAAATAATCTAAATTTGGTTATATTTCGCCGAAAGGAAATAGTTGAATTAGAATTTAATTGACCTGTTAACTGACAAAGGCTAGAGTTGGCCGTAATCAACTGGGTATGAATGTTTGTGTGAATGTGGAGGACTAAGTGATTTATAGAATCCTAGGCTGATTCTACTAGTCCTTTGTTTCTTTGCCTGGGAAGAAAGACGTACTGGCGATTGGGAGATCAAGGACGGGTTTCATCCCTGAAAACTGACACCGCTGCACAGATAGTGTGCAGTAGAAGGCCGTGTTAGTGTCCTCTCCCTAATCTCGTGCCAGAGAATTTCTGCTCAGGACCCTTGTAGTAATAACAATCGACAAGTAAAAGGATGGGGAAGGGGCAAAGTAAACAGCCATCCTTAGAGGGAGATGAAAAGTTTATGGAAGGATATGTGGAAGGAGCAGGGACTATAAGTAATCAAAGGTGGAAAAGAAAACATGGGTTTGGAGGAAGCCTCCATACGCCACACATTCTTAAGCTACAGAGTGATTTAAAACTAGAAATGTTGCACACTATGAATAGCGGAAAGTTGGACAGACGGAAGAAGGAGTATAGAATGTCAGAAAAATGGTTGGAACAAAGTAGGTTAAGAGACTCAACTAGACAGGAAAAGAAAGGTAAAAGGAAAGAAAAGCTTGCGGCCGCAGTACTAGTTACTCCTGATGAGGAAAGTGTAACAAAGGCCCCACATAGACAAGAAACATCTGCCGCTCCCCCGCTGTCGCAGCAGACACCGGGAGTAGCACTAAAAGATAAGCAGATAGCAGCGCCTAAAACACTGATAACACATTCTGCTCCATTAGCGTCATTGGCACCAGAATCTCCTTTCCATCCAATGGTGACCCGGAGCAAGGATTCTTCACTGTATCCAGTGAAAGACTTAGAGTCATATAAAACTAAATTTCACCCCAGTAGTGAAGACGGGGCATCAACCCCAGAGTTTCAATGCCCCATGGTGGAAGTTGCGAATCCTGATAGGGGGCAGGACGGAACAGGTCCCGAAACAATGTTAGTGTACAGACCCTGGACAGCAGAGGATAGGACAGCTGCTTTAAAAGGGATACCCCCTGTAGAAGAAGGTGTAGGAGAATTTTGGGAAGCGGTGTTAGAACTTCAAAGCAGCTTCCGCTTAAATGGGAGAGAAATGTTCCAGTGCCTGAGGCAACTGTTTACTCACAAATGGGTCAGAGTTGCAGGAGATTTCACAGGGCATGCGTACGATGGAACACCCCTCCCGCATGATTCATCCGCCCTGAGACACAGCCTAAGGCAGCTAGAAGAAAGAGTCAGAGAAAGATTTACGAGGAGAGCAGATTATGGTAAAATCTCACAATGCAGACAGAAAGAAGGGGAAGAACCAGAAGACTTCCTGGACAGATTGAGACAAGTTTTCAGAAGTAATTCAGGCATTCCCCCAGATGATGATGAGGCCGGAGTATACCAACAACAATTAAAAAGGGCATTTCTTGCCGGTCTAAGGCCTGAACTTAAACGGTATATAGATAAATATTGGGTCCATCAGAATACAGGCTCAGTGCAGCAAGCTATAGAGTACGCCCAGCATGCACAAAAGGCACAGAAACAAAAAGGAGAAGCGACCTTCGCAGCCTCTGGCGATACAATCGCAGTAGTTTATTCAAACCCCCAGGGCAGGGGCGGTTAAAGAGGTAGAGGTCGAGGAAGAGGTGGTAGGTCAGGAAACTCGCCTCAGTATGATAACTGCTGGAGGTGTGGGAGACCAGGACATATAGCCAGGCATTGTAAAACGAAGCGCATAGATAATCCAAATTCCACAGAGAATGATCAGTGACGCCAAGCTGAGAAGTTGCAGGCACCACTTTCTCCACCCCGCTAGGGCCCTCACTAGATAGGGAGGAGGAGGAGGAGGTTGACCTTCAAGTGGTGTGTCAACTGATAGCGCTTAAACAGCCTGCAGAACTGCCTAGGCGGCGGTTTATTATAAATGGAAAGACATATGATTGTTTATGTGACACGGGAGCCTGTAGAACAGTATTAACTACAACTCCGCCAAAAGCAACATTCTCTACTTCAACAGTATATGTGAGAACGGCCGGAGGGCAATCTGAGACCCATCAATTAACTAATCCCATAACGGTAAAAGATGAAGAGACAGGGACAGAGTGTGAGGTCCAAGTTCTGGTGAGCCCGTCATGCCCAGTAAACCTATTAGGAAGAGACCTTATGGTCCAGATGGGCATAAGCGTTGTTGCCACGACCATAGGCATGAAAGCAATAATAGACAGGCAAGCTTTAGTGGTCCATGGATCGTCAGTTCCGCAGTATTATTGGTCTCTAGACCTAGGCCAAACACCACAAGCTCGGGAATTATTAAGGAAAACTATCAATCAATCAATCAATCAACGTTTATTTATATAGCACTTTACAGCAACCTAAGTTGAACCAAAGTGCTTCACAGCAATAAAATGTAATTCACTACATTTCTGTAATTCACTACATTTCTCTACAAAGGCGCGGTAACTAGAGTAAAGCAGGAAGCAGATAAGGTTCAATTTATGCCCGACGATGGCCTCCATGTGACCATGTGGTACAAACCCAGACCTGGCCCTGACTACCGATATGATCGGCAGTTTCACGCTATGGGACCACCCCAGGTCACATTGCAGTATCTGTATGTTAATCCCACAACTGGCTACGCTGCAGCCTCAGTGTTATTGGGTCCCAAACAACAAAATTTATTCAGGGAAAAGGTGCCTCATGTGTCACTATCAAAGCCACTCCAGGGTAGATGGCGAGATCTTGGGTATTTTGTGGAAGATGCCTCTTATAGATCTACATATTACCAGCCTGACCCAAATTCAGATTGGAAACATGATAAAAGCACAGGGGTTTGGAGGTTCCCCCTCGGATGGAGAATTAAAGTCACATCTGTAACACATTTAGACGAACCTGAATGACAAGATCTATTATCAGCCGAGGCAATGGAGGACCCAGAATTGAGCCACATTCCTGAGGGATTGTGGTCCAACTCCCCTACGGATGTAGGATTGATTAAAGGGTTCCCTCCTTACAAAGTGACCCTGAGGTCAGATCACCACCCAGTGGTACGACAGTACCCATTAAAGCCTGAGGCTGAACAAGGCATAGCCCCAGTAGTGCAAGATATGCTGGCATCGGGGATACTGAGGGGGGCGCTAGAGTCCACGTGTAACACCCCTATTTTCCCAGTGCAAAAAGCGAATACGGGTACATGGAGAATGGTATAGGATCTGAGACCAATCAATGACATCGTGCAACATGCAGCACCAGATGTCCCAAATCCCCATCTCCTACTCAATTCATTGACACCAGACAAAAAATTTATACAAAACAGCGGCATTGGTGAGCCACGGGAATACCCATGTCTCAACAGGAGGGATGGTACATATAATACATCAACGATTCTATACTATAAATTTTTCTGATTATGCAAAGAACTTTTGTAGATCATGCCTTATCTGTTGTAAGCATAATTACAGGACAACCTCAAACCTGGAGATTGGGTTCTCATCAAGGTCCTCCTTCGGAAGGACTGGAGCTCTCCCAGGTGGGACGGCCCATATCAAGTGCTCCTCACGACCCCGACAGCCGTGAAGATAGCGGAGCGACCATCGTGGATTCACAGGAGTCACTGCAAGCTCATTAAACCCCTACAGGAGCCAGTACAACCGACGGAGTAGCAGTGGAAGTCCGCTACAAAGGCGCGGTAACCAATAGGGTGCCGACGTCTCAACCCGGTGAAGAAACCAACTGATCTGCACTAACTTTTAGAATGGCTGACTGTAAGCGGTTTCTTATACAATGGCTTCTGATCCTCCTGACTGTAGTCGGCGGGTTGCTTTTGTGGACGAGGTCCGCATCGGATAACACTCGCCGCGTCCCCAGGTGGACGCACGATGGCTCCCACCTGAGACCTCTTACAACTGACCATTCACATCCCTATATGCAAAATTACTGGTATCGCTACGTACACGACACAGTTACGAAGTCCAATGTTTCTAACTGTTACATATGCTCACATATGCCCACACATGCGGAAGGTCCCGCAATATTTGCTAAACCCATGAATGAATCCCAGGCTAAATGTGCTTCTTCATTTGGAGGGGTTGGATATCAGCATTTTGGTATCACCATTAATGATACGAATCCCTATGCCCCAGGGCTTATTAATGGTACTTGTAATCTTCTGTTCTGGATCGACTTCAATGTCACTAAATCCACTTCCTCATTTCCATTCTCTGTTTTCATGAACAAGGACCCAGGAACATTTAACCATACAATGTGTTATGACCAGATGTATGGTACTGGAACTGTGACCAAATTGCTGTTTCAGGTGAAGGTGCACCAGTCAACATGTCAGGCCCCAGCAATGGGTCCTATTGGGTGCAAGGTGTAGCCTGGTTATGTGGTAGTCGTGCCTACTTTGTGCTGCCACCCAATTGGTATGGGGTTTGCGCGCCCATCTTCATTTCAGATCATACCTTTATTGTATCAACCAGTTCTGTTTCAGGTTCCACTCGCAGACGACGTTCTACCGCACCAGCACTACAGCCACATGACAGCGTCTGGGGAACTGATGTGCCCCCAGAGTTCAAACATTGGTCCACAGACCAGAAGGTTTTATTAGCACTGTTCCCCTGGGTCGGAGTAGCAAAGAACACTTTACAACTGGAAACCATAGAGTATCGCTTAGGGCTCTTTGTTAATAATTCTATTGTAATTAATGAACAACAAAATGCACAATTGGATGTCACGAGGCAAATGGTGGTTCAAAACCGTATGGTGCTCGATATGTTAACAGCGGCCCAAGGAGGTGTTTATGTTTTATTGAACAATACTTGTTGTACATACATTCCAGACAATGTCCATTCCCCTAATATGACTGAAGCCATGAACTATCTCAGGGATCTGCGGAGAGTCCTAGTCGCGGACTTTCACCCTAGCGCATCCTGGTTTGATTGGCTATTTCAAGGGGGCTGGCTTGGACTACTCAAATTTCTTGTAATAATGGTTATTATATGTTTGATTTTTCTTTGTGTTTTTTCCATTTGTATTGTACCATGTTGTAAAGCTGTGATTAGCAGAATGGTTGTTAATTCTTTTGTTGTAGCATACACTAACCTGAGCCAACAAGAGTTCCTCGCTGATGAACATGATGACGCCGTAATTTAGTGATGCCGCCCACAGAAAATGTATAGACAAGATGTGGATGGTGGATGTAGAATACACGGTTCATGATAAACAGGAGGGACTGTTGGGTCGAGATTGTTTGTTTATATATTATCACTCATGTGTATTCTTATGAATGTATAACTTGTTTTATATGGCAACTGTGTAAGTGCTTAACAGTAATTTTCTATCACGTGCAGCAGACGAGCCCACCTCTGCTGTACGTTCTGTTGTTCCTATTTCCACTCCCACTTCCACATCCCATTCTATCCCACTCGAAATGTTGTTCACACCTACAATGTAACCTGATCACCTTAAAGTATAAATAAACCCTCTCGTGGTGCCACACCCTTGTAGCTACACTGCGGTGTGCACCCTTGCAAGTAAAACAGCGCGTGTCTCATACTCTGTGGGCCAGCGGCCGGGGGGGGCTGATCACTCTCTCCGACAATGGGCGACGCAGAGCATGTGGGAAAGGCAACTGTGTGTAGAGCCGTTCGCACAGTATGTCTGGTACTTAATGCTTCTTATACATGTTTGTGCAGTTCCCTGTCCATAAAGCTCTGCGTGTTATTAAAGAGGAATTCCACAGAGTGGTAGGTTTGTCCTTTGTAGTAAAATCTATGACGCATATTTAATATGTATTCATACTATTTATATCTATACATGTATTCATCCTGCACACACACACACTTGATACTGTAAGAAAACCTCTGTGGGTATAAAGGATCTATCCTTTAGCTATCCTAGCCCGCTCCCCACAGGTTACCCACCCAGCAAGCCCAAGGGATACACGCCACCAAGTTAGGGATCAAATACTTTAATTAATTCATCTCCCCTCAGCCGACCCCCAGCACAATACAACCAGCCAGGGAGCAGATAAACAGGCTGTAACCCCGCCGCCAGAGTGTGTCACACAGCAACTCAGTAGGTTCACCAGCACCCCACTCACAGAAGCACAGCAAGCCAAGCAAAATCGTAATTCACATTCGATTACACCAAACACCCCCCTCCGAGGCGGCAGTGTACACCATCCCATCCAGCCCTCCCTTAACCTACCGTATTGCACAGACCCGATCGACTGACCATCCTAAAAACACATACACACACACACAAGAAGAATCTTAAAAAGGACACTTCCCTTTCCTCTACCAGACCCACCCACGGGGTCTAATCAACTAAGCCCCAGGGATTAAACAAGGCTGGGAACCAACTTCCTCCTGTAATGACAGTAGTCTCACCCACCGGCAACAGTCTCGCCCTAATAAATCCGCGCAACATCTACCTATTTCACCCCCCCTACCTATCTTCGCCGGCAGCGATCCTAATGACCGCGACCAGCACTAATCAGCCCCTCACGCAACACTGACCGGCATTCCTTCCCTTGTCTCCAACTTTTCCCCTCTTATCACCACACTCCGCTACATGCCTCTCCCCCGCTTAATTATTGATTTCACCTGTGGCTAATCTCCTTATTACTCCCGGACAGTCTCATCCATTCACCACACTTCCCCCTTGCCAGGAAAAAAAGACTCGAGTCAGTCCAACCCCAATTCAAAATCCTTCGTCCACACCGGCCGCCGCTTCTCCCGCCGCAGATGTCCTCGTCCTGAGAGGAGTGGCCGCACCATTTCCTCGGCCTCCATGTTGCTGCCCTTTTCACTCTGGTCTCCGACTCTCTCATCCCCACCAGTGATCCAATGTCCCTCTGGCTGGCCCTCTGCTGCTTGTAACCCTCGATCAGCTCCCATTACTTCCACCTCCTGCAACTTGGCTGCAGCTGCTGGTATACACGGTGGTGCCTCCCTGTCCACCTCCACCGGCTCGGACGACCTTGGCAGGGGTGTTGAATCCATAGATGGGTTACTGTCCAGAGGATCCTCCTTTTGCACACTGGATGGTTCCCCTGCACCAGACAAACAGACAAAAGGTTTAAGTCTATTAAAATGCACTATTGTGTCCGAACCCCCTTCAGGCTGGCCCACTCTATAAAGGACATCAGAAATTACTTCCAACACCTTAAAAGGGCCCTTATAACGTCTCTGTAATTTGGGACAACGGCCCCTCTTCCTCGCTTTATTCTGCACCCATACCTGCTCTCCCACAACATAGTGCTGATGATTTACTCTAAAATCATAAACCGCTTTTTGCTGTGCAGAGGCCCGTTCCTGGTGTCTCTTCACTGCCCCCACCACAGTAGACAACGTATCAGTGAGTGCCTTCACATACTCTGACACCGCCGAAAACCTCTCCTGATGACCCATATTCCACGTCACATCCACAGGGAGAATGATCTCCCGACCAAATAACACCTTATATGGTGTGAACCCTGTGGACGCATGCACACTACTCCTGTAGGCCATAAGGACATACGGTAATAGAACATCCCAGTTCATCTGTTTGTCCTCCACGAACAATGCCAACATAGACAACAGGGTTCGATTGAATCTTTCCACCATCCCATTAGATTCAGGATGGTAGGGAGATGTTCGCGTCTTCTGTATATAAAGCAACTGGCACATCTCTCTGAACAATGTAGATTCAAATTTTCTCCCTTGGTCAGAATGTATACTGCGTGGAGCCCCTAACCTACACACCCACTGCTCTACCAGGACTTTAGCCATTCTGCTTCCTGGTTTGGCACGGCATAAGCCTCCGTCCATTTTGAAAAATAATCACTCACCACTAAAACATATTTATTTTTTAGTGGGGTTTCAGGCAAGGGACCCAATATGTCCACAGCCAGACGTTCCATAGGTCGGGATGTCACAGAGGGGTTCAGGGGAGCCCTAGGGGGAAGGCCATGAGATTTACGAGAAGCACAGTCCGGGCACGTTCTACAAAACTGCAGAACATCCCTAAACCACCCAGGCCAAAAGAAGCGATCCTTAACTTTAGCTTGTAATTTCTGAATTCCTAAGTGCCCCCCTGTGGCAGTACTATGCAGCATTTGCAAAGCCGCCGGTACCATGCTCCTAGGAAGCACCACCTGGGCCCCGGGGGCTGCATCAGAATAACTTGGTGGGACCCGGACCAGCCGCTGGCCTTGTAACTGCAACTGGCCCCACACACACACTGGTATTTCTTCAACTCGGGATACTGCTGCCATTTATCCACCCCACTCTGCAACCCCTGTATTAAACTAATAATTACACTAATCTCACCATCCTCCCTCTGTGCTTTACTTACTTCATCCTCCAACCCAAATTCCACCCCACCAGTCTGAGTTTGGGCCTCCACCCTTACTACACAAATACTGTCAGAGGGCCCTTTCTGCCCTGAAGAGGGGATAGGGGAGCTAGCCACAGCCACTTCCTCTGGCAATGTCTCAGGTAAGGACAAAGGCCTATGGGACAAAGCATCTGCATTAGTATGTAATTTCCCAGGGCGATGAATGATTTTATATTAGAATGCAGCCAGCTGCTCCACCCACCGAGCCAATTGTCCTTCTAGGCCCTGAAAATTATGTAGCCATCTCAGTGAACTATGGTCAGTGCACAAGGTAAATTCCTTCCCCAATAAGTAATGTTTGAAATGCTTTGTGAAAAATACCATGCTCAACAATTCCTTCCTAGTGGCTGCATACTTCCTCTCCTCTTTTGTCAGTGCCCTACTCGCATAAGCAACGACCCTTTCTACACCCTCCTCACCCTCCTGGCATAACACTGCTCCAATGCCAAAGTCACTTGCATCCGTATCAAAAATGAAATGTTTATGAGGGTCAGGGTACGCCAAAACTGGTGCTGTGATCAAACTAGTCTTTAATTGTCGAAATGCCTCATCACACAACTCATCCCATTTAAATTTCCGTCCCTTTTCAGTTAACTGATGCAATGGCCTTGCCATGTCCGCAAAGCCCCTAACAAAACGGCGATAATAGGAGGCCAGCCCCAGAAAACTCTTAACATCTGTTTGAGTTTGAGGAACCGGCCAACTCCTCACAGCTTCCACCTTATCCTGATCGGCCATAATGCCCTGAGCCGAAATAATGTGCCCCAGATAACGCACTTCTGTTGCAAAAAGGTTACATTTACCAGGCTTCACTTTTAAATTTGCCTGCCCCAACTTGAAAAGCACCTCATCCAGCCTATGTAAATGTTCCTCAAAAGTCCGACCAAAACAAATAATATCATCCAAATACACTAAACAGGTTGACCACTGCAAGTCAGCCAGAACCAAATCCATTAAACGCTGGAAGGTGCTGGGTGAGTTACATAGGCCAAAACTTAAAACGTTAATATCAAACAATCCCTGCCTAGTTATAAATGCAGTCTTTGGCCTGTCCCGAGGGTCAACCTCAACCTGCCAGTAACCACTGGCAAGGTCAAGGGTTGAAAACCATCGCGCATTGGCTAAACTATCTAGGGCATCATCAATCCTTGGCAGCGGATAAACATCTTTCACTGTAACTTCATTAAGCTTGCGATAGTCTACGCAAAATCGGAGGCTACCGTCTTTTTTCCGTACTGGCACTACCGGAGCTGCCCAAGGACTACATGAGGGGCGTATGATGTCATTCTCAAGCATCTGTTTAATATGGTCCGCGACCTCCTGCTGCAAATGCAGAGGCACCCGACAGGGGGGCATTTTAATAAGCCTAACACCCCCCGTATCAATTCCATGACGAGTCAGGTGTGTCCTCCCCAAATCACTATCATTCCGGCTAAATACGCCACTATGGCGTTGAAGTAACTCTCGAATAGCTATCAATTCTAAAGATGAGAAACCCTTTTCTGCCAACCCCAGCTGTGAAAAAAGAACATCTACAGACCACTGTACGGTCTCTGCAGATATGGTGTCCTGTTCCACAGTGACGTCCGTATGAAGGGTGCCCACCTTCATACCCTCCTTTAAAACACAGGGCCCCTCGGTCACATTTATAACCCTGACAGGTACCACCCCTTGCTGCGCGCTACAAACCACCCGCGCCACCATCAAGTCACAGTGTGAAGACAGGGAGCCAGACGGTTCGAGCAGGCCTACCGCACGGCCTGCCAACAACCCTTCCACAACCCCAGCAACAATGGCCTCCGTGCGTGGCCCTACTACAGTATCTGCCTGTACAGTAACTAGTTTTGGTTCATTAGCCTCAGATGATGAAATTAGAGGCAATTCCTTCCCCATCAAACTACAAAATTTATTAGCAAGGTTAATCACAGCCCCATATTTTGACAGGAAATCAATCCCCAGCAAAATTTCGGTAGACACATCAGCCACTAAGAAATCCACAACCAAGGCCAAAGGTCCAAATTGACAAATGGTTTGCCACCTCCCAACCACCTGCATATCACCCCCATTTGCTGCTGATGCTACACCCTGATACGCTGTTAATTCCCCCATCCCCTTTGTAAACTGTAAACACCTCTGTTTGGGGATGATAGAGGCTTGCGCCCCTGTATCTACTAACACATGAGAAAAACACCCACCTATTTTTGCATTAAGGTAGATACCGGAGCTATCCGGAGAATTGTGAGCCAGTCTGGCCAGTCTGCAGAAAGGGGTGGGCATTTGGCCCACTGTGCCCACCCCCTCTAGTTTCCCTGCACATAGGGACAGTTACGACGCAGGTGCCTAGTGCATCCACACTCCCAACATGCATCTCTAGCAGTTGCTATTGCTGCCCGTTCAGGTCTACCTTGCTGACCACGCCTCCTTTCCTCACTATTACTCCCCCTGCTCATCTCAGTCACAATAGGGGATGGCAAAGACGCCACCGTCTGCTGCAGAGTTCTAACCTCTTGCCTTAAACCCTCCACCACCCCCAACAAGAGGTCCATCTGTTGATCCCTAGGTGATTTTTCCGTAACAGCACACACCCGGGCATCATAACTAATCTGAGACCTTTCCAGGCTCTTTATTAATTCCAACTCGGCAGCTATATTAATGGCTTCTTCTAATGTATTAGGCTTCCGACCGCGAAGATATATTCTCAAAGTGCCACTCCCAACATGTTCTACAAAGTGGTCTCGAGCAAACATATCACGCGTCACATTATCGCCAGAAGGATAAGCTTTATAAATAAGCCGGCGCAATGCCATACCAAAATCCCGAGCCGATTCGTCTGGTAATCGTCTACGGGACAAAAGTTGGCTCTGTTCCAGTCATCACTATCACATGGTTCCAAACATCTGCCTAATGCCTCTTTTAAACTTGAATAATTACTGCGAGCAGCCAACCCGGAATACAACTCTTGCACGCCCCGACAAGAGAAGTGACAAAAATTTCATTTTTAAAGAATCATCCCAACCATTCACTTCGGCAGCCACTTCAAACTGAGCAACCCAATCAGACCATTCCCGATTAGTACCAGTAAACGTTTCGGGCATAAACACCGGGTGAGTTGCTACTGGCAAACCCTGAACGGAGCTACCCTCCCCCGTCGGTGGCTGTTCCACTACTTCTGGGTCAGACATTATCCCACCGCTGCCACCAGTGTAAGAAAACCTCTGTGGGTATAAAGGATCTATCCTTTAGCTATCCTAGCCCGCTCCCCACAGGTTACCCACCCAGCAAGCCCAAGGGATACACGCCACCAAGTTAGGGATCAAATACTTTATTTAATTAATTCATCTCCCCTCAGCCGACCCCCAGCACAATACAACCAGCCAGGGAGCAGATAAACAGGCTGTAACCCGAGAAGGGTCTGGCTGCAGGCTCCAGCAGGAGGAACTCCACTAGAGGGACGGAAACACGTGATCTCCACGAGCGGGTCCGGACATGACGTTACGCAAACTTACGCCATGGAGGCGGTACCATCTATCACATGATCTTCACACACAGCTCGGACTTGTTAGTGGGAGAGTTTATAACTTCGTCGACAGAAAAAAGTGAGTAGAACAAGAAACAACAAATATTGCAGTTATATAATTTGCATGATTTAAAAATGTTCGTCAGTAAAAGATATTCGTTGCTATTAAAATGTATATTTGATGTAAACGTCTCGCTAAAGTTGTCGGTAGCATTCTAGTCACTGGAGTTTTAGAAAGTATCGGCCAATGTTTTTTCCCCCCAAATTTAGCTTTAAATTGGTTACTTAAGCGTAGACTGATTGTGTCCGCAAACTCCCGTGTTAGACAGTTTATAATTTCTAATCAATTCCATACAAATTTTGCTACTGAAAAAGAAAAAAAGTATATGTATAAATATTTATTTAGTTCCGAATCTGTTTAGCTTTAGTGAACTAGGCAGCTCTTTTACAAATGTTACATGTGCTGTGTAATGTGTTTTTAGGCAGAGTGAAGTAATTATTACTGTATATGACAATTATACTTATCTATATATTATACTATTTTAGATGCACATATCTATATGGGATGCTTAGTCCCAGCTGGTTCTGGAAGAACGCACCACTGCCCTCTTTGTCCAGCTTTTAAGCCGGCAAAGAGGGTCAAAATTGAGAGACATATGGATGTACATATGAAGAATGCCGTTCATTTCAAAGTTTTCATTTCCTCTTTCTTAAATGGCAAATATTTTAACTTTGTCTCTTGGTAATCTCAGGTTGTCATATAATTGAATGTACACATTAAACTTTCTACTTTGCTTTCTTTGATATATACTTTCATTTACTTTGCTATACCTAATATTTCCACATCATTAAAAAAAAATTCTGTTTTACAGACAAATGCATCTGTAGGTGCAGACTCTCATGCCGTGCAGAAGGCCACTACCACTGCCCCTTCTGTCAAAAGACAATTATACGACGAGCGGATATGGAAAGACATTTAATATCATGCCAAGGGCCTCTTCCAGCTGTTCTACCTGTGGCCTCCGCCCCTTGTACCGCTGTTCTACCTGTGGCCTCCGCCCCTTTTACCGCTGTTCTACCTGTGGCCTCTGCCCCTTGTACCGCTGTTCTACCTGTGGCCTCCGCCCCTTGTACCGCTGTTCTACCTGTGGCCTCCGCCCCTTGTACCGCTGTTCTACCTGTGGCCTCCGCCCCTTCTACATATGTGTTACTGGACACTCTGACGACTTCTGTTTTAAACCAACTGCCATTTACATTGCACTGTGAGCATGTGAAGCACCTTTTGTTTTGACCTGTTGGTCATATTGTCTGTATAAAGCTGTTTAAACTTCACTGGATGGAAGTATATTAACTTTGTGTCTCATTAACAGGAAGCTTGCTGTGACCATAATACCTGGAAAATGGTCTGAGAGATATGGCTGTGACTTGGAGGTATATGTACTAACTTGTATGCACACATATTGGGCCAGTTTTGCAGAAAAGGATTAAGCCTAGACTTGAACTAGACTGCACTACCAATGAAGAGTCACCCATAGTGGCTAGTTGAGAAAGGCCAGTTTACTGACACTGTCTTTTTTTCCTGTTATAACAACAGGGGTTTCCAATTCAAAGCTTGGGAATTGATTGTGGAATCTTCATGTTGATGGTGAGACATGCTGGTTAACATTTGTAGGCATAAATGTTGGATAATTGATTTGAATTTTAAAACATATTTCTTCTGCAGTCTGCTTTGTATGTGGCATTGGAAGCCCCCTTTGACTACTCCATAGTAAGTTGCTTTAAAATAAAGTAGAAATGTAATCCTGCCATCACAAAATAGGAAATTTGCAAATAATATGAATTGGACCGTCAGAAAGCTATTGACAATCTAAAACACAGTAATGACCTGGACAACCTCGATCCCTTTCTTTTTGTATTTCAATACAAAGAGGATATGGAACAATTTCTGAAGAACTGTGTAGATAATCAGCACCTCCGGGTCAACACTATGTTTTTATTGCCTTAGGAATGAGTCGCAGTGCCCATCACTAGTCTTTGTTTAAAGTTCATTTTTAATAACTTTGCTTTAATAATTATATTGTTGCTCATTTTATTACAATAATCACATTATTTGTTTTATTCTTTTTTTCCACTCAATTCCACTAATTTTTTCTAGATGCTACTCCAATCTTTGTGGAAATGCGCCTATTTATTTATGCAATTTATATTTTATATTTATATGTTTATATGATAATAATAAAGCTGTTACTTTTCCAACCCTATGCAAATGGATACATTAATATTTAGGCTAAATCCTTTAAAAACTTGGTAAAACCTTTACAAGGTTACTTGTGTGGTTGATTGAGCTATTGGGACATTTTATATCATGTCTCATGTCATGCTTTAAAGGTCTGTTTGCACTTAGTTTCCTTTTAGTTCCCTCGGCCTGCACCCCACCCTCTGTGACTGGCTACAGGACTTTTTGACTGGCAGACCTCAATCTGTCAGGATTGGCAACAGGACTTCAGCCAGCATTATTACAAACACTGGCGTCCCGCAGGGCTGTGTCCTCAGCCCCATCCTCTACACCCTGTTCACCCACGACTGTGTCGCCACCAGTAAGGACAACATCATCCTGAAGTTCGCGGATGACACTGCAGTGATCGGTCGCATCACTGGAGGGGACGAAACAGCTTACAGGAGAGAGGTGGCCGGCCTGGTATCATGGTGTGAGGACAATAACCTCACCCTCAACACTGACAAAACAAAGGAAATGATAGTGGACATGGGGAAGACGAGGAGCCCCCGCCTGCCACTGTTTATCCGGGAGCTTGAAGTGGAGAGGGTGAGCAGCTTTAAATACCTGGGCATCTACATCTGTGAGGACCTCACCTGGACACTGAACACCACACAGCTGGTCAAGAAAGCTCAACAGCGGCTGTATTTCCTGAGGAGGCTGAGGAAGTTTGGCATGTCACGCAAGATCCTCAGCAATTTCTACAGCTGCATTGTGGAGAGCACACTGACCAGCTGTATCACCGCATGGTATGGCAGCACAACTGCTATGGACCGCAAACGCCTGCAGAGAGTGATAACAACTGCGGAGAAGATCATTAGGACTCCACTGCCCTCTTTGCAGAGCATTTACCATCGCAGAGCACTGAGGAGAGCTGCCTCCATCCTCAAAGACCCGACACACCCCCAACACGGACTGTTCACACTCCTGCCCTCGGGACGAAGGTTCAGAAGTGTGAAATCTAGAACATCCCGGCTAAACAACTCTTTCTTCCCCACTACAATCAGACTCCTAAATAGACGACCTACCTCACTTACATAACAGATCACTTTGCATATCATGACCTACCTCATTTGCACAACAGGTCACTTTGCACTTTAAGCTCTTTTTGCACTATTTTTCTCAAGTATGCTCTTTTGTACTTGTAATTTAATTTAACCTGGCATTTGTGAGTGGACAGCAAAGTAAGAATTTCATTGTACTGAGAAATACTACTTTTCTGTACATATGATAATAAACGCTTTGAATCTTGAATTTTTTAAGTTAAGGGGCTTTTGATACGAAGTATATCGAACTTCTTAAGTCCCATAGAGTGATTTGTTTTATCGTGTGCGCACAAGTTAATATTTGAAAGGAACAGGTTAGCTGAGCATAGCTGTCATGTTGTAAGAGGTTTATTCAAGCACGCCGTACTACGTTTGCTAGACCTGGCATTAGGGTACAATAAGATACAACAGCCTTGCAATTAATATTACTAATAAATGCAACGCTCCCGCGAACTACTTTGACATTAAGGCTGAGGTATACAGTCCGTGTGAATGGTCGCGACAGAGGTGAAACGCCATGAACAATACTTTTTTCCTTCATTATCGGTAGTCAATAGTAAAGCAGGTACAATAAATACAATAAATAGGTGTCGGTAATGACAAGAAATGTTAGGGGAACTCGGTGAGGCGAACAAATCAACAAAGTAAAGAGTATTAACGTCCGTTTCCAATGTTAATAAAATCGATCACCAAAATAAGTATATACTTTAAAAGACTCGCTTTCTGTTCGGTCGAGTTAAAATCCGAGCTGTGTCTGAAATGATATGTGGTACCGCCTCCATGGCATAAGATTGCGTAACGTCATGTCCGGACCCGCTCGTGGAGTCACGTGTTTCCGTCCCTCTAGTGGAGATCCTCCTGATCAGTGTTGCCAATTCCGCTTATTATAAGCGACTTTGGGCTTGTTTTTTTGTAAAGTCGCTTACAAATATTGATAGTCGCGGGTCGCGTTTTTTTGGGCTTCTTTCTAAAGTGTAGTTGCTTATTTGGGCTTGATCCCAGCTCCATAATAAGTTATCAAGCAGATATTTTCTATATGTTATTTAAACCATAGACAGATATAAACGATTTAAACGTAGGAGTTTGTCTAGACTGTTCCCTCTGTCCCTTCCTCCCTCCCCTTTCCCCATACACACAGGAGACAGCAGTTTTTTCCCACCCACATCCTGCTTCTAATTGGCTCTGACCCAGATGGCAACGAGTACTAGCCAATCATAGGCAGGTTTAGTTTTTTTATGTTTGTTTTTATTATTTATATGGTTTTATTATGTTCTTGTTTGAATGTGGGCCATTGAGAACGTCTGGATGTAGAACTAAAACATGTTGAATGTTTCAGGATATTTAAGATATTTTCAGATATTTCATAGGTTCAGCTCAGACAAATTGTTATGTTGTTAAATGTGTTTAATTTGCACCTTGGTACCTGAAGCAACTTGAAAGATAATGGTGTTATTCTGTTATTCTTCATATATATGAGGCTGAAGTGTTATGAGTCTTCTGTTTTTGGGTTATAGTTATTTAAAAATGGGATCTTCTGCAGTCCCTGCAATAATAAATAAAGAATTTGTGAATTCTGTCAGGGTCGGCCTCCCGCTGTGGTCCTTCCGTGCCCCTGCCCCGTTTGACCAGCAGGTGGTGCTGGTCATCCCGTCCATACGTCAGTCCTTGTTTCTCCCCCATTACTTGTTTGGTCTCGTGGCTCAATGTATTAAGCATGTGCTGTCTGTTTGCCCCTCGGTCCTGAGTTCCCTCTTGTTGTGAGTTCGAATCCCGCCTCCTCTGTTTTTGTATTTAGCTCCCTGGTTTTTTCCTTTGTGCTTGTTAAACCCTGGTGTCTGATTTAGTAATCGGTTTTGGTTTTGTTTCTTGTTCCCCTGCCTGTGTTATTTAGGGTGACCAGATAATCCATGTCAGGGAGGACACTTTGAGCTACTTCAGGTTTTACAAACTACTTTCAAATTGAAAGGCTCCTGTGCTCGGCTAATTAGTTCAGCTCTTCTTGTGCTTTGATTGGTTTATTTCCTTGACTGAAAGACTCATCCAGCTGTTTCACATTAGCATTAGTGACACATGCATGATTATAGGAGACTGACCAATCAGCACACAGCAAGAGCTCAGTGCTCAAGTGAAATCCAGGTCCGTTTAATTGAAATGGTAATTTACAATTCCTGTCCTAGCTCAGAGTGTCCTCCCTGACATGGATTATCTGGTCACCCTAGTGTTATTCCTATGTACTTCCCTAGTGTTGATATATGCATTCTTGGTTAGTTCTTAGTTTCCCTGATTGTTAGTTTCTTTGAGTTAATTGGTTTCACCTGTGTCTTGTTTCCCTAGTCCTTGTTAATCAGTCTCACCTGTCCTGTGTTAGTCTCGTTACCCATTAGTATTTTAGTTCCTGCCTGGGTTCAGTTCCCGAGTGGTTCATTGTTGATTGGTCTATGAGTGTGTTATTGCTTGTCTTGGTTAGATCTGTGTCCTGTATTTTCCTTCCTGGTTTTTGTTTTGTAATATTTAGTCTTAGTTTATTCCCTTTAGTGTTTGACCCCCCCGTGGTCCTTTTGGTTTTGTGTGTATAGTGTTTTTTGTTATATTTAATAAACCCCCGTCTGTCTCTGAGCCGCAAGTGGGTCGTCCGCCCTTTTTTGTGCCTGCACCATGCCACGCTCCCGTGCCCGAGCCGCCGGCATTCATGACAGAATTCAGTATGATATTTATTTGTGTGTGCACATTTTTGTAATGTTTTTCAAATGTTTTCTAATGAAGTTTTCTAATGTTAAATAATGTTAAAATGTGGTTTAACTCCCTCTTGTGGTCATTGTCCTGAAGGTCAGGGGGGAGAAAAATAACCTACTGTATTGACCATCTGTATCCACAGTTTAAAATCCGTCCCCACGAATTGTAAAACTGCACACAGTTTATTTATTTTTCTCTTCCCTGAACCTAGGGGGGCTCCGTAGAAAAAGTCGCTTGTGTTGGGCTTGTTTTCACAGGCCTGGGGGGTATTACAGAAAGCTTGGTTAACTTACCATTTGGTAAATCTTAACCTCTGGGTTGATATACCCCAAACCCGCATACCATGAGTATGTCGGTTCCAAAACACCTGAGAAGAGTAAGTTCAATCAACCTCCTATTGGTTACCCAGAGTTAATGCGCGTGCACCGTGCATACGTTAAGACAGGGGTGCCCAAACATTTTCCCTTAGTGGGCCAAAATGAAAATCTATCGGAGGACCGCGGGCCAAATGTAATATTTTACACAAAATACAAACACTAATAGTAAAGTAAAGTAGGCTACTTTTATTTATCAAACAGTTATCTAACCTTCCTTTCTGTGTAAATAACATTAAACAAAATATGACAAATAAGTCATATATAGGCATTTCGAGCACGTCTAAACTTTTGTAATCACATGTACTGCAAAATGTCAGAGTGCACGTCCAACAGCAACACAACAACAGTAGCAACAATATAAGCAAAGACTCATGGGACTTTTTGTAAATTGTTAAAATATGACTATTTATGAAGTGTGGAAATGTACATATGTGCACAGATATACTCTACATTACCCTTATAGTTGCTTGTATTTCAATTTTAGTCTTAGATATTTCAAATGTAATCAAAGCACCATGAGTGAGGACTGTATAATGTACAGTCGAACCCACTTATCTCGACCTCAGCTAACTCGCCAACCCTATTAAGTCGACGTTTTTGAAGTGGAACCGCCAAATTCCCTTATTGCAATAGCATTTCTCGTCGGTTATGTCGATTCTTTTATGTCGCCGAACCCTAATATCTCGAGCACGAAAGAGGGCCAAAATCGCCACTTAACATCGGTTATCTCGATCCCCGTAACTAATCGCCGGCTTTTTAAAATGTATCACAAGTGCTAAACAGCGCGTATTCAAATCGCATTCGCATGGTAATTCGCTGAACAACGCAGGTGAAACGCGATCTAGGTAAATCCCCATCAAAACCAAAGCCAAGCATATCTGCATGCGGCAATGACAACGAAGACGAAGAAGATGCGGACGAAGATTTGGAACCAATTCCCTCTGCCGGTGAGGTGATAGAAATGCTACAAAAAATTTGACAGTATGGTTCTTTTGTAGGGGATGGACTGTTTTAGACAGCATAAATAATATCGAAGCATTTGTTTTCAAGCAGACTGTTAAAGGCAAAAAGCAACTAAGCATTTTAGACTTTGTAAAGAAACCATATTAACTGCGTGTACGATACATTTCAGAGCTGTCAGAGCGAAATGACTTGTGAATGTAATTTTGACACTGCAGATTTGCTTTTTGTAACAACGAATTACACCCCGCAGGTTTTTTTGTGATTTTGTGAGCGATCTTTGTGTTTGCAGTGTTGGATAATATAATTAAAGGTTTGTATCGAGAATCGACTGTGGTTTTTATTGTATACTGGTAAATCTCCGCTTTTAGTTGGTGCACATATGCCTTTTGTTGTTAGCCGACATGTATGTGCATTTTTATAGCATGCCGATCGCGTCATCAAACAAATCACGGCAACGCCAAAAACCCGTGCATGTACATTCTAATTTATTAACGCACATAAATACATTTCAAGCATATCTTAATACAGTATATTGCCGCCATATTGGTTTTCGGTTATCTCGATCATCGGTTATCTCGACGCTTTTTGGCAACCCCCTAGTCCGGCGACATAACCGGGTTCGACTGTATATTAGTTAGGCCAACGTACACTAAAAAGTAAACGCACGGATAGCTACATTGGGATTCTTGCTTTAAGAATTTTTGAAACAAATTTTAGTACAGTATAATTTAAAATTTTAGATATTCATTGGCGGGCCAATCTAAATAGTACGGCGGGCCAACCTTGGCCCGCGGGCCCCGCTTTGGGCACCCCTGCGTTAAGACGTTTTCAATTGATCGCCGATTTCACGAATCAAAATGGAAAATCAAAGTGAAAAAAAGAGAGCGGCATACTTCACGGAGGCGGAGTTGGACGTTTTAATGCACGCATAAGAGGAATTCAAGCCAATAATAATGAAAAAAAGCAATACGGCTGCATCGGCTAAAGAAAGAGAGTTGGCTTGGCAAAAAATAACGGACAGAGTAAATGCGTGTGTATTAAATTGCAAATTTGACATCGCCTCCCCTTTTATTATAATGCAAAATAATTAAACACGTACCCCTCCGCATCCTTTTGACTGTTAAATCACTATGAAAGCATTTACTTTTCCTGCCATTCATTTCTTTAGGTTAAAATAATGTGTATCGACTAGGAATATATGGTTTCTTATTTAATAAGGTGTAATCCTTCTGGAGCAAGAAGAACTTTGAGCCAAGTCAAAATGAAACACAAAAACATTCCGCAAAAAGGTAATATTTGATTACACGATCACTGAACTATTTATTAAACACGATTTAGTATATTCTTTCTGTCATGTAGCTAATAGAAAAAAGGCTTAAGCCCATCTAACTGGCGGGGGCCCACCACCACCTCCCCTCACCCCATCTGAGGGCAACCAGTGGTAACCAGCATTGTACTGTCCTGTAATGATTACCTATAGTTAGTGGGAAAAAAGTAATGAGTTTGATGATTTTAACAAGGCAAAAAATTACGGATACAAAATCAAGTTACCTGCACATTGATATTAACATAGTCTCCCTCATTTATTGAAGTAGCTTTAATGGGAATGTAGGTGCCATCAATGCACCCAATTATGAATGAATGAATGAATGCCTTTTATTGTCACTATACATGTATTACATGTATTCCAAATTACATTTGGAAACCCTGAAATAGAAAGTCATATAGGCCTATGGAAGTATCAAGTGTGTGTGTGTGCAGGATGAATACATGTATAGATATAAATAGTATGACTACATATTAAATATGAATCATAGATTTTACTACAAAGGACAAACCTACCATACCTCTTTAATAACACGCAGAGCTTTATGGACAGGGAACTGTACAAACGTGTGTAAGAAGCGTTAAGTACCAGACATACTGTGCGAACGGCTCTACACACAGTTGCCTTTCCCACATGCTCTGCGTCGCCCATATTGTACAAAAAATGCCCTGACGCAAAAAACCGAAGTGCTATGTACAGAATGTTTTCTGTGCTAAGCGCAGACCTGCGGTTTGGGTTTGTGACATTTGCAATATGCGGTTTCAAGAGATGTTAAGTAAATTAACGATTCTTTTGAAAACTGATAACGTTTTTTCAAATAATCATTAGGAAATGAAAAGATATCAATACGCGGTCTTATAACTCTCTCCCGGCGAAAAAAACCTTGTATAATCTGTGCCTCCATGTCCACAGGATCGTCATCAAAAGTGTCAGGGTCAGCCCCCCACTGTGGTCCTTCCGTGCCCCTTCCCCGTTTGACCAGCAGGTGGTGCTGGTCATTCCGTCCTTCACGTCAGTCCTTGTTCTCCCCTGTCTCCTGTCTGGTCTCGTGGCTCAATGTATTTAGCATGTGCTGTCTGTTTGCCCCTCGGTCCTGAGTTCCCTCTTGTCTTGTGTTCGAATCCCACCTCCTCTGTCTTTGTATTTAGCTCCCTGGTTTTTTCCTTTGTGCTTGTTAAACCCTGGTGTCTGATTTAGTAATCTGTTTTGGTTTTGTTTCTTGTTCCCCTGCCTGTGTTATTCCTATGTACTCCCCTAGTGTTGATATATGCATTCTTGGTTAGTTCTTAGTTTCCCTGATTGTTAGTTTCTTTGAGTTAATTGGTTTCACCTGTCTTGTTTCCCTAGTCCTGGTTAATCAGTCTCACCTGCCCTGTGTTAGTCATTACCCCTTGTAGTATATTAGTTCCTGCCTTTGTTCTGTTCCCCGCTGGTTCATCGTGTCTAAACTCTTGTTCATCGCGTCGTGTCTGGTTTTCCTTTGAGTGTAGTTTACCTAGTTTGTTAGTTTTCCTTGTGTGTATTTAGTCTAGTTAATTCCTCCCTGTTTTAGTTTTGACCCCTCGTGGTCCTTTGTTTTTGGTTAGTCGTTTGTAGTGTTTATCTGTTTTCTTTAATAAACCCCTTTTCTGTTTCCTGGAGCCGCAAGTGGGTCGTCCACCCTTCTTTTGTGCCTGTGATGCCTCGTTCCCGTTCCCGTGCCGTCCAGAAACATGACAGAATGAACCAGCCAAAAAGACGATCCCCAGGCTCCAAGACGCCTGCCCCACCTGATGGACAAGTCACCGCCCAGACCTGGGAGGAGGAGATCAGCACCCTTCGGGACGTCTGGGTGCGACTGTCCCAGACCCCGACGCTCCTCCAGTCGCCCTGGTTATGCCGTGCCCTGACCGAGGCCGGCAACCAGCTGCTCCAGCTCTCTCCAGCATCTCCGGAGGAGGAGGTGCGAAGGCTGGAGAGGGTCTTCTGGCACCTGGTGGACCTGGCCGGGTCGCCTAAGGAACCTGAACCAGGTTGCCCAGGGGAAGCCACGGCCGCTTCCGCCGCTCCGCCCGAGCCCTGCCCAGGGGAAGCCACGGCCGCTTCCGCCGCTCTGCCCGAGCCCTGCCCAGGGGAAGCCACGGCCGCTTCCGCCGCTCTGCCCGAGCCCTGCCCAGGGGAAGCCACGGCCGCTTCCGCCGCTCTGCCCGAGCCCTGCCCAGGGGAAGCCACGGCCGCTTCCGCCGCTCTGCCCGAGCCCTGCCCAGGGGAAGCCACGGCCGCTTCCGCCGCTCTGCCCGAGCCCTGCCCAGGGGAAGCCACGGCCGCTTCCGCCGCTCTGCCCGAGCCCTGCCCAGGGGAAGCCACGGCCGCTTCCGCCGCTCTGCCCGAGCCCTGCCCAGGGGAAGCCGCTGCCGCTTCCTCCACTCTGTCTGCGCCCGGCCCACAGGGGGCCGCCGCTTCTGTTCTGCCTGCGCCCGACCCACAGGAGGTCGCCGCCTCTGCGATGCCCCGGCCGCCCGCGCCCGGCCTACAGGGGGCTGTCGTCTCTGCGACGCTCCGGCCGCCCGCGCCCGGTCCACAGGGGGCTGCTTTCGTCTCTGCTCTGCCCGCGCCCGGCCTACAGGGGGCCGTCGTCTCTGCGACGCTCCGGCCGCCCGCGCCCGGCCCACAGGGGGCCGCCGCTTCTGCTCTGCCCCGGCCGCCCGCGCCCGGCCCACAGAGGACCGCAGCCTCTGCTTCTGCTCGGTCCCGGCTGCCCGCGCCCGGTCCACAGGGGGGCGCCGCCCCTGCTTCTGCTCTGCCCCGACTGCCCGCGCCCGGGCCACAGGGGGCCGCCGCCTCTGCTCTGCCTGCGCCCGGCCCACAGGGGGCCAGGCCTTTTGACTTTGCTCCTGCATCTCCGCCCAAGACCGTCCTGACCCCATGCCCCAAGGCCCGGACTTCTAACCCCACACAAGCGGACCTTTCTTGGCGCTGGTGGGGGCCCAGCAAAGGACCAGCCCGGTTCTCTGTCTCCCGAAAGGGGAGACGGGGACATGCCAGGTGGTTCAACCGCCCTGACCTAGCCCCTTCCGCATTATCACCCTCTGGTCTTGCACTCCCTTCCTTGTCACCTTCTGGTTCCCATCCTACAGACCCCTCTTCATTAAGTCCCAGTCTTGCAGTCCCTTCCTCATCGCCCTCCAGTTCCCGTCCTCCTCCTGCAGTCCCTTCCTCGCCGTCACCCTCCAGTTCCCATTCCGGTCCCGTGCCCTTATCATCGCCCTCCAGTCCCAGTTCCTGTCCCAATCCTGCAGTCCCTTCCTCGTTGTTCCCCTCTGGTCCCCATCCTTCCTTATCGTCCTCCAGTCCCCATCCCGGTCTTGTGCCCTCCTCGTCGTTCCCCTGTCTTGTAGTCCCCTCCTCGTTGTTGTCCTCCGTTCCTAGTTCCCGTCCTAGATCTCCAGTCCCATCCTTGTCGCCCTCCTATCAGCCACCTACCCCACATCCTACCCAACAGTTCCCTTTTCTGTTTCCCGGTCAGCTGCCCCAACAAGTCCCGTTTCTGCCCTTCCCTTCCGGTCCCTCTGCCCCGTTTCGGTCCCAGTCCCATGTCCCTGGTCCTGTCCCTTCTGGTTCCCCTGCATTGTTTTCCTCCTCGTGCCCCGGGTTTTGTTCCTCCGCGTCCGTTCCCAGGTCCTTTTGTTTTTGGTTCCCATGCTCTGTCCCCTGCTGTGTTTCCCCGTCTGGTCTTCCTGTCTCAGCTCCTGGTGTCTGCTCTGTCTATTTTCGTGCCCTTCCTGTCTGAGTTTTTGGTTCTGTCTGTCCAGTTCCTCGGTTGTCGTTAGTCTGTTCCCTGTCTGGTTCTGCGTCTTGGTCTGTTCGGTCCGTCCTGTCTGTCCGGTTCCTTGGTGGTCGTTCGTCTGTTCCCTGTCCTGCTCCGCGTCTGAGTCCTGTCTGCCTGTTCTCTGTGGCCCTGGCAGTGCCCCGGCGCGCGTCCGGTGTCCGCGCGTTAGGTGGGGGGTACTGTCAGGGTCAGCCCCCCACTGTGGTCCTTCCGTGCCCCTTCCCCGTTTGACCAGCAGGTGGTGCTGGTCATTCCGTCCTTCACGTCAGTCCTTGTTCTCTCCTGTCTGGTCTCGTGGCTCAATGTATTTAGCATGTGCTGTCTGTTTGCCCCTCGGTCCTGAGTTCCCTCTTGTCTTGTGTTCGAATCCCACCTCCTCTGTCTTTGTATTTAGCTCCCTGGTTTTTTCCTTTGTGCTTGTTAAACCCTGGTGTCTGATTTAGTAATCTGTTTTGGTTTTGTTTCTTGTTCCCCTGCCTGTGTTATTCCTATGTACTCCCCTAGTGTTGATATATGCATTCTTGGTTAGTTCTTAGTTTCCCTGATTGTTAGTTTCTTTGAGTTAATTGGTTTCACCTGTCTTGTTTCCCTAGTCCTGGTTAATCAGTCTCACCTGCCCTGTGTTAGTCATTACCCCTTGTAGTATATTAGTTCCTGCCTTTGTTCTGTTCCCCGCTGGTTCATCGTGTCTAAACTCTTGTTCATCGCGTCGTGTCTGGTTTTCCTTTGAGTGTAGTTTACCTAGTTTGTTAGTTTTCCTTGTGTGTATTTAGTCTAGTTAATTCCTCCCTGTTTTAGTTTTGACCCCTCGTGGTCCTTTGTTTTTGGTTAGTCGTTTGTAGTGTTTATCTGTTTTCTTTAATAAACCCCTTTTCTGTTTCCTGGAGCCGCAAGTGGGTCGTCCACCCTTCTTTTGTGCCTGTGATGCCTCGTTCCCGTTCCCGTGCCGTCCAGAAACATGACACAAAAGGGCACGCCATGCTCAGTAACCTTCTGCAACAAACTGACCCTGGAACATAACCTGCTACTGAGCAGGTTATTGTTGGAGTCAGAACTCCGCCGGGTCCGATGATGAGAAGAGATTCACTGCACAGTCGAGGAGTGGTTGCAAGTCACCAGTTTATTCTCTGACAGATTGCGCAATCTGGGAGCAAACATCCGACATACATTCAGCATGTACAAGAAGATGCTCGAACTCTAGGGGTCGGCTCTAGGTCTTTATAGGCCTTTTGGGGTGTGGCCCCCCTCGTCTGTACTTTTCCATCTACGTGACTACATCATACTTTAGCTTTTGCTCTAGTTAGTATGTGTGCATGTTCCCAAACAAGGGTAAAAAATGAGTGTCAGCAATATGATGGGTTCCTGTTCTCTTAGTGTCTAGAACAAGGTTATCTTGACCCGTTCCCTTGCTGTAAGTTCCTGCTTTTTCCCATTTACGGGTAAGATCACCTCATCCTAGTCTCAGTTCCCTTGTCTATTTTCTTCATTGGGTTAGAGGCCATACAGTCATAAAATTATTAGTTGTATTTCTTAAATAATTAACCCTTCATTATCTTCAGAGAGTAAGCTGCTATGGTTACGTACATACCCAGAAAGTTAACCTCCGTTTTTGGAACCGAAAGTTGAGGTTATATCCACTAACTTACCCTTAAACTTACCCGGGTATGTCACATAACCTGCTTTCTGGAATACCCCCCTGGTTGCTTATTTATCTCGTGAGATCTGGCAACACTGCTCCTGATGGAGCCTGCAGCCAGATACTCTTGGCCCGCCGCCAGAGTGTGTCACACAGCAACTCAGTAGGTTCACCAGCACCCCACTCAGAAGCACAGCAAGCCAAGCAAAATCGTAATTCACATTCGATTACACCAAACACCCCCCTCCGAGGCGGCAGCGTACACCATCCCATCCAGCCCTCCCTTAACCCACCGTATTGCACAGACCCGATCGGCTGACCATCCTAAAAACACACACACACACACACACACACACACACACACACACACACACGAAGAATCTTAAAAAGGACACTTCCCTTTCCTCTACCAGACCCACCCACGGGGTCTAATCAACTAAGCCCCAGGGATTAAACAAGGCTGGGAACCAACTTCCTCCTGTAAGGCCACTTAAAATTAATAAATTGTTTTACATGACTCAAACTTCTAAAATATTGGTGAGTAGGGGATTTTATATTTTATATTTTTAGCGAAAAGACGAACGGCAATAGAGATATACTAAAACTAGAAAAGTTCTCAAACAGCTCGCGAAGGTATAATATTACTCGGTATATTGATGCCCTGCCAAGATTTTAATACCGTGGACCCACACACAATCTGACAAACGATAAAAACCATTGTCCGAGAAGCGTCAAATTGAAAAATCCGAGGCTGACATTCAAGATTTTTCACCCACAGTTTTTGAGGTGAAAAAACGGATTTTTTGAAAAATATAAAATATAGGCTAAAAAAAATCGAGGCGGCACCAAAAAATTTAGGCGGGCGGCCATGTAAAACAATTTATTAATTTTAAGTGGCCTAATGACAGTAGTCTCACCCGCCGGCAACAGTCTCGCCCTAATAAATCCGCGCAACATCTACCTATTTCACACCCCCCTACCTATCTTCGCCGGCAACGATCCTACAAGTAATGACCGCGACCAGCACTAATCAGCCCCTCACGCAACACTGACCGGCATTCTTCTCCTTGTCTCCAACTTTTCCCCTCTTATCACCACACTCCGCTACATGCCCCTCCCCCGCTTAATTATTGATTTCACCTGTGGCTAATCTCCTTATTACTCCCGGACAGTCTCATCCATTCACCACAATACTTCCCTATATGACTTTCTGTTTCAGGGTTTCCAAATGTAATTTGGAATACATGTAATACATGTATAGTGACAATAAAAGGCATTCATTCATTCATAATTGGGTGCATTGATGGCACCTACATTCCCATTAAAGCTCCTTCAATAAATGAGGGAGACTATGTTAATAGATAGATAGATAGACAGACGTCTTTATTGTCACTATACAAGTACAGCGAGATAGCGGAGGAAATCTATTCATAGTATCAATGTGCAGGTAACTTGATTTTGTATCCTTAATTTTTTGCCTTGTTAAAATCATCAAACTCATTACTTTTTTTCCACTAACTATAGGTAATCATTACAGGACAGTACAACGCTGGTTACCACTGCATGGTTGCCCTCAGATGGGGTGAGGGGAGGTGGTGGTGGGCTCCCGCTAGTTAGACGGGCTTCAGCCTTTTTTCTATTAGCTACATGACAGAAAGAATATACTAAATCGTGTTTAATAAATAGTTAAGTGATCGTGTAATCAATTACCTTTTTGCAGAATGTTTTTGTGTTTCATTTTGACTTGGCTCAAAGTTCTTCTGTCTCCAGAAGGATTACACCTTATTAAATAAGAAACCATATATTCCTAGTCGATACACATTGTTATTAAATTTAACCTAAAGAAATGATCGAATGGCAGGACAAGTAAATGCTTTCATAGTGATTTAACAGTCAAAAGAATGCGGAAGCGGTGTTTAATTATTTTGCATTATAATAAAAGGGGAGGCGATGTCAAATTTGCAATTTAATACACACGCATTTACTCTGTCCGTTATTTTTTGTCAAGCCAACTCTCTTTCTTTAGCCGATGCAGCCGTATTGCTTTTTTTCATTATTATTGGCTTGAATTCTTCATATGCGTGCATTAAAACTTCCAACTCCGCCTCTGTGAAGTATGCCGCTCTCTTTTTTTCACTTTGATTTTCCATTTTGACTCGTGAAATCGGCGATCAATTGAAAACGTCTTTATGTATGCACGGTGCACGCGCATTAACTCTGGGTAACCAATAGGAGGTTGATTGAACTTACTCTTCTCAGGTGTTTTGGAACCGACATACTCATGGTATGCGGGTTTGGGGTATATCAACCCAGAGGTTAAGATTTACCAAATGGTAAGTTAACCAAGCTTTCTGGAATACCCCCCAGTACTACGACGCCAGTTGAGAAGTTGATTTGTTAAATCGGTGTTAACTGCATTGGAGTTTGTGCGCGTTCACATATATGGAGCACGTTCGGCAACGCAAGGCACCGTTTGACTCATAGCGCGATCTCCATATGTTTCACGGAGGAAGACTGCATGCTAATTATGTAGCGTTATGAGGAGTTTAAATCAACCCTTTAAAGAAAGTCCAATACCACTGCAGGTAACAAAAGCAGGCAGGCTTGTTGGCAACGTATTGACGACGAAGAAAATGCATACGTACATTTTCACGGTCATAAAACGTGGTCTAAAATATCCCACGACCGAGTATTAGACAATGTAGTGTTTTCTGAAAAGAATTGAAATACTGTTAATAAATACAGAGGCTAACAGAAGCGACACAATTCAGAAATCACCTATTATATGCTGCTAAGTAATATAATGCTCCCTGAAGTTCCATTACTATATGTTACTCATAATGAAACCTAATGTTAACAATAACTGATCCGATTTCAAATGCAATAGTAGTGGAAAGCGTTCGTCGCAGCAAGTCAAGATGAAATATAGAAACATTGTCACATGTCAAGTGGTAGGGATATGTATTTATATTTCTACTCATTATGAAAGATTTGTTGTGTCTAGCCTTCACTAATGGGTGAGGGTAAAATGCGGACCGTTTACAAACAGCGGATTCCGTGTTTATAAACAGACGTGTCGCAAAAGACGCACGCCGCGTAGACAGATCACGTGGCATAGAAAGAAACCCATACGACGTTACCTAATTACGGGGTGCGTTCGAGGTGTGTCTGCAGCTGACGTGACGTGGAGCGCGATCTGCCGTCGGCTGCAGGGGTGGAGTATACGCTGGATGTAAACAAAGGGGTATTCGAGGAGCTCAGGAAGGCGCAGCAGCTGCGCGTTCAGCCAGTGCAATTTTGTCATCCATATTACAGAGTACAATACGATTGTCCGAAATCCTTATTGTTGTTAATGTTTAACAATTATTTAATTGTTGGTTGTTTTTTTTTGTTTTTTAATGTTCTATATATCATGTTGAGCATTTTCTAGTCGCGGATAATTTGGATTTGGACGTTGTTGGAGCACGGCGTCTCCACCGGGTCCGTGGATGAGAAGAGATTCACAGCTGACACGGGGAGAAGTTGCAAATCACCGGTTTATTGTCTGACAGATTGCAATCCGGGAGCGGCCGTCTGACATACATTCAGCATGTACAGGAGGAGGCTCTGCCATATGTATCAGTTGTATCCCTTTTAAAGCCCTTTGGGCATCTCCCCCCCTTTCTCGGTACCTTCCGTGTACGTGACAACCACATGTGTGGTTCCAGCCGGCTCGTACTGTTCTTGGCCTTCTGGAAGGCTAAAAGATAAGTAGGGGCCGCTGATATTCTCTGTCGCCCCCCCTATCTGTTCTGATTAGGTAGTCTTGCCTTGCCGGCGCGCCAGTCAGTTCTCGTTTTGATTAGTTACAGCCTTATAGAATCATTCCCTTTATTGTATTAATTATTCCCTCAATTCCCCCTTTTGATCTCCACAAGGAGATCACCCTATTGGCGGGGGAGTTGTAGTTCAAAGCTGTCCAAATTACCTTTGCCCCTCTCCGGCCCGACAGGCAGGAGAGGCATCATCTGCGCTTGGATGCCATCCTGCTTCTCTATCACGGTAGTGATGAGACGAACTGATAGTGCGCGCAGGCAGGGAATACAACAACACCCGCAAGTAACTAAAATTGCAGCAAAAGTAGCAATGGATAATAAAAGCGAGCCCATTAAGCCTTTCCACTGTCCGAACGCTGAGGTCAGCCAAGCATCCCAGATGTTATTGATCCCGGAGTGTGTATGCATTGTTTTGGAGAGGGTCCGGAGACCCTCGAGTGCCCTGGTCACTGAGCCGTCTGGTGCTGTGTTGTTGGGAATGTAAGTACAGCATACTTCCCCAAACATAGCGCACACTCCCCCCTTTAGGACTCCAAAGAGTTCCACACACAATCCTGTCCATCCAGCCTAGGAAGGAGGGCAAAAACCCTGAGCTTCAGGGAAATTCCACTCCCAGCCCGCCACAGGCGCGGCCCCCCTTCAGGGTCCATGGCTGGCATGGCTCACAAACCACTAATCATTAACATTTTAAGCATTTTAAGCATCACACATAACACACTTGTTTCCCCCAACATTCCCCTTTTTATCTTGATCTCCATCCTGGTCCTAGTGTTGTCTGGCGGTGGATGAGGTGCTTTTGTTCTTTCTGGTCGTTGGAGCAGGGGTGGACTACCCTGCTCTGGTTGCTCAGGTCAGAGGATTATTCTGCCCCTTCTGTTGAGACCTGAGTTGCGTCTAGTTCAGCCGAACTGACGTTCTGGATTCCTTCCCTCAGGGCCTCCTGGATCTCTGCTGTGGTTCTCCCTGGGTCCTCTGCAGCCGCGCACTGGCTCCAGTGAAACCACGTGTCGCGTTTGCCTTTCAGACGAACCGCATGTGACGTCCTCTCCGTAACCTGGAAGGGGCCCGTCCACCTGGGCTCTGACCACTTCCGTTTGATGACTTTCAGGAGGACCCACTCCGCCGTGTGTGGTTTGGCTGGCTGGTTCTCTGGTCTCGCCTCCTGGATCTGTTTAGAGAAATCTGCAACGAGACCTTGCAAACAATCATAATATGCCCAAGGATTTTGCTCCCCCTTCTCGTCGGGGGTCCAGGTTAACCCTTTCTGTGGTCCTGGGAACTGCCTGCCTGTCTGGAGCTCAAAGGGGGTGAACCCGGTCCCCCTGTTTATGGAACACCTCACTGACATCATTGCCAGTGATAAAGCGTCAACCCAATTCATTTTGGTCTGCGCGCAGATTTTTGCCAATTTTTGTTTTATTGTTTGGTTCATTCGCTCCACTTTTCCCTGGGACTGCGGATGATACACAGTTCCGAACGCATGTCTCAATCCCAACGCTTTCTCCAGGGTCAGTCGGTAATTCGGGTGAACTTCCTCCTCTACCGTGATCATCTGTTTGGACACCACATACCCTGTGACCCTCTTTGCTTCCTCATCTGCGGCCTGATTTCCTTTCGCTACCATTGTTCCTGACCCTTCATGTCCCTTGCACTTGACCACTGCCCCTTTTTTGGGAAGCATCAAGGCCTTTGCAAATTCCCTCATTTCTGCTTCGTGTTTTATTGGCTTGTTTCCCGCGGTCAAGAATCCTGCCCTCAGCCATTGGCTGAGTTCCACATGCACTGCGCCTACAGCATATGCTGAGTCTAAGTCTATGGTAACTTCTTTCCCTTCTGCTAATTTCAGGGCCTCGATAACCGCTATCACCTCGGCTCTCTGGGCTGACTGGGCTCCCCCCAGTCTGTCTGCCTTCAAGGTTACATAATCCTGGCCTTGTCTGGCCACCACTGCATACCCTGCCTGCAAACCTCCTGTGTCTGTTCTTCTCTTGCCGTCTTGCTTTCCCCTCTTCCTGCTTGAAAATAACTTTGCATATTTGAGTTAGACACCCCATGTACAACTTCAACTCATAAACCTTGTTTTTTTCCTTTCATAGCACTCCCCCCTTGCGCAATGGTCAAGACCATGCGCATGCATTATTAAGGTGTCAACCACACGACAAAGGCACAACCAAAAATCCATCACGGTCGTAAAACAGACCATCAGAGTCCTTAGCATCCCCTTTGTTTCCACACAGAGGCCTCATAAGGCCCCTCCCGTGGCTGAACTCACACCCCAAGCATGCAGCCTGTTCTTATCAGTATTGCAGCTTAGCTTTGTGCACCTCAAGCCCCCCTTTCGCTAAGACCTTCAGCAACGGCGGCTTCAGTGCCTGTGCATATAACACAGAGCAGATCACCCACATACTGTAGCAATGTGATTCAATCCATCCAAATCTGCCCTAAGCATGTGTTCACATCCTTGCAGTATCCTCGCATGGATGAACTGCTGACCCCTATAGGTGATCGCAAACAAAAACTGTGACTGTTGTGTTAGGGACACCCTGAAAAATTCCATCTACAAATCCACAACTGTGAGCCACTCTGCACTGGGTGGCACATCTGTTAGCAGGGTGTGAGGACTGGGATCTCCCACTGATTGATCCTCCACTAACTATTTCGCTGCACACAAATCATAAACTAACCTCCACATTTTGTCTCCTGCCAACATTCCTCTACACTTTATTTCCCTTCACACTGCACTCCTATCATGCTCCACAGCCACAAACCTCTTAAGTCTCCTACATACTCTGCACTTCACTGACTCTCACCAACTCACCTTCGGTAGCAGCCTGCATTCCCTCACACTGAAATCTCTCCATCGCAACAAACAAGTATGTTTGTTCTATGTCCAATTCAGCCTATTGCTATATTGTTCCTGTATAAATGGGCCCCACTGTTCTAGAATTTCCCAAACTTTATCAGTAACCTCTTCAATCCCGTATGAACTATGCTGTCCCCTATTGAACAACAAATTTTGTCGCAGAAGGCTGTACTGTCCACTGAGCACCTCTACGCCCCCCTCTGTACATTTTATGTCTATCTGCAGCTGACACAAAGCATCTCTGCCTGACAAATTCACTGGGATATGCTCTAATATTAGTATGGGCATATTTACATGTTTGTAACCTATCTGAACTTCCATTAAACAAGATTTTGGAACATACAGGTGTGTCCTGGCTGATCACAGCTCCAGCACACCAGCTGAACCAGCCTGTTCCCCAGTCTCTCCAGAGTCTGGGATCATCAAATTTGTGGGTAAATGGGTGCCCTTTGAGGAAACCCCCATCCATTGTATCTACTCACTCTGTTCCAATTAGGGACCTGAGGCCAATTAGTGTCCTGGGGGGCCCCAGCGACAGGGGACTGTCGGCTGTCCACAGGCTGCCCCCGGGGCTTGGGTCTGGAGAGACCACTGGTGTCTGGACTTTTTCTTTTTAGCGGTCAGCTCCTCCAGCTGCATCTGATTCCATTTCTTTGTCAGTTCCCTCTCACGCTCTTTAGCAAAGTCCTCCTCCTCTCTCTGAATGCCGGATTCTGCAGGTCCTGCTCCGTCTCAGTGTGCCGTCGCTTTTCTTGAGCTTGCAGATAGGCAGCTGGGCTCTCCCCCTCCTTGATGGGCTCCACCTTCATTTCAACCACACTCAGCCATGGAGGAAACATTAGTCGCAGCTGATGCCAGCAGTTAGCACGGTAACCGTCAGAGTGACATGCATCATTCACAGGAGTCCCTGTCACCGCTGCCAGGCCATTGCTTTGCAGCAGTCTCTCCATTCCGTCTACCCCAAAAACGCAAGCCAGAACCACCTTTATGTCCCCTATCGCCAGGAGCCGACCCATAGTTTCCTCCTCAAATGCTTTTATCCATTTTCTGGCCCCTTCTGCCAGAACTGGGAGTCTGAGAATCAGGCCCTCCAGATCCTGTCCTGCCCACGGCACATACTGTGTCTGTGCTCCGTTCACCCTCAGCGGAAGCATTGGAGTGTCCCTGGTGGGGGGCTTCACAGCCCTCCTGCTTCTCACTATTCTATGATCTGCATTATCCTCCTCTACTCCTTCCTCACTCTCTGTTTCTGTCTCCTTCTCCTGAAACTGACTCCATCCTTTAGATGGAGGGTTAGGGGTGTCCAGCAGATGCACCAGCCCTTCTGCATTACTACCACTTGCTCCGTACCCCACCTTTATCTCACTCCCTTGTTTCTCAGGCCCACATGCCTGGCCTTCTGTTCTTCTCTCACTCCCTCGCAGTCCTTCCTGCACTGCCTGCCGCAGCAATGCACTCACTTCCCTGTATCCATCTAAACAACTTGCCGTTCCGTTCTGCTCCCTACTTCCTTCATCCTTCTGTGTCACCTCACCACTGAATTCTACCTTCCCCTCTATTACTGGAAACTGACCCTTGTATGAAGGAGGGGGGGCTTCCACTAACGGACACTGACTTTGATATGACAGTGGCCATATTTCTTCCTGCCTCATCTCTTCTTTCTCACCCCCCTTCTTCTCATTTAGTGCCTTTCTCATGGCTTTCTGCTCCCTTCTCCAGGCCTCTCCGTTTACTTTAAATAACCTCAGTACCTCCAGTTCCTCACTCCTTTTCTTTTTACGCCTTTCTGTGTTCTTATTAGCCTTATGATACTTTATCAGTCTCCATCTCCTCACACACTGCCACATCCCATGTGCCCCCTTTAGGCCACTTAGTTACCAGGGCCTTTGTTCTATTCCCCCACTTTTTAGACATCTTTTCTATCCTCGCTTTAAGCAGGGGGTGCTCTCTCCCCAACTGCTGTACTGGTGTTTCTGCTGCCTTTACCGGGGCCTGCATTTTAATGCTTTTCTGCACTCTACTGTCACTTGAACTGTTTTCCTGTCTAAAAATGAACAGAGTTCCTCACAGTCAACCCTTGCTCTATTCTTTTTTTTTTTTTTCGAATTCTCTCCCTGACTGTAGCTACTTCACCTTGATGTGTGGCTCTAAATTATTTGTTGTTATTTTTTATTATTATTTATTTTCTACTTATTTCCTCTCCTAACTAAAATCCCTAACACTGCACCCAATTATCTACGGGCACACATATACTAAAACCTCTTGTCTATAAACTGTTATTTTTCTCACAAAGATGTGCTTTAATACCCTTTATCTCTAAACTTAGTCTCTATAATCCATAAAATCTATTAATCACAATATTTTATTCAAATACATTATTTTAAGATTTATCAAAGTTCTAAATTTACCAACCCGCACTTCCACTACTGTCAATGACGTTTTATGGAAATGCACAAATGCTCTATCCTGACCCCTGCTAACTTGATCTCTTCTACTTTGTACTTATTTCTGCTTTATACATCTTTACTTGCAACTTATCTGTTGAACATATACGTGGGCTTCCCCCGATTTAGCCCAAAACTGCGTACGTAATTATTTTCCCCACTTCTGCATCAACTTAGCGCTCGCTCTCTGGCGTGCTGCTTCGTCCCTCTGCCTAGCATGCTCTCTCTCCGTTTTCCACAATAGCTCTCCCAATGAGCGCCTGTCTCCTATCTGTTGTCCAGCACCCCGGACCACTGCTCACATACGCTTCCAGGCGTCAGCTACCTCCTTATCCTTATCTCCTTCACCACTTGCCCCTTCTATAGCTTCCTTCACCACCTGGATCTGCTTTACTAGTGGCTTCCACACTGCATTTTCCGGGGACGCCCATCCCCCGTCATCTAGCTCTCGATCAAACTCGCGGTCCATTTTTAATCTGTCCTGACTGTTTAGATCCCTTGTCTAGCAGCCCTTCTGCCTCCGGATGTGGGTTCAGCCACCCACACTCAGTACACCTCCTTATCCTAGTCGAATGTCCTACCAACAAACACCACTAATACATAAATCAACAACTTCTAAAATAATAAGACTATATTCAAAGCAGCTTACTGTTGTGTCCCCCCTGAACAGGGCACGTCCCACAAGCTCAATCCCAGTCAAACAGGCCCGCTCCCAGCCGAAACCCCCCCGATCTCCAGCAATGTCAACTTGGAAGGGGGTGTTCTGTGAGAACTCCCCTTCGGTTCTGACAAACTGTAAGACCGCAAGCAGTGACAGCAGAGCCACGGGCAAGTTCAACCAACACAGAGCGAGCGGCGAGCACCCTGAACAGGAAGAACCCACAACCCTGCTCACACACAAACCAGTACAACTGCACCCAAGCTGGTGCTTTGATTCACCCCTTCTTTTTTTTTTTTTTTTTTTTTTTTTTTTTTAGTTAGAGAGGGGGACCTTATTCCCTCCTCCCAATCTAGAATTCGGGGTCCTGAATTCCCTGGGTCTCCCACCCAGCTTTTCTACCGCTCGTAAAATTCTATTTCCCTGCGGGGGTTCCCGTACCCTCCGCTCCTTATAATTCTATTTCCCTGCGGGGGTTCCCGTACCCTCCGCTCCTTATAATTCTATTTCCCTGCGGGGGTTCCCGTACCCTCCGCTCCTTAAGGTTCTATTTCTCTGCGCACGATACCTAGACACAATGCATACACAATACATAGACATACCCAATATATAAACACAGTGCGTGCAACCTCTCCTCCGTCTTACTTTACCGACGGGCCACTGGACACTTCAAACTGCTCAATTTGATATATCCAATGTGCAGATTTTGATGTAACAGGCTCTGCTCACCTCTTCTAGTCGGCGCCTCGCAGTTCTCTGTGTCCAAGTAGGCCGCGTCTACCCTTAGCCGAATCTTGCGAATCTCCTGGGGATCCCGGACGAGCCCCCAAATTGTTGGAGCACGGCGTCTCCACCGGGTCCGTGGATGAGAAGAGATTCACAGCTGACACGGGGAGAAGTTGCAAATCACCGGTTTATTGTCTGACAGATTGCAATCCGGGAGCGGCCGTCTGACATACATTCAGCATGTACAGGAGGAGGCTCTGCCATATGTATCAGTTGTATCCCTTTTAAAGCCCTTTGGGCATCTCCCCCCCTTTCTCTGTACCTTCCGTGTACGTGACAACCACATGTGTGGTTCCAGCCGGCTCGTACTGTTCTTGGCCTTCTGGAAGGCTAAAAGATAAGTAGGGGCCGCTGATATTCTCTGTCGCCCCCCCTATCTGTTCTGATTAGGTAGCCTTGCCTTGCCGGCGCGCCAGTCAGTTCTCGTTTTGATTAGTTACAGCCTTATAGAATCATTCCCTTTATTGTATTAATTATTCCCTCAACGTCCAGCTACCATGAACGTCACAGTTTGTAGGTGCCTGTTCTTGATAAATAAAATGAATCATAATAATAAATAAAAATGTTTCTTTCACCAAAAAAAGTGTATTCTGACGTATTTTTGTAGATTTCAGAAACACTATCGAACTGTATCTTTGTGTTGTCTGGTTTCATTTTCTCATATAATTAGGAAGGCTATACTGTACACCTTGCAAACACTCATGTGAAATATCGACACTATTATAGAAACGTCACGTTGGTTGGCACTGTACAAGTCATTATATCAGAATTAATACAAGAAAGAAAAAGAAAATTGCAAAGCATCTGTTACATTTAAACATGGAAGTAGCATGTAGAAATAAGTCCCCCAGGCTTGGCATGTAGTAGTGGAAAAGGTTAAATTTTATGAAAACATTTAAAAGTGTTTGTGGCAGCATTTGTAATTATCCATTTTGTCCTATACACTGTAACAATAGGGAAGCTGCCCTGCATAATCTAAAAGTCCACAGAAGTGGCATGTAGAAATGAGGCCCCAGAACATGTGATATATTGCCAGCAGGGGCGGATTAAGGTGTACAGAGGCCCCTAGGCTACAGTAGTCTGTGGGCCCCCCAACCCCGCCCCCCTCCGCGCCAATGGGGACCCCCTTGCAGGCTGGCACACGTGGGGCCCCTAGGCTTAAGCCATATCTAGCCTGTGCGTTAATCCGCCCCTGATTGCCAGGAAGGTCGGAATTTGTACTTTACAAAAATTTAAGATTCAAAAGGTTTATTCGTCTCGTACACAGTTGTACACACACAACATGTAGTGGAATGTAACCCTGGTCACTCTGAGCAGCTGTGCATGATAAGAGAGTAACAAAATACACAAAAAAATAAGAAAAATAATATGATAAAAAATATATGAAATGTTCAGCTGTACATAATCTATACATAAATGATAGGTAAGAGGTATATAAGTGCAATGTGCAAGAGGCCTGAGGTATGTGCCAATGATTTGGACAGGGTGAAGCAGTACTTAGAGGCATTGAGTATTGTCCTGATTTAGGAGCATTATGACCTGGGGGAAAAAGCTCCTCTTTAACCTTTCCGTTCTGGGATGCATTTCCCAAGACCATAGTGGAGCAAAACTGTTGTAAAGTTGCGTAGTTTGAACTACAGTTCTTGAGCTGTAGTTAGAAGCTTAGTCCCGGGTAAATACGTCAGCGATGGTGGAAAATGCATTCTAAGAAGGGTATAGTCACCGTGTAAGTAAGAAATTTAATAATCTTTCATAACTAATAAGGAATAATTTAGCTCTACGATCACATATAATGTGAAGTTGTCTGAAAATTTAGTTTGAAACGTAATTATTGTGTGGGTCTCTGGTCATAAGTATGGTAACTGTCGGTAGTGAGCAATAGGGACACCTTGCTGGGTGATGCGGGAAGAATCCTCTGTGTGACCCATCTGTACGTTGACGTCAAACTTCAACTCACCAGTGGCACTTGCACTCTCATCTAACACATATTGTATGTTCTAGTCACTCTTTGGCTTCTTCTCATGTTTAGAAACATGTGTGAACAATTTTGAGTCATTGTGTTTAAATGATGACTACTGTATGGTGGCTGTGCTGAACTTCTGCAGCCTGTGTTTTCTATTTTGCATCAAAGTTCACCACAGTGCAAAATGTGTTTTGATGAATGGGAATGTGTTTCAAGTTTTGCTCAAATCTGCAAATTGTGTTTAAAGTTTCACCAAAAGAGTGATTGATTCAATAAATGAGTTTTGGCAATTGGAAGTTTTGTTCCAAGAATGAGGTTTAGTCTTTTAGCAATTCAGAAAAACTGTAACAGAAACATAAGGCAAGGTAAACTTTAACTTACCAAAGCTCCTTGGGGCGGTCAAACCAGATGTGTCCAGTTTATACAGATACTGCACAGTTAGGGGTAAAAGGCTGTTATGGGCAGGGTTAATCAATTGTACAGTTGTGCTTAAAATAGGGTATAAAATCCTTCAAATACTACAAAAGTTATGTAAGAGAACTTTTGTTTTTTGTCTTGTAAACAAGTACACCTACTCTTACAGTTTTAGACTTAACAGGTTTTAAAGAATTTTGTATTATATTATATTATATTATATTAACATGACTATAGCGAATGTCTGTCAGCCCCTTTTGACAGAAGGGCCTTTTAGCTACAGTATGTTTTCACAGACTCTGAGCCTGAAAAATCAGGGGTAGAACTAATTTGAGATAATGCAAAAAACAATGTGAGAGGAATGGATGTGTGGTTGCAATGACAGATAACATCACACGGTATGTGTAAAAGTCATTTGAAGACTGAATTGTGTTACAGTGAAAAAAACCCACAACAGCACAATAAAGGGCAAGTGACTCAGGCAAAGTCAGTCAGAAGGGTGTGTGAACATGCTTGGCAAACTGGGTGATAAGTATAATGATGAATGCCTGCTCACCAATAAGTTCATGCTTATTTCCTTACAGTATCTCTTGATATATAAATAGCAAATAAAGATGGTGACTGGGTGAGGAAAATTACTGTAGTCATTTGATAGATGGGAAAATATGGCTACTTGTCCTATACTGTATGTTGTTAATCCCACTGTAGATACTCTGTGATGGATGCCAGAGGTGGCAACACCGTGTCTGTACTGGCATGACCAAGAGCCAATTCAAACACATAACAAATGTTAAATGGTATTGCACAGCTTGTGAAGAGGAGTCTTCTTTATAAAAACGCAGCCACACTACAGTGGTATGCAAAAGTCTGCAACCACTTGTTAATTTAGCATTTTTTCCAACTTTTGACCTTTTACTTTTAACTCCTTCATTGAGCCAATATATTTATTTGAAAACAGTGTTACAGGGGACACAGTAATAAAAATCAAGTTTTTATTCTAGCTTGGATTTACTAAACTGAGTTTGTTTGTTAAAGCTCCCATGTCAATTGTCTTATTGAGTAATATGCGTAATGTACTTCTCTGGCCAAAGGTGCAAAATAAATGACTATACTTCATATATAGTAGAACAGACATGCGTCAAGCTTTCTTCATGTTCGTGTAGGTGGCCTTGAAAAAGGACTTTTTGTGTCTCAGTGAAGGCTCAGTATCTGGTGGGCCACACTTTGTTCTTCATCACCTGCCTGCACCATGTTGGCATTGAGTGAACCAGTTTGATGAGGTGATCATGGCTGATAACATGATTCCAGGCTGCAATGAGTGACTCAGTCAACTCATGTTCTGATTTTGGATGTCTCTTGGATATCTCCAAAGCCACCTTGTGCCACAAGTTCTCAATTGGATTCAGATCGGGAGATTGGGCAAGCCAGTCAATTGATCGATGTTGTTCTGATGCTTCCAGTTGATCACCTGTTTGGAGCAATGGCACGGTGCATTGTCAGCTTGGAACAGGAACCGGCCTTTAAACAGCTGCTGCACTGATGGCACCATACACTTTTGCAGTACTGTGATGTACCATTCCGTCAAAGATGTGCAGACGTTCGACGCCACTGGCAGCCATGCAGCCCCAGACCATGACCTTCAAAGGATGCTTCACAGTGAGGTTGAGTCACTCAGGCTTGAACTCCTCTCCAGGAAACCTCCTCACCTAGGTGTCTGCCTGGCTACCAAACAGGCAGAAAGTGCTTTCATCGCTGAAAAGCACCTTTTCCCACCGTTTCACATGTCTAGCGTGAGTTCTTCCGTGTCCAGTCAATCCGGTTGCACCTTTGGACATCAGTCATCAGTGGCTTGTTGCGTGCCTTGCAACCCCACAGACCAAACTGCGGGAACTGGCAACAAACTGTTGAGGAGGTGACACTGACATGACAGCTGTCTGACCACTCACGCAGTAGCTGAGGTGAGGTGATTGCTCAATGGAATGCGTCAAAGTGCGTGATCCTAGCATGATTTTGATGCATGTGGATGACCAGACCGAGGCATGTCTGCCACCAAACTCGCTTTCTTCTCATGTACAATCTGTGACTGCAGCCGACTTTGCTAGTAATCTGGCAGCATGAAAATCCATGAAAATTTGTTGTTCCAAGGAATATTTCTTAAATAATAGTTTATTTTCATTTTTAATTCTTCATTCTGCAAATGCAGATTTGTTTGTTTAATAAATGGTGTTGTTCACAAATTTACTAAAAGTCATTTGAGAACATGGCAATTCACTACTTTTCATGGTTCAAGGGCCTATAAACATGCACTTATCTAGTTGAAGCTGGATTTGAACCAGCAACCTCTGGATTACAAACCCACATACTTAGACTACTGAGCTATACACTTACACTGAACTAGTCTAAGTTGTAACTTTTCAAGTGGAATGAATTGCAATGTACCTGACTATTATACTCATTAAGGTCAGTTCATTTACAGTTCCTACTTTCAAGAGCCAGCCACCAATCTAATTAATTTTTAAGTACACCTCCTGTAATATGTAATACACGTTTAAGTTCATTTCCAGGTAAGCATTTCAGGCAAGGCAGTGCTCATTGACACAGATTATAAAGTTTGTTTCACTCTGCAGCTCCTGGACCTGCCCACTCTCCTGAAGACCAATAGCTCTGATGTATATTTGCATAGCATGACAGGGTACTGCCTTTGTTTTAACCTTTCACCATGATGGTGTTGAATAGGGCAACAGTATAAATACCCAAGAAACTTTAAGTAGTGACTGCATTTCCAACAGTGGATCCTAGTAGGATCTATTGGTTTATGTTTTATTGTGGGTACTTGGGTGGTATCTTGAAAGATGTATGTCCATGGAAAAATGAAAAAAAAAGTGTTTGCTCAATGCTTGTTTTCCTGCTGCATCCTAATAACAAGCCATCTCAGGCACAAGAACTATGCACAGTTTATTTCTAGCAGCTAGAGTGATAATTTAGCCACTAACCACCCAATTTCCCTGTATATTAAACCTCCTTACCAGGCTAGATGAAAATTAACATCACACCCAAAATAAAGCAACTGCTCAAGTACCTAATAGAGTAGGACTTGTCATGGCATTCACATAATTTAAACCAGCAATAATTCCAATTACTGACACAGATTCCTAGCTGAAAAGCTATTACTCTGGGCCAACAAATAAGTACTTCTACATGGAAGAGACTTATATCTGTGGCATTCCATTTTCAGTTGCGGTGGGTTTCTAAATTTGGGCTTCCAAAAATCAAGCCTAATAAAAAAATTTAAATATTAAATGAGCAAATTGATTTGATTTGTCCTTCTATCCCACCTTGTGATCTAAAAAGCAATGAGGCTGCCACACATAATATCAGCTCTATGGAAATACAGTCCCATAGCCACTACGGGAGCTCTCACCTTCTTTCACAATTGTGTTGTGCAGTCTAACAAATGGCCCTTAAGCCATGAACAGTAGTGAATGTAGTGAATTACTATGTTCTCACATTACTTTTTGTAGTTTTGTGAACAACACTGTAGGATCACACATGCACATATCACAGGGCCTAAATTCCAGGTGGCCTGAGACAAGGCCGAGCCTGGTACGAGAGGCACCAAAGGGGGGTTACACACACAAACACACACACACAGATAACCAGGGAGGCTAGCACTCCAACTTTTATTGCCCAAAGATTTAGGGACCTACAGACAAGCAGAGTGGACTTCACGGACAGGGGTCCCTCGACTTGGCACCCAACCCCCTCCACATACACTCTGCCTTACATTTCACTCACCCAACAGACAAACACCCTAAAGGAAGTTTCATTTAAGTTTGGCTTTTGTATACCCTGTATATTGATTTACTCACGACTACTAGTCTCAATATACAGATACGTTATGTTTGTATGTGTCCTAACTTTTAGAGAGTCTTCTGTGTTAAAAACCCCCCCTTCTCTTCCAACATTCCTTTGTGGTCCTTATCTGATCTTGGTGGACCTCACCAAGTTTCTTTGTTTCTACCATGCTATGTTAAAAGAACTGAGTTAAGGTGTATCTTATCCATTCTGGAGAAGATGAATTGGCATAAGCCACACCAAACAAAATATGTTGTTTCCAGATGTGCAACTTATATTGATATTACCACAAACTAACGGCCACGCCTATCTATGGATAAGATGTGCTGTTTGTAATAGGAATATTCGATGTAATATCCGCACAAAGTGTAACATCTGTTGAGGTGCAACCCAAAACCCCTGTATCCTATACTGATATGAATCAGTCACATAGATACAATAATTAATTGTTTAATCAATTAATGCAGATGGTATGAGGTATGTACCTGTGAAGCTGGTATGGCATGTTTGGTATCAAACTGATTGTTAATCACCCCTGATTCCAAATCTGGTCAGTGATTACCATAAAAGTGGATGTATCAAAAGTTATAACAGCTTAATGAAAATCATCAGTAAAGGTAGAATCTGGCGGGCCATAAATCCCAAAAGGACTGATACAGACCCCCTTCCGAAAGCCCGCCAAATGGATGGCCAGCCATTGGGCCAGGAGTCGAATTCCTGGTCATCCCTATTCATGAACTTTAGACCATAAAAATCTAGCACCTCAGAACAAAGGCGAGCAGAACAACCGCCAACCAGAGCAGAACAACCGCCAGCCGGCGCAGAGAAAACCATCCGCCCGAAGGAGAACATCAGCCCGGGAGAAGAGAAACCCACAAGAAGCCCTCCGGTGAAGGCCCAGCTGAACAGAGAACAGCACCCAAGACAAAGCTTCACCAGGAGAGAGAATCTAAAGGGACTCCACTCCACTGCTCCAAACGCCGCGCCTTCCTGAGTGCCATCAGCTCAGCAGCTCTGCCATCAACTGCCAAGACCCCCCCCCTCACTCTTCAACCAAGTAAACCAACTTCCTTTCATTCTAACAACTTAAGCTGTTCTGTTTAACCTGCTATAAGACTTTAGGGTCGTGTTTCCACAAACTATGCTTGCTTTGCAGAACAGTATTTCCCATTTCAGGTTACTCATTTAAATCCGGTCATTGCATTTTCATAATTACATTGTTTGTTTTATTCCGTAATTTCGTGTTTGTTGTTTGTGTTAGGTGTAATGTCTGTCTTATGTCAGTTGTAGTGTTAGCTAGGAATAAATGCATGTCTTTTACACAACTTTAGCCTCCGTCATTGTGTGTCTCATAATAAGTTCCTGCCATTGTGCGATCTTGCTACACGCTCTGAACCTCAAACTCACCGGAAACATCGCGAGACTCTCTCTCATCGGCCGTGAGGGGAGCTTCGCTACCAATTGTTTACATTACCTGATGATGCAGCTCGCTGGACGAGCCTTCTAACCCAGGTTACTAAGCGATACTGGTAATTAGTGAATCCCATTTAAGTGTCACATTAACAGACTCACAGGGATACCCCAATTGAGTTTGGAGGAGCCGACCATTCGGCATAACAATCGATTAATAATCAGCATTAAATAATAATTAATTAAGCTTTAATTAATTCAAACATATTGGTGGAGAATATTAAAATTTATTTGAGCTATTAATTCCTACAACACCATTTATTAAACAAATAAATATGCATTGGCAGAATGAAGAATTACAAATGAAAATACACTATTATTTAAGAAATATTCCTTGGAACAACAAATTTTCATGGATTTTCATGCTGCCACATTACTAACAAAGTCGGCTGCAGTCACAGAGCAGTTGTAAAGATTCTACAAAAGAAGAAAGCGAGTTTGGTGGCAGACACGCCTCGGTCTGGTCATCCACATGCATCAACATCATGCTAGGATCATGCACTTTGACGCATTCCATTGAGCAATCGCAAGTTGACCTCACCTCAGCTACTGCGTGAGTGGTCAGACAGCTGCCATGTCAGTGTCACCTCATCAACAGTTTTGTCTGCGGGGTTGCAAGGCACGCAACAAGCCACTGATGACTGATGTCCAAAGGTGCAACCGGATTGACTGGACACGGAAGAAGTCACGCTGGACATGTGAAACGTGGGAAAAGGTGCTTTTCGGCAATGAAAGCACTTTCTGCCTGTTTGGTAGCCAGGCAGACACCTATGTGACGAGGTTTCCTGGAGAGGAGTTCAAGCCTGAGTGCCTCAACCTCACTGTGAAGCATCCTTTGAAGGTCATGGTCTGGGACTGCATGGCTGCCAGTGGCGTCGGACGTCTGCACATCTTTGACGGAATGGTACATCACAGTACTGCAAAAGTGTATGGTGCCATCAGTGCAGCAGCTGTTTACAAGCTGGTTCCTGTTCCAAGATGACAATGCACCGTGCCATTGCTCCAAACAGGTGATCAACTGGAAGCATCAGAACAACATCGATCAATTGACTGGCTTGCCCAATCTCCTGATCTGAATCCGATTGAGAACTTGTGGCACAAGGTGGCTTTGGAGATATCCAAGAGACATCCAAAATCAAAACATGAGTTGACTGAGTCACTCATTGCAGCCTGGAATCATGTTATCAGCCATGATCACCTCATCAAACTGGTTCACTCAATGCCAACATGGTGCAGGCAGGTGATGAAGAACAAAGTGTGGCCCACCAGATACTGAGCCTTCACTGAGACACAAAAAGTCCTTTTTCAAGGCCACCTACACGAACATGAAGAAAACTTGACGCATGTCTGTTCTACTATATATGAAGTATAGTCATTTATTTTGCACCTTTGGCCAGAGAAATACATTACGCATATTACTCAATAAGACAATTGACATGGGAGCTTTAACAAACAAACTCAGAAAAGTAAATCCAAGCTAGAATAAAAACTTGATTTTTATTACTGTGTCCCCTGTAACACTGTTTTCAAATAAATATATTGGCTCAACGAAGGAGTTAAAAGTAAAAGGTCAAAAGTTGGAAAAAATGCTAAATTAACAAGCGGTTGCAGACTTTTGCATACCACTGTAGTGTGGCTGCGTTTTTATAAAGAAGACTCCTCTTCACAAGCTGTGCAATACCATTTAACATTTGTTCTGTGTTTGAATTGGCTCTTGGTCATGCCAGTACAGACACGGTGTTGCCACCTCTGGCATCCATCACAGAGTATCTACAGTGGGATTAACAACATACAGTATAGGACAAGTAGCCATATTTTCCCATCTATCAAATGACTACAGTAATTTCCCTCACCCAGTCACCATCTTTATTTTGAAACTGTCCACACCATTGGCAGGCCTCCTCAAGAGATACTGTAAGGAAATAAGCATGAACTTACTGGTGAGCAGGCATTCATCATTATACTTCTCACCCAGTTTGCCAAGCATGTTCACACACCCTTCTGACTGACTTTGCCTGAGTCACTTGCCCTTTATTGTGCTGTTGTGTTTTTTTTCCACTGTAACACAATTCAGTCTTCAAATGACTTCACTAACACTGTTTTCAAATTAGTTGTACTCTTGGCATAGCAATCTGACTTTTCCGGCTCAGATTCTATGAAAACATAGCTATAAGGCCATTCTGTCAAAAGGGGCTGACAGACATTCGCTATAGTCATGTTAATTTAATATAATATAATATAATATAATACAAAATTCTTTAAAACCTGTTAAGTCTAAAACTGTAAGAGTAGGTGTACTTGTTTACAAAACAAAAAACAAAAGTTCTCTTACATAACTTTTGTAGTATTTGAAGGATTTTATACCCCCATTTTAAGCACAACTGTACAATTGATTAACCCTGCCCATAACAGCATTTTACCCCTAGCTAGCACCGGATCCCCACAGGGCTGTGTGCTGAGCCCCCTCCTATACTGCCTCTACACCCACGACTGTAGTCCGACCCACAACAACAATCTCATCGTCAAGTTTGCCGACGACACTACGGTGGTCGGACTCATCTCTAAGGGAGACGAGGCAGCCTATAGGGATGAGGTCCTGAAGCTGGAGGCCTGGTGTTCAGAGAACAATCTGACTTTGAACACCAAGAAAACTAAAGAGATCGTTGTTGACCTCAGGAGGCACGGCACCGACCTAACCCCCCTATACATCAACGGTGAACGCGTGGAGAGGGTCCATACTTTCCGGTACCTCGGGGTCCTCATCTCGGACAATATCTCATGGACCGAGAACATCACAGAGGTCGTCAAGAAGGCACAGCAGCGGCTCCACTTCCTGAGAGTCCTCAGGAAGCTGAATCTCAACCAGGATCTGCTTCTGACCTTCTATCGCTCGTCCATTGAGAGCCTCCTGACGTACTGCATCACAGTGTGGTACGGCAGCTGCACCATGGCAGATAAGGAGAGGCTTCATAAAGTTGTCAAAGCTGCCCAGAAGATCATCGGCTGCCCTCTCCCCTCTCTTATGGACATATACACCTCCCGCTGCCTCAGCAGAGCAAGGAACATTATCAAGGACACATCCCACCCTGGCTCTGATCTGTTCAACCTGTTGCCCTCAGGAAGACGCTACAGGTGCATCAGGACTAGGACAGACAGACTCCGGAACAGTTTTTTCCCTAGAGCCATACTCACACTGAACACACACTGAACACACACTGTACACACACTGAATACAAACAGAAAACAATCACTCCCCCTACTATGGTCTTCCTCCCCTTTCTCCCTTTCACAAACACACTAAAAAAATCTTACCACATCTATTTATTATATATTATCACTGTGTAATAATCCGGTCAATGTGAAATTGTGCATTCGTTCACTTTATATACATATGCTAGTGCAATAAGATATATTACACTGTCACTTTAATACTTTCTATTTGTTTACATTGCTTATTTTTATACATATTTTATACATACTTTTATACTACTTCTCTTTTTATATTTATATGTATATGTTTGAGCACTGACCCAAGGAGATGCTTTTCATCTCATTGTATATGTAAAAAATGTATAATGACAATAAAAGGCATTCTATTCTGTTCTATTCTATTCTAACTGTGCAGTATCTGTACAAGCTGGACACATCTGGTTTGAAGTTAAAGTTTACCTTGCCTTATGTTTCTGTTACAGTTTTTCTGAATTGCTAAAAGACTAAACCTCATTCTTGGAACAAAACTTCCAATTGCCAAAACTCATTTATTGAATCAATCACTCTTTTGGTGAAACTTTAAACACAATTTGCAGATTTGAGCAAAACTCTAAACACATTCTCATTCATCAAAACACATTTTGCACTGTGGTGAACTTTGATGCAAAATAGAAAACACAGGCTGCAGAAGTTCAGCACAGCCACCAGTCATCATTTAAACACAATGACTCAAAACTGTTCACACATGTTTCTAAACATGAGAAGAAGGCAAAGAGTGACTAGAACATACAATATGTGCTAGATGAGAGTGCAAGTGCCACTGGTGAGTTGAAGTTTGACGTCAACGTACAGATGGGTCACACAGAGGATTCTTCCCGCATCACCCAGCAAGGTGTCCCTATTGCTCACTACCGACAGTTACCGTACTTATGACCAGAGACCCACACAACAATTACGTTTCAAACATTTTCAGACAACTTCACATTATATGTGATCGTAGAGCTAAATTATTCCCTATTAGTTATGAAAGATTATACAATTTATTACTTACACGGTGACTATACCCTTCTTAGAATGCATTTTCCACCATCGCTGACGTATTTACCCGGGACTAAGCTTCTAACTACAGCTCGTGAGTTGTTTGAAATACGCAACTTAAGGACAGTGTTTATGAACGTTCCTTCGAACTATGGTCTTGGGAAACGCATCACAGAACGGAATGGTTAAGGAAGAGCTTTTTCCTCCAGGTCATAATGCTCCTAAATCAGGACAATACTCAATGCCTCTAGGTGCTGCTTCACCCTGTCCAAATCATTGGCACATACCTCAGGCCTCTTGCACATTGCACTTATATACCTCTTACCTATCACTTATGTATAGATTATGTACAGCTGAACATTTCATATATTTTTTATTTTATTATTTTTCTTATTTTTTCTATATTTTGTTACTCTCTTATCATGCACAGCTGCTCAGAGTGACCAGGGTTACATTCCACTACATGTTGTATGAGTACAACTGTGTACGTGACGAATAAACCTTTTGAATCTTGACTCTTCAATCTTGAATTTTCGTAAAGTACAAATTCCGACCTTCCTGGCAATATATCACATGTGCTGGGGCCTCACTTCTACGTGCCACTTCCGTGGACTTTTAGTTTAAGATTATAGATAGCAGCTTTCACATGGTTACAGTGTACAGGGCGAAATGCACATTTAGAATTCCTGCCCCGGGCATTTTCATGCATTTTCGTATAGTACAAATTGCCAGCTTTCCGGCAGTATATCACATATCCCAGGGCAGGATTTCTACGTGCCACTTCCGTGGACTTTTAGTTGAAGATTATTTATGCCAGCTTCCCCATGGTTACAGTGTACAGGGCGAAGTGCACATTTAGAAATCCTGCCCTGGGAACTTCCATGCATTTCCGTATAGTACAAATTGCCAGCTTTCCGGCAGTATATCACATGTCCCAGGGCAGGATTTCTACGTGCCACTTCCGTGGACTTTTAGTTGAAGATTATTTATGCCAGCTTCCCCATGGTTACAGTGTACAGGGCGAAGTGCACATTTAGAAATCCTGCCCTGGGAACTTCCATGCATTTCCGTATAGTACAAATTGCCAGCTTTCCGGCAATATATCACATGTCCCAGGGCAGGATTTCTACGTGCCACTTCCGTGGACTTTTAGTTGAAGAATATTTATGGCAGCTTCCCCATGGTTACAGTGTACAGGGCGAAGTGCACATTTAGAAATCCTGCCCTGGGAAGTTCCATGCATTTCCGTATAGTACAAATTGCCAGCTTTCCGGCAGTATATCACATGTCCCAGGGCAGGATTTCTACGTGCCACTTCCATGGACTTTTAGTTTAAGATTATGGATGGCAGCTTCCCCATGGTTACAGTGTACAGGGCGAAGTGCACATTTAGAAATCCTGCCCTGGGAACTTCCATGCATTTTCGTATAGTACAAATTGCCAGCTTTCTGGCAATATATCACATGTCTCAGGGCAGGATTTCTACGTGCCACTTCCGTGGACTTTTAGTTGAAGATTATATATGGCAGCTTCCACATGGTTACAGTGTACAGGGCGAAGTGCACATTTAGAAATCCTGCCCTGGGAACTTCCATGCATTTTCGTATAGTACAAATTGCCAGCTTTCCGGCAATATATCACATGTCCCAGGGCAGGATTTCTACGTGCCACTTCCATGTTTCAATATAACAGATGCTTTAATTGCAATATCCTTTTTATTCTATTTATTTTGTGTATTAATTCTGATAAAATGGCTTGTAGAGTGGCAACCACGTTTCTACGTAGATATTTCACAGGAGTGCTTTCAAGCTGTACAGTATAGCTGTACTTATATGAGAAAATTTAATCAGATAACACCAAAACAGTTCAATAGTGCTTGGATGTGAGATCTACAGAAATACAGAATTACAATAAAATACTGACATGTTTGGTGAAAGACATATTTATTTATTTATTTATTATGATTTATTTTATTCGTCAGGAACAGCTAGGCATCCATGAACAGTGACGTTGGTAGCCATGGACATCCACATCTGTCTGACGGGACAAGAGAGGGGAAAAATGCAGATTATCCTCGACCAGAGAACGCTCAACAGATAATATATAGAACATTTTCACATGTTTAACAAATTAACAATGAAATTAATGTTAACATTAAGAACAATACGATTTCGGACATCCGTATTGTACTGACTGCGCAGTTGCACCGCAATGCTGAGCTCCTCCTTTTGTTTACGTTCGGCGGAATCAGGCGGAATCTGCATTTTACCCTCACCCTTCACTAATAGCGTGTTTCTATGTTTTACAGCTAATAATAAAAGGTGTCTGTTAATATGACACTTAATAGAAGGTGAGCCACTGTTTAACAAACAATTAAATGATTTACAACAGGACAAAACGAAAAAAAGAATCATATGTGTAGTGAGAAAACGACTTGCCTCATATTCGATATTCAGTTTTCTGGCTTTAATATCTTTACGGAATTAAGTAAGGTGGCCGTTTTTAATGACAGAATTGTGATGTCCAGTACATAGACATCGATGCACACCCAGGGGCGGATTAACGCACAGGCTAGATATGGCTTAAGCCTAGGGGCCCCACGTGTGCCAGCCTGCAAGGGGGCCCCCATTGGCGCGGAGGGGAGTGGGGTTGGGGGGCCCACAGACTACTGTAGCCTAGGGGCCTCTGTACACCTTAATCCTCCCCTGTGCACACCGATTATTTTTCCGCTTCAAAACATTTTGTGATTTGTGCCAAATCATGTTAATCGCTAATATAATATAGGTCCTTTCAGCTGTAATGATATATGGTGGTTTAGTATTTTGGGCTCATGGCGACTGTTGCACACACCTTTGTTTCCCAGATTGCTTTACATGCAATTTTTAATTAATTTTTGTATCCGTATACTGTGCAGTCGACAATACATGAATGGGTTAATAACTTTAAAACTAGACAAGACAGGCACATCTAGTGAAGTGTGCTTTGATCAGTGGACAACAGGGAACAATGCACACCCCTTGGGTTTTCAGAATAACTTTCACTGTAACAGTTATTAATGAATACATTTAATGCATATTATATGCCATTGCTCCATTTCATACATATTAACAGAGAGAGCCCCTCACGATTCGCGCGCCAATGTGGTACGGATCATCCAGGTACGCCGGTGTTCTGAAATTCTTTCCAACCCATGAAAATGTCCTACCCGAGTTAACTGCGCATGCTCGTTCGCTACTTAACACACGCCCATAAATAAATGCTGCTTTCGAGTCTCTGCCTTTCGAAGAAGAAACAAGGTTAGTTTTATCGCATTTTTAGTTTATATATATATATATATATATATATATATATATATAAACATACATATATATATATAAACATACATATATATATATAAACATACATATATGTATGTATGTATGTATGTATCTATGTGTGTGCGTGCGTGTTTGAGTATCATACATTCTCGACTTACCATGTGCATGTACAATACACTCTTGCCTCAATTTTCACGCTGCTTTAAAACTTGGCTGTGTGCGAATTTAACAGTATCCATAGTTTGCATAACAGTTTACGTCTCTATGATCGCATTCTTATTATCTGTTAATAAAAAAAAATAAATAAGATTTCTATTTCATGTACACGTTTTTACTCACGAAAAAGTAGTGTTGTAGTTCTCGAGACCGGTCTTGGTCTCGAGACCGGTCTCGAGACCAATTTTTTGTGGTCTCGGTCTTGTCTTGGTCTCGACTCTATTTGGTCTCGGTCTTGTCTTGGTCTCGACTCTATTTGGTCTCGGTCTTGTCTTGGTCTCGGACATAGCGGTCTCGATGTGATGGGGAAAAAAAGAGAAAACTGCACATCCTCACAGAACAGTATCATTATTTATTACGCGCCTCAATTCAAATGCAACCAGTCAGATGCATCCGTTTCAAAAATGTTACATTTTATACATTTTCTTCACAGACACTGCCAGTGCTTCACAGTCCACACACATCATACACATCGTATCATACATCGGCAAAGAAATGTCCGAAAATGTCTGCGAAGTCTATAGCATAATTTTAATCCAAATATAGCATATTATAATCCAAATAAATTAGGTATTTTACATTGATTACAAAGCACGGTCTTGGAGGTGCAAGTCAATCTGGAGGCTCATTCTCTCCATTCTCTTCAATTCAAAGCAAAGGATCATTACATAGCTGTATTCATAGCTTACCCGAGGCCTCTGTCCCTGGTATAAGAGACTTAATATGAACATCTTTCTGGTACATCCCATCTCTTTCCCTTGACGAGGTCTGATAAAATGGTTATAGGAGAGGATTGCTGAGAATATTATTTTCCATCAGGTCTCGTAACTATGACAAATCTGGGAGATTTTAAATGAGAGACATATGGACATATGGACAATATAATTGAAAAGATAACATGAATTTGATTTAACGAGTAATGACACTTTACAACAATACCTTTTTTCTCTACAGTTGATCTGAGTAATGTGATGTCCATTCTAGCCCTAGTCTGTTTTCGGTCTTGGTCTTGGTCTCGACCAGTCTTGGTCTTGGTCTCGCCTTAGTGTGTCTTGGTCTTGGTCTTGGACTTGGTCTTGGTCTTGGTACCCTCAAGTCTCGGCAGTGTCTTGGTCTTGATACCCTCCGGTCTCGGCAATGTCTTGGTCTCGGTTTAGGCGGTCTTGACTACAACACTACGAAAAAGTGAACAGTATTTCTAATGATCCGAGCATAATATTTGCATTAACAATCTAATACTGCTCTTAGACCCTGGCTATAGATACATTATATGTGAAACGTAATGAAAACAAAATGTATGAATCGATAAAAACGGAATTTACTTAATTTTTTAGTGCTGAAAGTTATGTCGTGACTTCTCTATGCAAAGACTACATTTTATTCCAAGACATTATATTGGAACACGCATTAATATATTATCCTTTCTGTTACCATTTCTGAAAATATCAGTTTTCTGAAGAATCATGGGTTATAAGAGTTTTATATTTATTCTTTTACAAGTATGTGCTGCTTTGTGTAACATTATTAAATTTCCTCTGTTTTCAGGTGCTGTGTAACTAATGAAGCTAGTGGGGACATTGTGATTGGACAAAAAAAAAAAAACATTATTCCAGTTAATTAAATAACAACTTCATTAGTAAAACCTGTGTGATCCATTTATTGCTGTTCTTTTCTAAGGATATTTTTATATATACTTATTTATTTATATGCAGTGTATTCTATATCTACACCAGGGGCCTGTACTACGAAGCGGGGTTACTGGCTTATCGGGGTAACTTGTCGGATTTAAGGTAGTCTTGGCAAAATGTAAGTGAGCGAATACGAAGTCCATTTAAACTGTGGTACGTTAAATCCGACAAGTTACCTCGATAAGCCAGTAACCCCGCTTCGTAGTACAGGCCACAGGGCTCTTCAAATCTGGACCTTGATTCCAAATCCAATTCCAAGGCCTTGTTTTCAGTTCTCCTAGGTAGTTTAATAATTACTGATTCTGATTGGTCAGAGGCTTCACATCTGGCTCACAGGTAAAGGAAGGCTGGAAAACCAGCAGTGCTTGGACCTTGAGGACTGTGATTCGAATAATAGGGCTCTACACAGTGGTCATCTTATATGAAATATTCACATTCCCAAATGTTTTAAATATTGTTACGGCCAGGGATATAAGAGGCGCACCCACGTACACAGGGACAGGGACACCCGACACACCACTCTAACACGGCTTTTAGTAAACCGTCTGTATTTCATGGCAGACAACAAGTGAATACAGAAGCACAAGGTATTTACGGGTTGGGCCCAGACGACACCAAAGAAATAAAAAGAGTAAAACAAAACATCCCTACCTACCCTTAGTTTTGTTTTCTCCACTATCTAATGAAAGAAACAAGACAAACAAAAACCTACCTACCTACTCTAATCCAACTATGAAAACAAAACATACAAAAGTGGTGTCCGCCTGATCTAATGTATCTAACATAATAATAACCTATGTAATGCCCAGGGTCAATGTATTAATCAGAAACGAAAACAAACGGATTGCTAATATTTATAATAAAGTGGAAGATACAACAAAAGACCGATGAAAATAAAGAATAAAACCTGACCCAACCTGCAAATGTCCCACAAGGTGAGTGGTACACAATTTTTGTTAAAACCGCGAGGTACACAAGCGATATATATGCATATACACAATTAACAAGTTTCAACGTAAACCCTCTCCAGCTACCACTCTCTTGCAGCCGCTGGCGGCGTCTCTTTAAAGAAGCCGGTGGGCGGGAGTTCCGGTAGCAACGCCACTGGGAGGCAACGACGATGATCGGGGGTGGACCTAAGGATCAAAGAGAGAGAGAGAGAGAGAAACCGAAACTGCGCGACCGCAGCAGAGAACGCAACACTCCCCCCCTTAAAACGGTTCATCCAATGGACCAAACTCATAGGACATTCCCAACAACACACGACCCCCAAGTCACGAAACAGCACGCGAAAGGGCATCAGCCACAACGTTCTCGGAGCCCTTCTTATGATGGATCTCGATATGAAATTCCTGCAAGATAAGTGCCCATCTCATCAATCGCTGGTTATGGTTGTACATGCGGGACAAGAACACTAAGGGGTTATGATCGGTATAGACCTTCACTGGATGAGAGCTAGAACCGACATAAACCTCAAAATGTTGCAAGGCAAGCAATAAAGCAAGAGTTTCCTTTTCAATAGTTGAATAATTAAGTTGAGGCTTAGTAAACTTCCGAGAGAAGTAACAAACAGGATGCTCGATGCCATCCGAGCCTACCTGTAACAGAACAGCACCAGCACCCACAGCACTGGCATCGACCTCCAAGGTGAACGGCCTCGCAAAATCAGGCGCAGCCAAAACAGGTGTATCAGACAATAAATGTCGGACACTGTCGAATGCATATTGGCATGCACCAGACCACACAAATGGCTGTGACGGGCTTAATAACGAGGTAAGGGGAGTGACCACTGTAGAAAAGTTTCGGCAGAACCCACGGTAATACCCTGCCAGACCCAAAAACCGACGAACCTCTCTCCGTGTGCTAGGGACAGCGAAACCCCGAATGGCTTGAACCTTAAGCTCTAACGGACGTACTTGGCCTCGCCCGACCTGTTTCCCAAGGTAGGACACGGTAGCTCTACCAAACTCACACTTGGCCAGATTCAAAGTCAGGTTTGCATGCTTCAGCCGCTGAAAAACCAAGTCCAAAATCTGAATATGCTCCGACCAGGTATCTGTGTATATGACCAGATCATCCAGATAAGCTTCACACTTCGGAACCCCAGACAACACTAGATTAACAAGGCGCTGGAACGTGGCAGGTGCGTTACGCATCCCGAACGCCATTACAGTGTACATAGCAAACGAATCGGGGGTGACAAACGCAGAAATTTCGGAGGCACGCGGGGTCAATGGAACCTGCCAGTACCCTTTTAACAAATCGAGTTTGGACACAAAAGTCGCTGCACCTATGTGGTCCACGCAGTCGTCCATTCGTGGCATTGGGAAAGCGTCAGGCACCGTGATGGAATTGACCTTACGGTAATCTGTACACAACCGGAATGTGCCATCGGGTTTCGGAACCAAGAGACAAGGAGAGCTCCAGGGACTGCAGCTGGGCTTAGCTAACCCATGCTCCAGAAGGTAGGACACTTCCTCTCCCATTATTCTCCGTTTCTCAGGATTTAAGCGATAAGCGTGCTGCTTAATGGGTTTTTCTCCGGCCACGTCTATGTCGTGAGACAACACTGTGGTTTGGGTTGGAATATCCTGGAACAACTCGGGACAAGACTGAATAAGCCATATGAGATCGGTCTGCTGATCAACTGATAGATGTGCACACAACGCCAAAAGATTGGCTAACATTTCCGAATTTTTCAGACGTGCGGTTTGCTTAGGATTATCAAAATCATCTACAACTATAGGAGTAGGAGAGGAAAAAGCAACCACGGCAGCAACTACGTCTGCTGACCCCACGCTGGGCCCTAGCGTAGGTAGCGACACGTCGACCGGGATGCGTTCATGATATGCTTTCAACATATTCACGTGACATGTTCGTTGTTTCCTCCTCCTGTCCGGAGTACTGATGACATACGTGGTGGTGCTAGTTTTTCCTAGCACACTCGCATGCATTATACAGCCGCTCCTTAAACTCACTCACGTAACGAAGAATATTTTTTTTACCTTTAGGCGGAGTTTTCTCCGACAACATGGTCTCCTGTAATGCCTTCAACGGTCCTCGGACCGTATGCCCGAAGACAAGCTCGGCGGGACTAAACCCAAGAGATTCCCGTACCACCTCTCTGATGGCAAATAAAACCAAGGGAATCCCCTCATCCCAATCCCTCCTGGTATCGAAGCAGTACGATCGGAGCATAGATTTAAGCGATTGATGGAAACGTTCAAGTGCACCCTGCGATTCAGGGTGGTACGGACTGGAGGTAACATGGGCAATGTTCAACTGATCTATTACCTGCCGGAATAGCGTAGAGGTAAAATTGCTCCCTTGATCAGACTGGATATGCTTTGGTAACCCAAACATAGAAAAGAATTTCAAAAGAGCCTTTACGACGGCAGTAGAGGTAATTTTTCTAAGAGGAACCGCCTCTGGATAGCGAGTGGCAACGCATATAATTGTTAAGAGAAACTGATTTCCGGACTTTGTTTTAGGCAAAGGGCCGACACAATCGATAATTATATGCTCAAATGGGTCCCCTATTGCAGGTACGGGCTGTAATGGAGCTGGCGGAATGGCCTGGTTGGGCTTACCTACAAGTTGACACGTAGGACAGGACCTGCAGTAAGCAGCGACATCAGACTTCAGACCCGGCCAAAAAAAATGCCGCAGAACGCGGTTATAAGTTTTTGTCACCCCAAGGTGAGCCGCAAAAGGGTTATCGTGAGCCAAACCAAGAACATGCTGACGGAATGGTTGAGGTACTACGACCTGAAACACAATTTCCCACTCTGCACCTCCATCTGACGCAGGACTTCCATTTCCGAAGAAGGACGCCGTCTCTCATCAGGTATTGACTGTTCCTGCCTGTCAGCGTATCCTGAGCAGCAGCCATACACTTGGTCAACGAGGCATCTGCCTGTTGAGCCAACACGAGCTGTTTTCCGGTAAGAGGACCTTCAAACGCTTTTTCGAGCTTTACCGGACTCGAGGCTGTGACTCTCGGTTCGTTAACCTCCGCACCAGCGCCAGAGCCAGATAGAAACGTGTCAGCCAATCCCACCACGTCTTTAAACTTGCGTGCTTGTGCTCGTGTTACTGCACACGCGGGAAATACCTCTGTAACGGACGGATCCATCATCTCTGGTTCCTCAGGAACTCTGTTTACCTCCAGGAATGGAGTCACCCTATCTCCGGCTAAGTCATTGCCCAAGATCATGGAAACTCCCTTAACTGGTAAGCGATCACACACACCGACACGAACTGTTCCAGTTACTAATGATGTGTGTAACTGGATGGCATACAGAGGGATTTTAACAACTCCCAATTCTATACCTTGTACCAATACATATGATGGACTTGACGCCTCCGCAAAAAGCGGTAGAACGTCAGCAAGCAGCAATGACTGCGCGGCTCCAGTGTCTCGCAGGACCTTAATTTCCTTCTTTTCTGAACCCAGAACGGATACTGTGCCTAGCAAAACAAACGGCTGAAACGCGGGGTCCACATCGCCATCCTCTAACGCCTTGCCTGGAGAAGAGGATAAGGTGGTCACCAGAGTCACACCTAAAGTGGACTTCGTTTGGCCCGAACCCGTACGATCAGCCTTGGTCTTTAATGCGGCACAGTTTGCTATCACGTGACCAACTTTGTGACAGTAGAAACATTCTCTGTCTTCCAGTGGAGGTAATCCCGATCCACGAGTCCCGACAGCGATCCCCATCCTACCCGCAGGCAGCTTACGGCTGTTGCTGACCTCGCGCACCGTCGAAGCAGCAAAGATGGCCTTATGCGTGAGGGTAAACTCATCTGCCATCACAGCGGCCTTCTTCACAGTCCCGACCTGTTGTTCATTCAGGTAAGTAACAACCCGCTCCGGTAAACACTTTTTGAATTCTTCTAATAGGATTAACTCCCGAAGTGACTGAAAATCAATAATGTTACATGCAGTAAGCCACTTATCAAACAAAACGCTTTTTTCCCTGGCCAGCTCCACGTATGTCTGAGCTGGCAGTTTTTTATAGTCCCTGAAACGCTGCCGATAGGCTTCAGGGACCAACTCATACGCTTGCAACACAGCTCCCTTCAACGCTTTATATTCAAGTCCGTCTTCCATGGACAACGCAGCACATACATCTTGGGCCTTACCCGTAAGTCTGCACTGCAACATTAAAGACCACATTTCTTTTGGCCATCCCAAGGCTAATGCGATCCTCTCAAACGCAGTAAAATAGGCATCTACCTCGGATTCTCGGAACTGAGGAATTAAACGGATCGCCCTCGATATCTCGAAATCCGTTTTGACGGTCGAAGGATGAAAAGGGCGATCGGTACCTGAACTTCCCAAAGGGGACGTTTCTCCGTACGGAGGCGTCACGGCGGACCTGGCCGCTTCCAACTCTAGCTGGCGAAGCCGAACCTCCTTGTCGGCTTCCACTTCAAGCCGACGCATTTCTAGGCGCAAGTCGCAGTCACGCAACTGCGCTCTATCTCTCGCTTCCGCCTCAATGCGAGCCAGACGGACTCTCAAACGGGCGCTTTCCAAGGATGCAGAGGGAGGTGAAAACGGCTGGAACGGGGAAAGACCCGCCGCGACGGGTGGAACCACAGACTCGTCCGCAGCGGCATCCCCCATCTCCGCCGACAGCTGCACCGCCTCGGCATTCCCCACCATGTCCGCGCACTCCGCCGAACTAGACGCTCCCGAATCAGGTACTTCCTCACGCCTCAAAATATCCAAGGCTACTAACCGGTCGAACACTGCCATTTTAATCTCCTGTTTTCTTTTTGCCCTCGACACCGCAATCCCGAAGTGTACAACGAGCTGCATAAGATCATCCTTCCTACACCGATCCAAAACAGAAACAGAGGGATCCTCCAGAAAACCCTTCACCGTGAACAGCACCATTATATAACCACCAGTCGTCGTGCCCCTCACCTGCGTACGTAGGCGCCCCTAAGGAAGGTTATCCCGGACGAGCCCCCACTTGTTACGGCCAGGGATATAAGAGGCGCACCCACGTACACAGGGACAGGGACACCCGACACACCACTCTAACACGGCTTTTAGTAAACCGTCTGTATTTCATGGCAGACAACAAGTGAATACAGAAGCACAAGGTATTTACGGGTTGGGCCCAGACGACACCAAAGAAATAAAAAGAGTAAAACAAAACATCCCTACCTACCCTTAGTTTTGTTTTCTCCACTATCTAATGAAAGAAACAAGACAAACAAAAACCTACCTACCTACTCTAATCCAACTATGAAAACAAAACATACAAAAGTGGTGTCCGCCTGATCTAATGTATCTAACATAATAATAACCTATGTAATGCCCAGGGTCAATGTATTAATCAGAAACGAAAACAAACGGATTGCTAATATTTATAATAAAGTGGAAGATACAACAAAAGACCGATGAAAATAAAGAATAAAACCTGACCCAACCTGCAAATGTCCCACAAGGTGAGTGGTACACAATTTTTGTTAAAACCGCGAGGTACACAAGCGATATATATGCATATACACAATTAACAAGTTTCAACGTAAACCCTCTCCAGCTACCACTCTCTTGCAGCCGCTGGCGGCGTCTCTTTAAAGAAGCCGGTGGGCGGGAGTTCCGGTAGCAACGCCACTGGGAGGCAACGACGATGATCGGGGGCGGACCTAAGGATCAAAGAGAGAGAGAGAGAGAGAAACCGAAACTGCGCGACCGCAGCAGAGAACGTAACAATATGAAATGGACCTGTTGGTCTAATGAGTAAGGATGGGTTAGGATACTCAGAGATACATTCACTAAAGGGGAAGAACATGGACATTTAAAGATTAACTATGACAATATGAAAGATAAATATATCTATATTTCTGTATCTTTAATAATATCCTACCACCCTTAACAGAGAGGGGAGCAGATATTTATGGAGTGTTTATGCCTATAATAATGTCCTACCACCCTAAACAGAGAGGGGAGCAGATATTTATGGAGTGTTTACATCTATAATAATGTCCTACCAACCATAACAGAGAGGGGAGCAGATATTTATGAAGTGTTTACATCTATAATAATGTCCTACCACCCTTAACAGAGAGGGGAGCAGATATTTATGAAGTGTTTACATCTATAATAATGTCCTACCACCATTAACAGAGAGGGGAGCAGATATTTATGGAGTGTTTACATCTATAATAATGTCCTACCACCATTAACAGAGAGGGGAGCAGATATTTATGGAGTGTTTACATCTATAATAATGTCCTACCACCATTAACAGAGAGGGGAGCAGATATTTATGGAGTGTTTACATCTATAATAATGTCCTACCACCATTAACAGAGAGGGGAGCAGATATTTATTAAGTGTTTACATCTATAATAATGTCCTACCATGCTTAACATAGAGGGGAGCAGATATTTATGAAGTTTTTACATCTATAATAATGTCCTACAGAGAGATGGAGAATGCCGCTTTTGTCAAAATGACAGGTTGGGTCAAAGGTCACAAAGGTCAAATAAATCAAAAAGTGACAGGTGGGGGCTGCAAGCCAGGTGACGTCATGAGGTAGTGGGAGGGGGGCTATTTTTTTTTGGCTGTGAGCCAGTTGAGCGAGTTGAGCGTTGGGATAGGGGTTTATTTGTATATAGTTTATTTATTTATTATAATTATTATAATTTAATTATTTATTATTATTTAATTATTTATTATAGTGTATTTATTATTATTTTAATTTGAGGAGAGTGCTTATGAGTGTGTTGTTTTGTCTGCATCCACTGGGTGCCGAGCAGGGGACTGAGCAGGGGGGTTGTTGCGTTAAGGTCCCAAACACTGGGTCTGAGTGGGGTGGGTTACCTGATGGAGTGTGAGCGTACGCTGTACCACCGTGGTAAGGTCCGTGGCTTTGGAGAATCTGTAGAAAAGGGCTCGGAGAGAGCGATGCTGTGTGTGGTGCGGTACCGTGGTAAGGTCCCGTGGCTTTGGATAATCCGCAAAGGACTCGGAGAGAGCGATGCCGGAGAGCTGAGAGTTGTGCTGAGCGAGACTGAAAGAAATCCTGTGAGAATGAACAAGTTGGAGCTAAGAATGAGAGGAGGAGGAGGAGGGTCTGGGTCTGACGCTATCCTCCTCCAATGAACGCTTAGCGGCAGTTTGGGTGTGCGTGAAAGCCGACACCCCCCTGCAGCAGTAGCAGTTTGGCCTTGTGTGGTAGTTTTTTTCAAACTTGTGTTTTTCCTCATGCAACCTATGTACATCCCGATAGGTCAAATCCCGGTCAAACTGTAATTTGGGCCACACATCAAGTTGGACATTTTGTATTTCAGTAAATTTTGGTTGAAGTTTTGTCTTTTCCCCCGACTCCCCCCATACCGTCTGCGCAGTTAAAATGTACATCGAAATAGACATCAGATAAAACTTGACAGGACGTATATTTCTCCTTAAAGAATCCTAAGAAGTAACCAACCGCAGATATTTTTAGTATTACCTTGAGCAGGGTTTCCCTCCTTTGGTAGACACAAGTACCCCCACCCAGTATCATCAAGGCCTTGCCCTACTGGAAAGAGAAAACTACACGGGACCTGCATAGAGTAAGTATATTATTTCTTTTACGCGTGTTTTATGATAAACACCATACAATAAAATAACTTAAAATAATTATTTTATTTTTAGAGATTCAGCTATTTTGGGTTTGTTTTTTTTCTCTACGGGAGACGCTGCGGATAGAAAACTCCATATAGTGAGTATATTATTTCTTTTATACGTATAATAAAAACGCTATTCATTAAAAATAACTTATTCTAATAATAGGTATTCTCTGTTTTTTCTATGTACGAGAGAGACGGGGGCGGACCGGTCAAGAGAAAATCTACGCAAGACCTGAATCAGCAGGTATGGACGGAGCAACACCCCCTCCTCTACCCGAAGCGCTATTAAATGAAATAGACAACATCAACAACGGTAAACCGCATCATTTTCATTATTATTATCAACACGACTCGCAAACCCCTCCTATACCCGAAGCGTTATTAAATGAAATAGACAACATCAACAACGCTAATAATGATGAAAATGATGCGGTTTACTTTGCTCAACACGACTCGCCACCCGCAGCGTCTGGTGAAGCGACGGCCCAAGAGCCCTGTTTGCTACCATCCTTAGAGACATTAACCTTCCTGTGCTGTTAGGGTCGGCACCGACCCGTTTTTAAGTTTAACATGCATAAAAGCACCACATACATTTGTGCATACTCTTAAAACAAAAGGCTCCATATTGAACCTTTTAGCTTGGTACATATATGACACTCCTTGGACATTCTCAATTAAAAGAAATGGCACCTTTTTTAAGGCAATGGTTATATTTCCTCTGGTTAGAACCCCTATAGTTCTATATAGCACACCCAAGAACCTTTTTTTCGAAATATATACTGCATCAAAGCTTTTTGACTTTGTCAGGAATCTCTATTTAAACTAAATAAATTAAAACAAAATCAAGGTAAGGCATCCCCACACATGTAAGGTAAGATAAGACCAGTTCAGTTTATTTATATAATTCTCTAGAGGTTTATTTTATCATTATTTTTTATTGAAAACGAGAGGGATGCTGTCAAAAGAAAGGTCCAGAAAGCCACACCAAAAATATTAAAACCAATCTTTTCATGGATAAGGAAGCCTAACAAGGTAACCAAGAAGTAAGAAACAAATTGTTTTGAGGGTATCTTATGGCTGATGTAAGACACGTGCTGCTTGACACCGACCCGTCTAACATAAGAGACAGGAACAGAAAGCTAACATAGGCCGAAGGTTAAGCGTGTTAAATGAAAGGCAGCGGGATAATTCCCCATAATGCCGCACTATAACAAAATCAAACGCGACGTGAAAACGTTTAATAGACCTCAATAAAAATGTCAGGGACGTCTACGACAAACGCAGATTGTTGCCTAGTGGGGAAACTGCCTTTTGGATAGCGAAATGTAAAACTAGCAGCATCGCAAAAGGGTGTTGTAAGTCTTTAAAAATATTTCATCGAATGAATTTGTTAATGTAACATGAAAGTTTTTTCAAAGTAAGATGTACAGATGTTTTAAAATGTAACATATAAAAGTTTTTTCAAAGTAAGATGTACAGATATTTTAAAATGTAATATGAAAGCTTTTCAAAGTAAGATGTACAGATGTTTTAAAATGTTCGGGTGTTTTATTTTCTAGACGCGCTGTACAAAAACGTTTTGTTACGTGTGTGCAGCGCAAGCGTGTTTGTACAAAGTTATATGCATTCATTTTGCGAATCGGTTTTGAAATCTAATATGAACGTGGCTTTTATTTTACAAAAACAAAGTTGCAAAAAATTTGTAGGCTCTTTATCAAAGCAGATTTTGTTAATATAACATGACGTTTTTTTTATTTTCAAAGTTGCATAGTGGTTTTAAAATGTAACATGTATACGTGTGTTTTATTTTTCAAACTTGTACAAAAATGTTTGTGTACATTTATCAAATGAGTTTTAAAATATGTAACATGTACAGGTGTTTTATTATTCAAAACAAAAGTTGTACATACATTTTGTTATATGTATGCAGCACGGTCATGTTTTTAAAATGTGCTAATATTTGCGGGATGGTGGGAATAAAGCGTATTTAAAGGGGTACCTCTCGTGGAATCTACCAATCTTTAGCAGCTTTTGAACACTGAGCCACACGGGGACTGGGGTTTTTAACCGTGAGACTCGACACCTAGCTACGCATTAGATCCTTACTTCAGCAATGGTCCCCATGTACCCAGTGTAGGGTCAGGTCCATCGCAAGAGAATGTCTCCGCCGTGAAAGAACGATCCACCAGCATTTTGTGTATCAACGAATCTGTAACCATTCTTTCCATTCATTATATGCTCAGTTTTCCAAAATTGTTTTTTAGCTGAAGCATCAAAAGCTGTAACTTCGAGTGCACCTGGTTTATTAATAGCATTTTATTTATAACAGTAGGAGCTTGTAAACTGCATTTAGCAGTCGCATTAAAACACATTAAAAACTTTAAAGAATAAAGCCTTAGTTATTTTTAATAAAGACGGCTTTCTAGTAAATGGTTTTCCTACAAGGTGACCCCGCGGCCTATACTTAAGACATCCGGGCGCCTGATTTGAGATGTTTACTGAGGACGGTATGTTAAGTTAACAGTGCATGGTGACTGAGCTGCACCGTGTTTGACTCTTAATGACACTTAGACCTAATTCAACAGAACCAGTCGTCATCGACTTTGCAGTGAGATTTCTGAGCGAAATGTGAACAGAGATTCATTTTCTTACTTTACCACTTATCGGATAACAAGGGAAATGACAGCGGCAATAACCTACACAGTTATTTGTTCCTTCCATATGTATATATATAGCACCGCAGAACGTTTTGCACTTTTTTGCACTATTTGTTTATTGTTTGTTGTGTGTTCTACGTGCATGTTTGCACTGGAGGATCTGCTTTTTATTCTCATTGTACATGTGTATAGTGACAATAAAAAGGCATTTAATTCATTCATAATATGTCGGACACAATGGCTCTGAGCACGAGGGAGTCCGCAGTGAGGCGCACGAGCTGCTAGCTGATGTAATGCTGCGAACGGTCGGGGCTCTGACATTCTTAAGGTGCGGCTATCTATCCCCGAGACACTTTAGCCAGGATCGTGTATATTTGCGCTTATTAATGCTGCAATGTCAGGGTTTTGCTGACTCTTATAGGAAGCTGGCTAGCAATAACATTTTTTAGCTGGTCTTTTTCATTTAGTACATACACGGTTTAGAAGAAAACCTAATCACCATTAAAAAAAATAAAACAAATAAACGTACAAAACTATTGAAATCCCCCAGAAGTGTGTGTGTGTGTGTGTGTGTGTGGTTACCTAAGCACAGTCGGCCTAGTGTTTGATAGGTGATGGAGAAGCGTACGGTCGTGCGGACAATAAACTACATGCGCCTATGCCAACGTGTTTAAGTATAGCGACAAACATGGACGCTTTCTTTAACGTAAAACAGTTAAAGGCTCATTCGGTTTTGTTTACATTTTTATTTTTTTTAATTTCAAGTAGCCTCTAATCACCTTACATTAGTTCTGATTTACTGTAGTCACCAATCAGAGTATTTTAAAACAATGGCACTGAAATGTCACCACATGTTAAAGCTAACAAGGTAACATGATTATATCAGCGGAACAAACCAGTCGCCGGTACGTATAGACAGATCATGTGTTGCTCAACAATCGACAGCATTTTGAAATCTATTTGTATTTAGACAAATATATTGGGAATAAAGCGTTGTGTTTTAAAAGGCAGACATTGAGGTCGAATTTAAATTGGTCACAATTGTATTTTTTTCCGCAGCTAGAAGTGTCGGCTGAGGCTGATTTTAATTGGCATGTCAGTTTAGGATTCTTGCAGTAGAAGTTATGTAGTGAATTGCGGTACTCTGAAATTAAGTGATACCTGTATGTGTATTAGAATCGTGAAGCGTCATCTTCCTTTGTTTTAGGTTCACCCCGGGCATTTTATGAATTGTAATGTAATATCAGACAGTGTGTGATGAATTTCTGAAGGCCTGTTATATATGACAATTTCGTGGAAACGTCTCATGGAAAAATGTAGTTGCAGTTTGTCAGGACTAAAGACTGGCTAATATGACATGGTGAACAAGTCCTGTGGTTAAAGAATGCCTGCCTGTTGCTTAAAACATTGTGTTGTATGCCGAATGTTTCTTGCCCATAGACTACATGTTGCTATACGGTTCCTTTATAATATTCAAGTATTATTTTTTAAATCATTTAATGAAATAGGTAAATACCTCATCATTGATGACTATGGTCCACCTGAGTGAGTGACAAGTAACCCGTCCTGGACAGAGGTTTCTTCAAGGCCTGTTGTGGGAACCCCATGGTGTAGGATTAAGAGAAAGAAAGCAGGGAGTGGTACAAATGAGCAGTTGTCCTGCCCCCTTTTACTCATTTTGGATGCTTAAATTACTAAATTGTGATTTTAATGCTAATCTGTATGATTCTATGGTCTGAGCGAGTCTCCAGTACTACATGAATGGTAAACTTAAAAACTCTACTTCTCTTAGCTTAATGATATTTTCTTTTACTGTGTGCGATTGGTAGAAATGAAAATCGTGATTTGCCTCTCAGCTTGTGTGTGTGTGTGTGTGTGTGTGTGTGTGCGTGCGGTGTGTCAACAATGGCAATTAATCACTAAATTCTAAACAAACCCGCATATAAAACCCCCTCCCCACCCTCCCCAGACACCTATAAAACACAGCATTCTTGCTCTCACCCCCCCCCCCCCACTCATTTTGTGAAAAAGCATGTCTGTTGCCAAGACTACAGCTCGTGTCTTGAGTCGTACATACTATGACCCCAGCCACCCGGGGTCATACGGAGGGGCCTCCAGACTGCAGAGAGCCGTGCAGGAAGATACGGGGAAAAAAGTGGCTACTGATGACATCAGAGAGTGGCTGTCTATGCAAGACAGTTATACTTTACATAAGCCGGCTAAAAAGAATTTCCCCAGGAACAGAGTGTTTAATACCGAGAGCCTTGTATCAGCGGCAGGCCGGTTTATGCGACATGCAAGGGCTGGCGATGTACAACGACGGGTTAAAGTATCTCCTTACGGTGATTGATGTTTTTTCCTAAAAGGCCTACTTGCGTGTGTTAAAAAACAAGACAGGGGTGGTTGTAACGGAGGCCTTTGATTTTATTTTATCCGAGGGGGCGTGTCCCTCAAGTTACACACAGATGCGGGTAATGAGTTTTCAGAATGAACTTTTCAGAAACTTTTAAAAAGTCATAAAATCACCCATTTTACCATTTAACCGAACGTTAAAAGAGAGGATGTCCAAGTCAAATTGTATTTTTTTACAGCTTGAAAACTACATCTTTTCATTGTGCCACACATACAATGTGTAGTGTACATTTGAATGTGTAGTGTACACATTCAAATGTAATGCTTTTTAATAAAGTAAAAACATTTTGCCCGCAAATAATTCTATTAAACAGTAATATCAGCGACCGCTCTCCCTTAACTACAAGAGTAGCAGGACTGCACACATTAATTTAACATGGGAGCTTGTGGTGTGTGTTCCCTCTCGGGGGAGGGGTCAGCAGGCGGGTGTTACAGCCCCCGCCTGCCACCACCTCGCAGCTTCCCGGGGCCGAGGGAGATGACCTGTCACCGTGCCTTCCCTCCACCCTCTCCGGGTTCCCCCTGACGGGGTGCGCCCAGCTGCTGGGCGAGGGACGGGGCCACCGCGCCCCGGCGCGACTGCCGACCGGGCCGTACCGTCCCCAGTGCGGCCCGACCATGTTGCGCCGGCACGCGCGGATCACGGCCCACGAATGGCACCAGGGGTCCGCGGCGATGTCGGCTACCCACCGGACCCGTCTTAAAACATGGACCAAGGAGTCTAACGCGCGCGCGAGTCAGAGAGTCCCTCGACACACCACACACTCCCATGTTAAATTAATGTGTGCAGTCCTGCTACTCTTGTAGTTAAGGGAGAGCGGTCGCTGATATTACTGTTTAATAGAATTATTTGCGGGCAAAATGTTTTTACTTTATTAAAAAGCATTACATTTGAATGTGTACACTACACATTCAAATGTACACTACACATTGTATGTGTGGCACAATGAAAAGATGTAGTTTTCAAGCTGTAAAAAAATACAATTTGACTTGGACATCCTCTCTTTTAACGTTCGGTTAAATGGTAAAATGGGTGATTTTATGACTTTTATGTAAAGTATAACTGTCTTGCATAGACAGCCACTCTCTGATGTCATCAGTAGCCACTTTTTTCCCCGTATCTTCCTGCACGGCTCTCTGCAGTCTGGAGGCCCCTCCGTATGACCCCGGGTGGCTGGGGTCATAGTATGTACGACTCAAGACACGAGCTGTAGTCTTGGCAACAGACATGCTTTTTCACAAAATGAGTGGGGGGGGGGGGGGGTGAGAGCAAGAATGCTGTGTTTTATAGGTGTCTGGCGAGGGTGGGGAGGGGGTTTTATATGTGGGTTTGTTTAGAATTTAGTGATTAATTGCCATTGTTGACACACCGCACGCACACACACACACACACACACACACACAAGCTGAGAGGCAAATCACGATTTTCATTTCTACCAATCGCACACAGTAAAAGAAAATATCATTAAGCTAAGAGAAGTAGAGTTTTTAAGTTTACCATTCATGTAGTACTGGAGACTCGCTCAGACCATAGAATCATACAGATTAGCATTAAAATCACAATTTAGTAATTTAAGCATCCAAAATGAGTAAAAGGGGGCAGGACAACTGCTCATTTGTACCACTCCCTGCTTTCTTTCTCTTAATCCTACACCATGGGGTTCCCACAACAGGCCTTGAAGAAACCTCTGTCCAGGACGGGTTACTTGTCACTCACTCAGGTGGACCATAGTCATCAATGATGAGGTATTTACCTATTTCATTAAATGATTTAAAAAATAATACTTGAATATTATAAAGGAACCGTATAGCAACATGTAGTCTATGGGCAAGAAACATTCGGCATACAACACAATGTTTTAAGCAACAGGCAGGCATTCTTTAACCACAGGACTTGTTCACCATGTCATATTAGCCAGTCTTTAGTCCTGACAAACTGCAACTACATTTTTCCATGAGACGTTTCCACGAAATTGTCATATATAACAGGCCTTCAGAAATTCATCACACACTGTCTGATATTACATTACAATTCATAAAATGCCCGGGGTGAACCTAAAACAAAGGAAGATGACGCTTCACGATTCTAATACACATACAGGTATCACTTAATTTCAGAGTACCGCAATTCACTACATAACTTCTACTGCAAGAATCCTAAACTGACATGCCAATTAAAATCAGCCTCAGCCGACACTTCTAGCTGCGGAAAAAAATACAATTGTGACCAATTTAAATTCGACCTCAATGTCTGCCTTTTAAAACACAACGCTTTATTCCCAATATATTTGTCTAAATACAAATAGATTTCAAAATGCTGTCGATTGTTGAGCAACACATGATCTGTCTATACGTACCGGCGACTGGTTTGTTCCGCTGATATAATCATGTTACCTTGTTAGCTTTAACATGTGGTGACATTTCAGTGCCATTGTTTTAAAATACTCTGATTGGTGACTACAGTAAATCAGAACTAATGTAAGGTGATTAGAGGCTACTTGAAATTAAAAAAAAATAAAAATGTAAACAAAACCGAATGAGCCTTTAACTGTTTTACGTTAAAGAAAGCGTCCATGTTTGTCGCTATACTTAAACACGTTGGCATAGGCGCATGTAGTTTATTGTCCGCACGACCGTATGCTTCTCCATCACCTATCAAACACTAGGCCGACTGTGCTTAGGTAACCACACACACACACACACACACACTTCTGGGGGATTTCAATAGTTTTGTACGTTTATTTGTTTTATTTTTTTTTATGGTGATTAGGTTTTCTTCTAAACCGTGTATGTACTAAATGAAAAAGACCAGCTAAAAAATGTTATTGATAGCCAGCTTCCTATAAGAGTCAGCAAAACCCTGACATTGCAGCATTAATAAGCGCAAATATACACGATCCTGGCTAAAGTGTCTCGGGGATAGATAGCCGCACCTTAAGAATGTCAGTGCCCCGACCGTTCGCAGCATTACATCAGCTAGCAGCTCGTGCGCCTCACTGCGGACTCCCTCGTGCTCAGAGCCATTGTGTCCGACATATTATGAATGAATTAAATGCCTTTTTATTGTCACTATACACATGTACAATGAGAATAAAAAGCAGATCCTCCAGTGCAAACATGCACGTAGAACACACAACAAACAATAAACAAATAGTGCAAAAAAGTGCAAAACGTTCTGCGGTGCTATATATATACATATGGAAGGAACAAATAACTGTGTAGGTTATTGCCGCTGTCATTTCCCTTGTTATCCGATAAGTGGTAAAGTAAGAAAATGAATCTCTGTTCACATTTCGCTCAGAAATCTCACTGCAAAGTGGATGACGACTGGTTCTGTTGAATTAGGTCTAAGTGTCATTAAGAGTCAAACACGGTGCAGCTCAGTCACCATGCACTGTTAACTTAACATACCGTCCTCAGTAAACATCTCAAATCAGGCGCCCGGATGTCTTAAGTATAGGCCGCGGGGTCACCTTGTAGGAAAACCATTTACTAGAAAGCCGTCTTTATTAAAAATAACTAAGGCTTTATTCTTTAAAGTTTTTAATGTGTTTTAATGCGACTGCTAAATGCAGTTTACAAGCTCCTACTGTTATAAATAAAATGCTATTAATAAACCAGGTGCACTCGAAGTTACAGCTTTTGATGCTTCAGCTAAAAAACAATTTTGGAAAACTGAGCATATAATGAATGGAAAGAATGGTTACAGATTCGTTGATACACAAAATGCTGGTGGATCGTTCTTTCACGGCGGAGACATTCTCTTGCGATGGACCTGACCCTACACTGGGTACATGGGGACCATTGCTGAAGTAAGGATCTAATGCGTAGCTAGGTGTCGAGTCTCACGGTTAAAAACCCCAGTCCCCGTGTGGCTCAGTGTTCAAAAGCTGCTAAAGATTGGTAGATTCCACGAGAGGTACCCCTTTAAATACGCTTTATTCCCACCATCCCGCAAATATTAGCACATTTTACAAACATGACCGTGCTGCATACCATCCATCCATCCATCCATCCATCCATCATCTTCCGCTTGTCCGGGGTTCGGGTCGCGGGGGTAGCAGCTTCAGTAGAGGCACCCAGGCCTCCCTCTCCCCAGCTAACCCCACCAGCTCCTCGGGGGGGACACCGAGGCGTTCCCAGGCCAGCCGAGAGATATAATCCCTCCAGCGAGTCCTGGGCCTGCCTCGGGGCCTCCTCCCTGTAGGACAGGCATGGAAAACCTCCCTGGGTACCCGCCCAGGAGGCATCCGCACCAGATGTCCAAACCACCTCAACTGGCTCCTTTCGACGTGAAGAAGCAGCGGTTCTACTCCGAGGCCCTCCCGGATATCCGAACTTCTCACCCTATCCCTAAGGGAGAGCCCAGACACCCTGCGGAGAAACCTCATTTCGGCCGCTTGTATTCGCGATCTCGTTCTTTCGGTCATTACCCATAGCTCATGACCATAGGTGAGGGTAGGGACAAAGATGGACCAATAGATCGAGAGTTTGGCTTTTTGGCTCAGTTCTTTCTTAGCCACGACGGACCGGTTAAGCGCCTGCAGAACTGCAGACGCCGCTCCGATCCGTCTATCCAACTCCCGATCCCGCCTACCCTCACTCGTGAACAAGACCCCGAGATACTTAAACTCCTCCACTTGAGGCAGTACGTCTTCCCCAACCCGAAGAGGGCAAACCACCCGTTTCCGGCTGAGAACCATGGTCTCGGACTTGGAGGTGCTAATCCTCATCCCTGCCGCTTCGCACTCGGCTGCGAACCGCCCCAGTGCCTGCTGGAGATCCCCATACATATAACAAAATGTATGTACAACTTTTATTTTGAATAATAAAACACCTGTACATGTTACATATTTTAAAACTCATTTGATAAATGTACACAAACATTTTTGTACAAGTTTGAAAAATAAAACACACGTATACATGTTACATTTTAAAACCACTGTGCAACTTTGAAAATAAAAAAAACGTCATGTTATATTAACAAAATCTGCTTTGATAAAGAGCCTACAAATTTTTTGCAACTTTGTTTTTGTAAAATAAAAGCCACGTTCATATTAGATTTCAAAACCGATTCGCAAAATGAATGCATATAACTTTGTACAAACACGCTTGCGCTGCACACACGTAACAAAACGTTTTTGTACAGCGCGTCTAGAAAATAAAACACCCGAACATTTTAAAACATCTGTACATCTTACTTTGAAAAGCTTTCATATTACATTTTAAAATATCTGTACATCTTACTTTGAAAAAACTTTTATATGTTACATTTTAAAACATCTGTACATCTTACTTTGAAAAAACTTTCATGTTACATTAACAAATTCATTCGATGAAATATTTTTAAAGACTTACAACACCCTTTTGCGATGCTGCTAGTTTTACATTTCGCTATCCAAAAGGCAGTTTCCCCACTAGGCAACAATCTGCGTTTGTCGTAGACGTCCCTGACATTTTTATTGAGGTCTATTAAACGTTTTCACGTCGCGTTTGATTTTGTTATAGTGCGGCATTATGGGGAATTATCCCGCTGCCTTTCATTTAACACGCTTAACCTTCGGCCTATGTTAGCTTTCTGTTCCTGTCTCTTATGTTAGACGGGTCGGTGTCAAGCAGCACGTGTCTTACATCAGCCATAAGATACCCTCAAAACAATTTGTTTCTTACTTCTTGGTTACCTTGTTAGGCTTCCTTATCCATGAAAAGATTGGTTTTAATATTTTTGGTGTGGCTTTCTGGACCTTTCTTTTGACAGCATCCCTCTCGTTTTCAATAAAAAATAATGATAAAATAAACCTCTAGAGAATTATATAAATAAACTGAACTGGTCTTATCTTACCTTACATGTGTGGGGATGCCTTACCTTGATTTTGTTTTAATTTATTTAGTTTAAATAGAGATTCCTGACAAAGTCAAAAAGCTTTGATGCAGTATATATTTCGAAAAAAAGGTTCTTGGGTGTGCTATATAGAACTATAGGGGTTCTAACCAGAGGAAATACACTCACCTAAAGGATTATTAGGAACACCTGTTCAATTTCTCATTAATGCAATTATCTAATCAACCAATCACATGGCAGTTGCTTCAATGCATTTAGGGGTGTGGTCCTGGTCAAGACAATCTCCTGAACTCCAAACTGAATGTCAGAATGGGAAAGAAAGGTGATTTAAGCAATTTTGAGCGTGGCATGGTTGTTGGTGCCAGACGGGCCGGTCTGAGTATTTCACAATCTGCTCAGTTACTGGGATTTTCATGCACAACCATTTCTAGGCTTTACAAAGAATGGTGTGCAAAGGGAAAAACATCCAGTATGCGGCAGTCCTGTGGGTGAAAATGCCTTGTTGATGCTAGAGGTCAGAGGAGAATGGGCCGACTGATTCAAGCTGATAGAAGAGCAACTTTGACTGAAATAACCACTCGTTACAACCGAGGTATGCAGCAAAGCATTTGTGAAGCCACAACACGCACAACCTTGAGGCGGATGGGCTACAACAGCAGAAGACCCCACTGGGTACCACTCATCTCCACTACAAATAGGAAAAAGAGGCTACAATTTGCACAAGCTCACCAAAATTGGACAGTTGAAGACTGGAAAAATGTTGCCTGGTCTGATGAGTCTCGATTTCTGTTGAGACATTCAAATGGTAGAGTCAGAATTTGGCGTAAACAGAATGAGAACATGGATCCATCATGCCTTGTTACCACTGTGCAGGCTGGTGGTGGTGGTGTAATGGTGTGGGGGATGTTTTCTTGGCACACTTTAGGCCCCTTAGTGCCAATTGGGCATCGTTTAAATGCCACGGCCTACCTGAGCATTGTTTCTGACCATGTCCATCCCTTTATGACCACCATGTACCCATCCTCTGATGGCTACTTCCAGCAGGATAATGCACCATGTCACAAAGCTCGAATCATTTCAAATTGGTTTCTTGAACATGACAATGAGTTCACTGTACTAAAATGGCCCCCACAGTCACCAGATCTCAACCCAATAGAGCATCTTTGGGATGTGGTGGAACGGGAGCTTAATGCCCTGGATGTGCATCCCACAAATCTCCATCAACTGCAAGATGCTATCCTATCAATATGGGCCAACATTTCTAAAGAATGCTTTCAGCACCTTGTTGAATCAATGCCACGTAGAATTAAGGCAGTTCTGAAGGCGAAAAAGGGTCAAACACCGTATTAGTATGGTGTTCCTAATAATCCTTTAGGTGAGTGTATAACCATTGCCTTAAAAAAGGTGCCATTTCTTTTAATTGAGAATGTCCAAGGAGTGTCATATATGTACCAAGCTAAAAGGTTCAATATGGAGCCTTTTGTTTTAAGAGTATGCACAAATGTATGTGGTGCTTTTATGCATGTTAAACTTAAAAACGGGTCGGTGCCGACCCTAACAGCACAGGAAGGTTAATAATGTCTCTAAGGATGGTAGCAAACAGGGCTCTTGGGCCCTGGATTCACCAGACGCTGCGGGTGGCGAGTCGTGTTGAGCAAAGTAAACCGCATCATTTTCATCATTATTAGCATTGTTGATGTTGTCTATTTCATTTAATAACGCTTCGGGTATAGGAGGGGTTTGCGAGTCGTGTTGATAAACCGCATCATTTTCATTATTATTACCGTTGTTGATGTTGTCTATTTCATTTAATAGCGCTTCGGGTAGAGGAGGGGGTGTTGCTCCGTCCATACCTGCTGATTCAGGTCTTGCGTAGATTTTCTCTTGACCGGTCCGCCCCCGTCTCTCTCGTACATAGAAAAAACAGAGAATACCTATTATTAGAATAAGTTATTTTTAATGAATAGCGTTTTTATTATACGTATAAAAGAAATAATATACTCACTATATGGAGTTTTCTATCCGCAGCGTCTCCCGTAGAGAAAAAAAACAAACCCAAAATAGCTGAATCTCTAAAAATAAAATAATTATTTTAAGTTATTTTATTGTATGGTGTTTATCATAAAACACGCGTAAAAGAAATAATATACTTACTCTATGCAGGTGTCACGTTCGGGGACGGGCGAGACGGGAAGCAAGCGAGTTGAGCCAGACTGACGAGTAGAATGGGGGTTTATTCGCTGACGGACAGACAGGCACGGACAATACAATGCCGGATCTCGCAGACATGGGAAGACGCGGACTGATATACACAAGACTTGGTAAACGGAACAGGCAACAGGTGAGAACCATCAGGGCTGAACACGAGGTAATGAGGGGGGCGTGGCACACATCGGGATCGTACGGAGCGGGATATGACAGAACCCCCCCCCAAAGGCGCGCACACTGGGCGCGCCAGAGGAGAGGCGACGGACGAGACGAACCGGGAAAACAGGACCTGGAAAACAAAACAGAACGTCAACCAAAACCAGGGAACAGAACGGAGACACAGAACAAGAACAGGGACGAGACGAAAGACAAGACACGACACAGAACAGGGAAGGCGGACAGACAAACCAGGAAGGGAGACACAGAAGGAGGGGAGAAAGGCGGAACAAAAGGGCCAGGAGTGAACGGAGGAGACAGAGAGGGACGAGGAGCAGAGACAGGCGGGACAAACGGAAAGGGAGGAGGAACAAGGGGAGCACGAGGGAGCCCAGGCGGGCGACAGGCAGCGGCCGGAGGGGCCGCAGGGGAGAGGGAGGAGGGAGCAGGAGGGGACCACCCAGGGGCCAAGGGAACGGGACGAGGGAGTGACAGAGGGGACACGGAGGGAGCAGGAGGGAACCCCAGTGAAGGCAAGCAGGAGGGGGAAGCCGCGGCAGGCGGAGGCGCAGCCGGAGCCGGCGAAGGCGCCGTCCGACGCTCAGCCGGAACAGGGGGGCCCGGAGGCGACCGACAAGGAGCCGGAGGCGCGACCGAGGACCGGCACTGCGGAACCGGGGGGGACCCGGAGGCGACCGCCGACCCCGAGCCGGAGGAACCGCAGGCGGCCCCGGAGCCCCAGCCAAGGCGAGCGAGGGCGAGCCAGGGGGCAGGGCGGGCGGGAACCGGGCCCAACGCCTATGGCCCCGGCCCTTTCGGGACACGGACAGGCGGGGTCCTAAGGGGCGTGGGCCCCTGCAGGGAGAGGGATCTGGGGTCCACAGGACGGTCCCCAAGGGATCCCACTCAAGGTCCCCCTCGGGGACAGGAGTCTGAGTCTCGGGCGGGGCCACGGGTGTGGCCAGTGCAGCAGGCGGAGCCGCCGACGAGCAGGGCTGGACCGGCTGGACAGGCAAGCAGGGCTGGACAGGCGAGCTGCCAACCGGGGACGCCGCGGGCAGAGCAGCGGCAGCAGCCGGCGATGCAGCCGCGGGCATGGCCGCAGGCAGTGCAGCCAGAGGCCAGACGGGCGAGACGGGCAAGTCAGGTACGTGGCCAGCAGGGGGTGCTGCAGGCAGAGCAGGGACCACTGCAGGCGCCTCGGGCATACGGTCAGCAGGGGGCGCCTCAGCGGGCGCCACCAGCACGCGACCAGCAGGAAGTGCCTCAGCGGGCGTAAGGTCAGCAGGGGGCGCCTCAGCGGGCGCCGCCAGCACGCGACCAGCAGGGGGCGCCTCGGCGGGCGCCACCAGCACGCGGCCAGCAGGGGGCGCCTCGGCGGGCGCCGCCATCACGTGGCCAGCAGGGGGCGCAACCGCGGCCACCTCAGGCAGTTTAGGCGCCGGCAGGACAGGCGAGCAGGAGCAGGGCTGGCCGGGCAGGACAGGCAAGACGGGCAGTTCAGGTGCCGGCAGGACAGGCAAGACGGGCAGTTCAGGTGCCGGCAGGACAGGCAAGATGGGCAGTTCAGGTGCCAGCAGGACGGGCGCCGCCATCACGCGGCCAGCAGGGGGCGCCGCAGCGGGCGCCGCCATCACGCGGCCAGCAGGGGGCGCCGCAGCGGCCAGTGCCGCAGGCAGAGCAGGCAGGACAGGCGGGTCCAGCAGGACAGGCGGGCAGGGCTGGCCGGACAGGACAGGCGAGACGGGCAGGTCAGGCGAATGGACAGCAGGAGCCGCCGCTGTCTGGGCAGGCGGGTCAGGCAGGACAGGCGGGTCAGGCAGGACAGGCGGGTCAGGCAGGACAGGCGGGTCAGGCAGGACAGGCGGTGCCGCGGGCAGAGCGGCAGCAGCTGCAGCAGGCGGTGCCGCGGGCAGAGCTTCGGCAGCTGCAGCAGGCGGCGTCGCGGGCAGATCGGCGGCGACAGCAGCAGGCAGCGCAGCCGCGGGCAGATCGGCGGCGACAGCAGCAGGCAGCGCAGCCGCGGGCAGATCGGCGGCGACAGCAGCAGGCAGCGCAGCCGCGGGCAGACCGGCTCTAGAGACCCGGGGAATTGCGTCTCTCACCGGGCTGATCCCTTTTCCGTGCAGGCGTTCCGGCCGGTACGGATATGCCTCCCGCGGAGGCGGCATCTCACCGTGGACGCTGAGCAGGCGGGTAGCGGCGAAGTCATCCCAGGGGAGCGGTGAGCCCTCATGCTCCCTGGCTAACTCCCAGGCGGGGAGCAGAGTGCAAGCCCCCAGGAAGAGAGACGGAGCCTCCTCCTGCTGCACTCTGTCTCTGTTCCGCCGCTTCTTGCCGCTTACCTGGGGAAGCGGAGCCTCCGCGGCCACTTCGCCCGGGCTCCGGGCGACGCGTTCTCCTCTCAGCCGTGTGAGACGCTTGCTGAGACGGCGTAGGAGTTTGCGTGCCCGCTCGAGCGGGTACTGTTGTCCGGGCTGGCGCTCTTCCGCGAGGAGGTCCGCGCCCCGGGTGGCCAGCTCCAGGGCTACAGGATCCTCTAGTACTTTCGGTTGGGAGCGCCAAAACACAAAGTCTTGCAGGAGACCGAGCCGGTGGTGCTCGGTCTCCCGCGATGTGCTGTTTGAGAGATCCGGCATTCTGTCACGTTCGGGGACGGGCGAGACGGGAAGCAAGCGAGTTGAGCCAGACTGACGAGTAGAATGGGGGTTTATTCGCTGACGGACAGACAGGCACGGACAATACAATGCCGGATCTCGCAGACATGGGGAGACGCGGACTGATATACACAAGACTTGGTAAACGGAACAGGCAACAGGTGAGAACCATCAGGGCTGAACACGAGGTAATGAGGGGGGCGTGGCACACATCGGGATCGTACGGAGCGGGATATGACAGCAGGTCCCGTGTAGTTTTCTCTTTCCAGTAGGGCAAGGCCTTGATGATACTGGGTGGGGGTACTTGTGTCTACCAAAGGAGGGAAACCCTGCTCAAGGTAATACTAAAAATATCTGCGGTTGGTTACTTCTTAGGATTCTTTAAGGAGAAATATACGTCCTGTCAAGTTTTATCTGATGTCTATTTCGATGTACGTTTTAACTGCGCAGACGGTATGGGGGGAGTCGGGGGAAAAGACAAAACTTCAACCAAAATTTACTGAAATACAAAATGTCCAACTTGATGTGTGGCCCAAATTACAGTTTGACCGGGATTTGACCTATCGGGATGTACATAGGTTGCATGAGGAAAAACACAAGTTTGAAAAAAACTACCACACAAGGCCAAACTGCTACTGCTGCAGGGGGGTGTCGGCTTTCACGCACACCCAAACTGCCGCTAAGCGTTCATTGGAGGAGGATAGCGTCAGACCCAGACCCTCCTCCTCCTCCTCTCATTCTTAGCTCCAACTTGTTCATTCTCACAGGATTTCTTTCAGTCTCGCTCAGCACAACTCTCAGCTCTCCGGCATCGCTCTCTCCGAGTCCTTTGCGGATTATCCAAAGCCACGGGACCTTACCACGGTACCGCACCACACACAGCATCGCTCTCTCCGAGCCCTTTTCTACAGATTCTCCAAAGCCACGGACCTTACCACGGTGGTACAGCGTACGCTCACACTCCATCAGGTAACCCACCCCACTCAGACCCAGTGTTGTTTGGGACCTTAACGCAACAACCCCCCTGCTCAGTCCCCTGCTCGGCACCCGGTGGATGCAGACAAAACAACACACTCATAAGCACTCTCCTCAAATTAAAATAATAATAATTACACTATAATAAATAATTAAATAATAATAAATAATTAAATTATAATAATTATAATAAATAAATAAACTATATACAAATAAACCCCTATCCCAACGCTCAACTCGCTCAACTGGCTCACAGCCAAAAAAAAATAGCCCCCCTCCCACTACCTCATGACGTCACCCGGCTTGCAGCCCCCACCTGTCACTTTTTGATTTATTTGACCTTTGTGACCTTTGACCCAACCTGTCATTTTGACAAAAGCGGCATTCTCCATCTCTCTTCCTACCAACCATAACAGAGAGGGGAGCAGATATTTATGAAGTGTTTACATCTATAATAATGTCCTACCACCATTAATAGAGAGGGGAGCAGATATTTATGGAGTGTTTGCATCTATAATAATGTCCTACCACCCTAAACAGATAGGGGAGCAGATATTTATGTAGTATTTATGTCTATAATAATGTCCTACCACCCTTAACAGAGAGGGGAGCAGATATTTATGGAGTGTTTGCATCTATAATAATGTCCTACCACCCTATAATAATGTCCTACTGTACCACCCTTAGAGTGGGGAGCAGATATTTATGCTGGTAGGATATTATCACAAGGTAGGAGAAAATAATAGATATGGTTATAAATTTCCACTTAGGGTAAATTGCCATAGCAACATGTCTCGACCAGAGCATGTGAGCGGAGTGGAGCGGAGCGTGAGCGAGGAGCAGAGCGGGCGAAATTTGGTCAGAGCATGGAGCGGTTTTTTAATTAAGGCTGGAGCGGTCGCTCTGTCTCGCTCCAATTTCGCTCCGATACAGCTCACACTACGACTCTGAGGCGTGCGCAAATCTTCCCGGAATTCATCTATACAATTATCAAGATTTAGATCTTTCTCGGAAACATGAGTGTGCTACGCGAACACGCGGAGGCCAGAGCAAAACTTGAGCAAGTTTTATATGGTTGTAGCATATTAAGTCTATAAAGTAAATAAAAGTATAAAAGCCTATAATTTGGTAATCAAATAAATTAGTTTGTCATTCAAATTAGGTCTAATAGGATTTTTTAAATTCACGTAACGCTGTCAGTGAAATTTGATTTTATAGAGAGAGTCGCAGCAGCAGCATCAACAGAAAATAACTGAGGAATTTAAAACGTGGATGCGCTTAGCCTGTATATTCTTTAGGCTATTAAGCCCACTGATTCCTTTATTTTTAAGCCTATTTTGTGTGGAATGCCATTGCCAAACCTGTCCATCGTTGCCTATATGTTGTTTAAAAATAAATATTTTCTGTTCTGAGTGCCGTTGCTCACATTTCTTTATGATATAAGGCATCGGTTTAAGGTAAGCATTCAGATTGTGTTAGGCATTCAGATTATTTGTCCCTCTTTTAAATTGGAGCGAGCGTGGAGCGATTTGACTGGAGCGGGAGGAAATTTTAGTGGAGCGAGGAGCGGTGTTGAGCGGAGCGACTTAGTGAGAATTAGAGCGGAGGAGCGGGCGGAGCCAACAGCCTCGTGAGCGAGGAGCGGAAATTCTCACCGCTCCACTCCGCTCACATGCTCTGGTCTCGACTAAAACCTACCCACCTTTCGTAGTACGGGTTAATCGCGAAGTTACACCACACGTCATCAAGTTACTCGCAAAGTTACCCCTATAAGCCAGTAACCACGCTTCGTAGTACAGGCCACAGGGGTGGCCAATCTTATCCGCAAAGGGCCGGTGTGTATGTAGGTTTTTGGGATAACCTGTAGGTCAGCTGTTCAAACCCAGGTGTAAGCCAATTAGTCCTCTAATTAGTAATATAAATAGGGAGTTGCTGCGAAAACGTGCATGCACACTGGCCCTTTGCAGATAAGATTGGCCACCCCTGACTTAAACCAGACAAGGTTCTAGTCTGATTCCCAAAACCTGTGAAATGATGTCAAAGTAGGGAGTCCAATGCAACTGGAGTTTAAGGCAGAAAAAAACACATGGGTTAAATTACAGGGGGATGAATTACACTTATCACACGTCAGGAATGTTAGGGTAAATTTCAGATAATTTGGTTTTAGACAGGTACACTAGATGTACAATTTTAAACTGGATCAGGGAGAGCCTCACACAAGATCTAAGGGATTTTAATGGGGAGGGGTATGTATTGAACAAATTAAAAGATGCCTTGTGCGTGAATTCATTTAGTGCAATGTTAATCTGAAACTGTGTCAGGTTCTTCCTTTTGCAGGATTAGTTGTGACGCAAACAGAGGACCAGCACACCACTCTCCACTCAAGTTTAAATCCTGATGCTGTGAGACGATTCTGTGGTTTCACAGAAAAGTAGGTAGAAATTCTTGAAAAAAGACTGAACATTTTATACAATCATAAATTGGGATAAAATAGAATTCTTATGTAAGATTTTCCAATTTCAACCTTGGGTTTTAGCTATTTGTGGTTTCTGTCAGATAAATTATTACTGAATTTATTGATACATGGCTGACATCTAACTCGTTTTATTTACTGATGAACAAGAAGTAATTGTAGATTAGAAAAGTGATCTTTCACGCAGATACTTTCTTTATCCACAAGATGGCGAAAGAGCATTTTCACTTTTGATTTCAACTTTATATCAGTTAATGGCCACTTAATTAGGTACTCATAACTAAAACGAGAAAACAGTCGAACAAAACGGAAAACCCAAACAAATGGTCCAAACTAGAGGTCATCAACATTCTTGAGGCCAGGGACCCCTTGGGGGATGGAGAGACAGAGGAAGGACCCCCTCTTTACACATTATAAAATTGTGTGGGCCTGTCCTATATTAAGATGAGCATTAACTATATTAACCTGTTTATTTATGAATAAATGTAAATTGTCTTAATAGTTACAGTGCGAAAACCATAAACATTATTTCCTGATGCTTATAATTGTTATATATTTTTTTATTTGATTTATATTTCATTTCATAGATTTTTAAGATGTGTGCGTGTACATGGGCTGTGGATTGTGTTTCTTTGTTTTGATGTCCACTGCTCATGTGATTCAGACTGCAAGTGCATCTCTGTAGATTGTACAATTTTATTATCGCAACATTGTTCGGGACTGTGTTCGTTAACGTGGTATGTTTACAGTTTACGGTATGTTGGTCTCTGTTGTTCCAGTGGGGCACCTGTTCAACATTTGAGCCGAAGAAAGGGTCTAGATGACAATAATCAAGCATGTTTGATTGGCTTGAACTACTAATGGATTGAGTTTATATAAAATGTATTTATAAACATACCTGACAAAAGACCCCTGGTCTAAACTGTGTGCAGTTGACCATCGTGTAAAGTCGTCCTAAGTGAGGTACAATGGACACTGGGCAAACACTCGCAGGGGGTGGGAGAGCAAATTCAGCATATAGAGATCCCACATCTGACAGACAGGCAGACGCGACCGACTCTGGGAGGGCCACAGTGGGTCGGGGAGGCTCCTAGGGCAGGGCTGGACGACCAGTAATAATGGGGGGAGAATAATGTTTTCAGGCCAGTCAGGCTGGCATGCAAATCCCCCCCCCCCCTCCCCAAGTGGTATGACCGCGCTTTGTGCAACAAAAGGTGGCAGCACCTTCTAAAATAAAAACAAATAAAATGGAACGGACCTGCTTTATGGGGATGGGTGATACTTCTAATTCTCATTTTTATCCATTTTTAATTCGACCCAAGGTCGGTATCAGTGGATCATTCCATTTCCAAAGTGACTGGGACTACTGTGAAGAATTTACTTTTAAAAAGATTCTCCTCAGTATTTGCACATGCGTTTTCAAAATAAGTTTAACTGCAGCACTAGTACAAGTCACATACTTGCAAGCCTTAACAATCACATGTCCACAAGTCCAACTTTCATGGTGTTGAATCAGACAAGAATAAATCTCCAGCATATAGTAAATTACATTAGCTATTTACTATTGCAACATGAATAGATCTTTGTGGGATCGGCTCTTGTATGCTGGTCAGTGGCTGCTTGAGAGGTTTTATTCTCAATCTGGGGGTCCAGTATGGGGTCCCCTGGATCTCTATGGGTGAATCTAGCAGAGCTGAAAGAAGGTGACAGCTCCCCTAGTGGCTATTGGAGTGAATTTCCCTAGATCAGGCAAATATGAAAGACTGTGAGGAACACTGGAAGGTTCAGGTTACTTTATTTGTACCAGTAGGTAAATTTACTTTAAAAGAGATGAATATACATGCCACAGGACTTACAAAACACCTGTGCAGAAGATATTTCCTTCAGATTATTTTATCATTTCGATAATCACTACAGTTTTAAAGTTTGTGTGTTACCAACCAGTTTAGCTCTTGCAGGACCTAGAAGTGACACTCTTATTCAATAGACCATCTGCATCCATCACAACTGTAGCCTTCTTCCTGCTGTCAGTGCTAAGCTCAGCCCCAAGAACTGGCACATGAACACTACTGGTTCTCTTTGCAGGGGTCTTCTGTGCATCCTGTGTCACACCACACAGCTGTGTGCCGAGCTCCTCCATGAAAGCCTTGTAAGTCTTCTTGCGTGAATTCTTTATGGAGAATGTAGGCATTGGTTGCAGAGATGTTCAAGAAGTGAAGAAAGAGTTTCCTGTACCACTTCAAGGTTCTGTGCTGTGTTGTACAATGTTGGATCAGCTGGTCAGACAAAGCCTCACCTCCCATGACCATGTTGTATTCCATCACTGGCAAGGGGCATGGAAAGGGTTGTGTGTCCAGAAACGGAGCCTATCCCGGGAACCAATCCGAGACAGGGCGCGCACATGTGGCCAATTTACCTCAACCTGCTCTGCACGCTTTTGGACCATGAGAGGAAACCAGAGCCCCTGGTGGAAACCCACGTGAACACGGGGCAGCGTGTGCGCTCCACACAAAAAGCACCGAGCTCAGGATCGAACATCAGGTCCTTCTTGCTGTGAAGCAGCAGCGACAACCATTATGCCACCGTGCCACCCTCCGTTGCGTTCATATCTTCCAGTTTGGCGCCCAACATGGGGCAGCTGAGTTCTTTGTTTGTTCCAGACGATGGGATCCTGCGATAGAAGTAGGTAAGGCGTAGAGCCTGATGGGACCAGATCCAGATGAGATTAAGGATTGGCTCAGTCCCTCGTCGAGGAACAACGGAGACCATGCTGTCCCAGACCTGAACATTCCTGAGACTGATTTGGCCGGACCTGTTTTGGTGAGATAAAGGCTTCTCTGTTTATTCATTCTTGCTGCTGCTTTGCTTGTTGCTGAAGGTTATGTGTTTGGTAGTGTTTGAGTGTGTTATGTGAAAGTCCGCCGTGACTGAGGGGATCCAAGCACGGGGAAGCGCTGACCACGGTTAGGAAGGCCGGTGGGAGAGCGCTCATCCACCTGTAGTAGGGAAAGGGTGCTGTCCAGTTGGAGACCTGAGTGACCTATTACGTGGAAGAGGTGGATGCACAAGACCTTGGGAAAGTCCGTGATTTTGGTGGCGCCACTGTATATTGTGTGATGGGGCACAAGGAAGGCGGCAGGGAAGTCGTCACCCGCAGGGGGTCCAGACACGACGGTGATAAGGCTTGGTGCAGCAGGGGCTGAGGGCAGGGTGGTGTGTGCTCTGTGTGGTGCGGCATTGTATGGTGAAGGCTGGACAGTGAATGTATTGCATGCGGTAGCACAGCACTGCGTAACAGGCCAAGGACGGGTAAGATTCCTGTGTGAGGACAGGAACAACCTAAGACAGGTGCTGTCGTAGACCCCTGGCACTGGGCTGAGGCACTGTTCGGGGTTTGGCCCACTCTCGGTCCCACGGGAGTATAAAGGTGTATGTTGATAGGGTGGTGTGGTTTTTGGAGAATGTGTATGTGGTAAAGGGTGTGGGGTCTCCCAGGTGCAGTATCCTCAGTGGGATAAACAATACATGGAGTTGATTTTGCTCCACACTGTCGCATGCAGGTGCTAACATTAAAGAGAATGGTGGAATAGCCCTGTGGACTAATATAGCAAAAAAGTGTCTGGGGAATCATGTGTTGGACCTGAGATATACTGGGATAAGCTTGTTAATTTGCTTTTAGGACACTAAATGTTTGGAATAACACTTAGTTCTTTTTGATTCTGTCGTCACCCAGTAACAAGGTGTCTTGTTTAGTTTAGTGACCAACCAGCAGCTGTGTGCTTAGTACAGATGGCAGCTGCCTTGAGAAGGGGAGTTTGTAGGATATCAGGGTCAGAACAGATATTTCATAGGTCTTATGTTCAACGCCATTTGTTAAAGGGTAGATATGGGGAGTGTGTCAAATAAACATTCACACCCTCCTGAAAGGGACTCAGAGATCGAGGGAGAGATAATGAGGAAATGTAATAATGGAACGGGTTACTGGCCTGGGACTAAAGAAGGCTTGTAACACATCGTCAGACTGGGGGTAGATGGCCAAAGGAGGGCACTCTAAACATACTGGAGCTAGAATGTTGTGAAACAATGCTAGAAAGCAGGGAAAATGGTTATTGTGGTAAGGGAATGTGCAGGCCAGAATATTACTATCAGTGGTAGTCTGTGGCCTTGAACAGAGATACTGTAGGAAAGCTAGAGTGGAGCAGCGGAGAGGTAAAGTTAGCAGAGAGGAAAGGGGGGCCGATCCGACTGCTGCTGTTTCTCCGCCTGAAGCTGGTGCTGAGAAGAGGAAAAAGCCTAATTCAGATATCTGGTCCTGCTTGAAGTATCCCCTCCTCCACTGCCGTCACCTGCACCTCGTCCTCCTGCCTATGGTTCCTCCTCCTTTTTGGAGAGCTGAGCCTTCTGCCCCTGATGCTGAAGAAGGGGGGGCAGTGGGACTGATGCCACAGCATTCTATGAAACAGGAAGACTTTCTTTACGCCGAGAATGAAGGTGGAAATGGGGGAAGACGGTTTCACAGTGACCTCAGAGGCTTCGGGACTGTTTTGCTTATCGGAGAAAGATAACTTTGCCACTTGGTGTCTAGTGGATGACACAATCCTGAGAGACTGTATCCCTGAAGGACAAGATCAGCCTGACAGATTGCATTGCACTGCTCAGTTTTCTGGACAAGGAGGATTTTGAGACTGTTGTGCTTGATTACCTCTATGTGGCAGAAGACAGGTCTGCGGCATCTGTCCATTTGTCGGCCAGCCAGGAACAGTGGTACGTGGGAGGTTCAGTCCCCCATGTATCATATGAGAAAAAGGGGTCACTAGAATGGAAGGATTTAGGACCCTGGGTCGCAGAGTGTGAGAGAAGGACTGAGTGGGTGCATGTGGAGGAAGGAAGGTGGATGAGTAGAGATGGACAGGTGCAAAGGTACAAAATAGGCCAGTGTGTAGATGTACAGAGAAAGGGGGATGCAATAGGAGATAAGGAGAAAGGTATTGATCTTCTGCCAGACTGGTTAGGGGATGTACCAGATTGTTTGTGGGCAAAACGGAAAAATTTTGGTCGAGTGGTGTCAGCTGAGCCTTTGGTGGTCCACCCCAAGTCTGACTCTCGGCCTCACAAGGCCCAGTATCCCTTATCTAGAGAAGCAGAGGAGGTAGTGAGAGAAGTACATGCAGATCTGGTGAAAAGGGGGGCTATTAAGGAAATAGCCTATTCTCCAGTTAATTCTCCTATCTTACCTGTGAAAAAGGCAAATGGTACTTGGAGGTTTGTACAAGATTTGAGGGGTGTAAATGCAGCCATACACCCCAGAGCTCCAATCGTACCTAATCCAATTACGATTATGGTTTCCATACCAGCGGAGGCTAAATGGTTCTCTATCATTGACTTGGCTAATGCTTTCTTTTCTATCCCAGTAGATCCAGATTCCTAGTACTGGTTCGCCTTCACCTTTCAGAGGAAGAGGTGGTTACCTGGACAGTGATGCCCCAGGGCTACACAGAGGCACCTAGCATGTATGGACAGGAGCTGGCAAAACAAAAAAAATTTGGAGGGGTTTACTGCGCCTGGGGGTAGCACACTGGTACAGTATGTGGATGATTTGTTGCTTTGCTCTCACACTCGTGAGTCCTGTAAACAGGACACCATAGCTATGTTAGACTTCCTGGCAATAAAAATTGGGCACAAAGCCTCCAAAGAAAAGCTGCAGCTGGTGTCACAAAGGGTTAAATACCTTGGCCATGTGTTAACAAGTGAGGGAAGGTCATTAGGACCGGACCGAGTGGCATCCATACAGGAGATGCCCAAACCAGAGACTAAACAGCAATTGCTTTCAGTCCCAGGCATGATTGGCTATTGCAGGCCTTGGATTCAGGACTATGCACAGAGATCACAGCCCTTGGTTTGACAATTGGGCTAGGACTGACAGACAGACTGACGTGGACGCCCGAAGCTGAAGATACCTTGATTGATTTAAAACAGGTATTAATGTCAGCCCCAGCTTTGGGGGTAACTGACTATAGAAAACCATTTGTGCAATATGTGGGGGGGAAAAAAGAAAAAAGGTTCATGACTTCAGTTCTGACTCAGTATCATGGGGGGAGGTGCAACCCGGTTGTATACTACTCAAAGCGTTTGGACTCGGTGGCTGCAGCAGCTGAGGCAGTGATGGCGAGTGCAGATCTAGTGCAGCTGCATCCACTGACACTTCGAGTTCCCCATGCAGTGCACGCGATCCTGACACAGGCCAGGACATCTCATTTGATACCGGCGCAATCGGTGCATTATCAGAATGTTTTGCTAACACTGGCAAATGTGACTGTGGAAAGGTGCTCTGCTTTGAATCCAGCGACCCTCCTTCCCACAGGGGTGGACGGGGGATTGTTTGCAGGTTATCGACTGTGGGTACAGACCTAGACCAGGTCTGACTGACATCCCACTGGAAGTAGGCAACATCCTGTTTGTTGATGGGAGTTCTTTGCGGCTGGAGGATGGATCGCCAGCGACCTCCTATGCTGTGGTGCAAGATGGATCACTTGTGGACGGAGGGCAGCTGCCTAGACATTGGTCCGCACAGGCAGCTGAGCTGTTTGCATTGCAACAGGCCTGCAAACTGGCTGAAGGACAGAAAGTCACTATCTACACAGACTCAAGATACGCCTTTGGGGTGTGTCACGACCATGGTGCTTTGTGGAAGCAGAGAGGTTTTCGCACCAGCACTCGAAAACCCATTCAGCATCCTCAGTTAGTGGAACAATTGTTGGACGCTCTCATGCTACCCGAACAGGTGGCAATAGTGAAGTATCAGGCCCACACAAAGCGGACTGATGAAATCAGTCAGGGGAATGATCTCGCAGACCAGTCTTCTAAAAGTTTAGCTAAAGACTCCACTGGGTTTGGGAATAAGGTTTTGCTAGCAATGGATGTTGATAAACTATGCACTGATAATGACCTTGTTTTGATTCAAACAGGTGCTACAGAGGGTGAGCTCCACGGATGGAAACGGAGCGGTGCACAGTGTGATGGGAAAGGCGTGTGGCAACATTCTGGGACTAACCGACCTTATCTTCCTAGATCTGCATATCCAGGAATGGCCAAAGCCGTTCATGGCCTGGATCATGTGTCTCGTGACGGGATGGTGGCAGCTGTGACTCGGGTGTGGCATACCCCTGGGTTTGCCGCAGCTACTGCCCAATTCTGTGGGAAGTGTATGGTGTGCATGAAATTCAATGTGGGGAAGGGCATTCCAACCGACCCGGCACTCCCCAAAGCCCGTTCGATCACCTGCAGATGGATTTCATTGAGCTAACGCCGTGCAGGGGATACGAGTATTGTTTGGTGATTGTAGATCTGTTTTCCAAATGGGTGGAGGCATTCCCTTGCTGTCGCCCTGATGCTCTGAACGTGGCTAAATGTCTGCTGAAGGAGGTGATTCCTCGATGGGACATTCCATCTAAAATCACCACAGACAATGGTCCTGCGTTTGTCGCAGAGACCATGGCAAAATTGTCCCGTTGGATGCAAATTGATTTGAAACATTATTGCGCCTATCACCCCTCGAGTGGGGGCATGGTGGAGAGCCTGCCCTGCCCTGGGTTGATGCCCTGCCCCTGACTTTGTTATTCATGCGAGCCAGGACACACCGCCAAACAGGGTTGGCTCCTTTTGAAGTGTTGACAGGAAGGCCAATGCGTGTTTTGTCTCCCTCGCGATATGTCACACTGGAAACTGTGGATGGGGATTTGCTGACTTATCTTACAGGTTTGCGGCAAGCGATAGGTGCAGCCTGGGACCAGGTTCAAGCCAATTGGAAGACTCCAGAGGGAGAACCACTACGAGCTGTGACACCGCTTGACCCAGGGAACTGGGTGTTGGTTCGTGACCTGAGGTGGAAGAGATAAAACGCCGAGATGGAGGGGACCACACCAAGTCCTGATGCAGGCTCCCCCTTGTCCCTGCGGGGATGATCCTCTCCTTCCTGCCTGGCTCTACGAACCACAGCCCCAGGTTGTCATCAGTATGACCAGCAACGCCGACTCTGCTGGTGACTCGTGGTCCATCCAACCGCCGCCAGCGCCCGTCCCCCCGCTGCGCTTTTGTCCGGAGTATTACTATGCTGTGGACTCTGATTCTGTGTGAACAGCGCGGATTTTGCGTGTTCAAAAGGGGGGAGTGTGGAAGTAAAATTGGACATTGGTAGGCCCGGGAGGGGAGGCATATTGGGTCTGTTATGTCTTAGGCCTTAGGCAAGAAGAGATTGTTTTGAATACTGTGTGACCTCACTTTGTGACAGCTGCCTGTAGTTGGCTCCGCAGAAGCTCGGACCTTGGAGAGGCAGACAGTGGAGCAAAGGGGGGGAGAAACCACTTGCAGGAAGAGACTAGAAGCCGCCCCAACTGGTGCACAAAGAGTTATAGCTTATTAAAGTAGTTGTAGTAGTCAATATAATATGTTACGCAATTGATTGCATCATGTTAATCATACTTATGTTAATCATACTAATCATATGTTAACCATGTATTTTCAGTGATTCAGGGACAATATGTCAATGTGTTAATCATTAATCAATGGAACACCCAAACATTAACAGTGATTCAATGTCATATAATTAATATCTATATACATATCTCATGTAGAGTCTAGAAGCCGAGGCTGTCTCCAGTAAGTTCCGTACAATGGGTGAACTTTACCTTGCTATCAAGGTGAACCAATGGAGCAGGAGAATTGTGTTTGTTATACGTTTCAGCTTAGTTTGTTGATGTTTCATGACCAATCAGGACTTAGAAGTCCTGGGAGTTATGGTTTATCTACTGGTTGCTCTGTGTGCCGGGGGTGACTTGGTACCAAGGGCAAGAGTGTGATGGGAGCGTTTTGCTGAACTTGCTGGAATAAAAGAGATTTTCTTTACTCACCAAACTAAGAGGTCCAGACTTTTATTCTAAGTCCTTGATTTTTAATTTTTCTACCACAGTTTGGCAGACTTCCCTCTCCCCGGCCTCTTCCTCCAGCTCCTCTGGGGGAATCCCGAGGTGTTCCCAAGCCAGTTGAGAGACATAGTCCCTCCAACGTGTCCTGGGTCTTCCCCGGGCCTCCTCCCAGTGGGACATGCCCGGAACACCTCACCAGGGAGGCGTCCAGGAGGCATCCTAAGCAGATGCCCGAGACACCTCATCTGGCTCCTCTCAATGTGGAGACTCTATTCTGAGTCTCTCCCGAATGACCGAGCTCCTCACCCTATAAGGGAGAGCCCAGCCACTCTGCGGAGAAAACTCATTTCGGCCACTTGCACTCGCGATCTCATTCTTTCGGTCACTACCCACAGCTCATGACCATAGGTGAGGGTAGGAACGTAGATCGATTAGTAAATCGAGAGCTTTGCCTTTTGGCTCAGCTCATTCTTCACCATGACAGACAGATGCAGTGCCTGCATCACTGCTGACGCCGTACCGATCTGCCTGTCGATCGCCCGCTGCATCCTTCACTCACTCGTGAACAAGACCCCGGGATACTTAAACTCCTCCACTTAGGGAAAGACCTCCTCCCCGACCCAGAGAAAGCACTCCACCCTTTTCTGGCTGAGGACCATGGTCTCGGATTTGGAGGTGCTGATTTTCATTCCAGCCGCTTCACACTCGGCTGCGAACTGTTCCAGTGAGAGCCGAAGGTCACGATCTGATGAGGCCAACAGAACCACATCATCTGCAAAAAGCAGAGACCTAATCCTGAGGTCACCAAACCGGACACCCTCAACGCCCTGGCTGCGCCTAGAAATTCTGTCCATAAAGGTTATGAACAGAATTGGTGATAAAGGGCAGCCCTGGCGGAGTCCAACCCTCACCGGGAACAAGTCCGACTTACTGCCGGCTATGCGGACCAAGCTCTGACACTGGTTGTACAAGGACCGAATAGCCCTTATAAGGCAGTCCGGCACCCCATACTCCCGGAGCACTCCCCACAGGACTCCCTGAGGGAAGCGGTCGAATGCCTTCTCCAAGTCCACAAAGCACATGTAGACTGGTTGGGCAACCTCCCACGCACCCTCCAGAACCCTGGGGAGAGTATAGAGCTGGTCCACTGTTCCACGGCCAGGGCAAAAACCACACTGCTCCTCCTGAATCCGAGGTACGACTATCCGATGGACCCTCCTCTCCAGCACCCCCGAATAGACCTTACCAGGGAGGCTGAGGAGTGTGATCCCCCTATAGTTGGAAGATGGGCACCACCACCCCGGTCTGCCAATCCAGAGGCACTGCCCCCGATGTCCACGCGATGCCACAGATGCGTGTCAACCAAGACATCCCCGCAACATCCAGAGCCTTGAGGAACTTTGGGCGGATCTCATCCACCCCCAGGGCCTGGCCACCGAGGAGCTTTTTAACCACCTCAGCAACCTCTGCCCCAGAGATAGGTGAGTCCTCCCCCAAGTACCCAGACTCTGCTTCCTCATTGGAATGCGTGTTGGTGGGATTGAGGAGGTCTTCGAAGTATTCCTTCCACCAACCCACAATGGAGGTGCGGAACATGGCCCATTCGGACTCGATGTCCCCCGCCTCCCCCAGGACATGGGCGAAGTTCTGCTGGAGGTAGGAGTTGAAACTCCCTCTGACAGGGGATTCTCCATGGCCTCGCCAAACTCCTCCCATACCCGAGTTTTTGCCTCAGCGACCGCCGAAGCCGCGTTCCGCTTGGCCCGCCGGTACTCCTCAGCTGCTTCCAGAGTCCCACAGGCCAAAAAGGCCCGATAGGACTCCTTCAGCTTGACGGCATCCCTCACCGCCGGTGTCCACCAGCGGGTTCGGGGATTGCCGCCGCGACAAGCACCGACCACCTTACGGCCAGAGCTCCGGTCTGGAGGTAGGTGTTGAAACTCCCTCTGACAGGGGATTCCGCCAGACGTTCCCAGCAGACCCGCACTATATGCTTGGGTCTGCCAGGTCTGACCGGCTTCCTCCCCCACCAGCGGAGCCAACCGACCACCAGGTGGTTATCGGTTGACAGCTCTGCCCCTCTCCTTACCCGAGTGTCCAATACATGCGGCCGCAAATTCGATGACACGACCACAAAGTCGATCATCGAACTGCGGCCTAGGGTGTCCTGGTGCCAAGTCCACATATGGACACCCTTATGCTTGAACATGGTGTACATTATGGACAATCCATGACAAACACAGAAAGCCAACAACAAAACACCACTCAGGTTCAGATCGGGGGGGGCATTCCTCCCAATCACGCCCCTCCAGGTCTCACTGTCATTGCCCACATGAGCATTGAAGTCCCCCAGCAGAACAAGACAGTCCCCGGGAGGAGTGCTCTCCAACACCCCTTCCAAAGACTCCAAAAAGGGTGGGTATTCTGAACTGCCATTTGCCGCATAAGCGCAAACAACAGTCAGGACCCGTCCCCCCACTCGAAGGCGAAGGGAGGCTATCCTCTCGCCCACTGCGGTAAACCCCAATGTACAGGCGCCCAGCCAGGGGGCAATAAGTATACCCACCCCAGCTCGGCGCCTCTCCCCGTGAGCAACAACAGAGTGGAAGTGTCCAACCCCCTTCGAGGAGACTGGTTCCAGAGCCCAAGCCGTGCGTCGAGGTGAGCCCGAATACATCTAGTCCGAATCTCACAGCCTCGTGCACAAGCTCAGGCTCCTTCCCCAGCAGAGAGGTGACATTCCATGTCACTGGAGCTAACTTCTGCAGCCGAGGATCGGACCACCAAGGTCCCCGCCACTGCCCAACTCACACTGCACCCGACCCCTATGGCCCCTCCTACAGGTGGTGAGCCCATTGGAAGGGGGGCCCACGTGCCTTGTTTGGGCTGTGCCCGACCAGGCCCCATGGATGCCATCGAGCCCCACCCCCAGGCCTGTCTCCAGGGGGTGGCCCCAGTGACCCACGTCAGGGCAAGGGAAATCGGGGATCAATGTTTTTACTCATCATTAGGGGCCTTGTGAGCCGCACTTCGTCTGGTTCCTCACCCAGGACCTGTTTGCCTTGGGTGACCCTACCAGGGGCATAAAGCCCCAGACAACTTAGCTCCTTGGATCATTGGAACATGCAAACCCCTCCTCCACGATAAGGTGTCGGCTCCAGGAGAGGATATATATATATTTTTCACAACTTAATTATTTTGAGCTCAAAGGATATTATCTTGAGCCAACAAATTATTTTGTTGTGCGCGTAATATTGTGAGGACACAAGAAATTATAGTGTATTCCGGCCGTTGAGCACATGCAATTGTGTGAACATGAAGCACAGCTCAAAACACTACTTCATTAAAGTCTGCTTCAGTTTTTGAACGTCTAATATAAACATTATTGTTGCACCGCGGTCAAGTTAGCCAATATAATATGCAATATAAATTTTTTCGGCTGTAAGATCTTTCAACAGAAGCAAGTTCATCGGATTTTAATCGGAAATTCTTTATGGCCAGTACAAAGACAGCGATGCACACTGATAGTTTTTTACTATTTGTGTTCAATCTTATTAATAGCTGCTAAAAAAACTGAGCTATATTTATGGGCACCTTGCCATTTCCCTAATTAAAACATGTACTGTAATTCAGTATATGCACTGGAAAAAACACCTATAGAATTTACTCAAATAAGATGAGGTAATTTGCAGTCACTTTTCTTGGGTTGAATGATTTTTTTTTGGTTAGTAAAGTACAGTGGTACCTCGATACTCGAACTTAATTCGTTCAGAACTCCAGATCGAATTCTAAAAAGTTCGAGTTGTGATCTAATTTTCCCCATAAGAAATAATGAAAAACTAATTAATTGGTTCCCGGCCCCAAAAAATTACACCTAAATATGTTTTTTTTTTAGCATTTAAACACAAAATGAACCGGATAAAACAAGAAGAGCGTATACTATACTAAACACATGTAAGCACATTTATCAAAACAGTAATTTGTAAATTAAGAAAATAAATGTATCTAAACAATGTGTTCTGCCCCATCGTCCGCTCCTTCCGTGTGCCACGCCCCCTCGTTAACCCCGTGTGGAATCCCTGTGTGATCAGCTGTTTCTGGTTGTTTTTATTAGCTCTCTGTATTTCGTCCGCGTTTCAGTTTGTTTCCCCAGTCCGGTCATTGTATTGTCCGTCTGCGTTTTGCCTGCCTTACCCGTAATTAAACCCCATATTCCACGATACCCTGTCGTCTGCGCCATTGTCTCCGTTCCGTCCCCGCTCGGCAGGACAGTATTATTATAATTAAATGTATTAATGGTTTATTGTTAATATTAAAATAATGAATAAGAAATATTTATTTTTAAATGTATTTTATTATATAATAATAATTACTGTTACTGTCTATCATTGTCTAAATGTATTCTTACTGTCTAAATATTTGTATTCAGCCAGTATAAACATGCACGATGCTATCACAGCAAATGCGAGGCTGAGACTGAAGCTTTACCCTTTGTTCCCACTGAGAGACGTGCCGCATGACTCATTTCCCCGCCCCTACAAGTTATCTTAGGTTGGCGTTCACGGTTTGACTTCTGAGATTCAGATTGAGGTATTTTTTTTTCTAACTGTTTGGTTCGACTTTTAAGAAATTCCAGTTCTTTTTTTTTTTTTTTTTTTCTCCCCCTGTCGTGTCCAGCAGTTTAGCGAGCAGGATGTTAGTCTGGGTGCTTTATTGTGCCAACACTTTTATTTTAACAAGTGGAGCTTCGGATTTAAGCTCCTCTTGTTACTTGAGGTATACTCTTTATTAATCGGTTATATGTCATTGCGCCACAAAGCCAGAGCTGACAGGGGGGGTTAGTGGGAAAGAGATAGAGAGAGAAAGTGAGAAAGGAGAGAAAGGGGTGAGAGACAGAGGAAGTAGAAAAATAAATAAATGCATAATAAAAATAAAAATAAAATAAGGAGGAAGGTCAGAGAGAGAGACAGGGAAAGAGAAATAATACATAAACAGTAGAACAAAAAAGAAAGAGTAATAAGAGGACAGCTTCTGCATCTTGCTGCTTTACACCGTATCATCACACCAGCTGCTGTATCTGAAAGATAAAATCCAGGGACACACACAAACAGTATACACACAAAGAAACCAGTGGTACTATTATGACATGGGAATGTGCTTGTGTCAGTATCTGCTCCTGGAATTAAATACGTTAATACCAGCGGAAAAAAATAAAAATAAAAAATAAAAAAATACATATACATATATATATACATACACATATACATACATATACATATATATATACACATACATATATATATACACATACACACATACACATATACCCACACACACACACATACATATACACACACACATACACACATACATATGCACAAGCAGACCACCAGGAACACTGTCTAAATATTGTCGTACCCGTATCTGCATCTAAGAGGAGGGAGTGGAAGCCACACACCAACTTTCACACACACTCTCACACACACACCCATACAAGGAGAAACAGGGGTAAAATAGGGGATGAGAGCCCTAGGCTCTCCTGTGTGTATGTGTGCGTGCATGTCTATGTGTGTGTGCGTTCTAAGTGTATGTGTGTTGATATGAAAGTGTGTGTATGTGTGCGTGTGCATATGTACGTGTATGTGTGCGTGTGTACGCATACGTGCATGTGTTTGTGTACGCATCCATGTATGTGTGCATGTTTGTGTGTTGTGAGTGTATGTATGAGTGTGCAGGTTAACATGGAATGATTCCCAGTGAGTGTGCGAGGCCACAACAACGCCGCCCCGGAGCCCCCAGACGGCCGGGAGAGCCCCGACGGGTCATGGACCCAGCCGCCCCACAGCGGCCAGGTACCCGGGCCCCCCGCTACCGGAAGGCTGCGCGTCCACCCAAGGAAGGCAGGGAAGGAGGCACCGGGCGCCCCCCACCGGCGAGCACGAGCCAGGAACCCCACGGCCCCTGGGGGCCGGCCACGCAGGCACGGATAGAGCCCGGAGCCCGGAGCACCCGCACACCCCGTGGGGGCCCCGCCAGCCCCGGGGAGACCCGCCCCCCCCCAAGAACCCCCACCCGGGGGACCAGGGGGACGCCCCGAGAGCCATCAAGCACACCCGCCCCTGGCTACCCCGACCCCCCCTCCCCCAAGCCCAGATCCCAACCCTCCCTCCCCAGCCCCCGTACCCTCCCTCCCCCAAGTCCCCTCACTACCGCCCCCACACCGCCCCATCATCCACGTGCTCCCCGTACCAGCACAAACATGCAGACACACCGATCCATGTATGCACTCAGACACACACTCCCAGTCACACCTGCTCGTCTTTGATGTCCGGCAGCAGATGCCCTGGACTTGCCCAGTAGACGGCCCAGAGGATGTTCCCCACCCCCCCAGATCGCAGGCGAGCGGGCACCCCGCCGGAGACCGGCAGCACCCCACAGATGCAGCCGCCCCACCCCCAAGCCCACCCGCCGGCGCCCGCCGCCCCCGCCACACCCAGGACCCCTCACCCCGTCCGCCCCCCAACCGCCCCCCACCCACCTTGATCATTGATGGTGTACATGTGTGTGAGCTAAGGTGTCGTTGAGATATGGGGGAGCATATGGGGAAAAGACACCCACCGGCCCCCCCAAGCCCTAAGTGTCTAAAGTGGAGTCAAAATAGAGGGGAAGGGAGCTGTGCAGTCCAGCTGCGGGCTGCAGAAGCAGCCGACCCAGGACCTGCACAGCTCCCCTCGCCCTCCAAGGCCCTATGTGGAGGAGTGGTGTGACGTGGATGTATTGTCTAAAATGCAGTTAAGATAATGAGGGGGGGATGAGTGGCTAATCGCCCCCCCTTCCCTCTGTGTGGTGCGGTGTGATGTCTATATGTGGCGTCTAATGTGTAAGATGGGGGGTGAATAGCTGATCACCCCCCATTACCTATGTGTGGTGTAGGTGGATGCGGGCCGGCAGGGGGGGCGTGGGGCGATAGTCGACAGTGCCGCAGGGCAGCGGGCGCCAGGCAAGGCACGCCCGGACGCACGGCGCCAACACCCAGGGGGACACCCCCGCCCCCCGCCGCAGCGCCCCCCCGCCCCAACCCAAGGAGGTGTCTGGGGCCTCATCTGCGCCGGCATCGCCGACGAGCCATTCATACCCAGATACCCACATTCACCAAACACTCGCACCCCACCACACCCGCACCACCCCAACCCCAATGTGCTCCCCCGTCCCAGGCCATACATGCAGACAAACAGAGCATGCATACTCACCGGATACACACATACAGACACGCACGCCCAACACGCACACCCTCACCAGATACACACACAGACACGCACGCCCACACGCACACACTCACCAGATACACACACACAGACACGCACGCCCACACGCACACACTCATCTCGAGGCCCAACAGCAGATGCCCTGGAATTGTCCAGTGGTCGGCTCCAGAGGCTGTTCCCCCACCCCCCAGGTCGCAGGCTAGTGGCCCCCCGCCGAAGGCCGGCAGCCCCCCCACGGACGCCGCCGGCCCGCACCCGGGCCCGTCCGGCAAAAACACCCGCCACCCCCGCCATCCCCCAACTCCCCCGGTCCGCCCACCACCCCCCTTGATCAGTGGGAATGGGTGTGTGTGTGGAGCTAGGGTGCAGTTAAAATGTGGGGGGACACAAGTGGGGGATGGATACCCCAGCCAGAGCTGCGGTCCTCCCCCCCCAGCCCCCACAGGCCCTCAATGTCTAAAGTGGAGTTAAAATAGAGGGGAAGGGAGTCGCGCTGTCCAGCTGTGGGCTGCCAAAGCAGCCGACCCAGGACCTGCACAGCTCCCCCCACCCTCCAATGCCTTATGTGAAAGAGTGGTGTGACATGAATGTATGTCTAAAGTGCAATTAAAATAATACAGAGGGGGGTGAGTGGCTAGTCACCCCCCCCTTCCCTCTGTGTGATGCAGTGTGGTGTTGTGGGTGTGGTGTCTAAAGTGGAATTAAAAGAGATGGGGGGTGACTAGCTGATCACCCCCCAGTACCTATATGGAGTGTGGTGTAGGTGGGTGTGGGCTGTAGGGGGCTGTGGGGGAATAGGTGGTAATGCAGCAGGGCAGCGGGCATCCAGCACGACGCGCCCGGATGCGCGGCGCCAACGCCCACGGGGGCGCTACCCCCCCCGCTGAAGCACCCCCGCCCCAACCCGAGGGGGGTATCCGGAGCCTCATCTGCGAAGGCCTCGCTGACGAGCCGCTCTCACACAAACACCTACACTCACCAGACAGACTGACCTGGGACCTATACCCTCTATACCCTGCCCCGGTGCCCTCCCCCCAGAGGCCAGCATGCCCAGAGGCTCCCAGAGCGACACCCTAGTCAGTCCCACATGGGAAGGGGCGCCCAGGGGGAGACCGGCCCCCCCGGCACTGACGAGGCCCCCACCCCACTAGCGGGCCCCCCGGAACCCCGCGCTCCACCCCGCACCTACGAGGCCCTAGCCACCCGGCCAGGGCCGGCGCCCCCCGCCCAGGCCGCCAGGCCCCCCCCGCGCCCACCGGGTAGACGCCCCCAGCCCCCCCACCCCGCCAGCCCAGGGGCGACCCACAACCCCCAGCCCAGGAACCGCAGGCCCCCAGCCCCACGGAGCCACCGGCACCCACACCCCCCAGAGCCCCCCCACCATCCAAGGGACACAAGGAACAGCAAAGCCATGACCCCACACACCCACTAAGTGATGGAGTCAATTATTGGGGACCAGAGAGAGTTGAAATTGGCTAATTGATTCTTGGAGGAAGCAGACATTCGCTCCATACTAATGTGGTCCAACAAGAGACCTTTGTACTGATTAATACTCAGATTGTTTTTTGATTTCCAATTCACAAGAATAGTTTTCTTGGCGATACACAAGGCGGTGAGAACCATTTGTGTTGCACTACCCTCCAGATCCATATTACTTACATCGCCTAGCAAGCATAATCTCGGGGAAGCCGGAATATTATACCCTAAACACGTAGATAAGTCTTCGCATACCCTCTGCCAAAATAGGTGAACAGCTGTGCATTCCCACATAGCGTGCATATAGTTATCTGGTGTATTATTTGTGCAGTAAGGGCAGGTGTCGGATTCTATGAGGCCCATCTTGAACATCCTTTGTCCTGTGTAGTGTGTTCTATGGAGAGTCTTATATTGTATGAGTTGCAGATTGGGTTTTTTGGTCATTCTAAAAGTATTTAAACATATTTGTGTCCAGATGTTCTGGTCTATATTAATCGATAAATCAATTTCCCATTTTGAGGTTGGAAGAGATATTGAGTCGTTTAAATCTGACACTGATCTATATATTTTTGACATTGTTTTAGGCGCATGGATTCTCAGTAGTTGGGTTACCTTTGTAGGTAATTGTAGATTTAATTCATCATGTCCGTATTTAACCCGCAGTATATATTTAAGTTGGTGGTACTCTAGAAACTTGCTTCTCTGAATATTGTATTGTGAGACAAGTTCTTCAAATGAAATAAATTGTCCATTTTGGATAATATGCTCTAGATACCGTATGCCTTTATCCCTCCATACAGTGAAATTTAACACTTTCTTGTTCAGTAGGATGTCTGGATTGTTCCAGATGGGCGTTCGTTGGCATGGGGTTAGCGAGGATTTGTTTAATTTAAGAAAGTCCCACCAGGCTGTCAGAGATGTTCTAATATTAATGCTTAGGAAACATTCATGGTGTTTAATACTAGAGCTGATAAATGGCAAATCGGAGATATCTAAATTATCACAGAACTCCTGTTCTATATTTAGCCATAGTCTGTCTAGCGGGCTTGGATTAATCCATTTCAAAACATATTGTAATCTATTGGCAAGAAAGTAGTAGTAAAAATTTGGCAAATCTAAACCTCCGCATTGTTTAGTCTTTTGTAAGGTTTTTATACTAATTCTTGGTGGTTTATCCCGCCATAGAAATTTGGAAATGTGTGAATTTAATGAATTGAACCAGGCAGAAGAGGGTTTATAGGGGATCATTGAGAACAAATAGTTAATTTTGGGTAGAACCATCATTTTAATAGAGGCCACCCTCCCCATGAGTGATATGGGCTGGGTTTTCCACCGTATAAGATCGTCTTCTATTGTTTTAAGAAGTGGAGTAAAGTTTAATTTTTGCAGGTCTGACAACCTGGGGGAAATATTTATACCTAAATATTTGATATTTCCTGATTGTAATGTAGTAGTTGGCGCATTTTGAAAATCGCAGTTTATTGGCAGGACTGTGGATTTTGACCAGTTGATGGAATACTCAGAGATTGATGAAAATCTTTCTATGACTGAAATTGTGTGAGATAGGGAGGATTGAGAGTTTGGAAGGAAAATTAATACATCATCTGCATAAAGACTTATCTTATGAAGCTCATTTTTAATTTGAATACCTGCAATATCTCTATTTTGTCTTATCATGGCTGCTAGAGGTTCAATAAAAATAGCGAAGAGAGAGGGGGAGAGTGGGCAGCCTTGTCTAGTACCCCTCTGGAGAAGAAAGCTTGGTGAAGTTTGGTCGTTTGTCCTGACTGATGCATTAGGAGAGCTGTATAGAATTTTAATCCAGTTAATAAAAGATGATCCAAACCCAAATTTATTTAGTGCTGCTATAAGAAATTTCCAATTTACCCTGTCAAAAGCCTTTTCTGCATCTAAAGAAATAATTGTAGTTTCTAGTTTGTTGATGGTAGAGTAATCCATTAAGTTAATTAACCTGCGTGTGTTGGCTGCCGACTGTCTACCTTTGATGAAGCCTGTTTGATCAGGGTGTATTATGAAAGGGGTGACTTTCTCCAGTTTTTTTGCTAAAGCTTTACATATTAATTTAAGATCTGTGTTTATTAGTGATATGGGACGATAACTAGATGGGAGCGTGGGGTCCTTACCTGGTTTTAGGAGTAAACTAATATTGGCCGAGTTCATAGTTAAAGGTAATTTGCCGCTTTCTCTAATATGACATACCATTCTATGGAAAGTGGGCTCTAACGTAGTCCAAAATTCTTTATAGAATTCTGCTGGAAAACCATCTGGTCCCGGAGCCTTATTGTTGGCCATATGCTGAAGGGCATCATGGAGTTCTGCCACTGAAATGGGTGCCTCCAGTGCCATTACCTGATCTTCCTGTAAAGCGTGGAAGTGCAGAACAGCTGAGAACAATCAGGAATTCACATGAGGTAACGAGGGGGGCGTGGCAAACAGGAGGATCGTACGAGCAGGTCATGACACATTTTACAGGTTTTATACTATTTATTACTATGAAATAAACTGTACTATTACAAAGTACAAAAATCAAATGTTCAGTTTCTGAATCTGCTTCATAAAAATCTACCAAACAAAAGTGTGCACATTTTCAAAATGTGCAACCATTACAAAATAAAAAAGAATTGGCCATATTCTGGACCCAAATTTCTCCATCACTATACTGAGGACCTGGGTCTGAACTCCACAAAAACTCAAACAGTGGTCTGAAGAACCATCAGAAAACTACATTTTAGGATGTAACTTTTACTCTTTCCCACCAAACATGAGACGTCCATCAGACGTGCAGATCATGTCTAGATGGAGTCGGTCGGTCCAGAACCATATCTGGATGTCTACACAACGTGCAAATCAGGTGCAGTATCTGCACGTCTAACTCTGACCCCTCTTGGACGTAGATATGTAGTTCAAGCTGAACGTCTAGATAGGTGACTTTTGGACATTTGTAGACAGATCGTCAATTCCATGTAAACATTGTCAGCGTCAATTCTGGTGCCTATTGTAGCTCATGCTGTTGTAATTTTAATGTTTTAAAATGTCCAAAAATAAACTGCTACACGTAAGCAATTTTGCAGATGCACGTCCGGTGTGTGGTTTGGCCAAGTTCTGTTGCCGTAGCGCTAAAAAAAAAAAAAAAAAAAAAAGCCGACACTGTCGCGCATGCGCCCTTTTGCAGTAAAACGGTTGCGAGAAACTGCATGTCGTTGTGGACAAGTTTAAAGTTTAAGGTAAGTAGTATTTAGCATTGTTTAGTTGTTTAATAATCGCATTGCTGACTTTTTTGCAAACCAATATGTCCACATAATTAATCTGAAGGTAAGACACATCTGTACATATGGAACTCCAAAGTGTTCAAAAGTATTATGAAATATATGAGAATGATATATATTGTGAAATATATTGCATTATGTTATATAAATTTACTTATTGTGAAATATGATTTCATATATTTTTTGCGCTCTTGTGAGCGCAGAACGACTTCCTTTTTGCAGTAAAGCGGGAAAAGTAAAGTATTTCATCATTCAGCGTCATGAAATGATGAAATAAGGCATCATGAAATGATGAAAAACGGCATTATGAAATAAATACTGATTTTGAAAAAATATATATACATATTTCACAATAAGAAGTAGTGCTAGGCGATAAAACGATCTCGATTTTTTTTATCGATAAAAAAATGAGGATGATCACGATGATACACACAGACTATAAAACTCGATCAACCAAGTTGGCTCCGTTTTATAGAATGCGCTGAGACAGACAACTTCATGGCCTATCGAGCAGAGGTTTACTGAACGCTAGCAAAACAGCCAAAAAAGAATCAATGGGTGCGTTCTACTTGGGCTTAGGTCTGTCTGCAGCTGACGCGACGTGGAACGCGATCTGCCGGCGGCTGCAAGGGTGGAGTATAAACTGACTGCAGCCAAGTCGGACTACTTATACTCCTCGTAGTCTGTGACACCTGACTGCAATGGCAGCACTACCAGAAGGGTGTAGATAAATCTATACAAAAATCACCTGCATGCACATTACAATAACCAACTCCTGATACAAACTGTTGTGTATTGTGGCTCTGTGTAAAAAGATAGCTGCCAGGAAAATGATCAAATACATGTATTTCAAGGATTCAAAGTTACTATTGTCATGTACTCAGTACAATGCAATTCTTACTTGAATGCCTTCTCAGACTGGACGATTAAACCAAATAAAGCAGCGCAACATCACAGTAACTATGTGTATTGTGTATTGAGTGAATTATTGATGTTTAAATTCACTTAGTTTTTGGTTTAAATGCATTTATGTGTGTTATCATCTGATCTGATACTCGCAATAAAAATGTATTAAGAATGCTGTGTGAGACTTTTTGTACTGAATTTGCTTAATGATACTAGGTTATTGGGGTGAAACATAATATGGTATTAGAATATATAGTGGGGATTATTTTGTAATGAATAAAGCTGTAAATACATAAATTATGTCTAAAGTAAGTCTATGTGTGACGTTAAAACGACGTCTACACCGACCATTTCCGGACTGTTTTTTCACCTTATACAGACGTCTTATAGTTGTCATAACTGAACGTCCAGAGGACGTCTAAAAAAGACGTCATAAAAATTTTCATTCTGCACCCTCTGAAGACGTCTTTTCTACGGTAGGCCAAGACGTCTAAAAGACGTCATTTCAACGTCACATTGTTTGCTGGGTTACTGTTAATATTTCAAAGAACTTAACTAGTACACTTGGGATATTCAACCTGTTTAATTTAAATAAAGGCCACGGTGTCTGCAGGTTTTTGTCCCAAGAATAGCAACACCTGATTTCAGTAATCATGTGGACCCATAGCAAGCTGAGTAACCCTGTTGTAGCCCAGCAAGCATTTTATTCATAATGGACGCCATTTTGGGTGAAAACTTACAAGCATCCAAGTATCACCTTCTGAAAGGCCTCAGATTTATACTCACATAAAGGATTATTAGGAACACCATACTAATACGGTGTTTGACCCCCTTTCGCCTTCAGAATTCTACGTGGCATTGATTCAACAAGGTGCTGAAAGCATTCTTTAGAAATGTTGGCCCATATTGATAAGATAGCATCTTGCAGTTGATGGAGATTTGTGGGATGCACATCCAGGGCACGAAGCTCCCGTTCCACCACATCCCAAAGATGCTCTATTGGGTTGAGATCTGGTGACTGTGGGGGGCATTTTAGTACAGTGAACTCATTGTCATGTTCAAGAAACCAATTTGAAATGATTCGAGCTTTGTGACATGGTGCATCATCCTGCTGGAAGTAGCCATCAGAGGATGAGTATATGGTGGTCATAAAGGGATGGACATGGTCAGAAACAATGCTCAGGTAGGCCGTGGCATTTAAACGATGTCCAATTGGCACTAAGGGGCCTAAAGTGTGCCAAGAAAACATCCCCCACACCATTACACCACCACCACCAGCCTGCACAGTGGTAACAAGGCATGATGGATCCATGTTCTCATTCTGTTTACGCCAAATTCTGACTCTACCATTTGAATGTCTCAACAGAAATCGAGACTCATCAGACCAGGCAACATTTTTCCAGTCTTCAACTGTCCAATTTTGGTGAGCTCGTGCAAATTGTAGCCTCTTTTTCCTATTTGTAGTGGAGATGAGTGGTACCCGGTGGGGTCTTCTGCTGTTGTAGCCCATCCGCCTCAAGGTTGTGCGTGTTGTGGCTTCACAAATGCTTTGCTGCATACCTCGGTTGTAACGAGTGGTTATTTCAGTCAAAGTTGCTCTTCTATCAGCTTGAATCAGTCGACCCATTCTCCTCTGACCTCTAGTATCAACAAGGCATTTTCGCCCACAGGACTGCCGCATACTGGATGTTTTTCCCTTTGCACACCATTCTTTGTAAACCCTAGAAATGGTTGTGCGTGAAAATCCCAGTAACTGAGCAGATTGTGAAATACTCAGACTGGCCCGTCTGGCACCAACAACCATGCCACACTCAAAATTGCTTAAATCACCTTTCTTTCCCATTCTGACATTCAGTTTGGAGTTCAGGAGATTGTCTTGACCAGGACCACACCCCTAAATGCATTGAAGCAACTGCCATGTGATTGGTTGATTAGATAATTGCATTAATGAGAAATTGAACAGGTGTTCCTAATAATCCTTTAGCTGAGTGTATATGTGAGAGATTTAGGGTAAGTGAGATTTAGTGCATGAATAGGCCAAGAAGAACAGCACAAGGATTGGCCACATTTCCTAGGCCACTCCTCCGAGACGATGGTGACGTCCTCCTGCTCAGCTCTCTTAAAGACAAAGATTTTTTCGTGGTGCATGAGATCCTGCTGAACAACTTTTGTTTGGGCACACTACATAACACACAGAAGAGAATTGTCATTTGAAGAGTTTGTTTTGACTATAAGTGCATTAATTGTGGTATTTTGAATAAAACTTCAATTTATATATTTGTAATTGTGTTTCAGTGTTTATTTCACTAGATATTTTATGTATTGTAGAAATGCAGTATTGCTATTACATTTTTATGTTGCAAATGTATGCAGTGCACTTGAGTGTACGTTTGAATAAGTGAAAATATTACATATGAAGTTAACAAAACTGTAAAATAGATTCATGCATGAAAGGTTTAATTCTTTAGACAGGTGCCTCAAGTGTCCAGTCATGACCCAAAGAATATATATATATTTTTATTTAATCTAAAACAACATGAGACAGATGCATCTAGTAAAGCATGTATTGATTCATAATTGATTAATAAAAAAGTGTTATTATTATTATTATTATTATGAATCCTTAACAAAGATTACACAAATTTATAAAGCTGGGAAATATATCGTGGGAGATATATATTAATGCGTGGGAGAACAGTAACAGAATATAATAATATTAGTATTATTTATGCATAATGTATTAATATAATTTAGGTCGTGACGTTTTACAGAATAAAAAAAAACTAAAATCCAAACATTCAGGGGCACTCTAATGTTACTTGGGTTTAAAAAAAATCCGGATGGAGGCACGCAAAGGGTAAAATGTATACTTAATTATTCCTCAATACTGAAATCGGAATGTGTGATGGTTGGCGGCTCCACACTGAGTTACGTAAACACGACTATATTGTGGGTTGTCGGGCTTTTTTAGGGCCACAGGAACTCTGTAGTTGTGACGATTTAAATGACTTTCCCATTGTGCTTCTAATGGATGAATGTTATGCTAACGCGATGGACCATTAGCGGAAACAAAAGGTGTCAATACGCCGTACATTGCAGTTAAAGGGGGTGAAAAAACAACAACAACAAGAAAATCTCCGATGGTTCTGGTGTTAAATGTCAGATGTAAATGATCAAAATACTTGTAAATGTGTCACGTCTGCTATAATGTGTAGTTTGTGAATCAATTTAATTTGTAAATAGCAGATCATGTAAGCAATGCCCCACAAAATATATTTCCTCAACATCTGTGAGGCAATGGTATGAGGCCTCTTGCAGCATGTCATCTGGATCTGAATTCTGACGCCCAGTTTGTGAAACTGTCAGACCTGAACTGCCTCTGACTGAGACATTTGTCTTCTTTACATTTATGAGCATTAAACGTTTATTAAATTTGCTTTCAAAATAGCAGTCTTTTTTGAGATTCTGCTGCAAATGTGTGACAAAAAATTGATTCTGTGCAAGAATGAACATTTGACAGACATAGCTAAGGTAGGAAATTGATTTTTCTGTATAATACAAGAGACAAAATAAACAAACATGGCAACACAATAAAACAAAACAGCAGAATAACTGCTCACAGAGTCATACATCTAGACAGGCGTGTAATCAAAATGGGACATGGCAACACAAGCAGACAGTATAGGAATAAGCTATGTAAATCCTCTTGTAAGAAGAACCTGAAACCAATATAGGACATAAAGGGTTCCCATGTTTTATCAAATGCATTCTCTTTGCAGTGTAACAACATACATGTCAAATGGTCCAAGGAGGCATATTGAAATATATGAAGCCAATAATAAATCCATTCGATATTCAGTTTACCGGCTGTATTATCTTTTTTTACAGAAGCAAGCCAGACAGATTTTTGATCCAGTACACAGCCATCATCCTTACGGTTCGACTATAGGAGATCTTCTGCGCTAAAGACCCACAGAAGTAATTATAGGGGATTTATTGAATCTATTCTTGGCTATAAATTGGACTTTCTGCCAGCACTGTTTATGAACTAAATGAGTTTTTGATAACACAGTAACTTTATTCTATGGTAGGGTGACCAGATAATCCATGTCAGGGAGGACACTTTGAGCTACTTCGGGTTTTACAAACTACTTCCAAATTAAAAGGCTCCTGTGCTCGGCTAAAGAGTTCAGCTCTTCTTGTGCTTTGACTGGTTTGTTTCCTTGACTGAAAGACTCATCCAGCTGTTTTACATTAGCATTAGTGACACATGCATGCTTATAGGAGACTGACCAATCAACACACAGCAAGAACTCGGTGCTCAAGTGAAATCCAAGTCCGTTTAATTGAAATGGTAATTTACAATTCCTGTCCTAGCTCAGAGTGTCCTCCCTGACATGGATTATCTGGTCACCCTATTCTATGGTGTCTTTCAAACAAATGCCAGGTCTGGCATCGTTTTTGTTACGGAAAACACCGTGGGATGACTGACACAAATGCTATTGCCTTATCAGCGCTGCAATTTGTTATGTTAACTAAGCTAGTTGCAACCAAACAAGGTAACCTTTTGAAATTTATAGGAAACGAGACGATTAAATCCCACCGTTTCACACATTATTTTATTGATTAACTGCTTGCTACGATACGGGGTCTATGAGTTGACCTTCAATGCCGTGCTGCGCATTCCCGCTCGCCTATTGCCTCTGCTTATAGGGCTGCTGCTGGGAAACGCAGCCCGGAGCGGAAGTTTACACTACATCACTTTAACTGGGGGTAGGGGCTCACTTGGTGAAAACGGTCAGAAACAAAAGCTTTACATTACTATTTCTATTTATCGTATGTTTCACTTTTAGTAAACCAAGAATTGTATTATATGATGTTATTGAGCGGGATAGTCCGTCCATCTGAACATTGGGGGAGAGGGGGGCTTCTGAGGGAATAATTTTATAAGGGGAAATAAAGGGAATGATTCTATAAAGCTGTAACTAATCAAAACGAGAACTGACTGGCGCGCCGGCAAAGCAAGGCTACCTAATCGGAACAGATAGGGGGGGTGACAGAGAATATCAGCGGCTCCTACTTATCTTTTAGCCTTCTAGAAGGACAACTACGAGCCGGCTAACGAGGGCAAGTGTCAAACATGTGGTTGTCACGTAGATGGAAGGTACCGAGAGAGGAGGGGGATGCCCAATTAAAGGGCTTTAAAAGGGATACAGCTGATACACATGGCAGAGCCTCCTCCTGTACAAGCTGAATGTATGTCAGACGGCCGCTCCCGGATTGCAATCTGTCAGAAAATAAACCGGTGATTTGCAACTTCTCCCCGTGTCAACTGCGAATCTCTTCTCATCCAAGGACCCGGTGGAGACGGCTTACTCCAACAATTCCCGACTAAATCTACGCCTATGATATAAAGAAATGTGATTGGTTTAGGTTATCTCATAATTTCGATTCAGTATCTCGTAATTATGACTTAGTATCTTATAATTTCGACTTTGTATCATAATTATGGCTTTGTATCTCATGATTTTCACTTAGAATACCATAATTATGATTATTAAACTAATAAGCTATTTTAAAACTAATAAACTAATTTTTATTTTATGAGGCGGAAACGGGCTTCCATATATAGTATGCATGCAGCTGTCGGGTAGCATTACTTTTTCCTGAGAGACGTCAAATTTTTTCCTGTAGTATTTTTAAAAACATTCATTCAGTATTTCTTAAAATGGTGTCCAGAAAAAATACAAATCACTTTTACAGCATATATTAATGGATTCAAATAAAACGGAAAAGCATTCAAACATATAATACATTGTAAATGGCTTGTTGTAGGGGATATCAACAGCATTATGCACTACATTTCAGTGCTCAGTCTATTACGAACATAATTCACCACAGTTAGAGTTCAAGGTGGACTATACGTTTAGCTATGGTATATTGTACCTTATGCTTTACAGAGATGCAGCAGGTAATGCATGTGCGTTGAGCGAGTGTGTGTTGGGAGAGTGCGGTCCCTTTAAGAGCCCCGTGTTTCGAATGGGGGCAGCCATCTTGTGGAAAGGGAGGAAGTAGCAAAGCCGTTTTAGAGTTGTTCTTTTGGTCTGTTAATAAACTAAGCGGAGGTGCTTCTTTGAACGTGAGAAATTCACCGTCCCCCTTTTTTCCTTTTTCTCTAAAATTACACATTATACAAGTTTGTATTCAGATCCTAAAAACTACTGCTGAAAAAACCCGTGAGTAACTATGTTTTCATTTCCATGTGGTTGCAGATGTGGTGAGAAGCTGGAAACCGTATCAGGATTGTTTTCTATTCACAGATTGTCAGTTAAGAACATTTTTCAGTTCTCATGTATAATGGCTCTCAGTTAAATTTCAATTTGATAAGAACGGCCATAAGTATAGGAATGTTACATCGAGAACCTGAGTGCAAAACTGAAAAGAGCTATTACCAAAGATCGGTATTGCATTATTATAATTAGGCCATCTGAAATATATTCTCTGATTGGTTTGGTACAACCTGTATTACCTAGTTCCACAAGTAAAACATCACTCATTTCTTGCTCTGCCAAGGTCAGAACCTCTCCTTTTTGGAAGAATACATTTTTTTCTCCTTTTTTCTGGACAACTCTCCTATATTTGAGAATGGATTCTCTGTAGTAAGTGAATGTTTTTTCTCCTTTACTGCTAGTATTATAAAGTTTGGTTTTAGAATTAATATTTTATGTTATTTTAATTAGCTACAACGCAGTACATCATTTCAAGTTTATTTAACTGTATCATGCTTCATTTATTCATGCATATTTTGTTGAAAGCCTGTGCTTTGCTGTAGCTGTACTTCGAAAATAATGGACAAATTTTCTCTCCCTCAGTGCTTCTGCCAACCGCCATTACCTCTACTGCACTCGATGCAAGAAGACATATCCCAGCCTGTCTGTGCACTTAAAGAGGACTTGCATGAAGAATGCCACAGCCGAGGAGATCGCTGCCGTCCTCGACTCTGCAAAGAAACGAGTTGCAGAGCTGCTGCAGGCCGGCATTTTGTGGGAGTATGGACTCATTGTGTCAATTTTGCAAAACCCCTCTCCTATCAACAGGTATAATCTCTTTTTGTGATTATGTCCTTGTTTGCACGCAATTTTCTCATGTTAATAATTTATTGAAACATTAACTTTTACCACAATTTCAGTTTTTATATTGGAAATGTAAATCATTTTGCATTACAGATTGATCAAGGAGCTGGAAGACAGAGGAAATGCAGTGTTGTACGTGCCCCCTGTTCCAGTGGAGCCTGCTCCGGCTCCTCTGACGGAGACACCAGATGGGGCAGGAGGATCAGCAGCCGGCAAAACCACTGAAGAAGGATCTGAAGAGCTCTGTCAGAGGTAAGAGTGTCTGTTTAAAGACACAAATCACTATGTCACATTTCTTGTTGCAATTTCAGGATTTAAAAAAACATATAGTTGACATATAGTCATTTCAGGGAGAGGCCTTCTAAGTGCACTACTTCAGTGCGGGCGGCCATGGAGAAGCGAGGACTCTATCAGAAGCACTCCACAAACCATCCTCTCCTGAGGGCTTTTGGAGCGTACCTTAAGACAGATTTAATCAATGGAAATTATAAGCAGGAGGTAATGTGCTCTTCATAATTTATCATAATTATTCACTTCAAGTTTTATATTGGAAATTTATTTTATCTTGGTCAAGGACCTCTAGGCAAAGGGTCATGTTGTGTTAGACGTGCCCCCTCTTCAGAGGTGCCTGCTACATCTCCTTCAACTGATAAACCAGATGGCACAGGTATGATAAGATGATGACAACTTTGTTAAATTGGTTTGATGTGTTTCAGGTGGAAAACGTTGCCCGATTCCTGTTCTACATCGATCCCTCACGTCCCAGCTTGGACTTTGTTAGGAAGCATGAAGATACCAGAAAGTACTTCAAGGAACTTTCTGATGTTGGGCTTTCCAAGCAGACTATCCAAAATTATATGAAGAGTCTGAAGAGGCCTGTATCAGTTACTGCAAAACATAATGTACTTGTAAAAGTTTTAACATGTGACTTGTTGCAAAATACTTTAAACTTATGCTGTGGTTGTCTCTTTACTTTTCTATCAAATTCAGGTTCATTAAATTCCACACGCGCAGCACTGACTTGTGTTCTGAAGACAGCCAGCTGCATCAGATGTGCAACAATTTCATTGATTTTGTTGCGAGCCTTCAGGCAGCCCTTTCAAAACAAGTGAGTGAAGAGGCTACGAAAAAAAGGTTTGTAATAATATCTGGGGAAAACTCAACTTGATCCCAACATGACGACCATAGCCCTACCCTGTCCTAGCCTTAACCATAAGAAACCAAACAAAATTCAAGACTTTTGCCGTTTTCTCAATAACTTTTGCCAGCGTTGATTCATGACCCCTCTGTCTTGGTCCCTTGCTGTGCTGTTTTTGATGAGTTTGAGCCAGTGACTATGTTATTCTTACAGGAGATTGTTGGGCATTTGAAGCCCTCTGGTTCTCCTTATGATGCTGTTCCTCCTCGACTTTTTAAAGAACTGTTTCCTACTGTTTGCCCGGCTGTTCTGGCTCTTGTTAACAGCAGCCTTTCTTCAGGTCTGGTGCCTAAAACTTTTAAACATGCTGTTGTCCACCCTCTCATTAAAAAACCGGCTTTAGATTCCACAGTTCTCGAACTACAGACCCATTTCGAAACTTCCCTATCTTTCTAAAGTTATTGAGAAGATTGTGTACAGTCAATTAATTGCTTTTCTAGAAAAGCATAATATTTTAGAAGTTTTTCAATCTGGTTTTAAAACCTTGCACAGCACTGAGTCAGCTCTGTTAAAAGTGTTTAATGATATATTTTTAGCTACTGACTGCGGTGACTGTGCTGTTCTCGTCCTCTTGGATCTAACTGCTGCATTTGATACAGTGGATCATGAAATTCTACTGTCTCATTTGGAGCAGTGGGTGGGCATTAGGGGCATAGCATTGGAGTGGTTCCGATCCAACCTGGCGCACTGAACCGTCTGTGTGTTCCTTGATGATTATGTATCCTCCTTTGCTCCTCTACTACATGGGGTGCCACAGGGTTCTGTTTTAGGCCCCTTACTCTTTTCTATATATCTGCTACCACTTGGCTCCATTCTTAGGAAGCATGGCATTTCATTCCACTGTTACGCGGATGATAGTCAGATATATGTTCCTCTTAAAAAGAAAGATGCCTACTCGGTAAGACCTTTACTTAGGTGTTTTGAAGAAATAAAGTCCTGGTTGACCCTCAATTTTTTACAACTCAATGAAAAAAAGACAGAGGTGATGGTCTTTGGAGGATCCTCTGAGAACCCTTTTGTGGATCTGGGTTCTTTGTCTCAGTATGTAAAACCAGTCATCTCAAATTTAGGTGTCAAAGTGGATGTGGATCTTAGATTTGATAGTCAGATTAGGGATGTTGTTAAATCAAGCTACTTTCACTTGAGAAATCTGGCTAAAATAAAATCTGTTCTCCCTAGGCAGCAGTTTGAGACAGTAATTCATGCCTTTGTCACTACTAGAATTGATTATTGTAATGCGCTCTATGTTGGGGTTAATGGTTCCTCAATTGCTCAACTTCAGCGGGTACAGAATGCTGCCGCACGTCTGTTAACTGGCACTCGGAAGTATGAGCACATTTCCCCAGTTTTAGACTCACTTCACTGGCTCCCTGTATATTTGAGGATTCATTTTAAAATTCTCCTGTTTGCTTTTAAAGCATTGAATGGTCTGGCCCCGACCTACCTGTCTGAGCTACTTCACCCTTATTCGCCCTCCCGCTCTCTCAGGTCAGCTGATCAGCTGCTCCTGTGTGTGCCGAAAACTAAGCGTAAGCTTAGAGGGGATCGGGCTTTCGCCGTTGCAGCTCCAACAATGTGGAATAAACTGCCTTTGCACATTAGACAGGCTTCTTCCCTTGCTGTTTTTAAATCTCTTCTTAAAACCCATTTTTTTTCCATAGCCTTTGATGACTTGCAAGATGCTGGCAGTTGACTCATTTGTCTTATTTCATTTATTTTATTTACTCTATTTTTGCATTATTTGTTCGTATTCTACAGTTGTTGCTCCTATCTTGTTTGTTTTTTGTTTATTTATGTGCTATTAAGCTTTTTAGTTTTTATGTTTTTATTTGATTCTGTACAGCACTTTGGTCCAGTGTGGGTTTGTAAAGTGCTTTATAAATAAAAGTTGGTATGGTTTTTCGGTTTTTGATTGCATTCCCAGATCTTTGTAGAGACCTGAAAAATGGTCCCCACACCGTCAGAATGACAGGTTTTTATCACATTGTGCGGAATATTTTTCACACACCCACACGCATACAGACACACACCCACACGCATATAGCTATTATCTGTTCTGCCGGAATGGCATTCTTTTCTCATAAATTGTTTCCTTAATGCCAAACAGATATGAATCTTTCACCCGAGAGTCCCCGAAGCCCCCCCAGTGTCTGGCGGTCCTCCGCGCTGCCCGCGGAGACTTTTTAGCAATCATGGGAAAGCTGCTGGAACCAGGATACAAGACAATCTCCTGTCAGCAGAAGCAGATGGTGCTTTACTACCTACAGGCACTTCTGGTACTCAAGCACCAGCAGCGGCCAGGGCTGGTAGAGAACATGACCGTAAGTTTTTGTTTTTTCTTCTTGTACTTGGTCTCAATCATTATGACGCATTAAAAGGGACCGTTTCTATGACTGTGCCCTATGTAGGTTGAGGACTGGAGGAACAGGAAGAGAATTCCAGGTTACCCTGGATACTGTGTAGTCAGTGTGGTGAAGCACAAAACCTCGGAGACACAGGTGCCTATTATGAAAATTAATGAAGAGCACATTACCTGCTGCTTTGCCCTAACACAGGAAGAGGAGATGGTAAGCAAATGTTCAGAAGTTATTTTCAGAATAACTATTTTCTATGTATTTTGAAACTAATTACATCACATCACTTCATTTTCCTTATTTTCACAGTGGTTTGATCTCTTCTACAAATACATCCGTCCTACCATGTTAACCAGAAAAAGGAAGCTTGATGAAGACCTCAGGAACAGTAATGAGACGTTCTTCATCTCTTCCAGTGGCAAGAAAATTTACAACTGCTCCAACGATATCCACCATCTCCACGAAAAGTGAGTGCACTACACATACCTCTTTTCTTTCTGCCCAATTGTGTGACCGATGAAGAGGTGTTAACGTGTGTCGTCTTCTCTCTTGAAGGTACCAGCTGCCAAACATTACAAGCCAGATGGCACGACGTGCTTTTAAGACAGCAACAAAAGCTTTAGATGACACACAGAAATCTTTAGTGGCGGAGTACCTTGCTCACACCACAACCACTACACAGAAATATGATCGCATGAGGGAACCTGAAAACGTGATTTCTGTTGCACAGATTCTTAGCCATATCAGTGGTGAATCACAGTAAGTATATAATAACATCTCATATTTGTTCTTATATTTCTCAACTTAATTAATGGATACTTGAAATATTCTTACATTTCATTCCAGGTCCAGCAGTAACGAGCCGGAGGCTTTCACTTCCTGTCATGTGTTTAGCGAGCAGACTGCATATGACCTGCTTTTGAAGGCCTTTCCAGTCACACTGGATGACAAGTGTCCCAGTAAGACTGACCGAATTAAAATCGTGGGTTCTGCCTGCGATCGGTATTGCTACGACCACTGGCGTTCAGAACAGAGGTTGCTGCGTAACCAGCATGTTCTTGGTGAGTGGTGATGATAATATTTTTTTGGCTTTATATCTGCAATAGTGGAATACCACAGTGGAACATAGTAGATTAATAAAGCCATATTCTTGTTCTTCACAGAGCACTGTCGGCGCAAGCCCACAAAGAAGCACATCCGCATATTGATAGAAAAACAAGGCTGGACTGTAAATATTCCGGATGCACAGTTCATCCTTGATCAATGGAAGCGGAAGAACTCAACTGACACTGATATGGATTGTCAGATACTGAAGAAGCTGGTGAGGACACAGAATTGGAAAGGCTTGTGCATTTATGACATTCCGAGCAAAGGAAGAGGTGTTGTTGCCACACGGGTGTTTGCCAGTGGTGAAGTGGTATGCGACTATCACGGCAAGACAGTGTCACTAAAAGACGGCCTAAAGATTCATGCGTTTGCAGCACAGGGACAGACTGAAAACGTGGTTTTCTATAAGAATAGTAGCGGAGTGGCCATGTACATTGATGCACATAATGAGAATTGTGACTGTCATCCAGGCAAGGACACGCCTGGGAGATTCATTAATCATTCTCATGGCCAGGCCAACCTCAGATCAAGGCTTTACGCCCTGGATGACAGCGATGTCATACTCTTTATTGCCCTCAGAGACATTAATGTTGATGAAGAATTGCTGTTTGACTATGAGGAAAATAGAAAGTCTTTTACTGGGTGTCACGTCCAGCTCCGTCCGATCCTCGTGTGTGCCACGCCCACCTTATTACCTCGTGTCAATTTCTGATTGTCATCACCTGTTGCCTATTCCTTTTGCCTTGTCTTGTGTATTTAGTCCGAGTCTCAGTCAGTCTTCCCCAGATCAGTCATTGTGGTGTCATGTATTGTTGTAATGTTTGGTGTTTGTCGCCAGTCCGACCATTAAAACCCTTGATAACCCGTAAGTTCGGCTTACTCTCCTGCTTCCCTGCTCACCTGCTTGCCGAATCGTGACACTGGGAATGGTCTGGACCTGGACTAGCTCGGAGTCCTATGACCTTGTTTTGGGTTTTTCTGCCTGCGTTCTGGTTCCTGTTTTTCTACCACTCTTAAGTTTCCTGGTTCCTGGTCTGGGTTGTCACATCCTCTGTGCCCGAGTGCCTTCTTGTGCACCTTGTTGTATAGTGCAATTCTCCTCTTCGCTGGGGACAATTAGAAAAGATGGTTGGTAAGAGAGCTAAGGAGAATTACGGGGGTGAGGAGCAGGGAAAGGAATGGAGTGAAATAAAAAGGTTCGGAGAGACATATTTTTGGAGTGCTTTATTGTACCGCGTGTATACAACACACCTCATCTGGGTAACCTCTGCCAGGTCTTAATGAGTGGGAGCTGAATGAAAAGGGGACAGAGAAAGCATTCCATTCATGATGTATATGACTCCAGCAATGGCTATACTGTGCACCTTTCAATACACTGGAAAGAACTTCCCCACAGGCCAGGAACTCTATTATGACTATGTCATGTCAGTGATCAGCAAAAGTTCTTTGGGGTCTGGGTACCATGTGTGTTTCTTTACGGGTACAAATAAAGGAAACTGAACCTGAACCTTCCAATGTTCCTCAGTGTTTCAAGTGCCAGAAGTGTTTAGTCATAGACTTAGAGTTAAGGATTCATGTATTGCAGGGGCACATTTAGAACATTACTGGAGAATAAGCAGTGTGAGGGATTTATAGACTCTTCAGTCGGCGCACACAGCCATCTTAGATCTGGTTGTAGTCCCTCTTGCCGTGACCATCTCCAGTCCCGCTCCGGCACCAGCAGCCAGCACATGAGCCCTGGGTCACAGTCAGACATGGTCCTGGGAGCTCTAAGTCATCACCAGTCATCTGTTGTGCTTGACAATAGGTTAGAGTCAATATTAGAGGTGTCACTATCGATAGTATCTACCAGAGATGGGGACAAGTCGCATATGATCAAGTCCAAGCAAGTTTCAAGTGTTAACCATCAAGTCTCGAGTCAAGTCTCAAGTCACAGTTAAGACAAATCAAGCAAGTCAAGTCAAGGGTTCACCCTAAGCAAGTCAAGTCGAGTCCTGATAAGTTTCAAGCCAAGTCAAGTCAAGTTGCAGTACTAAAACAAACAGAGGTTAAATTTTCGATACATGTTTATTTTTGCACAGAAAATTTTTTACAGAAAATATGAACTTATACATGTATTATGAGAGAGATGGAGAATGCCGCTTATGTCAAAATGACAGGTTGGGTCAAAGGTCACAAAGGTCAAATAAATCAAAAAGTGACAGGTCCGGGCTGCAAGCCAGGTGACGTCATGAGGTAGCTATTTTTTTTTGGCTGTGAGCCAGTTGAGCGTTGGGATAGGGGTTTATTTGTATATAGTTTATTTATTTATTATAATTATTATAATTTAATTATTTATTATAATTTAATTATTTATTATTATTTAATTATTATTATTATTTTATATTGAGGAGAGTGCTTATGAGTGTGGTGTTTTGTCTGCATCCACCGGGTGCCGAGCAGGGGACTGAGCAGGGGGTTGGTGCGTTAAAGTCCCAAACACTGGGTCTGAGTGGGGTGGGTTACCTGATGGAGTGTGAGCGTACGCTGTACCGTGGTAAGGTCCCGGGCTTTGGAGAATCCGTAGAAAAGGGCTCGGAGAGAGCGATGCTGTGTCTGGTGCGGTACCGTGGTAAGGTCCCGTGGCTTTGGATAATCCGCAAAGGACTCGGAGAGAGCGATGCCGGAGAGCTGAGAGTTGTGCTGCGCGAGACTGAAAGAAACCCTGTGAGAATGAACAAGTTGGAGCTAAGAATGAGAGGAGGAGCTGGGTCTGACGTCCAGTAAAAAACGCTTAGCAGTAGTTTGACCGTCTGTGTGTGTGTGTGTGTGTGTGTGTGTGCGTGAAAGCCGACACCCCCCTGCAGCAGTAGCAGTTTGGCCTTGTGTGGTAGTTTTTTTCAAACTTGTGTTTTTCCTCATGCAACCTATGTACATCCCGATAGGTCAAATCCCGGTCAAACTGTAATTTGGGTCACACATCAAGTTGGACATTTTGTATTTCAGTAAATTTTGTCTTTTCCCCCGACTCCCCCCATACCGTCTGCGCAGTTAAAACGTACATCGAAATAGACATCAGATAAAACTTGACAGGACGTATATTTCTCCTTAAAGAATCCTAAGAAGTAACCAACCGCAGATATTTTTAGTATGCCGAGAAGGGTTTCCCTCCTTTGGTAGACACAAGTACCCCCACCCAGTATCATCAAGGCCTTGCCCTACTGGAAAGAGAAAACTACACGGGACCTGCATAGAGTAAGTATATTATTTCTTTTACGCGTGTTTTCTATGTACGAGAGAGACGGGGCGGACCGGTCAAGAGAAAATCTACGCAAGACCTGAATCAGCAGGGTATGGACGGAGCAACACCCCCTCCTCTACCCGAAGCGCTATTAAATGAAATAGACAACATCAACAACGGTAATAATAATGAAAATGATGCGGTTTATCAACACGACTCGCAAACCCCTCCTATACCCGAAGCGTTATTAAATGAAATAGACATCATCAACAATGCTAATAATGATGAAAATGATGCGGTTTATCAACACGACTCGCCACCCGCAGCGTCTGGCGAATCCAGGGCCCAAGAGCCCTGTTTCCTACCGTCCTTAGAGACATTAATAAGCATGTTAAATGAAAGGGGCTCTGAAGCAGAAGCGGTGCTGCCCGACGACGAGGTCGCGTGGTCCCCCGCGGATTCTGAATTGTGGGAAGCCTTGTCAGGCGTAGAATTTCTTCTCGATGCCGAGGAGCTTGAAAATGACTTGGGACTGGAACAATTTGAAAATGTTGAACAGGAAGGTGCCGGTGGTGACTTGGATCCCCAGCCTGACGGGGTCGTGCATCGCCGCAGATTCAATAACGTACAGATTAGGCGGATTCTAAATATTCCGCAACCTAGAAACGAAGCCAATTTCCGCGAGTACTATGAAAATGTAATCGAGGGGTTTCAAAATATTGTGAATGAGGCGATACCTTACGCCGCATGGGGAGCTTATATACAGGTCACCCTGCGCGGTGACTTTTTAAACGACGAGCTGTCGCAAATTGTACGGTATGGGGAAGGGGAGCTGACAGACTTGCAACAACTGCTGGATCGCCTGGTTCAGTCTAATCAAGAGATTTTAAACGATTCCAACCTAGAAGTAATAGTAGACGTAATAAATATCCCACGCGGCGGTGGAAACAAACGTAAACTACAGACCATGTTAGTTTCAGAAATAATTTCTAAAAAAGCCAAACACATGTTTATCATTCAGAACGACAGCAGAGCGTGTTTCGCCATAAACTTGGCTCATCTGCTGCACGAAAACTTTTACTGATACAGAGGCTGAAAAGCTCGGCCTGGAGTTACAGCAGAAAGCAGGATTCACCCCCGACTACGCAGTCGCTTTGAATGACATAATCAATTTTGAGAAAATCATTGATTGCAAAGCAGTGGTGTATTATCAACAACCTTATTCAAACAATCTCCAAATTTACCAGATACCCACACCTACCGACGGTAGACGGGTGGTGTATTTCTTTTTACACAATCAGCATTTTTACGGCATTAAAAGTGCCAAGGGCTTCTTAGGGGCGAGCTACGTTTGCACTAGCTGTTTCAAAGGGTACGACTCGCCTCACTCTCATCGCTGCAAAAAATTCTGCAACGTCTGCCAGACTAATTGTAGAGAAGGTGAAATCACACCGGGGATAGTGTGTGAGCGGTGTAATCTCAGATGCTTAAATAACATGTGCTTCGAGCGTCACCGTACGCCGAGGGTCTGCCCCGTTAGGGGGGAGATTGCTAGCCCCTGTGACAAGTTCAAAAAATGCAAAGCTTGCGGGCTCAACTACTACCAAAGTCCCGAGAACCCAAAACCGCACTCGTGTAAAACAGTAAAATGTAATATATGCGACGCTAAGTTACAGTCAGCAGAATCAGACATATCCACCCCACATCTCTGCTATCTAAATCCACCCGAGAAACCTAACAAAGGGAAAGCGGTCGCCCAAAGCGGCGAGGGCAGTAAAAAGCCCCCCAAATATGTGTTTTTTGACTTTGAAACATCCCAGAGCTCGGGTACCCATATCCCCGTTTACGTGTGCACCATCTCCGATCAGAATGAGACAATGACCGCCGAGGGGCCAGACTGCGCGCTGCACTTTCTCAGACATTTCAGGACGCCCTACTATACAGGGACGTGTTTCATTAGTCACTATGGAAAGGCGTTCGATAATTACATAATACTGAACGCTATGGTGAAGGAAGGATTGGAACCGCGTGTGGTGTCACAGGGGAATAAAATCATTCTCATCCTGGACAGCGTGTTTGAGCAAAGGTACATCGACAGTCACTCCTTTCTAAGCATGCCGTTGAGAAAAATCCCCGATGCAATGGGGTGCTCGACTGAGATGCGAAAAGGCTATTTTCCGCATCATTTCACAGACATGGAAAAGTTTAGTTACGTGGGCCCCTACCCCCCTCCCGATCAGTATGGGCCCGATCAAATGCCCGGCAAAGAACGCGACAAGTTTTATCAATGGTACGACGGTGTAAAGCACCAGACCTTTAATTTTCACAAAGAGATGATCGCTTACTGTAAGAACGACATGGAGATTCTGAGAGAGGGCTGCTTGCGCTTCCTGCGGGAGTTTGAAACGCCGCGTTGCTGGTTTACAGGACAAATTTCCTGCCCAGAGATATGATCGCGATCCTGGACGTCTGGGTTTACAGGAGGCAATACAAAAGTTATTCCAACGTCTCGATCCAGTGGCTGGAATTCGTGGGCCGCACGCGCGGCATAGAAATTCGACATGCGCTGCGCGGGGGTGAAGTGCGCGTGGGCCGCTTTCACCTAGACGGATACGCTGAGATAGAGGGAGAGAAATGGGCTTTCGAGTTTCTAGGCTGCCAGTTTCACGGCTGTCCTAAGTGCAACAATGAACACGATGTCTGCCCCCTGACCCGCGAGAGCTTCGGTGCCTTGTACGTTAAAACAAGGGAAAAACTCGAGGTGTTGCGCCAAGAGTTTAATATGAACGTAGAATCCATCTGGGAACACGAATGGACTCATGCTAAAACTCACGACCCACAAGTGCAGAGTTTCCTGTCAGACTTTCAGCCCCCTGACCCCCTTAGGCCGCGAGAAGCACTGTTTGGGGGCCGGACGTCGGCGATTTGCCTGCGTTAAGACGTCATGGGGCAAGAGTGTGTCCACTACGTGGATTTCACGTCGCTGTACCCGTACACTCTGGCTAAATGTGAATTCCCCGTGGGGCACCCGGAAATCATTAATTCAAATTTTAAACCTCTGAATGAATACTTTGGCCTGATCAAAGCCACTGTGAACACCCCGCGCGAGCTGTTTTTCCCCGTCCTACCCATCAGACTGCCAAATGGGAAACTCGTGTTTACACTGTGCAGGACGTGCGCGATCGACAACAGGCAAGAGGGGACCTGTGGTCATTCTGACGCAGAGCGTGCGCTGACCGGCGTGTGGGTCTCTGCGGAGCTCAATCTGGCTTTAGACAGGGGCTATTCGGTCGTGAAGGTGCACGAAGTGTGGCATTTTCCCCAGACCAGCGGCGACCTGTTTAGAGGCTACATTAAAACCTTTCTCAAAGTGAAGCAGCAGGCTTCGGGCTACCCCGACGACGCGACCGATGACGCGGGTCGCAGGGACTACATTAAAAACTATCTCGAGCGTGAGGGGATCCAATTGGAGCCCGATAAGATAGTGTCTAACGGGGGCAAGAGGCAGGTGGCCAAGCTTCTGCTTAACTCTCTGTGGGGTAAACTGGCGCAGAGGAACAACATGCTCCAGACATGTATAGTGTCTGACCCGGGGGAGTTTTTTAATTTTTTATGCTCGGAGCTGTACGAGATTTCCAGCTTCGCGTTTGTCAACGACGAGGTCGCCCTCATCCGCTGGCGATACAGGTCTTCCTACAAAGTGCCGCCAGGAAAGACCAACATATTCATAGCGTGTCAAACTACCGCGTGGGGGCGGCTGACGCTTTACAAAGAACTGGAAAAATTGGGGCGTAGGGTGCTGTATCACGACACAGACAGCATCGTGTACATAAGCAGGCCGGGTGAATATGAGCCGGCCTTAGGCAATTACCTGGGGGAGCTCACGTCCGAATTAGCCCCCGACGAATACATTGCTTCATGGGGTGCGCTGGGACCAAAAAGTTACTGTTACCGACTCAACAACGGGAAAACACAGTTGAAATGTAAGGGTATAACTCTAAATTATGAAACCTGTCAAAAGGTAAACCTTGACAGTATGATTGGATTGATTGAAAACTACATCGGTGGATGTAGGAATGATCCCCCTATAATGACGCACTACAACAAAATCGAACGCGACATGAAAAGTTTACGCCTGTTTAATAGGCCTCTAGACAAAAAGGTCAGGGTCGTCTATGACAAACGCAGATTGTTGACTAGCGGGGAAACTCTGCCTTTTGGTTACTGAAATGTAAAACGTTCAAAGATGTTTTAAAATGAAAAGTTTTTCCAAAGATGTTCATTTGTTTTAAAATGAAAAATGTTCATAGTATGATGTTTTAAAATGAAAAGTTTTTCCAAAGATGTTTTTTTTAAATGTTCATAGTAAGATGTTTTTTAAAATGAAAGTTTTTCAAAGTAAGATGAACATTTATTTTAAAATGAAAGTTTTTCAAAGTAAGATGTTTTTTAAAATGTATCATGAAAGTAAGATGTTTTAAAATGAAAAGTTTTTCCAAAGATGTTTTTTTTAAATGTATCATGAAAGTAAGATGTTTTTTAAAATGAAAAGTTGTTTTTTTCAAAGATGTTCATTTGTTTTAAAATGTAACTAAATGTTTTGTACATTTAGCACAAGAGTTTATAAAAACTTTTATACACGCATTTTGGGATTGTGTGTGTGTGTGTGTGTGTGTGTGTGGAAAGGATTTAAAACAATAGGGTAGTGTTTACCGTTTCATCAGTGTTTTTTTGGAAGATGATGGGTAGCGGCGTGAGAGAGGTCGACTTTGATCACCGTTTAGAATTGCCGTTTACGGCGATAATCGCCGGGGCGAGTTCTTCGGGGAAAACCTATTTTACTAAAGAATTGCTGTTAAATCAGAGTCACTGTTTCATAGGGGGACCCGTTAAAAAAATTGTGTGGTGTTACGCTTCCCATCAGCCGCTTTATGATGAATTGCGTGATCGGATCAGCGAAATTGAATTTATACAAGGGCTGCCTAAAAGCTGGGAAGATGAGGAGCGGTTCCCCTCCGGCTCCTTGATAATCATCGATGATTTGATGGACAGCGCGTCCGAAAATAAACTCGTGGCAGAAGCGTTCACGAGATTCAGACATCACCGTCAAATCTCGGTCATATACCTAGTGCAGAACGTATTTCACCAGGGCAAGTACAGTAGGACTATAGGCCTAAATACTACTTATTATTGTCTGTTTAAGAATGTGCGGGACAGAATGCAAATCAAAGTTTTAGCTCAGCAAATGTTTCCTTGGCAGAAAAAGTTTTTTCTAGATGCCTATGAAGAGGCCACTCGACCCGCGCACGGGTATTTATTGGTCGATTTAAGAGCCACGTGCCCAGAAGAGTTCCGACTCAGGACTGGTTTATTACCGGGGTCGCTCCCCGTCCTCTTTCTACCAGCGAGCCATTGATTGATTGATTTAACATTACTGAGCCATGTCCGAGCATCTCAGGAAACAACTGCCGACCCTTAAAGTTTTACAGAGGATGAGGGGGGTGAAACGTAAAAAGATTCTTTCGGACCCATCTAATAACATAATTTTGGCTCTCTCCGAAATCTGTCTCAATCTTATAAGAGGCCGTATACCTTTATCCGTAGCTCAATTTAACAAGCTTAAGAAGCAGAAAAGGCTGATTAAGCTTTTCGCCTGTAAGAAAAACAGCTCGCGAGGAAACGCAAGGCCGTGCTTCAGAAAGGAGGATTTTTGTTACCGCTGCTGTCAGTGGCTCTGCCATTCATCACAAGCCTGTTCACCAGTAAGACGGCTAACTAGCTTTTGTGTGTTTTTTCCACCACCGGCATGAGCGAGGTAAAAACAATGTTCCTGTTGAGCCCCCAACAACTCCGTATGCTGACCCAGAGGGCGACCCCGCATACCACCATCGGGGAATCGGCCCTGGGTGAACTTGAAACCCAGATGCACGGTTTATTAAATCAGCCGGGTATGAACTCGCACGAAAAAGTAGAGATACAACCAATTGCTACAGAGGTATCTGAATTTAGTCCGAAAAGAGGAAAATCAGGGGCGAGAAATTATCCTTACCGAGCGGAAAGAAAAAATGGATGAGGAAAAGAGAGATGTGCTGGAGGAGGAGGAGCAGGAGAGACAGCCCGGCGGCGCGACTAGGGACAAATCTGTACAGGAAGTTGTCCAGCAAGTGGCGCCCAGGGCTAGAAAGAACGTGGGGTACATCATGCAGAAACTGCTCGATTACGACGGGGTAGTACGTTGGACCCAGTCGGGTGAACTCATCATCAGAGATAGTCCCATTAAAGGTTCCCATATTTTGGATTTGATGAAAACTTTATCCCAGCCGAAATCCCAGGCCGTCGGATATCCTAAAGGCTGGGAACCCTTTTTAAACGTAATATCCGAATTAAACATCCCCCTCACGACCGTCGGTAACATTCAAGCTAGGAAAGCCCTAAGCCATCTTAAAGATTACGGCGCTGGAAACGCCACGGCGAGGGGTCCCCCGCCACCCTCCTCGCCCCCTCCTGTGAAAAAGAAGCGCAAGAGACGTGCAAAATTTAGTACGGACGACTCTCCGCTTGTGGGTACCCCTCACACGCCGCGTGATTCCTCCCCTGAATATCGTTTATGGCCTTTAAAGGGTACCCCTTATTCTCCGTGGATAGATTACAGCGATTAAGTGTTTTATGCGTGTGAAAAAAAGACGCCTGTAACAACGAAAAAGATGGTTAATAAAATGTTGATTTTATTGAATAAATGGTGTCACGGTGTTTTTTTTTTTAATTTTTCCCGACAAATAATCTAACAACTATAACAATCTGTAAATAGTTTTAAGGAACATACATTTTGCGGCTTTGAAAGTTTATCGGCATTAACACGGCTAATACAGTTTGAATATTTCTTGATAAACTTGGATACTAGAGCGTCGTTTTTCCTCAAGTCATCAGAGTACAGCATCATAGTCTCTTGAAATGAAAGTCCCTTGAAGCGCTGGTAGAGGAAAAAGGAGACGTGGGCCCCGCACGTGGAGGAAAAGTCGTGTTGAACTTGACGCGTATTATACCTTATTTCGCTAGCGTGCCTCCCCAAGAAGCGCATAAAACTTTTAGGGTAGTAAGGGGAATCGGGGGGATAACCGTAAGAATCAAAGAAGGAGGCTTTCCCCTCTTGGGGCTCCAAAATTATCCCGATGCAGTGTTCACCCTCTCTATTGCTGTCGTGCGTGTTTGCGACCAGAAAAGTGGGCCTCGTCTGTACGCTGGTGGGTAATAAATCGGTAGGCTACACACCTCCAAAAGCATCCCCAAGCAGGGGTCGTAAAAGGCAATCCAGCTGGTGAGTGTTCATGGTTAAAAGTCCACCAAAACCTGTCTCTTGGAGTTTATTTCAATCACGGTGTTTCGAAGCAGGCGTAGACGATGAGACTCATTGTTCGAGGTAGCGGGGCTCTGAACCTTAAATCCAGACGGCACGTGCCGCTGATGACGGGTGACAGGGCACCGCCGTCCAGCTCGTCATCTCGGGAGAGATTGAGAGCAAATAGCGAGTATCCGTTTTCAAAATCCTCACGGTTAATGCATAGCGCCGAATCCCTTAAATGCCTGTTTGTAGCCAGGAAAAGGTTGTAAAACTCTCTGACCGACTGCCTCGCGTTAAAATCGGGCTGGAACGGTTTGCTGGGTATGTGTCGACCGTTTACAGAGAGACTCAGAAATTCCAGGTCACAATGCTGAAACCTGAATGGGTTTCTGTTTCGCGTGCCCACGAACGCGGCGTGGTCCACGATCCCCAAAACGATGTAGCGCGGTAAGTTGCCCAGGAAAAGATTGTCCTGCGGGCAGACCTGCAGTAACGACTACCCTGCTTATAGGGTACAGGGCGTTTGCTTTCATGAGAGCGGCCGAGTGACCCAGTGACACCGCCGGGGAGACGTCCACTTTTTTCACAAACAGGCTGGCCCTCAGTATTTTCAGCTCATAATCGGCGTCATTTCTACACATGAGACTAAAATCGCTTTTAGCCTTTACAAACTTTAAGCGTATATCCACGTTGTTTAACAGCATTCGTTCGCTGAAAAAAATATCAGCGTGTACAGGGCCTATCAGAGAGAATTCCCGAGAGTTTCTACAGAAGGCAGCTCGCTTCTGCAACCCCACGTTAGGGCCCTGGGGGGTGATGTCCACGCTATCCAAGTCGGCTCCGCCGTCTTTGTACCAGAGCCCTGCTTTGTAAAACGGCCGCTGACTACAGAGCTGGCGAGATCCGAAGCTATTCCTTTGGCCGCCGATTTCAAATGAGGTTTCGCTAAATCAACTCCACGCTTAAGAAAGGGTAAAACGAATCTAAAAGCCCTACTGAGCATGGAGCCCAACCCACGCCCGTACATCACGGGGCTCCCCGCAAAACCGGGGAGCCCATGTCCCGCCTGACTGGTGTAATACTGAATAAATCTCTGCGAATTGTGGTACGCCATGCTCTCCCACCCCCTCCGCTTTCTCTCTTTTTTTTTTTTAAACGGGGATCTTTGGCACTGGGCGAAAGTGCAGCTTGACGATCGTTTTTCCGTAGGAGAAATTAATCAGAGTATTCTGATCGTTCTTTATCTCAATATGCAAATTCTGGAGGCTCTGCTTGTTCACCGGTACGTAGTGCAGCTTGTGGAACGGCAAAGTGACTACGTCGCCAAACCCACCATCTATTTTAACGGTTCTCAGGAGCGGTACTACAAATTCCCCCACGTGCTGCGGATCCACGATGTTACAGTAGACGTACATATTATAGAATCCCGCGTGAATGTCGGACGGGTAGGGTGAGGTTGGCATGGTACCTCCTACGTTATACCAGCCACCGGGCTCAAAGCCCAGCATGTAGGCCAAAGTAGGTTTAAATTTGATCTTGTATTTCTGATTTCCGGTTATATTAACCCTTCGCGTAATCTCGTTGTATGCGAAGAAAACTTCCGTACCTAATTTTTTTAACGAAGCGTTGATTTCTGACACAATCTGTGAAACGGATTCATAATATCCGACTTTAATTTTCCGAGGGAACAGGTAAGGCAAATCCACTAGAGGATCGGCGTCTCTTCTTGCCTGCACCTCCGTATCCCGCAATTCAAAAGTATTTTCGGGGTGTGTAATATTTCGCCACGTGTAACAATACATGATTTCAGCCAGTCCTACTTCGTAAGGCCCCCGTAGCTCTATAGGTCGCGAGAGCATCACGGTGTAATCCGAACTCTGGTTATCGGGGAAGATGGAGAGACAAGAGTTTGACGGTAGCGTGAGGTAAAAAGAGGGGCGATCCTCCATTTTTTCCCCTTTTCTTTTAAAAATAAAAAATTAAATCCGTATCAAGTCCGACCGCGGTATCCACGAATCAAACCTCGAGGGCCAACCCTGCCAGCGTACTAAAATCCACTTTTTCCCCTTTTCGTCGGTCTTGGAGCCTATAACCTTCTCGACCTTGAACGCGCGTTTCGGAGATATTTTGACTTTCTGCAGCTCAGCTTCATAGAATGTCCCTTTGAGTATTTCACCGCGCACGTCCCTCAATTTATACACCGGCGGCGATCTGGGTACACGTTCGCATATGACAAAGTACTCGTCAGTAAATGTCTGCTCGTACTTTTTGTCAAATATCTGACTGTGCTTGGAGACTCTCACAGTGTCTCCTATGTTAAACTTAAAACGTGGCCGTCTGCTTTTTTTTTTCAGAGGACCGTATAGATTATCAAATACTAGATGAGCATTATCGGTCCTGACCTCGGAAGGTTTCATTTTAATAGCGCTGTGAAATGACTGATTGTACCCCTTTATTAAATCGTCCAACACATCCACGTATCGTCGAGTGTTTTTAGCCGTAAAGTACCTGTACATCCTCTCTTTTAACGTTCGGTTAAATCTCTCTACGACTGAAGCTTTAAGTTCACTACCCGTGGTGAAATGGGTGATTTTATGACTTTTTAAAAGTTTCTGAAAAGTCCCATTTAAAAACTCCTTACCGGCATCCGTCTGTAACTTGAGGGGTACACCCCCCTCGGTTAAAATAGAATCAAAGGCCTCCGTTACGACCACCCCCGTCTTGTTTCTTATGGCACGCGCGTAGGCCTTTTTAGAAAAAACATCAATCACCGTAAGGAGGTATTTTAACCCGTCGTTGTACGTGGCCAGCCCTTGCATGTCGCATAAATCGGCCTGCCACTGATACATGGCTCTCGGTACAAACACTCTGTTCCTGGGGAAATTCTTTTTAGCCGGCTTATGTAAAGTATAACTGTCTTGCGTAGACAGCCACTCTCTGATATCATCGGTAGCCACTTTTTTCCCAGTATCATCCTCCACGGCTCTCTGCAGTCTGGAGACACCCCCGTATGACCCCGGCTGGCTGGGGTCATAGTACGAATGGCTCAAGACACGCGCTGTAGTCTTGGCAACAGACATGCTTTTCACACAGTGAGTGGGGGGTGAGAGCAGGGATGCGGCGTTTTATAGCTGTCTGGGGAGGGGGGTGAGTGAACACATTAATGAAATTGTGTGTTTTTTCCCCATATGTGTAGAGTTTTTACAAAAGAGTTTAGCTGGGGTGAATGTTTAAGATCCATTGGATCTTAAGTCCAACGCCTTAACCACTGGGCCACCCTGCTGAACATGTATATACAAAGACTATTGCAATGTTGTTCAACTCAATTTTATTGCAAGGGCATACATTTTAGTGAAAGATACATTTTCAAAATGCTGGTATACATTTTCTTTGTGAAAGATATAGTTTAAAAACGCTATTACAAGGGGTATACATTTTGTGAAAAATATAGTTTTAAAAATGCTATTACAAGGGTACACATTTAGTGAAAGATATAGTTTAAAAACGTTATTACAAGGGCATACACAATTACAGGTAGTTACAGCCGTGACAGTTGTTGAGGTAGATTTTGTGAAAGATATAGTTTAAAAACGTTATTACAAGGGCACACAATTACAGGTAGTTACAGCCGTGACAGTTGTTGAGGTAGATTAGCGATGTCACATGCAGTAAGGTCCGTATAGAGGCCTTTTCAGCGATGCATGTATGCAGAGTAGAAAGCATCTGATTAACATCGAAAGGCTGCTTATTATGAAATTTAAAGGCAACTACATCTACGATTAAAGCATAAAATATAAAAATGTGATTACAGTCAAATTCATCGTCGGGAATACAAGATAGACACGCGTGTATGAGACTTTCTGACAATTGTCCTTCTCTCTCTGCCATCGGCTGAGTAAGTAAAACTATTCCCCACTGATAATGTTCTCCGATTTGAGCAATCTCAAATATCAGTCTATGAAAGCAGCAACAAGTATAATCATCCCGACAATCGCTTTTCTTTTTATCGATAGCATGCAACAACAGTGGACTAACTTTTTCTAAAAAAACATTTAACATAAACCGCCGTAAAACGCTGCCGATACCGTTCCCCATTACAAATTGCGTTTTGTTTTAGTCTTGGGCCTCCCAATGAGTCAGAAATTCTTCTTCCAGGATCTGCTTAAGCGCGGGGTTCTGTTCAAACAGATCCTGTTCCAGGCGAGTGATTTCCAGCATTCCGTCACGGGCCTCGCGTAGATCATATAGGATAGCTTCCACGGTCCCCTCCAACCTGCCGATGGAAGCTTGGATGCCCAGGGTCGCCAGAACGTGAATCAAGGCGGGTGTCAGCCGGTCGGTCCAGAGGTCACTCAGCACAGAGTCAAAGTGTATGTAAAAGTAATTCCTGCCGGCGGGGAACAGGCAAGGGTGCTGTCTTTGACTGGGATGATCCACCTCGCAGCCGTAGCAGTTTTTCTGCTGATGCTTCCTGATGACTGAGGCTAAAAGGCCCACTATCATGGCTTTTATGCAGCTGAGCATCCCTATGCACAAAGCCGGTCTGGAGAGAAGCGTGCAGATCTCAGGGGTCGGAGGGACCTCTCCAGGAACAGAGGCCGGTGTCGGTGGAGGGGTCGGAGGGAGCTCTCCGACATCAGAGGCCTGTGATGCTGCTGGTGAAGGGGGTGAAAAGGCCTCATTCTCCCCGCTTTCGTCGTCGGAGAACAATTCGTTGCTGTAATTTGCTGCTGCTGCTGCCATGATGATGATGATGATGATGTTTGTGAAAGGGCTTGTAAAGGTGTCCACTTATATACAGGCGGAGGGTGAGGGGGGGGGTGATCCTTAAGGCGTAGGTTTTTGCATCTCCTTACGTATCCGACTCTCCTTGAACAGCGCTTGGAAGTAATCGCTCTTTTCTTCAATCAGTCGCATCCAAATCATGTACGGAATTCTCATTCCACAACAGTCGCATTTAGGCAGCTGCCATATATTCAGCATTCTCTTGTCCAGCTCCCCGGTCGCGTCCCACTTCATAAAGGTGCTCCGTTGTTTACCAGTGGCAGCATCTCTATAGTGCATCTCCATTCTTGTGGTGTCTGTCTGAAAGTCGGGGTCGGTGCTCTCCTTCATCATCAGGATAACGACAGTCTTCAAGTTTCCCCATTCCATTTCAGAAAAACATGCCAGATGCGGGTCATCTTTCCCCGGGTCTGCGGCATCTCCGGTGACCTGAAAGATGCGTAGTTCCTCCGCAACATTGTCAAAGAGGCAGACCACTTTATCCCCGTTGGGCAGCTCCCAGGTACCTCTCAGGTCTCCAGACGGCTGCATCAAAAGTACAGCCAAAAAAAAATAGCCACCTCGCACTATCTCATGACGTCACCTGGCTTGCAGCCCGGACCTGACACTTTTTGATTTATTTGACCTTTGTGACCTTTGACCCAACCTGTCATTTTGACATAAGCGGCATTCTCCATCTCTCTATTATGTATCTTATTTGCATTGCTATATTTAAATTATATGCATATCTGTGCTACATTAATATAGCCCAGTGATGAAGTTATGAAGCTTAATCGTCATCTCTGCGGTGGACGCGCAATATACACGTTTCATACATAATATATAATCTGATATATTTGTTTTCCATTTGAACTGGTTTCATTGTTATACAGCACACAACATTTTGTTGTTATTGTGAGTGTACACAAAAAAATTATAGACACTTAACATAACCGATTCGAACGATGAAATTATTCTTGTCTGTATGACCAAAAAGTTTTGAACGAGTTATTGAAGAAGTGATTGCACCGACGCTTTCATCTTAGATTTTCATGCAGTATAACGTTACACGAGCTGCCATTCAACTAACCACACGCAGTCAGTCCATACAAACGCTTGAAAATGCGCACATTTAATATAGACATTATAGTTTACATGTAATATCGAGAAGCCCTTTCATTTCAAGTGGCACTCAACATTAAAATGTGGCTACGCCACTGGTAACTGGTAACCCAAATTACACATTCCCAAGAATCTTTACATCTCAATGAATCGTATTGTGTTGTGATGAGTTGGTAGAACAGATGATAACCTGGGTCAAGCCTGCACGTAACGAGGCAGTATGTAACTGGCGGTCATTTGCGAAAATATCTAGCATGATCCTAAAATGTGGTATCTGGCTGGCGGGGCTGACTAAGTCTACATGCAGCTTTGTCGCGTAGTCATCAAACGCTCCACTTTCCGTTAACATGAGAAACACAAGCCTGAGCACTATACGGCGATCACGTAAAGGCATAAACTAAGAGGTATAACTCAGAAAAATAACAATACAGACAACTTTTAAACGGCACAAACTATTGCGATCGGTTTGGTCGAAATCAGACGCAAATGGGGGGCCAACTTCACGCTGGTGTCACGTGACCATGTAAACAAACATTAATATCTCGGAAACTAAAGCAGCACAAAGGATAGTTTTAACGGCACAAACCAGCACAAACGCAGCACACATGATTGCGATCGGTCTGGTGGAAATCTGACGCAAATGGGGGGCCCAACTTCACGCTGATGACGTCACCATGTAAACACATTTATATCTCAGAAACTAAAACAGCACAAACAAAAATTTTAACGGCACAATCCGGCACAAACGCGGCACATACGATTGAGACCAGTTTGGTTGAAATCTGAAACATATGGGGGGCCCAACTTCACGCAGGTTCTCTACCTTCCCCTGTTCATCCTACCTGCTGTGTTCTGCCCTGCTGTTTCATCTACCCTGCCTGCTTCGCGTCCATCTTCGACCTGCCCGATCCTGTCCGACCTCCCTTCTGCCCTGGCGATCCAACCCCGCTTCCTTCGTCATTTCCCCGTCCCGTCTCTCCGTGTAGGACTGACTCTCCTGTTTATCGACATCGGCCCGTTTTACGACTACCCGTTTGGATTCTCCCTTTGGCTCTGATTGTACCCGGCTTTCCAAATAAACCTGTCTCCTGCATTACGGGGTTCGCCTGTTCCTTGGCTGTACAGCGTAACTTCCGGGAAGTTGTGATTGGCTTAAATAGGTAACGGATCATCCTGCTGATTAAGCTGCGATTGTCTACCATTGTGTCGCCCTGCCCCAGTGGGCGTGACAGTAACGTTATAGCGTTTTATTTATGAGATCATCATCACATTTCTGATAAAAAAAAACATGCAACCCAGGCCAAATTATGACAAACAGAAAAGATTAATTTAATTAATTAGTAATCGTTTTATTAAATTGACTATAAAGAATTCGACTTTCTTACCTTTCCTTGTGGTTTTTGAAGTGCCGGATGAAATTTGATGTCGTGGTTGTCGTGTCTGATACTCTCGTGTTGCATTCTCTACATCTGGCAAATCTTTTTTTGTTAGTACGGTCTAGTTCAAAGTCCTTATAGCCAAACGTGACTATATGAGGAGCTCGACTATTGTCTGCCATGTTTGGCGCGGTTTGAGTTGTGCAGCGTTCTTCTTCTTCTTCTTGGTAACGTTAAGAGTTGTGCAGCTTTAAGGGCGCGGGCACCAATTATGGTGCTGCTGAGTCATAATTTTATTAAATTATTTTATTTTATTAAACGAATTATATTTAAAAGTTCAAGTCATTGTCGAGTCTTCCACTTTAAGTCAAGTCAAGTCTCAAGTCACTTACTCTCAAGTCAAAGTCAAGTCAAGTCATTTTCTTACTTCAATCAAGCAAGTCTCAAGTCCTGAAAATTGTGACTCGAGTCTGACTCGAGTCAAGTCATATGACTCGAGTCCCCCATCTCTGGTATCTACAGAGTAATCTGATCATTCTTCGAGTAATTGTTTATATTTAATGTAATAAAAAAATGGCAGATGGCATGAGGCAGGAACCAACAAGATATTGCTAGGTGCACACTAGGTCACACCAGAGCATTTGAGTGGAGTGGAGCAGAGCATGAGCGGGCAGAATTTGGTTAAGGCTGGAATCACTCCAATTTCACTCTGATACCGCTCACACAACGACTACCCAGAATTCATCTCTATAATCATCAAGACAAAAGGGCCTGCACTTTATTGCATTTTGAAGTATCATTCTAAAAGGGAAAAGTGGGTAAATAGATTTCTTTCAATAGCTTCTAGCCCGTAGGCTAGAAGCTATTGACCCAAAACCTAGTACCAATTGTAGGACTACCTTTGGCCTATAGGACACAGCAACTTTCATTCAAGTTTAACCCTTTGTTTACTTGATATGATTTTTTTTCTCTAAAATTAGCTTTTTTTTCAATAGCTTCTAGCCCGTAGGAGCCTGTGACCCAAAACCTAGTACCAATTGTAGTACTTCATGAGGCCTATGGGACACAGCAACTTTTGTATCACTTCAAGCGCTCTATATGTATTTTTATTGTGAAATTGTCACCCCAATCATGTTCAATGTTAATAAAACCCAGTATATAGCACCTCTAAGAAATTTTCAGAAATTTACTGTCACATCCCATACCTACCCTAGTCACGACTAAGTGACTGCATCTGTCCCACTGCCTTTAATGCCTGGATTGCCCCCACATTGTATGTCAGGTATTTTTGTTTTCATGCGACCTACTGAGCTTTTATTCTGTGTTCTCGGCATCTCCTGTGCCTTACCTTCCTTTATAGAGCCCGTCCTTCCAAATCCCTGCTTCCCTCAGACCTAGGTCATCAACACATTCTCATACCCAGTGCATGAAAAACCGACGCATGGTCAGAGCCCTTTGGTGTCGTTAAATGAAGTACAAGGTCTCCTTCAGTGTCCATTTCAGATGCATGTGGTGTTTGAATTTTTTGCTCACAACTAGTCCTTGGAAAAATAATTGAAATCAGTACTGTAGCACCCACAAATTGCCTGCTTCAGATCCAGGTGAGTTGTTGGAGACGCTCCTTATCATTCTGATGTGTATATGTAACCCACATCAAATTTCACTTTGGTATAAATGGAGTTACAATATGTGTCTCTTTAAGTTGTTTAATTATGACGGTACGTTGTAGGGGTTGCATTCACGTCTGGATGATTGCGACAGTGCCGCTTTACGGCACAAGGGGAGAGCGCGCTCAGACTGTGTGTAGCTCAGTTATGGAGAGGAATCCTACATAAGTGCGTGCACAAGCTGGGTCAAATTCATCGCTACCCACCTCCTTAATTTTATTTATTTTACAATAGGTATGTTTTTGGAAGTTTTACTTGAGTGTCATGTCACGATATATGATTAAACGGTTGCTTAAACTGATGTTACGCTAGCTTAAGCAAGGTTAGCATGTTAATAAATTAACAAATCTTTACGCAAATTGTGGAGATTTAGTTTAGAATGTAGCTTACTCAGTTTATAAAAGGGGTTGAGACACCGTAATTTTGCTTATGTGTTTGTGGGAGATAACTGTTTTACTAAGAAAATCCAGTTTAATATTGGATTACTGTTGTTACGTCCTGCTGCTGTTCGCTCCGCCCCCTCCACCAGGACCACTTGGCTCGGCCCTCTGTGTTGTCACTCGGTTGCTGTGTGTTTTTCGGGTTTGCTTGGCGGTTTATCTGTGGTAGGGATAGTTTGTGTAACTAGGTTTAGTATGGCTACGTTCGACCTGCTTGAGTTTACGCTGAACCCCACAGCGGAACAATTTGAGGCTTGCAGGAAGTCTGACCTGGTAGCCATAGCGGGATTCTTCAACGTGGTGATCCCTGTCGGTGCCTCGAAGCAGGTGATTAAGCAGGTCCTGCACGACGAGTTGGTTATGCAAGGAATCCTGCCAGAGCCTGGAGATCTCTCGGGTGTTGCACCTAGCCCAGCCCGGTCGCCTACGACGGCGGAAGCCGGAGGCCCGGTGCCAGGGTCTCGCATGGATCCCAAGAATCTCGGCTCGTCTAAGGAGGAGATCCTCCTCACAATTCGGCTGAGAGAAACCGAATTGGAGATTAAGAAGCAGGACTGCCAAGCCCAAATCTTACGAATTAGGGCTTTGGAGATGGAAGCAGAGCGGGACGCTGCCGTGCAAAGGGCGAGGGTAGGCCAGCCACAGCCTGTTCCTCCGCCGCGGAAGGTAAGCTCGCCCCTTGAAACTGCTCGCTCCACCGCTCGTGCCGGTGTAGGTTCGCCGGACGAGAACGTGCGTCCTAATCCTCAATCTCCGCTGGGTTTAACTCGATCTCCTGAAAAGGAGAACATTGGATTTGACGTGAGTCGCCATATTGGACTCGTGCCCATATTTAGAGAAAATGAAGTGGATGCATATTTCCCCATCTTCGAGCGCATCGCGACCACTTTGAATTGGCCCAGGCACCTTTGGTCGCTTTTGCTTCAATGCAAACTCGTAGGGAAAGCTCAGGAGGTATGTTCGGCTCTTGGATTAGAACAGAGTCTAGATTATGATGTGGTGAAGGCCACTGTTTTAAGGGCTTATGAGTTAGTGCCCGAAGCATACCGGCAGAACTTTCGGAAACTTTGTAAATCCGCCCAGCAAACTCACGTGGAATTCGCTCGGGAGAAGTCACTCCTCTTTGATAAATGGTGTACCGCTAGTGGTGTGACTGACTTTGATCATCTTAAAGAGCTGCTTTTGTTAGAGGAATTTAAAAACTGTGTACCTGATCGTGTGGTTATATACTTGAATGAGCAAAAGGTGACGTCTCTTGCGGAAGCCGCCACCCTCGCTGATGAATTCATACTGACCCATCGAACCGTGTTTGTTCCTACTCCTATGCCTCGTAAACTCCACCCTAGATCGGTGCCGACCCCTGAGACGGCTGTTTCTACCTCACGCGTAGAAACCAGGGAATGTTTCTATTGCCATGAAGTTGGTCATCTGATATCCGTTTGTCCTGCGCTTCGGCGCAAGAATACCCGTTCGGCTGTTAGGAAGGTAAATGTTGCTGATTGTGTTATTGATGTCTCGCCGCCAGCCCACTCTGTTGAACCTGCCTTCCAACCATTTGTGTTTTCTGGTTTTGTTTCGTTCGATGATGCCGATGTAAATACCCCTGTAACCATTTTGCGTGACACTGGAGCTGCTCAGTCCTTTATACTAGACGATGTGTTACCCTTTACTGACTCGACGTACACTGGTTATGATGTTCTTGTGCAAGGGATTGAGTTAGGAACTGTGAGAGTGCCTCTGCACCAAGTGTATTTGAAAACCAATGATTTCTGTGGTGTTGTTAAAGTGGCTGTTCGACCTCGTCTTCCTGTTTCGGGTGTTACATTCATTTTGGGGAACGACATAGCGGGAGGTAAGGTAGTTCCACTACCTGAGGTAGCGTCAGAGCCAGGGTGCTGCTCCGACAATTTGGATGTTGACTATCCTGCTGTATTCCCCACTTGTGTTCTCACTCGGTCCCAGGCTCGAAAATTTGCAGACATTGAGCTAGCTGACACCTTTATGGCTGATCAGGAGATCACCATTTTGCCCCCGTGCTCTGGTCCAGAACCTGAACTAGAAGAACTTGTTCCACCCCAAGCCACTGGTAGCATATGTACACGGGGAGAGTTAATCTCCGCTCAGGAAGCTGACCCCTCCCTGAAGGAGTGCTTTGATTCGGCCGTGGAGAAAGCAGACTTAGCAGACCACGCAGTAGCTTACTTCTTGGATCACAGTGTGCTAATGAGGAAGTGGACACCTCCTCAGTCTCCCAAGGAATGGGCTACGGTATTTCAGGTGGTTGTTCCATGTCCCCTTCGACCTCAAGTATTAGCCTTAGCTCACGATCACCCGTGTTCAGGTCACCTTGGAATTAGGAAGACGCTCGCCCGCATAACCAAGTGCTTCTATTGGCCAGGAATAAATTCAGACATAAAAAGATACTGTCGTTCGTGCCATGCCTGCCAAATAGTCGGAAAGCCGAACCAAATTATTCCCCCCGCTCCCCTGCGCCCAGTCCCAGCGATTGGGGAACCCTTCGAACATGTCTTTATTGATTGTGTGGGTCCATTACCCAAAACTCGTTCAGGGAATAGTTATCTCTTTACCCTAATGTGTGCCACCACCCGTTACCCCGAAGCAATACCCATGCGGAGCTTAAAAACAAAAGGGGTGGTGAAAGCGCTAATAAAATTTTGTACCACATTTGGTTTACCGAGATATGTACAGTCCGACCAAGGGTCAAACTTTACTTCCCGGTTGTTTTCCCAGGTATTACGGGAATTGAAAATTAGACATCAGGTCTCCAGTGCTTATCACCCGGAGTCCCAGGGTGCCCTCGAGCGTTTTCACCAAACGTTTAAGACAATGTTGCGAACTTACTGTTCAGAGGCAGGAAAAGATTGGGATGAGGGAGTACCTTTGCTTTTATTCGCAATTCGGGATACAGTACAGGAATCCACTGGATTCAGTCCAGCTGAGCTTGTTTTTGGGCATACGCTACGTGGTCCCTTGAAGGTACTGCAAGAGCAGTGGTTGTCCCCGAATCCACCTCCTCAGACTAGGAATGTGTTAGGCTATGTTAAGTCTCTGCGTGAGCGCCTTGGTGCAGCCAGGGACTTGGCCAAGCGATCGTTAGGTTCGTCACAGGAGGTGATGAAAACTCGTTTCGATAAGACCGCTAGAGAACGGTCTTTCCAAGAGGGAGATCGCGTGTTAGTCCTTTTGCCCTTGCCTGGCTCGTCTCTTCAAGCCCGGTTTTCAGGTCCTTATAGTATACAGGAAAAAGTAAGTCCCACAAATTATATCATTGAGACCCCAAACCGCAAGCGGAAAACTCGCCTGTGTCATATCAATATGCTAAAACCTTACGTTGATCGTGCTGACCCCGTTCCTTCGTCCGCTTCTGTTTTGCTCCCCTCTGCTGTGGTTACTGTGCCGGTGCGCGAGTACTCGCCCGAACTCGATGAGCTGCACCTCGGGAGAAATTGTTTACCATGCGCTCGCCTACCAAATTCAGAAGCCCTTAAAGTCCTCGAGAAAAGGCTTGCTCACTTACCCAGAGCCGCCCAATCGGATATCCAGGCCCTAGTGCGCAAGTTTCCGTCGCTATTCTCCGACACCCCTTCGCAGACCCCTGTGTTAGAACATGACATTGATGTTGGAGATCATATCCCCATTAAACAGCACCCCTATCGCGTTAGTCCTCATAAGCGGGAGCTATTAAAAAAGGAGACTGATTACCTGCTGGAAACGGGTCTTGCCGTTCCTAGTTCCAGTCCCTGGAGTTCACCCTGTTTGCTTGTCCCAAAACCCGATGGTACGTCTCGTTTCTGCACCGACTATAGGAAAGTCAACGCGGTAACCAAACCCGACGCCTTTCCGCTTCCTAGAATGGAAGATTGTGTGGACCGCATTGGGTCCGCTCGGTTCGTAACCAAGCTCGACCTCCTGAAAGGATATTGGCAGGTACCTTTAACCCCTCGTGCTTCGGAGATCTCCGCCTTCGCTACCCCAGACACCTTCCTACAATACACGGTTATGTCCTTCGGATTACGTAATGCCCCAGCCACATTTCAGCGACTAATGAATATAGTACTCGGCGGTGTTAGACATTGTGAAGCTTACTTAGATGATGTGGTTGTCTACTCTGACTCGTGGGAACACCATATGACGGTGTTAGACCTAGTCTTTACTAGATTAAAGGAGGCTTCGTTAGTGTTAAACCTCGAGAAGTGTGAATTCGGACAGGGCACTGTCACTTACTTGGGTAAACTGGTGGGACACGGAACAGTCAAGCCTGTGGACGCCAAAGTCCAAGCAATTACGTCGTTCCCCATACCAAAGACAAAGAAAGACCTTCGCCGCTTCCTGGGGATGGCGGGTTATTACCGCTGTTTCTGCCGAAATTTTTCGGATGTCGTTTCACCCCTAACCAATTTACTCCGTAAGGACGCCCAAGTGAATTGGTCTGCTGAATGCCAATCTGCTTTCGACTCGGTAAAATCCCTGCTTACTAGTTCCCCCGTGTTAGCTGCCCCTGACTTTGGAAAGCCTTTTAAATTGGAGGTAGACGCCAGCGGTACTGGAGCCGGCGCTGTCCTTCTACAAGAGGACGCCGCGGGTTTAGACCATCCGATTTCATATTGGTCAAAGAAATTCGTTAAGCACCAGTTGGGATACAGCACGATAGAGAAGGAAGCCCTCGCGATGTTACTCGCTTTGCAGCACTTCGAAGTGTACGTAGGTGATAGTCCCCAACCTGTGACCGTTTTTACTGATCACAACCCCCTTGTGTTTTTGAACAAAATGTGTAATTCCAACCAACGACTAATGCGCTGGTCCCTCATTGTACAGGCATTCAACCTACAGATTGTCCATAAGAAAGGTACTAGTAACTTGGTGGCTGACGCCCTCTCACGCGTATGACCTTTTTGTATATACTGGGGTAATATACCCTGTTTCTAATTAACTGTGTTTTGTGGAACCTATGAGGTTCACACTTGTGGGGGGGGGTGTTACGTCCTGCTGCTGTTCGCTCCGCCCCCTCCACCAGGACCACTTGGCTCGGCCCTTGCTCCGCCTCCCCGTTTGGACCCTGCCCACCTTTCCCCGCAAGCCGGCCGTCACTTCCGTCCGGCAGAAGTGAAAAGCCGGACAGAAAGTACCCTCGAGAGCTCTGCTCATATTTTGGATTGTGTTTTGGTTTGCTTATTTGAATGATTATTGTGTATGACGGTTTTGGTTTCTCGGATTACGATTTCTCGCTTTGCCCTTCTCTGTACTTCTGCCCTGGTTTTGTTTGATTTCTGGTTTTCGATCTTTCGCCCGGTTTTTGGTTTACGACTTCGCGCGCCCCTCGGACTTTACGCTTTGGCTTGTATGTGTGTTTGTGTATGTATCTGGTGCGTAGGGAGTGGTTGCCGTTTTGTTTTGTTATACTTTGTGTCCACTGATTTGGATAGGGAGTTAGGTATAGGTTTTGTTGTTTCTGTGTTCTTTGGTAGTTCAGTTAGACTTGGGTTTCGTTCGGTAGTTGGGGTTTTGTTTATTGTTTTGGCCTTTATCACTCCTGAAGCTCTTGCACCAGGTTTGCTGTTATGTGTCTGTCTTGCGTGAATAAAATATAAAAAAAAAACTATAAAAATATCCCCTTTGTCCACGTGTGTTCCCTTGTACACCACACCCTGTGTTCCCCATTCCCTTCCTCTGTTACACCCTAACCCCTAGACAGGGTCGTAACACTGTACATGGTGAATAATTGTTATATGGAATGACAATCTTTTGTCTTAGGCAAGGGAAATGTTAACTTGAGAAAGAAAGAAGAAAAAAATCTAGACGTCTGTAATTTTTTTTGGCGCGTGTGTGAATGTGCATTGTAAAGACAGTGCCGCTTTACGGCACAAGGGGAGAGCGCGCTCAGACTGTGTGTAGCTCAGTTATGGAGAGGAATCCTACATAAGTGCGTGCACAAGCTGGGTCAAATTCATCGCTACCCACCTCCTTAATTTTATTTATTTTACAATAGGTGTTTGAGTGAGCAGCTTCCCTGGACGTCTGGACCAGGATCAGCTTATCGACGGAAGGCTAAGTGCTACGTGGCCGTGATCATAAAAAAAAAAACTGCTGGAGTGATTCTTCAGACTCTTCCAGTCCTTTCACTTCCACAGTGCAGGACGACAGGTTACAATTTTTTTTTTGGAATTTTCTTTTGAGGCCTCAAATATTTTTTTTTATTACTGAACAGTCTTCAGTATATGGATGCTGAACTGATATAGTGGACTTGTCTAAGTAACTGTTCACAGTGATGTTGATTCTTTTGAATGTGTGTTCATGGTGAAGTTAAATACCAATACATAAGTTTGATAAAGGTACGCTCTGGTCCAGAATTTATTTGACTTTAATGTTATTACTATTATTTGTGATTCTGGATTCGAAGGTGGTACATTGCTGCCTGGCCCATACCAGTACTTATTACCTTAATTAATACTCAAGCGATATTTTTTTTTATTGAATAGCGCATTGGGTTACATAAGGAGAAGAAAATTGGCGCCCAACGGTGGGGCCAGAGCGTACTTTGACTTTTACCTTTATTAGCATGCTTGAATATTAGCATAGGAGATACTTTCAGGATACAAGACTGCTTAAAATATCATAAGTATGGATCTGTGTGAAGTGTATGGATTTGACCCAGAAAGGACAGTTATTTTACGGGGGGTCGATTCAGATGTCACATTAGAATATGTCCAAAAGACATTTGCATTAGTGGATGACGTAGTAAAAATCCAGCATCTAAATGGCCATTTAGACAATGAGCTATTATGTCAATTTGAATTTGCAGTCACCCCGATGCTCTTAGATCCTGCACAACCTCATGCGGGCCCTGGTCCTTGTTGGCAGGTTATACAATTAGACGAATATACTCCTAAGAATGCACCTGCCCCAACACAAGAGGCAAGTGAGTCTAAGACTTTAGCATCTGTAATTGAAGACCTGACCTCTCATTTTAAGGAGCAATTGGATGAATTGGCTGCATGTTATAATGTCAATCCAAATACTTTAAGTCAGAAAGTAGTAGGCAGGTTATGTGGCCCTACATGGCGTAAAGGACAGCCTTTGACATCCACTCCAAAAGTTGATGAGACTTCTGCAAGGTCTTTGAAGGCTGCAAGGGTCAAAGAAAATGATAGCTTTAATTGCAACATAGTTACTCAAGGTCCCACCTCTGAACAATCTCCTGACACCTTGCCAATGATTCCCATTCCTGACAAAGTGCAGCGAGTGGTTGTCGAACATATCGTCAAGCATAATTCGGACTCACAGACTTTGGCACAACGTAGATTGCGAGTGTTTTCTGGTAACCCCAATAAACCCCACAATGAAGTAGATTTTAACCTTTGGCGTCTACAAGCCAGACAAGTTGTAAGTGATGTCAGCATTTCTGAAAACCAACAGCGTCAGATGCTTGTAGACAGCTTGTTGCCACCAGCTTTAACTGTCGCATTAGGTGTTGGTGAACATGCATCCCCAAACCAATATGTTAAAGAATTAGAGAATGTGTATGGAAGTGTGACGGAAGGTGAAGAATTATATATTCAGTTCCTAGAAACATATCAAAGTCGTGGAGAAAAAGCTTCAGATTATCTGCGACGGCTGTATACACTTCTATTGGAAGTAGTGGAGAGGAGAGGAGTCCTTAAGGAGACCGTTGACTCCCAATTGCTAAAACAGTTCATCCGAGGCTGTTGGGATGATACTTTAATAGCTGCAATGCATCTGAAAGAATCTGTAATAGAGTCATCTAAGAAAGGTGTTGTGTTCTCGGAGCTGTTGATGAGGATCCGGTCTTATGAACAAGAAACCTACCTTAAAGAGACTAGAAGGAGGCGTTATATGGGGCATGAATCGTCAAGAGTACATTCAAAAACGCATGTTATGAAGGATGATGTTAATGACAACTCACTTTCTGACCTCAATAGAAAACAGCTGGAGGAAAGAGTCAGACAGCTGGAAACAGAGATGGCAAGGACCACTACCACTCCTTGTGTTCATAGCTTGGGTGAGCGCCAGACGGCAGTCCGATGTAACAAGAAAGAGCAGATGGTCATCGAGTCTTCCACAGTAGCACCCAGTTCCAAACCCGCTGATAGGCATTCAAGAGTGAAGAAGTTTTGCTACCGTTGCGGTGAAGACTCACACATGTTGCAAAATTGCACTAATCCAGTGAATGCCAGTCTGGTACAGAAAAAGTTATGTGAGAGACATCAAGTGTCTCAAACTGCTTCTCTTCAGAAACTCCCTTTAAACTCCTAAGAGCTCCTGCTGTGGAACAAGTGGGAGCTTTAAATCTTTCCAGTTCCAAGCATTCACAGTATTGTATGTCTAAGTTCCAAAAGAGTGAGGTGTCTGGTGTTGAGGGAATCCCTGATGGTTTGGTAGGAGAATCATGTGAAGGTATTGCTTGGCTTGATGGAGTTCATTGCAGCTGTCTCATTGACACAGGGTCACAAGTAACCATAATTTCTCAGTCATTCTATGCCAATAGCTTGGCACACCGAGAATTGTGCTCTGTTGGTGATCTGCTTCACATAGAGGGGGCAGCCGGACAAGTTGTGCCTTATTTAGGCTACATTGAAGTGGAAGTCCAATTTCCCAAGAGTGTATGTGGGACTGGCAAGAAGTTTACTGTTTTAGCACTAGTTAGTCCTGATCAGTCCTATAATGAGAAAGTTCCACTTTTAGTTGGAACAAACATTCTAAGGCACCTTATACAGGATTGCAAGAAAAAAGGAGGATCACAATTTCTTACTTCCCTTCCAATTAAAGCAGAATGGGCTTCAGCTTACCTAGACTGCTGCAAAAAGGTACGGTTGCATACCAGAGGCCAGATATTGCGTGTGAAGTTGAGTAGTAAGTCTCCTGTCCATGTAAAGCCTGATGAAATCTGCATGCTCAGGGGCATCTGTCACTCAAGATCCAGTGCAGGCGGTTTTAGAGCCATAGTTGAAGAGCCCCAGCAAAATTCTGTGCCGGGCGGTTTGTTCATATTGGATCAGGTTGTGAATGTACAGCCAGTATCTTGTAACCGATTCAAGCTGGCAGTGAGAAATGTTTCTTGTAAAATTGTGACCTTGCCACCAAAGGCTGTTATAGCAGAGTGTGTGCCAATTGACTGGGCCATACCACTGACATCTACCACTCCTCTAACAAAAGCCAGTTCAACAACATTCTCAATGCGGGTTGCTCAAGCCAAGGGCCCAGTCCCTACAAACAGTTTTGATTTCGAGCTAGACTTTGAAAATAGTCCCATATCTCCAGAATATAGGCAAAGAGTGTTAAAAAGGATATTGACAGAAGTTCCACAAGTGTTCGCCAAACATGATCTTGATGTGGGCACAATGTCAGGAGTCAGCCATCATATTGAGCTGGAACCTCATGTTCCTTTCAAAGAACGTACAAGAAGAGTATCACCTGCCGATTTTGAAGATCTTAAAAATCACTTGCGGGAACTACTGGCATGTGGTGTTATAGAAGAGTCAAGCAGTCCTTATGCTTCACCAATTGTCCTGGTGCGCAAGAAAAATGGTGACCTAAGGATGGTGGTTGACTATAGGAAATTGAACATCTTAACCAAGAAAGATGCATACCCTCTGCCACGTATTGAGGAGACTTTTGCTCTTTTGTCAGGTTCGAAGTGGTTTACAGTACTAGATCTGAAGAGTGGTTATTATCAGCTGGAGGTAGAGCCTGCTGATCGTACTAAAACTGCTTTCACCACTCCGTTTGGGACTTGGCAATTTCGCAGAATGCCTCAAGGACTTACCAACTCCCCTGCAACTTTCCAACGCACCATGGAAAAGATTATGACCGGCATTAACTTGCAAGAGGTCATAGCATTTCTCGATGATTTGATAATTTTTTCCAGCACTTTAGAAGAGCACGAACAGAGATTAATGACAGTATTGACGAGACTTTCCGATTATGGATTGAAGCTGTCTCCTGGCAAATGCAAATTCTTTCAAAGCTCCGTGAAATATCTGGGTCACATCATATCGGAACACGGAATCCAGCCGGATCCAAAAAAGGTGTCTGCCATTAAGGACTGGCCCATACCCAGGAATGTGAAGGAGTTGCGATCCTTTCTGGGTTTTGCAGGGTACTATAGGAGGTTCGTGAAGGATTATGCAAGGCTGGCCAGACCGCTGAATGAACTTTTAAAGGGTGAATTCTCAACCAGGGCCAGAACTCCCAGGTATAGAAAGTTGTCCAGGTCACAGGCCTTAGAAGGGCAGTGGGGTCAGGAGTGTCAGAGTGCTTTTGAAGCAATTGTAGACAAATTGACAACTGCACCAGTTCTGGGCTTTGCAGACTGGAAGCTTCCATACATACTTCATACAGACGCCAGTACAAGTGGGTTGGGTGCTGCTTTGTATCAAGTGCAAAATGGTGAGACCAGAGTAATAGCTTATGCCAGTAGGGGGCTCACCAGGAGTGAGAAGAATTACCCTGCGCACAAACTTGAATTTCTTGCCCTAAAATGGGCAATCAGTGAGAAGTTCCACGATTATTTATATGGGTCTAGCTTCAAAGTTCTCACAGATAACAACCTATTAACATATGTGCTGACACGTGCCAAGCTGGACGCAACAAGCCATAGATGGTTGGCAGCTATTTCTATGTATGATGTAGGACCGGAAATGCTGTAAGTGACGTCAGACGCCGGAGACTTGGCGGAAAATCTGAATGAACAGCGAGCTGAGCGAGGACAGCGAGGGGAAGTTGGAATCACTCGAAGAATACATTGACTGGTACTTCGACACTACAGTCATGAAGAAGAACCTCAATACATCTTCCCCGGGAAAAAGCGAGACGCCGTCATCCAAAAGAAGTCGCCCGGCAGACTCCCCCGGAGCAACTTCGCCGACTAGTAAAGACTTCGCCGACATACTGGAGTCAATCGATAAGCGATTGTCCAGCTTCGACGCGAGGTTGTCTCTGGTCGAGATTTTGCATCAGGAGTTCACATCCCTGAGGGAGTCTTTGGAATTCAGCCAGCAACAGGTGGAAACACTTGCTGCTGAAAACGCCTCACTACGGGGCTCGGTCAAGTCTCTAACTGAGAATGTGACCAATCTAAAAGAAGAAAATAAAAAAATAAAAGAGACTGTCATCGATCTCCAAGCCCGTAGTATGAGAGATAACCTGGTGTTTTCAGGCATCCCGGAATCTGCTGAAGAGGACGCAGAAATTACGGTTAAAACATTTATCAAGACCCACCTGAAGCTTCCAGAGGACACTGTGGAAAGCATCTGCTTTGACAGAGTCCATCGGCTGGGAGCTAAGAGGCCTGGTGCCCTGAGACCGCGTCCTATTGTGGCCAAATTCGGGAATTTCAAACAGAAGCAGCAGGTGAAGAGCCGCGGCAGGGAGCTGAAAGGAACGGACTTTGGCGTAAACGACCAGTTCCCCAAAGAGATTCTGGAGCGACGCAAAGTTCTGTTCCCAATCCGACGCAGCTCCATCCAGAAGGGCTCCCGAGCTGTCATCGCCGTGGATCGGCTCTACGTGGATGGACAGCTCTACCGCGACCCTAACATCACTCCCTGGTTATATTAACGCCACCCCAGATAAGAACCTGTTATATTTTTCTTCTTTTCCCAAATCTTCTTCTGTTTAATCTAGCTTATACATGTTAATTCGCTAATTTAATGTTATGTCATAACAAATACACTGCCGTCAGTCTCCGCAGCGCTTCAGTCCTAACAATGTTTTCGTTTCTATGTTTCTCACTTACACCCTTACTCGCGTGCCTCTTTGTATGTCTTTTTCACTTCTCCCTGCTTTCCCTGCACCGATCACCTGCTTTAAATTTCTACTCAATCACACACAACACCCTCGATTTTTACACATCTGCACGACATGATAATGTACATATGTACTTAGCTTCACCACAACCACTCCGACCTTATAGTGCACACAGATATATAGGATACACACGCACACAAGCGCTCACACGCTCGTTCGTATCTGACTCATTTGCACGTGCAATATTAGCTACACACACATGTCTATGGGCACACTAAGGTTTGTCTCATGGAATGTGCATGGAGCTGGCTCCAGAGAGAAGAGGTTAAAAATATTTAGCCAGCTTAAAAAACTACAGGCAGACGTTGTTTTATTACAAGAGACTCATAGACCTGCCACAGCTACAGATGAACTTAAAACACCTGAGTTTCCTAATGTGTTCTCAGCCTGTTATAACTCTAGGCAAAGGGGAGTAGCAATTTTAATACATAAAAATGTTAATTTCACATTACTCAACACAATTATAGATCCAGAAGGTAGATTTATAATCATTAAATTGTCTATACTTAACAAGAAGTTATGTATTGTTAGTATATATGGTCCAAATGTTGATAACCCTTCATTCTTCCACGTTTTCTTTACCGCACTCTCTGAACACCTAGATAGCGCACTCGTTCTTGGGGGCGATCTCAATTTCGCACTAAATAAAGAAATGGATAGGCTCAGTACAGCTGCTCAGCGCAATTGGGAATCCATAAATATAGTTAAGCAGTACACGAGTGACTATGGTCTTCGTGATGCATGGCGTTCTCTTCACCCCAACCGTAGGGAATATACTTTCTTCTCACACGTCCATCACTCTTACTCTCGTCTGGATTATTTCCTAATCAGTAGCTCACTGCTGAGTGACATTTCAGACACTGAGATACACCCTATAGCTGTCAGCGATCATGCTCCTGTATCTTTAACCCTAATAAATAAGAAAGCCATTCCACCAATTAGAAACTGGAGATTTAATACATCATTGCTTAAAGATGGAGATTTTATTAACTATTTCAAAAAAGAGTGGGCTTTATATTTAGACTATAATGACCTGCCTGGAACATCAGCATCTGTTCTCTGGGAAGCAGGCAAAGCTGTGATGAGAGGTAAAATAATCTCATTCTCATCACATAAAAAGAAAAGAGAAAACAAGTATATTCAGGAATTAGAAGAAAACATCAAATCCTTAGAAGAAGCTTATGTATCATCCCAGGAACAGGAAATGCTGAATAAAATACGTAAAGCAAAATTAGAATTAAATGAAATTATTCATAAAAAAACACAATTCTTAGCACAAAGACTTCGCTGGCAAAATTATGAATATGGTAATAAATCAGGTAGATTTTTAGCTAACCAGTTAAAAATAAATAAAGAAAAAACAACTATATGTGCTGTTAAAGACTCAACTGGGGATACAGTATATGACCCTGAAAGAATAAACAACACTTTCAGGGACTTTTACAAATCTTTATACTTACCACAGATAAACCCATCTAAAGACGAAATTGATCAGTTTCTTGATAGTATAACCCTTCCGAAATTATCAGATAATCAAACGATAGAACTGGATTCTCTGCTGACACCAGGTGAACTCCAGGAAGCTTTGAACAGTATGCCCAATAATAAGGCTCCAGGTCCAGATGGATTTCCAGTAGAATTCTATAAAGAATTCTGGACAATTCTGTCACCAACATTCTACAGAATGTTGCAGGAAACCAAGGAAAATGGTAGACTACCACCAAATATGAATTCTGCCAACATTAGTCTCTTGCTAAAACCAGGCAAAGACCCTATATTGCCTACCAGCTATCGTCCAATATCACTTATTAATGTTGACCTTAAAATAATCTGCAAAGCTCTCTCAAAAAGAATAGAGAAGATAACCCCTCACATAATTCATCCTGACCAAACTGGTTTCATAAAAGGGAGGCACTCATCAACAAACACACGTAGATTACTCAATCTGATAGACTATTCGTGCAATAAAAACCTTCAAATCATAATATTGTCTCTAGATGCAGAAAAAGCATTCGATAGAGTTAGTTGGAGTTTTTTATTTGCAACATTACACAAATTTGGTTTTGGAACCTCTTTCATAAACTGGTTAAAAATATTATATAGTTCCCCAACAGCATGTGTTAGGACAAATGACCAAACATCCTCTAGCTTCTGTCTCAAGAGGGGCACCAGGCAGGGATGCCCTCTCTCCCCCTCACTGTTTGCAATTTTTATTGAACCACTAGCAGCAGCAATTAGACAGGCTATAGTGATTAAAGGCATCAAATGCAAGAATGTGGAACATAAGGTCAGTCTTTATGCGGATGATGTGTTACTTTTTCTCCAGCATTCACAAACCACTCTCTCTGAGGTAATTACATTAATAAACTCTTTCTCAAGAGTCTCAGATTATTCAATAAACTGGTTAAAATCTACAGTTCTTCCAATTAACTGCTCCTTTCAGAACTCTTCCTCCACTCCACTGCAATCTGGGGATATTAAATATTTAGGTATTAATGTTTCACCTAGGCTGGCAGACTTAACTAAATTAAACCACATCCCACTTTTAATGAAGGTAGAGGATGAGCTGGTTAGATGGAAGTCCCTGCCCATATCACTCATGGGAAGGGTTGCATCAATAAAAATGATGGTGTTACCAAGAATTAATTATTTATTTGCAATGATTCCAAGTAAACCATCACCTGACTGGTTTAGATCTCTGGACTCCGCCATCTCTAAATTCCTTTGGAAAGATAAACCACCGCGTATTAGCCTAAAAACGCTGCAAAGGACCAAGGACAAAGGAGGACTAGATCTGCCTAACTTTCACCACTACTTCTTAGCCAACAGGCTTCAAAACATCTCAGGATGGCTAAAACATACCTTCTTAGATGAACCTTGGCTAGACGTAGAACAGGCTATATGCAATAACATAGACATTTCGGATCTACCATTCATTAGCTCAAACATTAAACGACATGAATGCTTCAAAAGCATCAGTATCAGCTCTTCTCTGACAGCATGGTGGGAGTTTCTTAAAATGACTGAGTCTTCATTAATCCCATGCAAACGTACTCCCATCTGGAACAACCCTGACATACTACTAAACAATAATATCATAAATTTCCCGGATTGGAGTTGTAAAGGTATTAAATACTTGGAACATATATTTGAAGAAATAGACTTTATCCCCTTTGACTTATTAGTTAAAAGACATGGGATTAACAAGAATAGATTTTTAGAATATCAACAAGTTAAATCTATAGTAAAAAGGAAATTCAAGTCTACTCAAATCAAATTACAAATACCACCAAGGGTGGCAGAATTCCTTAATCTCAAAACCCCCAAATTACTGTCTAAAATATACAGGACACTTTCTAAAATGGATGATTCAATATCCCTTCCTATTGCAAAATGGGAGGCAGATTTATCAATCAGCTGGAACCACAATTTCTGGTCTAAGACATGCTTAAAAACCTTTGAACTGATTAGAAGTCCCAATTTACAATTAATACAATACAAAATCCTGCATAGAGTGCACTATACAGGGCATCGGATGTTCAGGATGGGTTTTACATCTTCTAACAACTGCTCACACTGTCAAGGGGATACACCTGACAATTACATCCATGCTCTTTGGTTCTGTCCACCTGTTCAGATGTTTTGGCGCAGGATTTGTGAGGACTTATCAAAGTGTCTGAAATGTACCATTCCAGCCTCTCCTTCAGTCTGCTTGTTGGGTGACTTAGATGGTGTCACTACCGAGATTAACACAACCCACATGGCTTTCACCGCTTTATGCATTGCTAAGAAGACTGTCCTCATGAACTGGAAAAATAAAAATAACCTTAATATCAACCAATATAGAGAGAGTTTGCTGGACCATATTAGTCTTGATACAGCTTCTGCCGCCACATTAGACCAATCTCTCTGGGCTCCTTTGATCAGCTCCATCACCTAGTGGCGGTGGGGGGTCGCAGGTTTGTCCCGCTTCGGTCTTTGTTGTTGGTGTGGGGGGGGGCCTATGGGCTTGGGGTGTCTGGGGGTTCCCTGGGGGGGGGGGGTTTCTGGGGGGGTTCGGCGCTGGGACTGCGGACCTGGCCTGGATGGGGCTTTGGTGGCTCTTGGGTGGCGTCTTTCTGGTGGCTGCATGCAGCGCTGCTGGGGTAGCCTGTGCCGGCGGACGTAGGGTACCAGCCTGGCGGCCGTGCTGCTCCTGGGTGGGTCCGGGGCGGGCTTGGGGTTCTGGGGGCGCTCTGCCTCCGGGCTGGGGTTCCGGCTGGGCTGGGGGGGCTTGGGTCCTGGTGGGTGGGTCGCCGGGGTGTGGGCTGGCGCGTGTACTGGGGCCCGGCCCCGGCGCGGGGACCTTCGGCGCATTGGAGGGGCTGGGGGCCTCTTTAGCTGGTGGGGAGGTTGTTACCATCTGCCCGCAGGTGGTCCCTGCCTTAGGGGTATCCACTCTGCGGGGGTGGGGGGGAATCCAATAGAGTAGGAGAATGGACCAAACCTGGGTGTCTGTTGTCTTATGTAGTCTGGGAGTTGACTGAATGGTGGGGTGGGTATAGTTTTTCCCTCTGTGGTGGGGTCTGGTTGGCTGCCCCGGGCTCTGTGGTGCCCGGTGGTGCCGCTGCTCTGGGCCCCCGGACTGGATGGGCCTCGGCTCTCCCGCCCTGGGTGGATTTCGGGGAACGGGGGTGCTTTTGGGGGTCAGCGGGGGGGCTGGCTCCAGAGGGGGGTACTTTGCCCCCCCCGATCCTTTCCTCCCCATCCCTAAATGCTTCCCTCCTCCCGCTCCGTCACCCCAACACACATATAGGGCTTTGAGGTGCAGGTGCGTCGCTGGGATGCAGGGGATTCCTCCTCTGTCCTCCCGTGGCCACCTGTGTCTCAATCACACATCACAACTTAGACACTCTCATTACTTACTCTCTCATGACACATACATCTAGGGCCTTGGGGGTGGGCACAAGGAATGGCGTCCAGAGGGCGGTCTGTTCATTCAGCCTTACCTCTGGTGCCAGTGCCCACTTCTCAATTTTAAGTTGCATATAGACATTGAGGGTTCTGGGGAGGGGCCGAGCTGACACCAGCTGCTGATTGGCAGAGGGTGGTTAGCACCATGCCCTTCCCCTGTTTTAAAGCACTTTAGAACAACACGCACCAACACCACATATGAGCGGGCGGAGGGAAGCATGGGGTCTTTTCACACCCCCGTTCTCTGTTCACCATCTGGGGCCGGGGGCTGGGAGGAGCTGGCCGTCCGGTCGGGGTCTGGGCTGGTGGGCTTCTCGGCTGCTGTGGGGTCCGGGGTGGTCTTCTTGTCCCCATGCCAGAGGAAAAAAGGGATCCATCTCCGAGGTCTGGTGGCGGATTGCCCCTCTGGGGGCGGTGGTGCCTAGATCTCGGAGTATAGAGTATATATGGGGAGTGTGAGTGTGTGTACGGCGTTCATTTCTGTGTCTTCATGTTGGGCGAATGGGTGAATATTTGTTTATGTGTGCTTGAGGGTGGGAACGTATGCTTGTGTATGTGTGTGCCTGTCTGTCTATACGTATGTGTCAGGTTGGGTCTTAGACTCCACCTGAAATAACATCTCAGGCTCTATTACCCCCCGCCACACTCCCTGCTGGTGGATGAGGCCCCCGGCCGCCGATGCGTTGGTGGTTCTCGATGTCTGGGGCTGGATGCTCTGGTGTGTGCTGGCTCACTCTCGGCGGTTGCCTGCCGGGGCCTGGCCCTTCCAGCTCTGTCGGGGCCCTGGCTGGGGGGTGGGGGGTCCCTTGGATCTCTGGGCCCGGGGTCCGGTCTGCCCTGGTGTGGCCGGCCGCCGGCGGGGCCTGCGTGCTCGTCGCCACGGCCCCCTGGGGCTCCTGTGATGTGGCTGCCGGATGGCCCCCCTCCGGAGCGCTCCTCTGCCCTTTTCTCGGTGGGGGCTGCAATTGTCCCTGCGTTGGTCCTCCTGGGGTTCCCGTGCCCTGGGGGGCCTCTGGATATCTGGGGCCCGGGTCTCCCCCGTGTCGACTTCATGTCCTGGGTGGGCGGGGCTGTGGCTCCCCACACACACTACTAGACAATTACTTGGAGAAACCTTAGGAACACCAGCGCGCTGACACACAGGTGTGCACACAGGTGCTCACGGACACGTGCTCACGGACACACACTGTCTTGATCGGCTGTTGTTTCTGGGCATGGGTTGTAAGGCTGGTTGTGGGTGCTGTTCAACAACATTTAACGTTTGATGGTCGTTGTGATTAGTACAGATGTTGTATGTTGTCTTTCTCTTTTCAACAGACATGGAAGCAGATTATCTGTTTTGTTTTTTTCTTGGTTTTTTTGTTTTTTTTTTTGTTTTTCTTTTGTTTTTTTTTTTTTTTTCTGTTTTCTTTCCATTCCTCTCTCTCCCTCTCTCTCTCTTCCCTCCTTCTCCTTTGTCCCCCCCCTCCCTCTCCTTCTTTTGAGGAAGCAAATAAAAATATAAAATAAAATAAAAAATAAATAAATAAATAATAATTTAAAAAAAAAAATAAAAAAATAAAAAAAATAGATACAGTCCCCCGCAGAGGGGGGGTGGAGGAGGGAATTAAAAAAAAAAAAAAAAAAAAAAAAAAAAAAAAAAAAAAAAAAAACATATGTGCTGACACGTGCCAAGCTGGACGCAACAAGCCATAGATGGTTGGCAGCTATTTCTATGTATGATTTTGACATTCATTATAAATCTGGAAAGAGAAACGCAGATGCAGATGGGCTATCTAGGATACCACAAGAAACTGTGGAGGAAGATGAAGATTTTAACAAAGTACAGCAAAGAGTGTCCAAATTGATGGAAAGAATTAGTCAGTCTCCAGAGGATTTTGCTGTCCTCAACAAGAAAACAGTGGAGGCTGTGTGCATGCGTCATGGAGCTAAGCTCTCGATTAGGTCAACCGGAGAAGACATCGTTGAGGAGGGATCTGATATACCTGCTGTGGAGACCATCCTTTGTGCTGAAAGAGCAGTTCCTTCTGAACTAGAGGAGCCGGATCCATGGCCAGGTCAGCCAACCTTACCTAGCATGACTTTGGAGGATTGGTACTCTCTCCAGCGGAAAGATACCAGTTTAGCTCGTGTAATTGAAATTGTTGAAACAGGGTTGAATGTAGACAAACAGAAAGAACTGCCAGACGTAGTTTTGCTATTGAAAGAGCGGTCTAGACTCCTATTACAAAAAGGTGTTCTGTATAGGAAAAGTACTACCTCAGTTGGAAGGTCCTTCCATCAGCTGTTAATCCCTCAGAGCCACAGAGATAGAGCGTTTGAGGGAATTCATGATGAGACAGGGCATATGGGCTTTGAGAGGACCATTGAACTGGCTAGGGCTAGATTCTATTGGCCAAGAATGACGAGATTCATTGAGGATAAGTGTAAGACTTGTGAAAGATGCACACGGAGGAAAGCAAAAGCGCAGAAGGCTGCCAAGCTAGTAAACATCAAAGTACATGGTCCCCTCGAGCTTGTGTGCATGGACTTTCTGACAATAGAGCCGGATTCCAAGGAAATACGTAACATTTTAGTTATCACGGATCATTTTACTAAGTATGCCCAAGCATTTCCCACCCGTGATCAAACCGCTAAAACGGTAGCCTCAGTTTTGTGGGAAAACTTCATCAGTCATTATGGATTTCCTCGTAGGTTACACAGTGATCAGGGAGCAAATTTCGAATCTGAGGTCGTGGCGGAATTGTGCAAGCTGTCAGGGACCAAGTCAAGAACTACTCCTTACCATCCCAGGGGAAATCCAGTTGAGAGATTCAATCGGACTCTACTAGACCTACTGGGAACCCTGAGTGAGAAAAGAAAGGAGCATTGGCGGAAGTATGTGAAGCCTCTCGTGCATGCGTATAATTGCACTCGCAATGATGCAACGGGGGAGTCTCCCTTTATGTTAATGTTTGGCAGGCAGCCTCGTCTTCCTATAGATTCATGCTTCGGCATTAGCCCTGAAGGAGTTAACCCCAAAACGCATTCCAGTTATGTGAAAGAATTGAAGAAAAGGCTGAAGTGGGCATATCAGTTAGCCTCTGCGAATGCAGAAAAGAGACAGCTAATGAATAAAAGACGATGGGATGCAAAGGTAACTGCTGCAGCCATTGATATAGGGGATAGAGTGTTGGTCAGGAATGTAGGTCTGCGAAGAAAGCATAAGATTGCTGACAGATGGGAACCAAATGTCTATATTGTGGTAAAACAGCCAGATGAGAATATCCCGGTGTATGTTGTGAGAGAGGAGATTGGTGAAGGAAGGGAACGCATTTTGCACCGAGACCTGCTGTTGCCATGTGGTTTTTTACCTTTAACATCAAATGATGAGAGAGAATCCGAAGTGGAAGAGGGACCAGGAACAGGTGTTAAAAGCCAATCGAAGGAATGTGGTTTGGACGCTGAGTGTATTGGGGCAAGTGATCAGTCAAACCTAGGGGAAGAGTCAGCAATGGAGCTTCCAGTTGCACAGCTTCAGCCCAAGTGGACACCCAATCCTGATTCACCAGAATTTGTTCCACAAAATGCAGAGAAGATATCTGAGGAGAGCAATACTCCATACAGAATAAATGGTCATTCAGCATTAAGTGAAGCAGAGGAGACTGAATCTGAAGGCAGTTCAGTTCCAACTCTTAGAAGACCTTGCAGACGAAGAGTACCTCCAGCATATCTGTCTGATTATGAAACCGGACACAAAGCCAGTTGTAGGCAACAAACTGCAGTTAGGCAGGTGATAGAGGTAGATGTAGGAAAGATTTTATTGTCATTGCAAGAACAGATTTCGAGCCTTACAGGTATCTTGCTAAACAGGGACAGGTAAAGCTAACGAGGACGTTGGTTTCTTAAGGAGGGGAGGATGTAACCCACATCAAATTTCACTTTGGTATAAATGGAGTTACAATATGTGTCTCTTTAAGTTGTTTAATTATGACGGTACGTTGTAGGGGTTGCATTCACGTCTGGATGATTGCGACAGTGCCGCTTTACGGCACAAGGGGAGAGCGCGCTCAGACTGTGTGTAGCTCAGTTATGGAGAGGAATCCTACATAAGTGCGTGCACAAGCTGGGTCAAATTCATCGCTACCCACCTCCTTAATTTTATTTATTTTACAATAGGTATGTTTTTGGAAGTTTTACTTGAGTGTCATGTCACGATATATGATTAAACGGTTGCTTAAACTGATGTTACGCTAGCTTAAGCAAGGTTAGCATGTTAATAAATTAACAAATCTTTACGCAAATTGTGGAGATTTAGTTTAGAATGTAGCTTACTCAGTTTATAAAAGGGGTTGAGACACCATAATTTTGCTTATGTGTTTGTGGGAGATAACTGTTTTACTAAGAAAATCCAGTTTAATATTGGATTACTGTACATGGTGAATAATTGTTATATGGAATGACAATCTTTTGTCTTAGGCAAGGGAAATGTTAACTTGAGAAAGAAAGAAGAAAAAAATCTAGATGTCTGTAATTTTTTTTGGCGCGTGTGTGAATGTGCATTGTAAAGACAGTGCCGCTTTACGGCACAAGGGGAGAGCGCGCTCAGACTGTGTGTAGCTCAGTTATGGAGAGGAATCCTACATAAGTGCGTGCACAAGCTGGGTCAAATTCATCGCTACCCACCTCCTTAATTTTATTTATTTTACAATAGGTGTTTGAGTGAGCAGCTTCCCTGGACGTCTGGACCAGGATCAGCTTATCGACGGAAGGCTAAGTGCTACGTGGCCGTGATCATAAAAAAAAAAACTGCTGGAGTGATTCTTCAGACTCTTCCAGTCCTTTCACTTCCACAGTGCAGGACGACAGGTTACAATTTTTTTTTTGGAATTTTCTTTTGAGGCCTCAAATATTTTTTTTTATTACTGAACAGTCTTCAGTATATGGATGCTGAACTGATATAGTGGACTTGTCTAAGTAACTGTTCACAGTGATGTTGATTCTTTTGAATGTGTGTTCATGGTGAAGTTAAATACCAATACATAAGTTTGATAAAGGTACGCTCTGGTCCAGAATTTATTTGACTTTAATGTTATTACTATTATTTGTGATTCTGGATTCGAAGGTGGTACATTGCTGCCTGGCCCATACCAGTACTTATTACCTTAATTAATACTCAAGCGATATTTTTTTTTTTATTGAATAGCGCATTGGGTTACATATAGAAGTACAAATATATAAGAATTAAGTCCCGACCCCAAATATTTGTCCCATGATGCATTGCAAGTCAAACGTCCAAAAACAACATTTGTCTGAATGAGGCACTGATAGAAACCTTGTATTTACAGGGTTCTTGCAGGTATCAGTAAGTTAAATTTAAGACCTTTTAAAGACATTTTAAGACCATTATGAGTAAAATTTAAGACCAACATGATGCATTGCTAGAAACATTCGAATGATACCAGAATTTCTCATTTTATGTCACTCATATCCTTAGCCCAACATCCACATATCATATGTGTTTACAAAGTGCGTTTTAATAAGTTCACATGTGTTTAAAGCATGTGGGAATGGTATTTTAAGGCTTAAACTATAAAAAGTTTATGTACATGGTCTTTCTATATCGCGGATTTTCACCTATTGCTGATGTGTCTGGAACGTAACTTCCGCGATAGGCGGGGGATCCAGACCCATCTGCGATAGGTGAAAATATATAGTGATCCCCGCCTATCGCGGAAGTTACGTTCCAGAGTCCAGACCCATCAACGATAATGAAAACAACTGGAAACAGCTGATAAACACTGGGTTAACGAGGGGGCGTGGAACACGGGAGGAGCGGACGAGCGGGGCAGGACATACTGCACTTTTAATCAGATTTTTTAGATTTTCTAAGCAATTTTTATTCAAATAAGTTTTTTTCATCTCTATTTTGCTTTTTTATTATCTTGGTTTAACTTTTTAAAATCTTGTTTTTATAAAGCATATTAAATAACCCCTGTGTATGATAAAAACTTGCCTTGCCTTACCACAAGGAGACCGAGAAACGTTCTCCTCAAGACCACACGAACAACTAAAAACTATATGCTGGAAACTAAGACATTCACAAGGTAACTCCATGAAAAGCTCTGTAAAAGGAGAAATGTGTTTATTTTAATTATAATTTAAGATAACGTGAGCCAACTGGCTAGTATAGTTGCCTTTTAACTGAAAAAATTCACTCCAGTCATCAGAGAAAAAAAAGTTACTACATCAAAACATTTACATTGCAATACTGTATGGCATGAAACAAACTTGTAAAACTTATGTCATTCAGTAATACAAATAATAAAACAACATACCGTTCACATTGGCCTCAAAGACTAAGTTAGCGCTTGATTCCCCTGCACTTCCTGTTGTAGCTGAGCATGCACCTGACGTCAGTGGCTGAAAGTGCACGTTCTGCAGCCAGACCCTTCTCAAACTGTTTGCCTAGCTGCAGTGATCACGCAATGGGATTTGTAGTTTTATTACCACGCAGACACCGGTGCAGACCCAAAAACACAACCAACGGATTAGTTTTACAGCGATTTACTATTTTATTTTCTGCGGACAACGCTTTTTGGGAATGAACGGAGGTAAGAATTTTAAGACTTGGGTATATTGAATTTAAGACCTAGGATGATAATCTGGGCATTTTTAAGACATTTTAAGACCTTAAATTTAACTTAAGACTTTAAGACCCCGCGGGAATCCTGATTTACTTAATGACACCGAAGGGCTCTGACCATGCGTCGGTTTTTTACCCACTAGGATGAGACTGGGTTGTGCTCATGTACTCACCTCCTGATCCTCCCGTACTCGTATGATTGGTTTTCAACTTCTCTGGGCCTGTAACCTCTACCCTGGTTCTTGCTCACCTGCTGAAGTTCTGTCTGCTTGATCCTTTGATTAAAACCTTGGTATACCACATATTGCATCTCTCAGTTTCTGACAGGTATTTTGAAGCAGCAGTCAGAGCAGTTATGCGGACTTGAACGTGAAAGGTTTAAGCAAGTATACATAGGTTTTGCTGGTAAGCATTAATATAAACTACTCCGAAATAATGAGCCATTGTCATGTGGTATAATTTTCTGTAGTTTATTAAAAAAAAAAAAATGAACTATTATAACAATTACCCAAGAACGTTTCAGAAATTTTTCATAGGTCTGAGAGAGACCATTCCACTTGTTTATTGAAACATTTGCTGGTACTTTAACAAGTTGTTACAAGCATAAAATGCACTTCCAACTTCCTCTCCTTGCATGTTCAAATTAGTTTGTTTCCATTGCCAGACACTGGGCATGAAACTATCTATCGCATATATCACACTGCACCTGTGTAGGTATAAAAGAATAAAAGTTTTTTTTATTTTATTTTGATCATAACATTGTCAACAGTTGCTGCAGTATAAATACTCACCCAGTCTAATGGAAGGTCCAGAACCCGGAGGCCTTACAGCTCCACACATTGCACATGAAGTATACTCATCAAAGACTAAAACAGAAATAATTTTACCTATTAGAGAAAAACACATTTATCTATACAATTGTATGGATCACATTTGGGGACCAAAATTTCCCCAAAGTGTGGTAAAACCTGAAATTGTTGGGGACATTTTTCATTTCAGCATTTGGATAACCTCAGTTTCATAATAATCTATGAATGCAAACAAAAAACTACAAAATTCCAAAAGTGTTACATTTTGCTTGGTTACTTATGGTTAACGTTATGGTTTGGTAATCATCATGTCTGGCATGACAGGGAAGGCCTTCAACAAGGCTTTTGCCATCTACAAAAAGAAACATTTCTTTTACTGAGAATGGTTATTAAATTCTGTTACCACATACAATGACAAAAGTGAAACCTCTGACTACATAGTGCCAATAACAATTGAGTCTTTATCACTGATTGAACTGACTGCTTACTGTGAAAAAAGGAAAAATGGAAATTGGATTTAATAACCATTCTTCGGCGTCTTTGGATTGGAGCATCTCATTGGGAATGTCAACAGGATTTTATTTGGGGAAACAAAATATATTAGGAAAGCTAAAACAAAAGGACCATGGTGGGTCAATACCAAAAACAGGGAAAACACAGATAAACTAAAGAAACCATAATGCAGCTAGGGAGCTGGATCAGGAACACCAAACAAGACCTCTTTCTCTAAGCAACATGCATACAATGACTCACTGGAAAAAGGTGCAGGACAGGCACTTAAATACACAGAAAACTGGGGCAAATAAGGAACAGGTGTAGGACAAATCAACTAACCAATTAACAAACACTGGCACAAGGAAATGGGCAACAGGTGGAACTAATAACCAATGGGAACGGAAACTAGGGAGCTTAACCAATACCAAAACTAGGAAACATTAACTGGGAATTAACAGTAGGAATAAAACACAAGACATGGACAGACAACCATAAACAAGACTAATTAAACACAGGGGAAAACAATACCAAACTAAGAATAAACCAAAACAGGGAAGCAGTGGACTAAACACTAGGAAAGACAAAAAAACAAATAAACAAGACAGGTGAGGCTGGTTTCAAACCAACAACTACAGGATTGACAGTCTCAGTACAGTACACTCAACCCACTGAGTTATGTGGCAGTCCAAGGGACAAGGTGAAATACACTAGGGGCTTAAGGGGCGAGTGACAGGGGGAAGGACAAAACAACCCCTGTTGTGTCATGAGCTGCAAGTGGATTGTGACCCTTTTTTCCCCGCCTGTGCCATGCCACGCGATAACAGAGAAATATTCTTCTCATGGCTTCTGGTGAAAGTCCTAAAAATTGGTTATTGTTTGGGACATTATTTCACTCCCATACATCTAACCCTGCAAGACATGTTCAACACCGCATTTAATGTTTTATGTTAAAGGCCAGTTAAAGCATTTTCAAGTTGCTGCTGCAGAACTTAATATTTATTAATTTGTATGAGTAGTATAATTTTAATAATTTTGCTGAAGATTTGCTCAATATTAGTGTCCAGTAGTGTCACAGAAATGTCATAACAATGACCATTTTTTGGGCATTTTTTGTACAATATAGGCGACGCAGAGCATATAGGAAAGGCAACTGTGTGTAGAGCCGTTCGCACAGTATGTCTGGTACTTAACGCTTCTTACACACGTTTGTACAGTTCCCTGTCCATAAAGCTCTGCGTGTTATTAAAGAGGAATTCCACAGAGTGGTAGGTTTGTCCTTTGTAGTAAAATCTATGATGCATATTTAATATATAGTCATACTATTTATATCTATAGCCTACATGTATTCATCCTGCACACACACACACTTGATACTTCCATATATGACTTTCTATTTCAGGGTTTCCAAATGTAATTTGGAATACATGTAATACATGTATAGTGACAATAAAAGGTATTCATTCATTCATTCATAATTGGGTGCATTGATGGCACCTACATTCCTATTAAAGCTCCTTCAATAAATGAGGGAGACTATGTTAATAGTCTAATAGATGTCTTTATTGTCACTATACAAGTACAGCGAGATAGCGGAGGAAATCTATTCATAGTATCAATGTGCAGGTAACTTGATTTTGTATCCTTAATTTTTTGCCTTGTTAAAATCATCAAACTCATTACTTTTTTCCACTAACTATAGGTAATCATTACAGGACAGTACAATGCTGGTAATTACCACTGGTGGTGGTGGGCCCCCGCCAGTTAGACGGGCTTCAGCCTTTTTTCTATTAGCTACATGACAGAAAGAATATACTAAATCGTGTTTAATAAATAGTTAAGTGATCGTGACCTTTTTGCAGAATGTTTTTGTGTTTCATTTTGACTTGGCTCAAAGTTCTTCTGGCTCCAGAAGGATTACACCTTATTAAATAAGAAACCATATATTCCTAGTCGATACACATTGTTATTAAATTTAACCTAAAGAAATGATCGAATGGCAGGACAAGTAAATGCTTTCATAGTGATTTAACAGTCAAAAGGATGCGGAAGCGGTGTTTAATTATTTTGCATTATAATAAAAGGGGAGGCGATGTCAAATTTGCAATTTAATACACTCATGCATTTACTCTGTCCGTTATTTTTTGCCAAGCCAACTCTTTCTTTAGCCGATGCAGCCGTATTGCTTTTTTTCATTATTATTGGCTTGAATTCCTCATATGCGTGCATTAAAACTGAGAGTAAGCTGGCTTCAAAGGGCAGCCACCTGTAGTGGCACTCTAGGAGCTGGGAGTTAATGACCTTCTTCAAGGGCCTATAGATGTGCTGAGGGCAGGCTTGAAGTGGCGACCTTCTGATCATGGCCGCAGAGGCTTAGCTCACTGAACCATACACTGCCCTGAAGTTTATGTTCATAAAAGTAAAGTAATTATGTCTGCAAATAAAAATATAATACACAAAGAAGTCACTGACATGAAATGTTTGTATTCTTCGGGTCATCATTAATGCAGTGGGCCCTCAAGATTACCAGCCAGAACAGTCATATTTATTAAGTTTACTGATCACCATGCTTGTTACAAACTTGGCCTTCAATTAATTAATATTAATTAATTAATATTTAATTATTCTAACCAAATGTAATGTAATCTATACTCAGATGATATAATCATCTTACTTATATCTATATCTATAATATAGATATATGTAATTGTCCTTAAATGTTGACATACTTCATTTTTAGCGCAGCATGTTTGGAGTCTTGAAACTCTGATGAGGTTTGAGCTGGGTTCATCAGATATATCATGCTGGTAGTAGCATTCATATACTGTGAAATATATATATATATATATATATATATATATATATATATATACAGTATATATACTGTGTGTGTGTGTGTGTATATATATATATATATATATATATATATATACTGCCCAAAAAAATTAAAGGAACGCTTATTAATCAGAGTATAGCATCAAGTAAACTAAAATTCTTGGATATTCATCTGGTCAGTTAAGTAGCAGAGGGGGTTGTTAATCAGTTTGGTGTTAATGAAATTAAGAACAGGTGCACTAGAGGGGCAACAATGAGACGACCCCCAAAACAGGAATGGTTGACCAGGTGGGGGCCACTGACATTTTTCCCTCCTCAACTTTTCTGACTGTTTTTTCACTAGTTTTGCATTTGGCTCCAGTCAGTGTCACTACTGGTAGCATGAGGTGATACCTGGACCCTACAGAGGTTGCACAGTTAGGCCAACTCCTCCAGGATGGCACATCAATACGTGCCATTGCCAGAATGTTTGCTGTGTCCCCCAGCACAGTTTCAAGGGCATGGAGGAGATTCCAGGAGACAGGCAGTTACTCTAGGAGAGCTGGACAGGGCCATAGAAGGTCCTTAACCCATCAGCAGGACCAGTATCTGTTCCTTTGTTCAAGGAGGAATAGGATGAGCACTGCCAGAGCCCTACAAAATGACCTCCAGCAGGCCACTGGTGTGAATGTCTCTGGCCAAACAATCAGAATCAGACTTCATGAGGGTGGCCTGAGGGCCTGACGTTCTCTGGTGAGCCCTGTGCTCACTGCCCGGCAACCGTGGAGCTCGACTGGCATTTGCCATAGAATACCAGAACTGGCAGGTCCAATACTGGCACCCAGTGCTTTTCACAGATGAGAGCAGATTCACTCTGAGCACATGTGACAGACGTGAAAGGGTCTGGAGAAGCCGTGGAGAACGTTATGCTGCCTGTGACATTATTCAGCATGACCGGTTTGGTGGTGGGTCAGTGATGGTCTGGGGAGGCATATCCATGGAGGGACGCACAGACCTCTACAGGCTAGACAACGGCACCTTGACTGCCATTAGGTATCGGGATGAAATCCTTGGACCCATTGTCAGACCCTATGCTGGTGCAGTGGGTCCTGGGTTCAACCTGGTGCACGACGATGCCCAGCTTAATGTGGCGAGAGTATGCAGGCAGTTCCTGGAGGATGAAGGAATTGATACCAATGACTGGCCCCCATGCTCACCTGACCTAAATCAAATAGGACACCTCTGGGACATTATGTTTCGGTCCTTCCAGTCTGCACCTCAGACTGTCCAGGAGCTCAGTGATGCCCTGGTCCATCTTATTATTGTTATACTTATTATTATTATTATTATTATTATTATTATTATTATTATTATTATTATTATAACAATTAAAAGGGATAAATACTTTTACTTATCCAATATTTGTTACTCATAGTCCAGGCTATATTCCTATTGATATTTTCAATGTTCCAAATGAACTCGGACCACAAAGTGGCAACGTTATGCATCAGGATTCGGGTGTATTTATTATTCCACTTTTAATCTTTTGTTAATAACATTTATTGTGACATCTTTTCAAGATGTTGGCATCATGTCAGGTGTGCTGCAATCTTGCAGTAGTTTAAGAAGACCTAAAAAAATTGTGTTAAAAACAAAAGTACTCTGAAGGAGAAATTGGAACACTAAATATAGTTAAAAAATCAGACTATGTGACCAAGGGGGTATTCCAGAAAGCAGGTTATGTGACATACCCGGGTAAGTTTAAGGGTAAGTTAGTGGATAACCTCATCTTTCGGTTCCAAAAACGGGGGTAACTTTCTGGGTATGTACGTAACCATAGCAGCTTACTCTCTGAAGATAACCTGCTACTGAGCAGGTTATGTTCCAGGGTCAGTTTGTTGCAGAAGGTTACTGAGCATGGCGTGCCCTTTTGATGACGATCCTGTGGACGTGGAGGCATAAATTATACGAGGTTTTTTTCGCTGGGAGAGAGTTATAAGACCGCGTATTGATATATTTTCATTTCCTAATGATTATTTGAAAAAGCGTTATCAGTTTTCAAAAGAATCGTTCATTTACCTAACATCTCTTGAGACCGCATATTGCAAATGTCACAAACCCAAACCGTGGGTCTGCGCTTAGCACAGAAAACATTCTGTGCATAGCACTTCGGTTTTTTGCGTCAGGGCATTTTTTGTACAATATAGGCGACGCAGAGCATATAGGAAAGGCAACTGTGTGTAGAGCCGTTCGCACAGTATGTCTGGTACTTAACGCTTCTTACACACGTTTGTACAGTTCCCTGTCCATAAAGCTCTGCGTGTTATTAAAGAGGAATTCCACAGAGTGGTAGGTTTGTCCTTTGTAGTAAAATCTATGATGCATATTTAATATATAGTCATACTATTTATATCTATAGCCTACATGTATTCATCCTGCACACACACACACTTGATACTTCCATATATGACTTTCTATTTCAGGGTTTCCAAATGTAATTTGGAATACATGTAATACATGTATAGTGACAATAAAAGGTATTCATTCATTCATTCATAATTGGGTGCATTGATGGCACCTACATTCCTATTAAAGCTCCTTCAATAAATGAGGGAGACTATGTTAATAGATAGATAGATAGATAGATAGATGTCTTTATTGTCACTATACAAGTACAGCGAGATAGCGGAGGAAATCTATTCATAGTATCAATGTGCAGGTAACTTGATTTTGTATCCTTAATTTTTTGCCTTGTTAAAATCATCAAACTCATTACTTTTTTCCACTAACTATAGGTAATCATTACAGGACAGTACAATGCTGGTTACCACTGGTTGCCCTCAGATGGGGTGAGGGGAGGTGGTGGTGGGCTCCCGCCAGTTAGACGGGCTTCAGCCTTTTTTCTATTAGCTACATGACAGAAAGAATATACTAAATCGTGTTTAATAAATAGTTAAGTGATCGTGTAATCAATTACCTTTTTGCAGAATGTTTTTGTGTTTCATTTTGACTTGGCTCAAAGTTCTTCAGTCTCCAGAAGGATTACACCTTATTAAATAAGAAACCATATATTCCTAGTCGATACACATTGTTATTTTAACCTAAAGAAATGAATGGCAGGAAAAGTAAATGCTTTCATAGTGATTTAACAGTAAAAAGGATGCGGAAGGGTTATGTGTTTAATTATTTTGCATTATAATAAAAGGGGAGGCGATGTCAAATTTGCAATTTAATACACACGCATTTACTCTGTCCGTTATTTTTTGCCAAGCCAACTCTTTCTTTAGCCGATGCAGCCGTATTGCTTTTTTTCATTATTATTGGCTTGAATTCCTCATATGCGTGCATTAAAACTTCCAACTCCGCCTCTGTGAAGTATGCCGCTCTCTTTTTTTCACTTTGATTTTCCATTTTGACTCGTGAAATCGGCGATCAATTGAAAACGTCTTTATGTATGCACGGTGCACGCGCATTAACTCTGGGTAAGCAATAGGAGGTTGATTGAACTTTCTCTTCTCAGGTGTTTTGGAACCGACATACTCATGGTATGCGGGTTTGGGGTATATCAACCCAGAGGTTAAGATTTACCAAATGGTAAGTTAACCAAGCTTTCTGGAATACCCCCCAAATGCCCCTCTCAATTGATCAGCAGGGGAGATTACAGTTTTTCTCAATTGCTAAAACACTAAAACCCATTAGCTGAAGAAAGTTCTCAGTTGCCTGACCTCATTTAGCTAATTGTGCAGTCTGTTGTCAATACCTTAAACCATTTCACATGGTAAAACACAATATGGGTCATTCTACAGAAACGTCCACTTTTCTGTCCCTAGACTTTAAAGGATGGTTGCATTTAAAAAAACACAAAATTGTAGGGATTTATTTATAATTTAAAATAAAACAATAAGTTATTTGAACAATTACACCTTTTTGAACCATCAATGTGTCAGTATTTCTTTTTAATCATTTTAGTAAATTTCCAAGTACCCCCAAAAATGCCCGTCCCCACTGTCATTCTGAGAAACTGAGGGCCCTATTCTGAAATCAAAAACATTTTTTTTAGTAGTTAAGCTGCCATAATATATGCATAACTGTCACATATATCATATACATGACTTAAAAATACAAAATGTAAAATAAATATTATAAAATACATGATAAAAGTGTACGTCCCCTGTAGTCACGTCACTGGTGTTACCATATAAGAAAAGACTATTATTTTTTACATAAAAACCATATTGGTGACATCACAGGACTCCCTTTTACTTCCTCTCTGAAGATCAATGAAGATAGGCACATGGTAAGTGCATTGTCTTTTTTCATTTTTCAGTAATTTTCTCATTTATCTGAAGATTTCCTTTGAAGCTTTAGTGTAAGTCACTGGTATGACCTACTTTAATCTTTGGGAAATAATTAAAAATAAAAATAAAAATGGATTAAATTACATAATTTAGTGAGTACATCATGATTGTCAACATGTGGTTTGATCCCTTGTGGCAGCCATTTTGTAAAATGAATTTTTCATGACGGTTGTCACTGGTGTTACCGTCACTGGTGTTACCTTCCTTATTGGTAACACCAGTGATGGTCAGTAACACCAGTGATGCTCATGTATAGATAATCTTCATTCAAAGCTGTTTATTGAGTTGATTTACATATACTACTATTTAGATTTCAAGATAATAACATTTCTTTCTCACTGTCAATCCTTTGGACAGCAATGCCTAAGTTGAGTGCAGCTGATAAGCAGAGGCAATACAGAAACCGTAGGGATGCTGACCCTCAACACAGACAGGAATACTTACAAAAAAGGAAAGATGGTTATTCCAAAGACATTGAAACAGGAAAGAAGAAGAGAATAAGTGATTTAACTGAGAGGGACAAGAGAGCTGAATGTAAGGCATGGAGGGTACGCCAAAGGTGCAGGGAAAGACACAGAAGCATTGGACAGAACAGAGCAGGAGCATTAAGAAACGTTGCAATCGACTGCAGAATGTAAAACTGGACAGCCCAGAAATTAAAACAAAATATTCTTCATGGTAAGCGAGTAAACACTCAAGTCAGAAAGGCCCTGACATGCCATTTTGCAGTTTTAGGTGCACTAAAATGCAAATAAAAGAGTTTGAAGAATACAAAATCTAAACAAAGCCTGGCACAGTTGTTGTCAGAAAAGCTGATCAAGAAATATAGGTGTAAAACATCTCTCAAGAAGGCCATTGCTTGTGATTCCCGAATCTTTACGAAAACAAAAATTTGGTCTTATGGATGTCACTGGTGTTACATTATGTCACGGGTGTTATTGTGTTTTCAGGAACATTACATTAAACATGTCAAATCTGTCATGATAATGATTTTATATTTATTTTATTTTGCTGTACTCAAGAGTTCACATTGAAAGAATTTCATCATTACTTGTTTATAAATGTTTTTGATAATATTTTAAAATTTACAGCAAATACATGGTTGCGAAACTGAAGAAACATCATTCAAACACAATTTTAACAAATGTTATTTAAATAAATAAAATAATTATCTCCTGTTTATTTGCCTCATCATTGTTGTACTGTATCTCTGATTACATGTGCAAGAGAAGTAGAGAAATAATTTTTCATAAAAATTGTTATTATTACCAAAGAAGGAAGGTAACACCAGTGACAAATAGACTGTCCATGAAATCTTTAAATAAATGCACAGAAAAGGAAAAAAATCATTAAGGTGTACCTTATGTGTATTCTTATAGCCAATTAGTAAAGTAATAATGTGGCATAAGTTTAAATACTAGAAAAAGAAATACATTTTCAGGTATCCTGCCATGTCAAAAGTGGACGTTTCTGTAGAATGACCCATATGCAGATCTTACTTAGACTTTTCAGCAAAACTCTAAACACATTCTCATTCTCAAAACACATTCTACACTCTAATGCTGGTAAACACAAGTAGCAATGCTCAAATACAATTAGAGAAAACATGTCATTGATTGAACACAACCACTCAAAATTGATGTCACCTGTTTCAAATGATGTGACACAACCAATATAAGTCAGTTCAGAAAGCAAACAGGTTGTTGAAGGTAGAAAGGAGAAAGTCTGAGCATGGATAGAAGAAACAATGTGAGAGGACGAGTGCGTATGCAAGGTGGGCGACAAGGAGGAGGAGGAGGAGGAGGAGGGCGGCGGCGGCAAGAAAGAGGAAGAGGAGGAGGAAGAGGAGGAGGGCGGCAAGAAAGAGGAAGAGGAGGAGGAAGAGGAAGACAAAGAGTGGAAATATCTGATGAAATTCGAGCAACAGTCATAGACCATGTTCTTGTCTATGGACTGACAATGAGGGAAGCAGGACTAAGAGTGCAACCCAATTTGAGCCGATTTTCTGTGTCCACCATAGTAAGGACATTCAGAGAAGAGAACAGGTACGGTATACTACTCTATTTTTGTAATTGCAAATTTACTGTACTACACTCTATGCAACTGTTTCAATAGACATTTGTAAAGTTCATCACTGTATGTATAGTACTGCATGAATATTTGTTGTAACTGCACATCTACTTTTTGTAGAATTGCGAGGCTGCCACATGCAGATGGAAAGACGGCTTTATTCACTCAAGAGCAAGAGGCTGTTATAGTGGGCATGGTCCTTCAAGATAATGTAATACGACTCAGAGAAATCCAGGAACGAGTGATACAAGACAACACACACTTCCAGGGAATCAACAGTGTGAGCATTTCCACAATTGACCGTGTCCTCCATCGTAACAGGATGCGACTGAAACAAGTATACAAAGTACCCTTTGAGCGCAACTCACCAAGGGTGAAAGAACTGCGAGCTCAGTATGTGCAAGTAAGTGTACATTCAGAAACATTTACTGTAATCCAGATTTTCTACAGTACTAACACATGTGTGAATGACATTACTCTTCAGTACATACAATGTACAGTATGTGAATCAGAAGTGCATACAGTTGGCTTAATTGTACTCTACAGTATAGCACTGTCTCTGTATGACTTACAAAATTCTAAATGCAGTATACTGTATTTCTACACAGACAATATTTGACTTGGAATCCTTGGACAGACCCCATGACTTCATCTTTGTCGATGAAGCAGGCTTCAATCTAACAAAGAGGAGACGGAGAGGCCGAAACATCATTGGACAGCGGGCCATTGTTGAAGTCCCTGGTCATGAAGTCCCTGGTCATAGCAGCACAGATGGTGGCAATGTCACCGTCTGTGCTGCGATTAGCAACCATGGTGTTCTACATCACCATGTTACACTTGGGCCATATAACACCCAGCACCTTCTAAGATTTATTGCCAATCTAAGAGATATTTTATTTGAGCTGCAGGTTCAAGACCATCAGGGTCAAGAGCTAAAAGAGAATCCCATTCCCACCTATGTGATAGTGTGGGACAATGTCAGTTTCCACCGAGCTGCTCCGGTAAGGGAATGGTTTAACATCAATGAGCAGTTTATGAACTTGTACCTCCCTCCATACTCGCCTTTCCTGAATCCGATTGAGGAGTTTTTCTCCTCTTGGAGATGGAAAGTGTATAATAGACAACCCTACACCAGAGTAAATCTTCTGCAAGCCATGGATTTAGCTTGTGGTGATGTAGGTGAGGAATCATGTCAGGGCTGGATACGGCACACAAGAGGCTTCTTCCCCCGTTGCCTGAGGAGGGATAATATTGCTTGTGATGTTGAGGAAGTGCTCTGGCCTGACCCAGCCCAAAGACGAGAAGAAGCAAATCGATCACGTTTACTCCTTTGATTTTTGTCCCTTTTAGTATTGTATACTGTAGTACAGTGCATTGTATGCTGTTTACTGTACAATGAACAAACTGTATGGGCCAAAACATTGAGATTAAAAATTTGCTTCTCCCTGAGAACTATATGTTTTGAACAATGTGTTTTCTGTTTTTTGTTGTGTTGTTTACTGAGTGCTTGATAGTGTATATCATTTTGATCACTTTGTTTTTGATTTGAGAGCAGTGCTTGATTTTGAACACAGGTAAAACTGCTTTTAGGCGAAAGTTTCATTTTGCAAGAGGACTCAGAGGTTTTGTAAATAGTGCTTGAAGATGAGGTTATGCATTTAATGGTTTCAGAAAATGGAGCAAGGTTTCAGAAATTGTGTTTTAGCAATTGAGAAAAACTGTAATAGAATGTTTTTAGAATGAATTTACTCTTTTGTGTAAAAAAAAGTATTAATTTTTAAATTTGATGTGTTCATTATTCCAAGTTAATTTTTATAAGGAGAGTAATTATTTTTGTATATAAGAAGCCAGAATTCAAATGGTGGCTTAATTATTGTTTTCTTTTTTGTTCAATGGATAAATGCTTAATGCTAATGTATTAAATGTGACGAAACACGTAATCAAGCAATTCAGCTGCGATACATTTGCTTTGTCCCACGGTGCACTGCCTAATTCACACTTTACAACTTACTTATGGATAAATTTGTGTTATCAATTAATTGTCAATATGTATGAAATGGAGCAATGGCATGTAATATGGATACGATGTAATAATTAATAACTGCTAGACAGAACGTGATCTTGAAAATCCAAGGGGTGTGCATTGTCCCCCAGACTCCACTGATGAAGGCACACTCAATTGGACATGGCTGTCCCATTTTGTTTCAGAGCTATTACCCCTTTAGTGTGTTGCCCCATTGCACTTTAAGTGGATGCAATATATTAACAAATAACTATTACAGACAAAAATAATCTGAAAATGCAAGGGGTGTGCATTGTCCCCCAGAGTCCTCTGATCCATGCACACTTTATAGGACATGGCTGTCCCATTTTGTTCCAGAGCTATTAACCCTTTATTGCATTGCCCCTATGCCAAGTAATATGCATGCAATGTATTAATTAATAGCTGTTAGAGTGAAAGTTATTCTGAAAATGCAAGGGGTGTGCATTGTCCCCCAGAGTCCACTGATCCATGCACACTTCATAGGACATGGCTGTCCCATTTTGTTCCAGAGCTATTAACCCTTTAGTGCATTCCCCCTATGTCATGTAATATGCATACAATGTACTAATTAATAACTGTTAGAGTGAAAGTTATTCTGAAAATCCAAGGGGTGTGCATTGTCCCCCAGAGTCCTCTGATCCATGCACACTTCATAGGACATGGTTGTCCCATTTTGTTCCAGAGCTATTAACCCTTTAGTGCATTCCCCCTATGCCATGTAATATGCATACAATGTACTAATTAATAACTGTTAGAGTGAAAGTTATTCTGAAAATCCAAGGGGTGTGCATTGTCCCCCAGAGTCCACTGATCCATGCACACTTCATGGGACATGGCTGTCCCATTTTGTTCCAGAGCTATTAACCCTTTAGTGCATTACCCCTATGCCATGTAATATGCATACAATGTATTAATTAATAGCTGTTAGAAAGTTATTCTGAAAATCTAAGGGGTGTGCATTGTCCCCCAGAGTCCACTGATCCATGCACACTTCATGGGACATGGCTGTCCCATTTTGTTCCAGAGCTATTAACCCTTTATTGCATTGCCCCTATGCCATGTAATATGCATACAATGTATTAATTAATAACTGTTAGAGAGATAGTTATTCTGAAAATGCAAGGGGTGTGCATTGTTCCCCAGAGTCCACTGATCCATGCACACTTCATAGGACATTGCTGTCCCATTTTGTTACAGAGCTATTAACCCTTAGTGCATTCCCCCTATGCCATGTAATATGCATACAATGTATTAATTAATAACTGTTAGAGTGAAAGTTATTCTGAAAATTCAAGGGGTGTGCATTGTCCCCCAGAGTCCACTGACCCATGCACACTTCATAGGACATTGCTGTCCCATTTTGTTCCAGAGCTATTAACCCTTTAGTGCATTCTCCCTATGCCATGTAATATGCATACAATGTATTAATTAATAACTGTTAGAGTAAAAGTTATTCTGAAAATCCAAGGGCTGTGCATTGTCCCCCAGAGTCCACTGACCCATGCACACTTCATAGGACATTGCTGTCCCATTTTGTTCCAGAGCTATTAACCCTTTAGTGCATTGACCCTATGCCATGTAATTTGCATACAATGTATTACAGTTTTTCTCGATTGCTAAAACACTATAACCAATCTTTTGAACTAAAATTTCAAAACCATAATGCTATTTTTCAAAAAGCACACCCATTTCCCTGAACTATAAACACTATTCCCCTGCTTTAACACATGAGTCAAATTTGGTGAACTGTTACTGCAAAACTCTACACAGAAATCCCTAAATTTTTCAGTGCTTACACCATGTGGTCATTTAGAAAGCACTAGCATTCAATAATGTTAACTTAAGTCAGCAGAGTTTAAGCTCAGTTAGCACACAATTAACCAAGTGGAAACACTAGGAGTCAAAATTTATCACACACCAATCAGAAACTTTGATGGATAGATAAAAGGGCCAAAGTCAGCTCATTCAGGTTTGAAACAATGGATCCAAAGAGATGCAAAGGAGGAGGTCGAGGAAGAGGAGTAGAAGGAGGTCCAGGACATCAGGGAGGAGGAGGTGGAGGAACATAATTGGCCATCGGGCTATTGTAAATGTCCCTAGTCAGCGTGGAGGGAATGTCACTATGTGCGCAGCCATCAGCCAACGAGGGGGACTCCACTGCCATGCCATTCTAGGACCCTATAACACTATGCTTCTCCTTGCTTTTCTTGATGGTCTAAGACAACATATGTTCCAGCTGGACTACAGGGAACCAACACAGCCAGAGCAGCCTCACTACGTTGTTGTAGTGAGGCTGGATAACGTCAGCTTCCATCGCGCTGCTCTGGTTCATGACTGGTTTACCAATAACCCAAGGTTTTCTAACATCTTTCTGCCTGCATACTCTCCCTTTCTAAACCCGATAGAGGAGTTATTTTCGGCATGGCGGTGGAAAGTGTACGACAGAACCTTATGTCCGTGTTCACCTCCTCCAGGCCATGGAAGAAGCCTGCCTAGACATATCAGTAGATGCATGCCAGGGGTGGATCAAGCATGCATGAGGATTTTACCCCCGCTGCCTGGCTAGGGCCAATATAGCCTGTGATGTGGATGAGATTCTCTGGCCTGACCCAGACCAAAGACAGGATGCTGAGGTGGAATAATGTTTTTGGTGTGTGTTGTACTGTATAGTACATGAATAAAAATGTGTCACTGTATACACATTGGTTGCGTCTTTTGTGTTCATCATGTGAAAAGATTTTTGAGAGGAAGAACCACAAGCAACATAACTTGCCAGTTTTGGCAATATTGTTTTTAATTTATTGCACCAATGTGTAAGACTATGTTGTAGTGTGTGTGTTTTTGAGGCCTTGTGTGTGATGTCTGTGGGCAAAGTATGGTTTTTCAGCAACAGTGAATGGTTTTGAGTGTAGAGCTTCATTTTGACCTGAAAATACGATGTTTGGGAAATTGGGTGAGACGTTATGGATTTGTGTTTACTGTTTTGAGAATACGAGGCATACTTTCAAGAAGTGTGTTTAAGCAATCGAGAAAAACTGTAATTAATAACTGTTAGAGTGAAAGTTATTCTGAAAATCCAAGGGGTGTGCATTGTTCCCTGTAGTCCACTGATCAAAGCACACTTCACTGGATGTGTCTGTCTCGTCTAGTTTTAAAGTTATTAACCCATTCATGTATTGTCCCATTGCACATTATACGGATACATTCGAACATTCAAAAATTAATTAAAAATCGTACGTAAAGCAATCTGGGAAACAAAGGGGTGTGCAACAGTCGCCATGAGCCCAAAATACTAACCGACCATGTCATTACAGCTGACAGGACCTATTTTATTAGCTATTAACACGATTTTGCACAAATCACGAAATGGTTTGAAGCGAAAAAATAATCGGTGTGCATCGTTGTCTGTGGACTGGACAACACGATTTTATCACTAAAAACGCCCCACCTTACTTCCGTGAAAAGTTATTGAAGCTAGAAAACTGAATATCTAATATGAGGCTAACTACGTACATTATTACATGTGAATACAGTAGACCGTCACGCATGATATAGTCTTATAAGCAATACTATACCGTTTTCATCAAGAAATATGTCTATCCAGCGAATTAAATACTTTCATTTATTATCTGTAAAAACAAAAAACATCGAAAAGGCATGTGATGTTTTAAAATATATGTCTTGTTTACCTCAAGAGCTTCTTAAAAAGACATGAAAAACAATAGCGAAACCGTGAACAAATCAGCGCGCGACAGGGGAAACATGGGGAAACTGAACTGCCCGGAACACCGGAAAGCTCGCAATTTGTACTATACGAAAATGCATGAAAGTTCCCAGCGCAGGATTTCTAAATGTGCATTTCGCCCTGTACACTGTAACAATGGGGAAGATGCCATCCATAATCTTAAACTAAAAGTCCACGGAAGTGGCACGTAGAAGTGAGGCCCCAGCACATGTGATATATTGCCAGGAAGGTCGGAATTTGTACTTAACGAAAATTCAAGATTGAAGATTCAAGATTCAAAAGGTTTATTCGTCTCGTACACAGTTGTACACACACAACATGTAGTGGAATGTAACCCTGGTCACTCTGAGCAGCTGTGCATGATAAGAGAGTAACAAAATATAGAACAAATAAGAAAAATAATAAGATAAAAAATATATGAAATGTTCAGCTGTACATAATCTATACATAAGTGATAGGTAAGAGGTATATAAGTGCAATGTGCAAGAGGCCTGAGGTATGTGCCAATGATTTGGACAGTGTGAAGCAGTACCTAGAGGCATTGAGTATTGTCCTGATTTAGGAGCATTATGACCTGGGGGAAAAAGCTCTTCCTTAACCTTTCCGTTCTGGGGTGCGTTTACCGAGACCATAGTTCGAACGAACGTTCGCAAACACTATCCTTAAGTTGTGTATTTCAAATAACTCACGAGCTGTAGTTAGAAGCTTAGTCCCGGGTAAATACGTCAGCGATGGTGGAAAATGCATTCTAAGAAGGGTATAGTCACCGTGTAAGTAAAATTTTTAATAATCTTTCATAACTAATAGGGAATAATTTAGCTCTACGATCACATATAATGTGAAGTTGTCTGAAAATGCAGTTTGAAACGTAATTGTTGTGTGGGTCTCTGGTCATAAGTACGGTAACTGTCGGTAGTAGAGTTGTGACGTTTGCTAACGAACCGATTCTTTTGAACGGCTCATAAACATGAACGATGGGAGCCGAGTCGCGGCTGGAGGGGAGCCGTTCTTTCTGTCGTTCTTTTTTTCCTATGCGTGTTTCACACAGATGCACACAAATTAGCTCTTCCGCGAGACAGAACAGTTATAGGGGGAGGGGCGCACCCAGCGCAGGGGTGCTACTGCCTAACAGCATGATGATAGTTGTGCACGCATCCTTCACTTCCACATTGTGTGGAAGTGTTTGTAGTAAAAGCTGTTTTGCACAGAAATTCATTGCAGCCGGCTTTGTTTTTGATGTTTATTTGTGAGTAGGTATTGTATGAATAACATAAGTCAACATAGCTTTACACATACACACACTTTGTACTAAAGGTAAATCCAAAATAGTGATGTCACTGTCTAAGCAGAGGGATGTTGTGCAACCATATGGAATATAGTCCACACATGACAAATGAGGTAATAATCAATATTTCAGAATAATTCAAACTCAGATATTGGTGTGTGATATCTGAGTTTTAATTATTTGACTACAAATCTCACCTCATCATTCCTCCCAGTGATTATTTCCAGGATAAACTGAGATGCCCCCAAGCTGGCTTCTTAAAACTGACTAAATATTTAAAAAGAGCCAAAAGAGCCGTTCTTTTGAACGGCTCTTTGAAAGGAACGGATCGCCAAGATCGCTGTGGGAAGAATCCTCTGTGTGACCCATCTGTACGTTGACGTCGAACTTCAACTCACCAGTGGCACTTGCACACTCATCTAGCACATATTGTATGTTCTAGTCACTCTTTGGCTTCTTCTCATGTTTAGAAACATGTGTGAACAGTTTTGAGTCATTGTGTTAAAATGATGACTACTGTATGGTGGCTGTGCTGAACTTCTGCAGCCTGTGTTTTCTATTTTGCATCAAAGTTCACCACAGTGCAAAATGTGTTTTGATGAATGGGAATGTGTTTAGAGTTTTGCTCAAATCTGCAAATTGTGTTTAAAGTTTCACCAAAAGAGTGTAGGATCACACATGCACATATCACAGGGCCTAAATTCCAGGTGGCCTGAGACAAGGCCGAGCCTGGTACGAGAGGCACAAAAGGGGGGTTACACACATAAACACACACACAGATAACAAGGGAGCCCAGCACTCCAACTTTTATTGCCTAAAGATTTAGGGACCTACAGACAAGCAGAGTGGACCTAATGGACAGGGGTCCCTCGACTTGGCACACAACCCCCTCCCCATGCACTCTGCCTTACATATCACTCACCCAACAGACGAACACCCTAAAGGAAATTTCATTTAAGTTTGGCTTTTGTATACCCTGTATATTGATTTACTCACGACTACTAGTCTCAATCTACAGATACGTTATGTTTGTATGTGTCCTTAGACAATCTTAGTGTTTTGTGTGCCACCCATATAACCATGTTCATGGAGTATCACCTATTTTACCCCTTTGTACTTGAACACATATAAATTTAAATAAATAGATAGGCATAGCTACCATTGTATATATGTTCTCATGGTATACCCGAAGAATCTGGAAAATTAGTGTAACCAATGTGTCCTAACTTTGTTAAAAACCCCCCTTCTCTTCCAACATTCCTTTGTGGTCCTTATCTGATCTTGGTGGACAGTCACCAAGTTTCTTTGTTTCTACCATGCTATGTTCAAATAACTGAATTAAGGTGTATCTTATCCATTCTGGAGAAGATGAATTGGCATAAGCCACACCAAACAAAATATGTTGTTTCCAGATGTGCAACTTATATTGATATTACCACAAACTAACGGCCACGCCTATCTATGGATAAGATGTGCTGTTTGTAATATGAATATTTTATGTAATATCTGCACAAAGTGTAACATCTGTTGAGGTGCAACCCAAAACACCTGTATCCTATACTGATGTGAATGAGTCACATAGATAAAATAATTAATTGTTTAATCAATTAATGCAGATGGTATGAGGTATGTACCTGTGAAGCTGGTATGGCATGTTTGGTGTCAAACTGATTGTTAATCACCCCTGATTCCAAATCTGGTCAGTGATTATCATAAAAGTGGATGTATCAAAAGTTATATCAGCTTAATGAAAATCTTCAGTAAAGGGAGAATCAGTCGGGCCATAAATCCCTAAAGGACTGATACAGACCCCCTTCCGAAAGCCCGCCAAATGGATGGCCAGCCATTGGGCCAGGATTCGAATTCCTGGTCATCCCTATTCATGAACTTTAGACCATAAAAACCTGGACCTCAGAACAAAGCAGCGTAGAGAAAAGACCATCAGCCCGGGAGCAGAGAAGCCCACCAGAAACCCTCCGGTGAAGGCCCAGCTGAACAGAGAACAGCACCCAAGACAAGGCTTCACCAGGAGAGAGAATCCAAAGGGGCTCCACTCCACTGCTTCAAACGCCGCGCCTTCCTGAGTGCCATCGGCTCAGCAGCTCTGCCATCAACTGCCAAGACCCCCCCCCCCCCCCCCACTCTTCAACCAAGTAAACCAACTTCCTTTCATTCTAACAACTTAAGCTGTTCTGTTAACCTGCTATAAGACTTTAGGGTCGTGTTTCCACAAACTGTGCTTGCTTTGCAGAACAGTATTTCCCATTTCAGGTTACTCATTTAAATCCGGTCATTGCATTTTCATAATTACATTGTTTGTTTTATTCCGTTATTTCGTGTTTGTTGTTTGTGTTAGGTGTAATGTCTGTCTTATGTCAGTTGTAGTGTTAGCTAGGAATAAATGCATGTCTTTTACACAACTTTAGCCTCCGTCATTGTGTGTCTCATAATAAGTTCCTGCCTTTGTGCGATCTTGCTACACGCTCTGAACCTCAAACTCGCCTGAAACCTCGCGAGACTCTCTCTCATCGGCCGTGAGGGGAGCTTCGCTACCAATCGTTTACATTACCTGGTGATGCAGCTCGCTGGACGAGCCTTCTAACCCAGGTTACTAAGCGATACTGGTAATTAGTGAATCCCATTTAAGTCTCACATTAACAGACTCACAGGGATACCGCAATTGAGTTTGGAGGAGCCGACCATTCGGCATAAAGATTGGTTAATAATCAGCATTAAATAATAATTAATTAAACTTTAATTAATACAAACATATTGGTGGAGAATATTAAAAATTTATTTGAGCTATTAATTCCTACAATTAATTGGTGGAAGAACGCGGGCACAAGGTTTAAACTTTTTGTGAGCACACAATTTAAAGTTTTTATGACCGAACGTGCAGTTGAATAAGCGCTACTGTGAACAGGTTGCAAAGTTGAGGATTAATTGCACTCACGGCAGTCCGAAGGCATTTAAGCGGGATTATACGGTATTATTATTTTAATTTCTATTATTAGTAGTTATTTTCTTTTGTTTTATTTTCGGTTGTTTTATTTTAGGTTTCATTCGTTTTAAACTGCAGTAAACTTAAACCCTATATCTGACGAGATTCTCAGGTATAGCACGTTGTTTCCAGGATAGATTCGGACGAGTTTCTCCGTTTCTATATATCCTGGCAGAGATCTCTCTCTCTATTAGCGAACAGGAATTCTTGTTACGAGAATCTAACCTGAATTCTGTTGCGTTTGTACTCCCTGAGATAAGACCGATAGCTTAGCTACCTATCAGGATCTTTCTCGTATGTGTGTGCCTGCTTTAGACAAAGCAAGTTTAACACCACTTTGCGCTGTGAGCCAAGTGTGTGTGTTATTTGGAATTTGGGAGTCTCCAGTGCTTGAGACCCGCCGTGGTTAATTAGCCACTTAAAGGTCAGAGCCTTGAAGGCCTGCCTGACGCCATTTGTTTTTTTTTCACCTGGGTCACCAGTGACCCCACCCCTTAGGCTCACGTACCTGGGACCCCCCCCCCACAAAGGGAGCAACGTCCCATTGAGCCTCTAGTGGTCAGGCATAGAACTACCACTCCATTTCAAAAGTGCGCCTCTAGTGGTCAGGCATAGAACTACCACTCCATTTCAAAAGTGCGCCTCTAGTGGTCAGGCATTGGACTACCACTCCATTTCGAAGTTGCACCTCTAGTGGTCAGGCATAGCACTACCACTCCATTTCGAAATTGCGTCTCTAGTGGTCAGCCATAGTAGTGTAACAACATCTGAGTTGGGTCTCTAGTGGTCAACACCGGTAATACCAACACACATAATTGGACACACAGGTTCTTGCCTGAAAGCAGGAATCAACTTCACAGACCAAATCGATTAGATCACAACACATTAACATCTAATTAGGTTATTGCTGCATAACTAATTGATGTTTACAATTAAACAATAAGAAACAATTAATTTGGTTTGATTTCTGTTTTACCTTTTTGATTTATTTTAAGTTTTACTTAATTTTATGTTTTCATTCACTCCCTCTCCCCCAACAAGGAGACTTGCATAGAAGTTCAACCATTATTGATAACAGTAAACCAGTTACATACACAATCACATCAGGGAGTCATTGAGGTTTTGGATGTGACCGGTTGAGCTTTTCCTGTGCTGGGTGCTTACCATTCGCTCTCTGTTGGTCGAGCTTGCCTGTGGCTCTGCTGCCACTGCTTACGATCGTACAGTTTGTCAGAACTGAAGGGAAGTTCTCAGCAATTGGACGCCCAAAAGCGCGCCAGCTGGGCTGCACCCGCTGACTCATTAAGGGCAAGGTTGGCAGGTATCTCGGGAGGTCATTACAAGTTTGAGCAGGACCTCGTCTAGGGCGAAGTTCAGGAGAACAGCCCTAGCTTGGACTCTCAATCGGTTGGGTGACACCTCTGTCCCAGGTATAAGAGACTTAATATGAACATCTTTCTGGTACATCCCATCTCTTTCCCTTGACGAGGTCTGATAAAATGGTTATAGGAGAGGATTGCTGAGAATATTATTTTCTATCAGGTCTCGTAACTATGACAAATCTGGGAGATTTTAAATGAGAGACATATGGTCATACGGACAATATAATTGAAAAGATAACATGAATTTGATTTAACGAGTAATGACACTTTACAGCAATGCCTTTTTTCTCTACAGTTGATCTGGGTAATGTGATGTCGATTCTAGCCCTAGTCTGTTTTCGGTCTTGGTCTTGGTCTCGACCAGTCTTGGTCTTGGTCTCGCCTTAGTGTGTCTTGGTCTTGGTCTTGGTACCCTCAAGTCTCGGCAGTGTCTTGGTCTTGATACCCTCCGGTCTCGGCAGTGTCTTGGTCTTCATACCCTCCGGTCTCGGCAATGTCTTGGTCTCGGTTTAGGCGGTCTTGACTACAACACTAGTCTCTGGTCATAAGTACGGTAACTGTCGGTAGTGAGCAATAGGGACACCTTGCTGGGTGATGCGAACATATTCACTGTTTTGATTGCTTTTGCATTTTGGGAATGATGTATGGATGATAGATATTGTTTGGTTTCACAAATGAAGTGTTGAAAGGATGGTTTTGTATTAGAGAATTTTGTCTTATGAATATGAAATTTAGCTAATAATATTAATAAATAAGTTATATAAAATTGGTCTGCTTTATTCATTGGGTATTTGTAGAAACCAAATTCCCCTGCACTTCCTGTTGTGGCTGAGCGTGCACCTGACATCAGTGGCTGAGTGTGCAGTTGGCTGAGAGTGCATGTTCTGAACGGCTGCAGCCAAACCCTTCTCAGACTGTTACACAAATTGGCCAAGATGGAATTCGCAAAGTATTTTGCATATTGGTAATCAAATAAATTAGTTTGTCATTAAAAGTAGGTCTAATAGGATTTTTTAAATTCACGTAACGCTGTCAGTGAAATTTTATTTTATAGTGAGAGAGATGCAGCAGCATCAACAGAAAAAAATTGAGGAATTTAAAAAGTGGTTGCTTAGCCTGTATATTATTTAGGTTATTAAGCCCACTGATTCCTTTATTTTTAAGCATATTTTTGTGTGGAATGCCATTGCCAAACCTGTCCGTTGTTGCCTATATGTTGTTTAAAAATATTTTCTATCCTGTGTTGCCGTTGCTCATATTTCTTTTTTCTTTCTTTTCACTTTTTTTCTTTTTTTCCCCTTTCCTTTTTTTTCTTTTAAAATGTGGCTTTTTATTTTCTCCACATTAATCACATCTTACAAAATGCTACAAATAATGCTGGTAAATTGCACTGTGCAAAATGCTACGGGAAATCAGAGTAAAATATAGCTGAGCACACAGCCAGAGGGGGAAAGAAAGGCAGCTGCCAGCTTCGGCTCGCTCTGGCACTTCATTCAGCATTCAGCTGTAGCCATTCTACATAAAAACACATTCCAATATAAAACAGGAAGCCCAGAGACATTTGGAACAATGTGGCTTATTATATAACAAAATAAAGATTCTTTATAACATAAACCAGTTCTTAGTTTTAAGGCAAAACCAGATGGTTGATAAACATTTTTACAACTAGCTCATCAGACAGATTCGGATTTAAGACAATCATAGTCACATATGGTACATTTTGAACTAATATCTACTGAACAAAAATGCAGATGACAATCCCTCTATAAGCTTTCAATAGCTCAGCTACAACCCCAAGTAGTTAAAGCTCATCAAAGAGTCAGACTAGACCAGTAAGGGTGATGAAACACAGGGCAACGTTTTGAGTAAAGTTGCTTGGGCACTATCCCATTGATTTTAGGCAACATTTTTCTACTTGAAAAACTTTGATCACAGATGGGCAACTTTTCGTGATCATCCAGATCAAGATGAGCTTTCCTTTGTCACCCCTGGTTGGCAACTGTGTTGTTGCTGTGTGTATCACCACCTTAAAGGACCCATCTGTGGGACTGTGTCACCTGTACCTGAGACCTCTTCCACGTTTCCCTCACTGCAGCTGACTGCTCATGGTCAGAACAACCACACAAGCGACCAATTTAACGCTACAACTGGTTTCAACCTCTTAAAGCCTAGTGTAGAACAGCAAAAAAAGCAAATCAGACGTACATACGAACTCCATTCAAAAGTAAAATAATTGCACATCAAAGACCATAGATGTAGATGTTTTGCTTATATAAACATCTAGTAGAAAAATCTTTGTGATTGAGTGCTTATTTTCTGTCTATTCATTCACTTGGTTAAAAGCAGCCACATGAAGTAAGAAATAGCTTAATATCACTCATGGTTATAAGAACTGTCAGACACACCAGACTGCAAAATGTGATCAAAATAAAATCCACAATGTCTGTAGATGAACTTACATTTCCCTTTAGAATGCTAATAATGAATAAATACACATATCTGAGAAATCTTAAATTGGTGTTAAGCCATTACCTAATGAACCAGACATGTTGTTCAGAGCACCAGTGCAAGTGGCCTTTTTAACCTGACCCGGGACCGTGCCAGAAACAGGTCGAGCACCGGCCGTTCCTCTGCACCCCGGCTATGGCCGTGAACCACAGGGGGCCCCCTAGTGGCAACTGACAGCTGCAACACCTCTGGCAGCCAGTCTGCTGCTGCTAGCTGATCGTGCATTCCCATTGGCTATTGGAAAGCCCTGTTGTGGGAGAAGGCTTTGCGGGATCACACACACACAGGAAATAAAAACAATGCTGTCTTCTTCATCCACCTCAGCTCTGAGGCCAGGGCTACTGGCTTGGCTGTGTCCCTCCTGCTCACTGATGGTGTGTAGGAGGTACCCAGGGGCCCTGGGCTCCATGCCCGGCTCCTCGTTCCCGGGGCTGTCCGCAATGCAGCTGTCGCAGAAGTCCAGCAGCTCCAGCGGGTCGCCGCCCTACCCGTGGCTGCAAACACACACCTTGATTCCCGAGTCGCCCGTGAAGCGCCGGTGCCGTCCTGGGGTCTGCTCCTTCCCTTCCCGCTGCTGCTGGGACGCCTCGTCCTCGTGGGCGTCCGGGGGGGCAGGCTCACACTCACGGGGTTTGGGGCTGCTCAGTGGCTGGAGCTCGTCCGTCCGCTTGCAGCGGCAGCTCAGGGTGATGATGAAGGTCCACACCAGCCAGAACCACCTAAGCTGATAGTAGTGTAAGCAGCATTCGGACTCTCCGCAGCAATGGCCTGATTCACAGGTGTAGCTCTGGTTCTTCTGGTCATAGCAGATCAGCTTGCTCTCTTTGGCTACTGTTTCTGTTGTTACGGGGATCGCTCATATTTCTTTATGATATAAGGCTTCGGTTTAAGGTGACATTTGTTAGGCATGCAGACTATTTGTCCCTCTTTTAAATTGGAGCAAGCGTGGAGCGATTTGACTGGAGCATGAGGAAATTTTAGTGGAGCGAGGAGCGGTGTTGAGCCAGGGTGTCCGCGGGGTTTTAAAAAGTATTAAAAGGTAGTAAATCACATAAGCAAAAATTAAAGCCATAAAAAAGTATTAAAAGGTATTACATGCAAATTTACGAGGTATTAAATTTTAGATTTTTTTTTAACTACAAATTGTCCATTTGTGTTTTAAAGTTTATCTGCAAAATTTCTCGCAAATTATTTTAAATGTGGATTAGCTCATTTCTTCATTCATAGATGATATCTATGATGCTGACGTCATATTCGGTGGTCGAGCGACGTCTTAAACAGTTTGCGCGCTGAAGTACGTGTTGGCTGCTTGTCACTACCGAATATGTTACACCTACCGAAAATGTAACTCTCGCTACTACGCATGCGCACGCTTGCCACTTCTGGAAGGAGGCGTGCTATTCTTACAGCATCGCGTCACATTTTGTCTTCTGTTGATTTTTGATGGGAATGTTGACAGCGAGAGGAAAGGGAAGATTTAACCTGATAATGATGGAGTCCTTCGACTTTAAAAGATTTTATTTCGCTTAGGTCTTTAATGCCCAATGTGCTTCAGAAGGAGCGACGTAAAATACAGGGTATGGCCATAAATTTTACAGTCAAAGGTGACATTTCTTTATGTACTACTCCCAGTTCGATGTGCTGTGAAGTTACTTAAACTAAGCCTGCTTTTTTCTCCTTAGTCATTTCTTTTCTTAATTGTATCAGTGTAATTACCACACACTCGTGTCAGTTATGGCAGCTGTGTCTTGTGGTGCTAAATGAAGCAAATTATATTTGTTTCTGACAGACGACCGATTGTTTTATCTTGGGCCAAACCCCACAACATAAACGTTATTTATGTTATGCAAATAAAAGTTCTTAACTATATATTTTGGTGTGATTTTTTTTTTAGAAAATGCTGTACATACGTTTTCTAAAGAAAAGGCATCCATTCAGCAATACCATTCGGTTAATGTCAGACACTAAAAGCAACGCGCACACAGATGCAAATATTACAATCGGCAAAGCAATATGGTTTAAATACCACAATAAAGTGACGGCTGAACTACAAATATAAACATCAATGACCCATCTCACAATACGTGACCAATGAATGATGATACACGACGTCCACGCCCTGAATCACGCAATCACGGTCTGCCGCAAAATGTGAATACATGCGCAGCATTGGGCCTGTGGAAGTGTACATTACGCATGCGTAATAACGAAGTGCCAGAAAATGTGGTTTCGTCGACGCATGCGTGATGAATGTGCGCATGCGTAGTAGCGGAAGTTACATTTTCGGTAGGTGTAACATTTTCGGTAGTGACACTGCCTCCACTCAGAAAAGCTAAGTCATAGTCGTCATGGGTAAGTGCAAATTTGCACGTAAGTGGTTAGAGGACCCAGCGTTTAAGGACTATGGAAGTAAAAATGTATATGAAGAATCGTTTTGGAATCAGATTGTGGATCCCAGAATCGTAATTGGATCGGATCGCGAAGTACCTAAAGATTCCCACCCCTAATTCTTTCAGGCTGTTCTTGTCCTTCAATCTCTCAGGATTGTGTCATCCATGACCCACCAAGCGGCAAGGTTTTCTTCCTCCAATAAGCAAAACAGTCTCAAAACCTCTAAGGTCACTGTGAAACCATTTTCCCTTACTTCCGCCTTCATTCCCAACTTCCCCATTCCCAGCAGGTTGACAGGATAATGGGAAGAAACTAGGAACTGGTGCTGACACACAGGGGCCCCTGGGCTCCGTCCCACTAATAAAGGTTCTGTTTCTTCTAGGAATCAGGGGATTCCTGAGGCACCAATTATTTTTGCAGTTCTGCCAGTGGTGGGGACTCCTGACACCTCCTCCTCTCTGATTGTTGACCTTGTAGCTCCCGTATCCACAAGGAAAGGGACTTCCCTTCCCTCCACTCTCAATTTAAGCAATGAGTCATCTGCTGGGCGCCGGGTTAAGGCGATGAACTGACCCTCTTCACTGCCCGTCCCCGCAGTCTCCTATTGGGCAGAAGTAGTGGGCCACCCAGGGCTTTGTACACTCTAGTTGAGATACTGGCTGGCAATATGTTCCTCCTGGTGGCAGGCATAGCACACCATAGGCCCTGGTCTTCCTGCCCCTCTCCCTCTTCCAGCTTGGTTCCCCTGCCCAACCTGAGGTTGAGGGCGGTTCCTGGAGAAGTGATTGTGATTCTCAAAGTTCCAGCATTTCCTGTCCCCTCCTGGTCCTCCAGGTGGACCCTGTCCTCTTCCTCTGCCTTGGGGTTTCCCTATAGCAAACTTAGCCACTGCTGCATGTTCCTCCTCCCTTCTTCCTTTCTTTTCTTCATACATTCTTTTCCTTTTCTCTGTTTCCTTCAGATTCTGCTCTGGGTGAAAGCTCTAAGACTCTAAGACTGGTCATGTCCTTTCCCCTCTAGTTGGGGTTAACTTGCTTCAGGGACTCTCGGATCTTGGGCCGCATTCCTTCCATGTAGAGGGTAGCCATCATTTCCCCCTGCTGTTCTATTCCTGCGCTCGAGTGCTGTTATACCAGGCTCTGCAACATCTTTATCACTTTGATGAGCTGCATACAGGCAAGACCAGTCCACCTCTGTGGGAAAACGAGCCTTAAAAGCAATTTCCAGGGAGTTCATCTGTTGGGCTCACCTAGCATTGTCTGATCTCTGGATCCCGGTGTCCCACGACACGCCCAGAGCAGCCCATGCAGGCCCCAACTTCTTCTTTAGTTCCGAAGCGCTGGGTTGATACACTCCATCCATGTCTTTCACAGCTGTGTGGAACTGAGCACCCCCACACTTCCATGGCTTGGGCAGAGATTCAGCCACCTCCCTGATTTCACCAGGCTCCCAGTTGCGTTGCACCACAATGACAGGGTCTCCTCCAGGTCAAGGATTCAGGACCTTCACCAGAGGAAACTGATATTTTCCCTTTTTCTGCCCTTTAAGCTGCAGGCGGCGTGAGTGGGCTTTACTATCTCAACCTTTGGGTACTTCTTTAGCATCATCCTCCTATTGGTCATCCTCCTCATCATGGGAAAACTCTTCCTGCTTTACAGAAGGCTGTGGCATCAGACCCACTGCCTCCTCTTCTTCATCAGCAGGGGCGGAGGGCTCAACGTTTCCTGGAGGAGGCGGGACATAGTCAAGAGGGTGGGGTGGGGCGGATACAAGAGATCTGAATTAGGATTTTTCCTTCTCTCAGCATCAGCTTCAGGTGGAGAAACAGCAGCAGTTGGATCGGCCCCCCTTTCCTCTCTGCTAACCATCACGTGGCTTTCCTTATCTCTCAGCTGCTCCACTCTAGTCTGCCACCCTCTCCTAGCTCTCATCAAGGCCACAAACTTTCACCGATAATAATATTCTGATTTGTACACTCCCTTACCATAACAACCATTTCCCCTCCTTTCCAGTACTGTCTCACAACATTCAAGCTCCAGTATGTTTAGAGTGCCCTCCTTTGGCCATCTACCCCCAGTCTGACGATTCCAATTTTCACAAGGCTTTTTTAGTCTCAGACCTGTCACCTGTTCTATTATCTGCCCTGGGGATGGCTTTCCCGGTCCCCCTTTATTACACCTCCTCATCTCCCCCTCGATCTCTGAGTCTTTTTCGGGAGGGGGTGAGTGTTTGCTTGACGTGCTCCCCATTATTTACCCTTTAACAAATGGTGTTCAACACAGGACCTATGGAATATCTGCTCTGGCTCTGATATCCTACACACTCCCCTTCTGCCCTCTCCCTGCGGCCAAGGTAGCTGCCGTCTGTACAGAGCACGCAGCTGCTGGGTGGCCACTAAACAACAAGGCACCTTGTTACTGGGTGATGAAGAATCATAAAAGAATCAAGTGTAACTCTAAACATTGGGTGTTTTGAAAGCAAGATTAATCAGCTCAACCCAGTCTGTATATCTCAGATCCAACACATGATTCCCCAAACACCTTTGTGCTGTATTAGTCCACAGGGATATTCCATTCAATGTTTACACTTGTATGTGACAGCGCTGAGCAAAATCAATTCGATGTATCTTCACTCCGATCCCGCCCAGAGACAAATTACTCAGAGCATAACCTTTCCCGGCACAAGTGGATTCCTGTCTGGCGACGGGGACACCAAGGCTCAGCCTGTTCTCCTCTCCCAGACAGGAATCCACCTGTGATAGGGAAAGGGTACGCTCCGAGTAATTTGTCTCTAGACAGGATCCAAGTGACCTATTATGTGATAGGTGAGGGCACAAGACCTTGGGAAAGTCCCTCACTCTGCTGTTCGTCTCTCCCAGGTCTGATCTCTCTTCAGGGACTATGGAACCAACGGCAGTCAGCTATCATGAGGCGAGGACACACAGCATTCAAAACAATCTCTTCTTGCCTGAGGCCTAAGACATAACAGACCCAACATGCCTCCCCCCCAGGGCCTACTAATGTCAAATTTGCTTTCCACATGTAAAATTAACTAGCTTTTTAAATGCCTTTATCTTTTCTAACTGTGTGCAGCACCCAAATTGCATCTCTCTCTACAAACATTGTCATTCTTAGGTCACTTTGGCGGAAGTAACAACCCTGTAAATAATTTTCACACTTGCAAGGCCACTAAAAATGATGCCTTTTCACATATTTACATGTGACTAAGTTTGGTGTGAAATCTACCCTATTTATGTTGTTTCTACTGCAACTGTACAACAGTTCTCAAAAATGTCTTTCATTAATGGCAATGGTATTGTGTACTTAAAGCACTTGTCTCTGAAACTATTACAGTGTTTCCCAATTGCTAAAACAATATGTCATGAACATTAAGGTAGATGATCATGTGCTTTAATTCAGTCCCAAAAATGACCACACTATTCCCAGATTTAAACACTGTATTTCTGTTGATAGCATCATATCAGATATTGGTTGCACCATTTCAGCAGATTGTGAAACATCTGAGTGAAATATGTGCTTTAAGTGACATAGTGAATGATTTTGAGTTGACTATTTGCTTTTGGGCTGTAAATCTGGGATTTGCACAGGTGAGTGAGATGTTACGATGTTGTGTTTGAATTTTTGAGAATTTGAGGACACCTTCAGAGTGTGTTTTAGCAGGCACTTCAGTATCACCTCAGTATTAGAGTCAGCTATGTTGAAGTTAAGCTGGTTCTCATACTGAGGGCCTGATTATCTGTATCAGGTGGGTTAAATTAGGGCTGTACAGTACCTAAGCTCTGCAGGGTGGTAGATCTCCAGGAGCAGGATTGGGCAGCCCTGCTTTAGAGAATGCAGACCAATTACTGCTGTGCACTTCACTATGAACTCAGCCCCTCCTTTTCCAGAAAACTGAGCAGTGCAATGTATTCTTTCAGGCTGTTCTTGTCCTTGGCATACAGTTTCTCAGGATTGTGTCATCCACTAGCCACCAAGTGGCAAGGTTTTCTTCCTCTAATAAGCTCCTAAATCCTTCCACTCTAATGACCGAAACTGCCACATACCACTTCTCCTGGTCAGCTGACAAACGGACAGATGCAGCAGCCCTTTTTTCTGCCACAATTAGGTAATCAAGCACAACAGTCTCTCCCATTTTTCCGTCTCTCTCAAACTCCTTTATCCACTCAGCCCCTCCTTTTCCGGAAAACTGAGCAGTGCAATGTATTCTTTCAGGCTGTTCTTGTCCTTCAATCTCTCAGGATTGTGTCATCCATGACCCACCAAGCGGCAAGGTTTTCTTCCTCCGATAAGCAAAACAGTCTCAAAGCCTCTAAGGTCACTGTGAAACCATTTTCCCTTACTTCCGCCTTCATTCCCAACTTCCCCATTCCCAGCAGGTTGACAGGATAATGGGAAGAAACTAGGAACTGGTGCTGACACACAGGGGCCCCTGGGCTCTGTCCCACTAATAAAGGTTCTATTTCTTCTAGGAATCAGGGGATTCCTGAGGCACCAATTATTTTTGCAGTTCTGCCAGTGGTGGGGACTCCTGACACCTCCTCCTCTCTGATTGTTGACCTTGTAGCTCCCGTATCCACAAGGAAAGGGACTTCCCTTCCCTCCACTCTCAATTTAAGCAATGAGTCATCTGCTGGGCGCCGGGTTAAGGCGATGAACTGACCCTCTTCACTGCCCGTCCCCGCAGTCTCCTATTGGGCAGAAGTAGTGGGCCACCCAGGGCTTTGTACACTCTAGTTGAGATACTGGCTGGCAATATGTTCCTCCTGGTGGCAGGCATAGCACACCATAGGCCCTGGTCTTCCTGCCCCTCTCCTTCTTCCAGCTTGGTTCCCCTGCCCAACCTGAGGTTGAGGGCGGTTCCTGGAGAAGTGATTGTGATTCTCAAAGTTCCAGCATTTCCTGTCCCCTCCTGGTCCTCCAGGTGGACCCTGTCCTCTTCCTCTGCCTTGGGGTTTCCCTATAGCAAACTTAGCCACTGCTGCATGTTCCTCCTCCCTTCTTCCTTTCTTTTCTTCATACATTCTTTTCCTTTTCTCTGTTTCCTTCAGATTCTGCTCTGGGTGAAAGCTCTAAGACTCTAAGACTGGTCATGTCCTTTCCCCTCTAGTTGGGGTTAACTTGCTTCAGGGACTCTCGGATCTTGGGCCGCATTCCTTCCATGTAGAGGGTAGCCATCATTTCCCCCTGCTGTTCTATTCCTGCGCTCGAGTGCTGTTATACCAGGCTCTGCAACATCTTTATCACTTTGATGAGCTGCATACAGGCAAGACCAGTCCACCTCTGTGGGAAAACGAGCCTTAAAAGCAATTTCCAGGGAGTTCATCTGTTGGGCTCACCTAGCATTGTCTGATCTCTGGATCCCGGTGTCCCACGACACGCCCAGAGCAGCCCATGCAGGCCCCAACTTCTTCTTTAGTTTCGAAGCGCTGGGTTGATACACTCCATCCATGTCTTTCACAGCTGTGTGGAACTGAGCTCCCCCACACTTCCATGGCTTGGGCAGAGATTCAGCCACCTCCCTGATTTCACCAGGCTCCCAGTTGCGTTGCACCACAATGACAGGGTCTCCTCCAGGTCAAGGATTCAGGACCTTCACCAGAGGAAACTGATATTTTCCCTTTTTCTGCCCTTTAAGCTGCAGGCGGCGTGAGCGGGCTTTACTATCTCAGCCTTTGGGTACTTCTTTAGCATCATCCTCCTATTGGTCATCCTCCTCATCATGGGAAAACTCTTCCTGCTTTACAGAAGGCTGTGGCATCAGACCCACTGCCTCCTCTTCTTCATCAGCAGGGGCGGAGGGCTCAACGTTTCCTGGAGGAGGCGGGACATAGTCAAGAGGGTGGGGTGGGGCGGATACAAGAGATCTGAATTAGGATTTTTCCTTCTCTCAGCATCAGCTTCAGGTGGAGAAACAGCAGCAGTTGGATCGGCCCCCCTTTCCTCTCTGCTAACCATCACGTGGCTTTCCTTATCTCTCAGCTGCTCCACTCTAGTCTGCCACCCTCTCCTAGCTCTCATCAAGGCCACAAACTTTCACCGATAATAATATTCTGATTTGTACACTCCCTTACCATAACAACCATTTCCCCTCCTTTCCAGTACTGTCTCACAACATTCAAGCTCCAGTATGTTTAGAGTGCCCTCCTTTGGCCATCTACCCCCAGTCTGACGATTCCAATTTTCACAAGGCTTTTTTAGTCTCAGACCTGTCACCTGTTCTATTATCTGCCCTGGGGATGGCTTTCCCGGTCCCCCTTTATTACACCTCCTCATCTCCCCCTCGATCTCTGAGTCTTTTTCGGGAGGGGGTGAGTGTTTGCTTGACGTGCTCCCCATTATTTACCCTTTAACAAATGGTGTTCAACACAGGACCTATGGAATATCTGCTCTGGCTCTGATATCCTACACACTCCCCTTCTGCCCTCTCCCTGCGGCCAAGGTAGCTGCCGTCTGTACAGAGCACGCAGCTGCTGGGTGGCCACTAAACAACAAGGCACCTTGTTACTGGGTGATGAAGAATCATAAAAGAATCAAGTGTAACTCTAAACATTGGGTGTTTTGAAAGCAAGATTAATCAGCTCAACCCAGTCTGTATATCTCAGATCCAACACATGATTCCCCAAACACCTTTGTGCTGTATTAGTCCACAGGGATATTCCATTCAATGTTTACACTTGTATGTGACAGCGCTGAGCAAAATCAACTCGATGTATCTTCACTCCGATCCCGCCCAGAGACAAATTACTCAGAGCATAACCTTTCCCGGCACAAGTGGATTCCTGTCTGGCGACGGGGACACCAAGGCTCAGCCTGTTCTCCTCTCCCAGACAGGAATCCACCTGTGATAGGGAAAGGGTACGCTCCGAGTAATTTGTCTCTAGACAGGATCCAAGTGACCTATTATGTGATAGGTGAGGGCACAAGACCTTGGGAAAGTCCCTCACTCTGCTGTTCGTCTCTCCCAGGTCTGATCTCTCTTCAGGGACTATGGAACCAACGGCAGTCAGCTATCATGAGGCGAGGACACACAGCATTCAAAACAATCTCTTCTTGCCTGAGGCCTAAGACATAACAGACCCAACATGCCTCCCCCCCAGGGCCTACTAATGTCAAATTTACTTTCCACATGTAAAATTAACTAGCTTTTTAAATGCCTTTATCTTTTCTAACTGTGTGCAGCACCCAAATTGCATCTCTCTCTACAAACATTGTCATTCTTAGGTCACTTTGGCGGAAGTAACAACCCTGTAAATAATTTTCACACTTGCAAGGCCACTAAAAATGATGCCTTTTCACATATTTACATGTGACTAAGTTTGGTGTGAAATCTACCCTATTTATGTTGTTTCTACTGCAACTGTACAACAGTTCTCAAAAATGTCTTTCATTAATGGCAATGGTATTGTGTACTTAAAGCACTTGTCTCTGAAACTATTACAGTGTTTCCCAATTGCTAAAACAATATGTCATGAACATTAAGGTAGATGATCATGTGCTTTAATTCAGTCCCAAAAATGACCACACTATTCCCAGATTTAAACACTGTATTTCTGTTGATAGCATCATATCAGATATTGGTTGCACCATTTCAGCAGATTGTGAAACATCTGAGTGAAATATGTGCTTTAAGTGACATAGTGAATGATTTTGAGTTGACTATTTGCTTTTGGGCTGTAAATCTGGGATTTGCACAGGTGAGTGAGATGTTACGATGTTGTGTTTGAATTTTTGAGAATTTGAGGATACCTTCACAGTGTGTTTTAGCAGGCACTTCAGTATCACCTCAGTATTAGAGTCAGCTATGTTGAAGTTAAGCTGGTTCTCATACTGAGGGCCTGATTATCTGTATCAGGTGGGTTAAATTAGGGCTGTACAGTACCTAAGCTCTGCAGGCTGGTAGCTCTCCAGGAGCAGGATTGGGCAGCCCTGCTTTAGAGAATGCAGACCAATTACTGCTGTGCACAATGTGAGAAAAAACCAATATGAATTAGCACCTTGTGTTGGCTTACAAGTTTCTGTATCTGTTAGTTATTTTGTTAGCCTTTGATATATGAATATGTACTTTATTAGTGCTGCAGCTTATCACTATGTTAAAGGACAAATATATTATTAACCCTCTAGCCAGACAATGTGCAACAAGCAGAAGCTGCCAAGGTTTGCTACTGAAAGGGATTGGCTGAGCATTTTCAAAAAACCAAGTACAGATGATCGCGCAATAATTATGTTCGGTTGAGGGACCAAACAGTAAAATAAATGTTGGACAAACTTATCAACTAGGGGCGTGGATTAAGGGCAAAAAAACGATTGTGATTGATTGAAGGAATGATGATGCTTAAGTGACGAGATATTGTTACACGATAAGAAAATGTATAAAAATGAGTGTAAAACAGTATTGGACACACTCCTGCAGGGTGTCCAGCCTTGGCTGTAACCTCACTGTGGCAATAAAGGCTGAATCTGAAGATCTACACAAGCGGCTCCTGACTCTTGATTGGTAGGGGAAAAACCATTTCTCATTTATACTATTAGTGTGTAGTTGGTGATTGTTTGTGAATTCAGTTGATGGTCTGTATTACTGTGTTTTTCTGAATTACTAAAACACTAAACCCCATTCTTGGAACAAAACTGTTAATTTCCAAAACTTATCTATTGAACCCGTCACTCCTTTGATGGAACATTAAACAGTGCTCACCTAGTTAGACATGAATTGCAGATCCAATGTACTCTTTTTGCAAAACTAAACACATTCTCATTTACCAAAACACAGTTTGCGCCGTGGTGAACTTTGATGTGAAATAGAAAACACAGGTCGCAAAAGTTGAGCACACCCAAGACACAGTAGTCATCATTTAAACACGATGAATCAAAACTGTTCCAACACGTTTCTAAACACGAGTAGAAGCAGTGAACTAGAATGAGAGTGCGACTGCCATAGGTGAGTCGAGTTTCGATGTCAAGGTATGGATAGATGTCAGCAGAGGATTTGTCCCCCGTTGTGTAGTAAGGGAGAACATTGCTTGTGATGTGGATGAAGTTGTAATGAACAGAAGGCAACTTGGAGACAGACCCCGGGTTGCCGGAAACCAGTGGTTTATTTATTTAGTTTCTCTATATACCAGCAACAGTTTTGACTGGTAGTGTTTTCAGTTTTTTGCTATAGTGTGTAATGACTGCTCAGTAGTGTTTATGCACTTACTTGATGCGTGATCTGAAAGCAGTGTTTGCTTTTGAGAAAAGATAATTTAGTTTTGAGAAGATAGTTTGATTTTGCAAGGGTTAAATGTTTTGTGAGTGTAGCTTGAATTTTAGGGTTTGTGCTTAGTGTTTTGAGAAAAGGAGAGGAGATGTTAGGAAATGTGCTTTAGCAATTCAGAAAACCTGTAATCCAACATAAATAATTAGTAACAGTAACAGATGCATATCAAGCTATTCTAAAATTACTAAAAGATAAGCATACAGCAACCCCACGATGTTGAAATATTTCCTCATCTAGTATTCCTTCACTATTTTGTGGTTGTCTGCTACTCACTGTGACCATTTGCAAAGACTGAAAGATAGGGATGCTGACCACATTTTTTTCTTCACCTATCTTTTTTTTGTAGCAGTTGTGTAAAATGCAAATTGCTGTCCTCACTTTGATTCTTCCAGTTTTTTACGATTGCTTACACACAAAAATTAAAATTAACACACAGTTAGTGAAACCAGATACAGAAACCAGCATCCACCAGTGCAATACCTCCCACCATACGTTCCCTTCCTGAATCCCATTGAGGAGTTTTTCTCAGCATGGCGGTGGAAGGTTCACCAGCTCTGAACCAGAATTCCGCTCAGAATACCACTCATTCAAGCCATGGAGGAAGCTTGTGACCAAATTGATGTTGAGTCTGTGCAAGGATGGATTCACCATGCAAGAAGATTTCTTGTTTCAGCCAGCAGAGACCATAGCCTGTGATGTAGATGAGGTGGTGTGGTCAGATCCAGCAAGTTGAAGAGATTATGCTTGGGTTTTGTTTTTCTTTTTTTGTCTCCACAATTTTTTTGTTATGTTTACATAGTATGTACATTATGCATGTACAATTATATTTGATTTTTATAGAATATATTCTGTTCTCATTTTCAGTGCAAAGTGCATCTGTTTGGGTGTTTTCACTGATGTCTGATTATAGAGTGAAATAAATATTCATTACTATGCACTATGGCCTTGTGTTTTGTCATCAATATATTAATTCGTGGAGGTCATCAATAGCACCAAATTCCTTGGTGTTCACCTGGTGGAGAACCTCTCCTGTTCTCTCAACACCTGCTCCATAACCAGGAAAGCCCAGCAGAGTCTCTACTTTCTGCAAAAGCTGAGGAAAGCCCAGGAAATTATCAAGGGAAGAAGTGCCTTGAGTGTCTTATCCATCCCTGAATCGCACCCACATCAATTTCATCACATGCCTCTTCCATAGCCTGCACAAGAGGCATGCGCACATAAGGCTGCCGGTCGTATACCTTCCACTGCCATGCCAAAAAGAACTCTTCTATGGGGTTCAGAAATGGTGAAAATGGTGGGAGGTATTGCACGAGAAACAGTGGGTGGTCAGCAAACCAATTTTGGACTAGGGCTGCATGATGGAAGCTCACGTTGTCCCATACTATAACATACCGGGTTCTTGCATGGTCTGCATCATTCATACGCTCTGGTGGAATGAGAATGTTATGGAGTCTGTCCAGAAATGTTAGAATATGGCCTGTGTTGTATGGTCCAAGGTTGGCATGACGGTGGAGGACACCATGCATATTGGAGATGGCAGCGCACATTGTGATGTTCCCACCACGTTGGCCAGGAACATATATAATGGCTCTGTGGCCAGTGACGTTTCTTCCCCTTCTTCTGGTCTTTGCTAGGTTGAAACCAGCCTCATCTATGAAGATGAACTCATGTGGGATTGCATGAGCATCCATTTCCAGTACTCCCTGAAAACAAAGAACAAAAATCAGTCAATATGGTGTTATCCAGTACACTGGGAAACAATGTTGCATGTAATGGGCTGCAGTCAATATTGTACTTACATCCACATATGCTCGTCTGAGCTGTTTGTTTCTTTGAGAGTTTCTCTGAAAAGGCACGTTATACAATTGTTTCAGGCTGATTTGGTTTCGCTTGAGAATGCAAGCCAATGTGGACAGACTGACACGTTGAATGTTGTGGAATATGGTGTTGTCTTGGATGATGTGGCTTTGCTAACACACTAAAATGACATGCATAGCACAATTATTCTATACTGAACTAAAATCTTTAGCCAAATGCTGAGGACAGAATGGATTAGACCAGTCCTACAGTTTTACATTCTGAGCCATTGATACACAGGACTTGTATTATTTGTTGGTGTAATTGATCGTATTATTATTTTTTTTTGGGGGGGAGGGGTAATACAGTAGATATTGCACTGTGTGGACAAAAAAAAATTAAGTCCACTGAATTACACTGTTGCATTTGTGATTCATTTATTTATCAGTACAGTAAAACATGGCTTCTTGGTTTCTATTACAGTAAAACACTCAGTATAGTTTTACTGTAGATTTACTATACTCGACTGTAACAAACTTTCTCCGTCTGCTAGGCATGAAATATTTACATACTGCAAAAAAGAAACGGCAACACCTACATGATTTCTAATGAAATATATTGCAGCATTTCAGAATTGGTTGGTATTACAATTTTTACACATAAAAGTAGTTCTTGTTTATTTTATTTTTACAATGCAACATGACAGTAATTCGTGCCAAACTGGAGGATACAGCCACACTTTATATATGCAATTTGCAATGCTGAAAGTTGTTAGTGTAGGAATTATTAGCTCAGGTAATTTTAATATCTCCACCAATATGTTTGAAATTAATTAAAGTTTAATTAATTATTATTTAATGCTGATTATTAACCAATCGTTATGCCGAATGGTCGGCTCCTCCAAACTCAATTGCAGTATCCCTGTGAGTCTGTTAATGTGAGACTTAAATGGGATTCACTAATTACCAGTATCGCTTAGTAACCTGGGTTAGAAGGCTCGTCCAGCGAGCTGCATCACCAGGTAATGTAAACGATTGGTAGCGAAGCTCCCCTCACGGCTGATGAGAGAGAGTCTTGCGATGTTTCAGGCGAGTTTGAGGTTCAGAGCGTGTAGCAAGATCGTACAGAGGCAGGAACTTAGTGTGAGTACTCAATGACGGAGGAGATGTAGAGACAGAGTTCCGTCTACCTGAGGAGACAGTAATGCTGTGAGATCTCGCGAGAGCTGTGCGTAATCCAACATGGCAGCGTCCTACTAAAAAAAAAACAAAACAAAACTTACTTCGATAGCCAACTTAACCAAGCCAAAATATTAATAATAGTATTTATAGTACTTTATCGGATAAATAAGTTCACTCATTTACATCCTGGACGAAGAAAGCTTGGAAGATTTACAGGATTACGTGGACGAGTGTTACGAACGACTCATCATGAAGAAGAACCAAGCGACTCCGTCCACGAAGAGAACACGCTCGGACTGTACCTCAAACAGCCCCTCAAGTAGCCCTTCATCGCCTGATAAGGAATACGGAGATATCCTAGAGTCCATTAACAACAAACTTTCCAGTTTTGACGCCCGACTGGCACTTGTAGAAATCCTACACAAGGAATTTCAAGCATTACGGGAATCTCTGGAGTACAGTCAACAACAGGTGGAATCGCTAGCATCTGAAAACAAGATTCTCAGAGACTCCGTAACATCCCTCACGGAAGGTATGGCGAAACTCTCCACAGAACATAAGCGCATGAAAGAGTCCCTGCTTGATATTCAAGCAAGAAGTATGCGGGACAATTTAGTGTTCGCCGGAATTCCGGAGCGCGCAGAGGAAGACGCAGAAGCTACCATCAGAAACTTCATGCAACAAGAACTTAAACTTCCTCGGGACACCGTCAACAACATCACGTTTCATCGGGTCCACCGCATAGGAGGGGTGAGGAAAGAAGCTCAGCGTCCAAGACCTATCGTGGCCAAGTTTGAACATTTCAAGCAAAAGGAACTGGTGAAAAGCCGAGGCAGGGAGCTCAGAGGAACGGACTTCAGCGTCAACGACCAATTTCCCAAAGAAATCCTGGATCGTCGCAGAATCCTGTTCCAGCTCAGGAAAAAATTCATTGCGGAGGGAGCCCGAGCTGTCATCGCGGTAGACAGACTGTATGTTAATGGACAACTATTTCGCGACCAGAACACCACTGCTTGGCTCTACTGAAACCACTTCCGACTAAGGTAACACGCATTTAACAAACTGACTTTAAAGTTTGGCAGTTAATACAGGTTTTTAGCGCACGCCGCACACTAGACGGCTTTGTCTAAAGACTATTAAGGCTGGTTCACTTTATATCCCTTACTGTTCCTCAACCCCCTTGTTTAATGTCTCACTACAGTCGCAGTTGTTGTTGTTGTTGTTATTGTTATGGCCATCATTGTCAATTTGGTTGTTATGTTAATTGTTGCATATCGATATTGACGCTCAAAAATGTTTTATCTGGAAGCAGTCTACCAGATACTATACACCCACACCGACACGTAGGTAGTCACACACTCGCATGCATAGATGCCCACTCAAACATACACGCACCCCCTCATCTTAACATCACACATGTATGCATTCATACACTCACATATACACATGCCCACTCAAGCTCAGACAGATCTCCTCACCTTAATAACACACATGTAGGCATTCACACATTGATATTTGCACACACACTAATCCTGACATATTCAGACTCATTCACACAGAGTCTTTCACATACACACACATCCATCCATTTTAACATTAGATTGCACTCAGGGGGTCTAAGTTAGGACAGCATGAATTCACTACGCTTTGTCACTTGGAACGTGCGTGGTATTGGCTCAATTGCTAAGAGACATAAAATCTTAGAATATCTAACAACATTACAGGCAGACATTGTCCTACTGCAGGAAACTCACTTAGCCAAAACAGGACAGTGTACATTAAATTCACCAGAATTTCCACACGTATACTTAGCTAGTTATAATTCAAAACAGAGAGGTGTAGCAATTTTAATCAACAAAAGAATATGTTTCAACTGTAAAGACACTATCGCAGACCCAGAAGGTAGATTCATAATTATTAAAATTTCAGCATATAACAAAGAGATATGTATTGCCAATATATACGGTCCAAATAGTGATGACTCCTCCTTCTTCCACCACCTTTTTGCTGAAATATCATCGCACTCAGACACAGAACTTATACTGGGAGGGGACTTCAACTTAGTACTTAACCCAGAATCTGACAGACGTAGTACAGCAGCTAGTTACCGTACTTGCCAATCATCTGAAACAGTAAAACAATATATGAATGATTTCGGCCTATGCGATGTCTGGCGTACTTTTCACACCACGCTCAGAGAATACACGTTTTTCTCACCAGTCCATCATTCTTACTCCCGGATAGACTTTTTTCTTACGAGCAATACAGTTATGAAAGATATATCTGACACACAAATTCACCCTATAACAATCAGTGACCACGCACCTGTCACTATGACGGTCACTGTAAAAGTTAGTGCACCACCTTTTAAACGGTGGAGACTGAATACATCATTACTAACGGACTCAGAGTTTCTAGAAGTTATTAAAAAAGATTGGACAACATTTATTGAAACAAATGACCTGCCAGGTATCTCTGCGTGCATTCTCTGGGAGACAGCAAAGGCTGTAATACGAGGCAGAATAATTTCATATTCAGTACATAAAAAGAAGAAAGAAAAAGCACTCGAAACTGAACTAGAACAGAAAATTAAAACTTTGGAATCAGCACATGTTGCCTCCCAAGAAAAACAACTTCTCAATGACCTGAGAAAAAATAAAATTAAATTGCAAGAATTAAGAGACAAAAAAACTCAGTTTTACATACAGAGATTACGCTTGGACAATTTTGAACATAGTAATAAATCAAGTAAATTTTTAGCAAACCAACTAAAACAGAATAAGGAGAAGGCAGCAATCTCTTCAGTTACAGACCCCAATGGGAAGGCAACTCATAGCCTAGGAGAGATAAATAGGATATTTAGGGACTTCTATAAAAAATTATACTCACCTGATATTAATCCAACCAATTCTGAAATAGAAGAGTTCTTAAATAACATCGACCTACCAATATTAAATAATGAACAAATAACGGCATTAGAGTTACCTCTCTCAATAGTGGAACTTCATGATGCACTACAATGTATGCCTAACGGGAAAGCCCCAGGTCCAGATGGATTTCCAGCAGAATTCTACAAAACATTTTGGCCTCTGCTAGCACCACTCTTCCATAGAATGGTTATAGAAATTAAAGAAACTGGCAGCATCCCTCCAAATATGAATTGTGCAGACATTAACCTGCTCCTCAAACCTGACAAAGATCCTGCTCTCCCCTCTAGCTACCGACCAATATCACTTATAAATGCGGACCTTAAAATCATCAGCAAGGCACTGGCTAGTAGAATTGAAAAAGTGACACCTTATATAATACATCCAGATCAAACGGGTTTCATTAAAGGCAGACAGTCCACTAACAACATGAGGAGACTAATTGGCGTAATAGACTACTGCAACATTCAAAATAAGGAAGCCATAATCATGTCATTGGACGCAGAAAAGGCTTTTGACAGGGTCAACTGGAAATTTCTAATGGCAACCTTACTAAAATTTGGATTTCGTGAGAACTTCGTAACCTGGATTAAAATTTTATACAGTTCACCTAAAGCCTGTGTAAAAACGAATGATCAAATCTCCCCAAGCTTCACTCTCAGAAGGGGCACTAGGCAAGGTTGTCCACTTTCTCCATCACTATTTTCTATATTTATTGAACCATTGGCAGCAGCAATTCGGAATAATAATAATATCAAAGGTATTCAAACAGCAAGTATAACCCATAAAATTAGTCTTTATGCAGATGATGTATTACTTTTTCTTCAAAATACACAGGGTTCCCTCAGGGAGACGATAAGAATTATAGATAAATTCTCCTCCATATCAGATTACTCTATTAATTGGAACAAGTCGACTACTCTTCCAATATCTTGTGACTTCCAGTCCAATCCAACTATCCCACTTCAATCTGGGAACATTAGATATCTGGGTATTAACATTTCTGCCAAGCTGTCAGATCTGACGCGATTAAATTATAGTCCGCTGCTTAAAAAGATAGAAGATGACCTTGCACGGTGGAACAATCTACCCACATCACTTCTGGGAAGAGTAGCTACAATCAAAAGGATGATCCTACCAAAAATTAACTACATGTTCTCAATGGTTCCGAGTCAACCTCCGCGGACTTGGTTTAAATCATTGGACTCCTTAGTTTCAAAATATCTATGGAAATCCAAACCACCACGAATAAGTTTAAAAACTTTACAGAAATCCAAAAACTGTGGGGGTTTGGAGCTTCCCAATTTCTACAACTACTTTCTTGCCAATAGATTGATATATGTCCTAAAATGGACTACGCAAAATAACTTAGACCTTAACTGGTTGGATATTGAGCAAACTTTCTGTAATGATATTCGAGTCGAGGACCTGCCATTTATCAGTCATATACTTAAACGACATTGCTGTTTTAAGAGCATCAACATCAGCACATCGCTGACAGCCTGGTGGGAATTTCTTAGAATAAACCAAACTTCAGTGGTCCCATGCAAACTGACACCCATCTGGAACAACCCTGACATCCTGTTAAATAAAAAAGTGATAAACTTCCTGGCTTGGCATAATAAAGGAATCAAGCGCCTCGAACATATAATCCAAGACAATTGCATGATATCATTTGACAAAATTACAGAAACTTATAACATTGAGAAAAACAAATACTTAGAATATCTTCAACTTAAATCAATAATACACAATAGATGGTGCCGTAAGCAATTAGATCTGGAGCTTTCACCTAAAATAGCAAACTTCTTAATAACTCCAACTAAAAAACTACTGTCTAGGATTTACGTGCATCTAGCAGAATCTGATACAACTCTCTCACTCCCTACCCACAAATGGGAAAGGGATTTACTTATCAATCAAGACACTAACTTCTGGAGGCAAATTTGCTTGAATACCTTTCGAATGAATCGGAACTCCAACCTGCAGCTTTTACAATACAAAATTTTACACAGAACACACTACACAGGGCAGAGGATGTTCCAGATGGGTATCAGAGATACTGACATATGCCTAACTTGTAAGACGGATGCACCAGATAATTACCTGCATGCTTTCTGGTATTGCACACCGGTCAACGAATTCTGGCAAAGGATTTGTGAAGACTTATCGACACACCTAGGGCATCCCATCCCACCCTCCCCCTCACTCTGCCTGCTTGGGGACCTCACTGACACTAATATGGACATGAATAAATCTTGCATGCTTCTCACAGTACTAACCATTGCTAAGAAAACAATCCTTCTGAACTGGAAGTCAAAAGAGAATTTAAACATAAATCTGTTCAAAAATCTACTCTGGGATCATGTTTCCATGGAGAGGATGTCTGCCTGTAAGAAAAATCAATTGATCGATTTTGAAGACAGTTGGACTCCAATAATGAATTTTTTAACGTAATGTCGTCAGGGGTGGTGGGGCCTTGCCGTCACCGTCCCGGGTTGGGGGCTGGGGGTGGGGGGGCTGGGTTGTTGGGGTCCTCTGGTGTTTCTCTTGGCTGAGGGCGCGTGGTCAGTGTCTCTGGGTGGCCGCTGGCCTGGCCTGGTGGGGGCGGTGCGGGGGGTGGGGGGGTTCTGCCCCCGCGGGGTGGGTGGCGCGCTGGGGGGGGATCGGGGGGTGGGGCCTCTGGGTTCCGCCTGGGCCGCTGCGCTGGGGTGCGTGGGTTTGGGGGCGTGGGCTCTATCTGCTGGGGCCGCTGCTCCGGCTCCCGGGCGGGTGGTCGCCCGCATGCTGGGGGGCCTGGTCTGCCCGGGCCCGTTGCCTGGTGGGGACGGGTCGTTGTCTGCCGTTGGCGATTCCGGCGCGGGGCCCTCGGGCGCTGTGGGGTGGTTTGGGGGGGGCGGTGGGGGGAGCCTCTGCCTCGCCTGGGGGGGGGCCTGGGGTGGCCGGGGGGTGGGGGTCACCCCGCCTGGCTGGTCCGGCTCCCCGTTTGCCGGGGGGGTCTGGGGTTGTCCCGTCCTTGGCCGCTAGCTGGGGTCTCATCGGGCGTGGTGGGGTGGGTCTCTCCCGGTCTGCGCCTGGGGGGGGGGGGGCGTTCCCTGCTGCTGGGCTGCCTGTGCCGCCCCTGAACACCTCGGTTGGCCGTCCCTGCCGGCTGTGCGGGGTCAGGGATGGGGACTAATCGGGGCCAGTCGGGGATCTGGCCCCGGTGCCGGGGGGGGCCCACTCCTGGCACGCCCTTATTGCTCCCCTGGGTCCAACACCACATTTCACACAACACTAGGGCCTTGAGGGGCGGTGGGGAGGTGCGCCGAGACACTGCCCCTCAATTTTTACTTACATGTTAGACACCACATGACACTAGGGCTGAGGAGGTGGGTTGAGGCAGGTGGGGCTCTGCCGTCTGCCAGCGGTGGGGTGCCCATGCCTCAACTGCTCGCCCACTTTTTGCACCTTAGTCATATACGCAGTCCATATTACATTAGGGCCTTGGGGGTGCGGGGAGGGGGATGGGGGACTCTGCCATCTGCCAGTGGTGGGGCCCTCATACCCGAACTGCACCCACTAATTTTAATGCATAGTAGACATAAACACACAACTCTCTCACACATGTACATGCACACTTCACACCAACATGGGTCAGGGAGGGGATGGGGGCTGAGGGGCCCCCCCTAACTCTCTGTCTCTGGCCCTGTGCTGGTGGGGTGGCCCGCCGGGGGGAAGACCCATCATGGGGGGGTTCGGGTGGCCCTGGCGGGTACGGGCGGCCTCCTCTCTTGGGCCGCGGGCCGGGTGGTGCTTGGCTCTGCTGCGCCGTGGTGGGGCCCTGGCGGGCGGTCCGGGGAATCTTGGGACGCTCTGGGCCCTGCTAGGCGGATTGGGGGGTTCGGTCTGGGCTGGGCGGGGTGTCTGCCGCTCCCCGGTCGCCGCGGGTCCGCTCCTGGGTGGGGGGGGGCTCTTTGTATGGGCCCCCCTTGGATCATCCTGCAGTGTTGGGGGGGAGGCGTGCCGGGTCGCTGCGGTGGGCGGCGGCCCGTCCTCCCGGGGGACGGGCTGGGGGGGCTGGGGCTCCCCCGGTGTGTGGGGGGCCGTCCGCCGGGGGGTGGGGGGGGTGGTCCCGGTGGGTGGGGCCCTTCGGCCCTGGACCCGCCTGCCCCGGTGGGGTGGTTGCGGGTGGGGCTGGGGGGCTCGCCGCCCGTCCTCCCTCTGCGGGCCTCCCTGTGCGGGGGTTGGCGCCCCCTTAGTCCCTCGCGGGCTCCCTCTCGGGTTGGGCGGGTGGTTGTCTCTGGGATGCGTGGCTGTGGGCCCTTGTGCCGGGGGGGCAGTAGGGTGGCTTCGGTTGCCTGGTTCTCCTGCCTTCGCCTTGGGCCTGGGGGGGGGGGGGGTGCTGCCGCCTCCCCTGACGGCATTAAATGCCAGCACATCCAATGACAAATCAGGTCACACCTACACTTGCACATGCATACAAGACTGGTTGAGCGATCAATATCATTATTATTATTACTTTTTAGGGTATGTTATAGATTTAGGAATTGAAATATACATATATAACGGTACGATTACGTGTGTGTATGCTACATATATATAATACCGATTTGTATTAATTATTATTAGTATCACTGATGTTGTTATAATTCTTGTTGTTTGATGAGTGTTATGTTTCTTATGGTTGTTTGTATTCTGTATTCCCCTATACTTCATCTTTTTTCCATCCCGCCTACATTATTAGTGTTATTATTTCTGTATACCTTTTTTTTTTTTTTTTTCTTTTCTCTCTCCCCCTCTCCCCATGGTGATTGATGTCTGTTATTGTTACGCTGTTGTTTTTGTACCCCCCCTGTTTTTCTCCTTTTCCACGGTACTGGTGAGTTCGGAGCGGCCACAATCTTTACTCTTGAATGTAATGTAAAATAAAGTTGTCCTCCGAAGAGGGGGGGTGGTGGTGGGCAATAAAAAAAAAAAAAAAAAAAAAAAAAAAAAAAAAAAAAAAAAAATGACGGAGGCTGAAGTTGTGTAAAAGACATGCATTTATTCCTAACTAACACTACAACTAACATAAGACAGACATTACACCTAACACAAACAACAAACACGAAATAATGGAATAAAACAAACGATGTAATTATGAAAATGCAATGACCGAATTTAAATGAGTAACCTTAAATAGGAAATACTGTTCTGCAAAGCAAGCACAGTTTGTGGAAACCCTAAAGTCTTATAGCAGGTTAACAGAACAGCTTAAGTTGTTAGAATGAAAGGAAGTTGGTTTACTTGGTTGAAGAGTGGGGGGGGGGGTCTTGGCAGTTGATGGCAGAGCTGCTGAGCTGATGGCACTCAGGAAGGCGCGGCATTTGGAGCAGTGGAGTGGAGCCCCTTTGGATTCTCTCTCCTGGTGAAGCTTTGTCTTGGGTGCTGTTCTCTGTTCAGCTGGGCCTTCACCGGAGGCCCCTTTGTTCTGAGGTGCTAGATTTTTATGGTCTAAAGTTCATGAATAGGAATGACCAGGAATTCGACTCCTGGCCCAATGGTTGGCCATCCATTTGGCGGGCTTTCGGAAGGGGGTCTGTATCAGTCCTTTTGGGATTTATGACTTGACTGATTCTCCCTTTACTGATGATTTTCATTAAGCTGTTATAACTTTTGATACATCCACTTTTATGGTAATCACTGACCAGATTTGGAACCAGGGGTGATTAACAATCAGTTTGACACCAAACATGCCATACCAGCTTCACAGGTACATACCTCATACCATCTGTATTAATTCATTAAACAATTAATTATTTTATCTATTTTATCAGTATAGGATACAGGTGCTTTGGGTTGCACCTCAACAGATGTTACACTTTGTGCAGCTATTACATAAAATATTCATATTACAAACAGCACATCTTATCCATAGATAGGCGTGGCCGTTAGTTTGTGGTAATATCAATATAACTTGCACATCTGGAAACAACATATTTTGTTTGGTGTGGCTTATGCCAATTCATCTTCTCCAGAATGGATAAGATACACCTTAATTCAGTTCTTTTAACATAGCATGGTAGAAACAAAGAAACTTTTCTCTAAAAGTTAGGACACATTGGTTACACTAATTTTCCAGATTCTTCTGGTATACCATGAGAACATATATACAATGGTAGCTATACCTATCTATTTATTTAAATTTATATGTGTTCAAGTACAAAGGGGTAAAATAGGTGATACTCCGTGAACATGGTTATAAGGGTGGCACCCAAAACACTAAGATTGTCTAAGGACACATACAAACATAACCTATCTGTATATTGAGACTAGTAGTCGTGAGTAAATCAATATACAGGGTATACAAAAGCCAAACTTAAATGAAAGTGTTCGTCTGTTGGGTGAGTGAGATGTAAGGCAGAGTGTATGTGGAGGGGGGTTGTGTGCCAAGTCAAGGGCAATAAAAGTTGGAGTGCTGGGCTCCCTTGTTATCTGTGTGTGTGTTTGTGTGTGTAACCCCCCTTTGGTGCCTCTCGTACCAGGCTCGGCCTTGTCTCAGGCCACCTGGAATTTAGGCCCTGTGATATGTGCATGTGTGATCCTACATTAGTGTTTTTTAGCCCATTGAACATTGAGTGCCACAGCAGTGTTGTTGGGTGACAGCATTTGTCATGGTTATGGCAGCATGAGTCGCTTTTGGGTGAATTGTGAAACGTTTTGGTGGTTGTAGGGCATTTTGCACCAAAGGTTAAGTGATGTGTTCAGGTGTGTATTGGTACAGCCCACTGTGTGAAGTGTTGTGAAAAAGTGGACATGGTATTGAGACAAGTGTGAAAATGATTGGAAAAAACTGTAATACAGAGACAAAAACTTATATGGGAAATTGGTAGTGAAAACAACACTGGAGAGATAGCACCTTATAATAAAAGAGGAGTATAAGAACATGCTAAATCCTGCTGCTTTTAAGCAAAAATAAATGTAGTTATGGTTATCTGTGCTCTTCTTCTGCTAGCTAAAAATTTAACTCCACCCTTTCTCTCTGGCTTGTCAAATTCAGAACTCATTTCACACGTGCTTTAAATATCACGTGGACCACAGAGCAGTAGAACATATACTGCAGAGTTTACAGAGAATTAGATCACAACAGAGTACACAGCAGCGGACTGCAGTGACATGGAGATGGTTACTGCACATAGAAAACACAGTCCAGCACAGAGGGATACTGGTGATCAATACTGGAGGTCAAACATGAAGATGTCTTATGATACCTGCATCAATACAAACGTGGATGACAATATCTATGCTAATAAAATGGATGAGGATATTTATGCCAATGCAGACACCATTAAGGCTAACGAAGCCCCGAAAGGCACCTCCATTCCCATTGAACAGACATTAAGCAGGTCTCAACATTCAGGTATGTACACAGACACAGAGAATCTCTGTACATTACCCTCAGCTGCATTATCAAGGGTAAGCTGGAGGTATACTGAAAGTAATGGGTTTTTTTGTTTTTGCAGGATATTTAAAATATTTTAGAAATTGTTGTGAAATTGCCATTCTTGCTGAATATTACTGAATGCATGCATCCATCCATCTTCCAGGCTGGGTTATGGTACATTATAATAACATACTATTATAATGTTGTGAGTATTATTAACGTATAACGGTAGTATTCAGATCCGATCATTTTAGTTATTTTACAGAAACTGTACCACACTGAATACATTTCTTGACCCCCACTTCCTCATTTATAGTCTATTTTAGAAGCTACCCCGGAACTGGGGGGGGGGGGGGGGTGTGGTGACAAATGACTGTATGCATGATCAGTGAACTATCAAGGCATGTGATCTGGTGCTGGGAACGGTGAAGATACGAGTAGGAGTAACCCTAGTTTTGTTTGTCTGCTTTTGAGTCCACACTGTTCAATACATTTAATTAACAAAGGAGTCTGTGCAGTAAATAACTATGTGTACTGTGTCTGCTGAGCCCCCTATTCTCCCATGATCCCCAGTGATAGAGCTGTTTGTGTCCCACCCAGGATCTGAGCCTGCAGGGACACGATGCTACAGACTGGCCACAGTGTGTCTTGGGATTCTGTGTTTGCTCCTCTTGTTGCTCATCACAGTGCTTTTTGTTTACTGTGAGTATGTTAGTTACACTTTAGTATTCGTATCCACTAGCTGTCTGATTTAAGTGATGTTTAGTGTGTACATCATGGTGCCATGTCTCTGAGATCCTATTATGATCCAGAATTAGTTATACTCTATAATGTGTTACAGGTACATCCTGTGTCCTTGTGTATATGATTGTTTTTTTCTCTTGAAGGAGGCCCTCATAACTCTTTGTGTTTGCTCTGGTTCTGTTGTTTGTAATTTAGGACATATGATCAGTGCATGTTCTCATTTTGCTCTGAATGTATTGTGGAAAAATGCAATTTCGTACTAGGGCTTCACGATATCACATCATAATATAATCATGATACTGTATGTGCACATGCACAATAATCAATAAATTCAGTTGTATCTTTATGTTTATTGAATGTGTCCATATAGTAATGACTGAAATGCCAGCGTCCGGACAAATTTTTACGCTCATAATCTAAAGCTTTGTACACATCGCATTTGTTGGCACTAATTCGTATATCTCTGAAATCTTATGTAAAACTTTATGGAATTTATTATGTAAAAATTTATGGAAAATAAGTATTGAACGCGTCAACATTTTTCTCAGTAAATATATTTGTAAAGGATCTATTGACATGAAATTTACACCAGATGTCGGTAACAACCCAAGTAATCCACACATACAAAGAAATCAAAACAAATAAGTACATAGATTAAGTTATGTGAAATAAATTGAAATGACACAGGGAATAAGTATTGAACACGCTTACTGAAATTTATTTAGTACTTAGTAGAAAGGCCTTTGTTGGTAATGGCAGCTTTAAGACGCCTCCTGTATAGAGAAACTAGTCGCATGCATTGCTCAGGTGTGATTTTGGCCTATTCTTCCACACAAACTGTCTTCAAATCTTGATGTTTATAGGGCCTCTCCTATGAACTCTGATCTTTAGTTCTTTCCATAGATTTTCAACTGGATTCAAGTCTTGTGATTGACTGGGCTGTTCTAGCAGCTTTATTTTCTTTCTCTGAAACCGATTGAGAGCTTCCTTGGCTGTGTGTTTTGGATCATTGCCTTGCTGAAATGTCCACCCTTGTTTCATCTTCGGGACCCTGAATGTCTCGCTACATTTCTCCATTCATCCTTCCTTCAATTATATGAAGTCTACTAGTACCATATGCTGAAAAACAGCCCCACACCATGATGTTCCCACCCCAAAACTTCACTGTTGGGATGTGTTTTTGGGGTGATGTGCAGTGACATTTCTCCTCCAAACATGGTGTGTGCTATAACATACAAAGAGTTTAATTTTGTCTCATCTGACCGGACTATATTCTCCCAGCATTTCATTGGTTCGTCCAGATGTTGTGCGGCAAACTTTAAACAAGCTTCAATATGCTTTTTCTTCAGCAGTGGAGTCTTGCACGGTGAGCGTGCATAGAGATCATGGCGGTTGAGTGCATTACTTATTGTTTTCTTTGAAACAACTGCACCTGCTAATTCCAGGTCTTTCTGAAGCTCTCCGCGAGTGGTCCTTGGCTCTTCTGATTATTCTTTTGACTCCTCTGTCAGAAATCTTGCGAGGAGCACCTGGTCGTGGCCGGTTAATGGTGAATTGATGTTCTTTCCACTTCCGGATTATGGCCCCAACGGTGCTCACTGGAACATTCAGAAGTTTAGAAATACGTCTGTGACCGATGCCATCGGTATGTTTTGCAGCAATCAGGTTGCGAAGATCTTGACTGAGCTCTTTGCTTTTGTGCATCATGAAATGCTTCTTGTGTGACACCTTGGTAATGAGAAACATTTTTATAAGCCATCAATTAGGACTAAACCAGCTGATATTAATTTGCACTGATAGGGGGCAGGATTTCTTTCTAAATACTGACAAATTTCAGCTGGTTTCTTGGCTTTCTGTGCCTTTTTGCACCTCCTGTTATTCATGTGTTCAATACTTATTCCCTGTGTCATTTCACTTTATTTCACATAACTTAATCTATGTACTTATTTGTTTTGATTTCTTTGTATATATGTGTGGATTACTTGGGTTGTTACCGACATCTGGTGTAAATTTCATATCAATAGATCCTTTAGAAATATATTTACTGAGAAAAATGTTGACGCGTTCAATACTTATTTTCCCACTGTATGTAAATATTGATATTGTTGAAAGTATGTCAAACAAATTACAAGTGCAATTATAGTCTGTATAATTTGTTTTAAAACTCCCAAATAAAATAGATAGATAGATAGTGTCTACTGCCAGATAACAACAAATTGTCTTTGGCTGTAGTTTATTTCAGGTCAATTTAATCTTTTTTTGTTTTATAGATAACAGAATATTAAGTGCACATATTTCAGATCATCAATATCATGCAGCCCTATTTCCTATTATGGTCTGTTTTAAATACATATCATAAATGTGAGTCATTTAGTGACTTTTGTTTGGTTATCTGCTTCAGATAAAGGAGCTTTTAATGATTTTGAAGAGACGTTCAGCATGTTAGCAGCAAAGAGAGACCAGCTACAGGGAAATTACAGCTCACTGAAGACGAACTACAATCAGCTACAGACCAATTACAGCATCGTGAAAACAGAGAGAGACCAGCTAGCCAGTGTAGCACAAAGTGAGTAAATTAAAAGTTGATGACCTCAATAACTAATAATAAAAATGTAACCTGAGGTGTAACAAAACATTCAGCAGCCAGCTGTCTCCAGTGCGGCCTCACTTTGGCTGCAGTGTTTACAAGCAGCTGAGACACAAGCATATGAGCCATTTTCATTTATCTCTCCCTGTATCTGGCTCTTCACTCACATGCACTGTTTTTGATCTCATGCTGAAAAGAGGCACTGGGGACAACTGTACCTGCCACCAGTTCTGAATGTGTTGTACAGTATTTGTATTGTAAAATGACACCTTATCCTGGATCACACTATCCTTAAGGTTAATCTGTTTTTCCCTGCAGGACCCAGATGTCCCACTGGCTGGATTAGTTTTAATTTCAAATGTTATTACGTGTCTGATGAACGGAAGACTTGGATTGACAGTCAGGAGGACTGTAGACACAAGGGAGCAGATCTATTGATTATAAACAGCTTAAAGGAAGAGGTCAGAAAGTAAAAACATGTCAGATTATAATATTGCTAGAAGAATTTCATACAGCTTCGCCCGCAATGATTATGAAAGACATGAAAGGACAGAAAGAGAATATGGAAAGTAAAGGGAATTCTTAATGATGATGTTAATCATACACAGACATTCATAATCTTTTTACTACATTTTAGCTGATTTTCAGTAAAGATCAGAGAGCCTGGATCGGTCTGACAGACAAAGAACATGAAGGGACCTGGAAATGGGTGGATGGGACACCACTGACCACAAGGTAAGAGAGAGACTATTACAGAAGGACACCAACTTTTACATGATCTGCACAAAATTTAAAAAAGAAATTTGATTTTATTTGTTTTTGTGTTTGCCTTTACATTAATTGTTAGCCAGGTTGATGTATAATTATGATGCTGTACATTCTATTATGTTTTCCAAATGGCCTCCTCTCGTTTGTAAATTTCTTATGTTCTTATATTCTGGGGCAATCCTTTACGAATGGAACCTAATTTATGATAAATGGGTTTCTCTTCTTAGTAACACTTTACTTAAAGCAGGCATATAAATGCATTAAAAAACCTTCATAATGAATTGTAAACATGGCTATAAATATTTCTAGAAAGGCATAACACATTATAGCCATTTTTATTATGCATTATGAATGCTCTCAACTATAGTGTTGTTACAATACCAAAATCATGACTTTGATATGATACCTGCCTAAAATATTTTGATACTAAAACGATACCACGGCAAAAAATGTAAACATCAGGAAAATTAAGGAATAAAGAGATGACAGAACTTGGAAATTCAAATTAGTTTTTTATTAATTAAATAGGCCTACTATAAAAAAATGTCATGTAAATTTCCAGTAAAATACTGGCAGCAGGGTTGTTAATTTTACAGTTCATTCTACTTTACAGTATGTTACTGTTATAATACCACACTGAAAAAAAACTATAGGATTTACTGAAATTAAGGCAACATTTTTGCACTCACTTATTTTGTGGTATATTTAAACTGATTTTCTTTTTTGAAAAGTATACCCAATTTTAGGAAATGAAATATTTTAAATAAATTAAGCTAAAGTTCACCTACACTGTAAAATCTGTTAGGTTGAGTTTACTCAAAACAGTTGAGGAAATTAGTTGCCTCAAATGATTTAAGTTTAAAAGCTCAGTTTTTCAAGTTGCCTGAATTTGAATGTGCTATTAAACACTCTAAATGATTTAAGCGGATTTAGCTTAAGTTGTAACTATTCAAGTGGAATGAACTACAAAATCTCTGAATTAATTTAAATAAACTTATAATACTGATTAAGTTCAGTTCATTTACATTCCTACATTGAGGAGCCAGTTAATAAATCTAACTAATTTAAAATATTTCTCCTGTTATATGTTTATTTTCAGGCAAAGTATTTCTGGTAAGGCAGTGCTGATAGACATTGATTATGAAGCTTGTTAGACTATGTGGCTGCCCGATCTGCGGTCGCATGCGCACACTGGTGCCCGATCTGCGAACGCATGCGGACACTGGTTTTCCATGTACGTCACTATTTGATCTATATACTGATTACTGACTGCCTGGCCGATAGGCGAGCGCATGCGCAGTGCACTGACGTCCGCAAACGCTGCGTAATGCACCGAATTGTATTTTTACATTACAAAACAACGTTACATATTTCACAGATCATCATACAGTAATTGGTAATCACAGCTTTACTCACAACTAAGACAAGCGCAGACAATAATGCATTTGTAGAAAAATGGAATGCAGTGGAATTTCTTATTCTAAGCGAGTGTATGGTACAATTTCTGCTCAGAAAATGTTCAAATGGCCACATACATATTGAATATCACTAATAACAGTTAGTTGTTGGAATATACATAAGTAAATGAATCAGATAAATATTCACCTAAACTAAGTTCAACTGCAATATTCCCAATAAACATATTGCAGTTAACCATAATTAATTAATTAACATGCACCTGTGGAATGGTCGTTAAGACCTTAACAGCTTACAGAAAGTAGGCATTTAAGGTCACAGTTCTAAAAACGCAGGACACTAAAGAGACTTGTCTACCGACTGTGAAAAACAACCAAAGAAAGATGCCCAATAGGCTGAGAGAGGCTGGACTGAGGGCTTGTGTGCCTACTTTCTGTAAGATTCGGACGTTTCTTTTTTTGCTGAGTCTCTGAGTTTTGTCTTACACCAAGTGTCCATGCTAAAAAGGACTGCTTCTTAGAATCTTGGTTCCTCTCACATTTTCTTTGCTGTATTTAAGCTGCGGGGAACTGTGGCCCTCCCTAAATGTGCTTATTATGTTTTGAGAAGTTATGAAGATCTTCATAGTGTAAGCAAAACAAAATGATTAGAGTGTCAACCTGAAATGGTGCGTTATATATAGCTCAGATATACACTCACCTAAAGGATTATTAGGAACACCATACTAATACGGTGTTTGACCCCCTTTCACCTTCAGAACTGCCTTAATTCTACGTGGCATTGATTCAACAAGGTGCTGAATCAGTATTCTTTAGAAATGTTGGCCCATATTGATAGGATAGCATCTTGCAGTTGATGTAGATTTATGGGATGCACATCCAGGGCACGAAGCTCCCGTTCCACCACATCCCAAAGATGCTCTATTGGGTTGAGATCTGGTGACTGTGGGGGCCATTGTAGTACAGTGAACTCATTGTCATGTTCAAGAAACCAATTTGAAATGATTCGAGCTTTGTGACATGGTGCATTATCCTGCTGGAAGTATCCATCAGAGGATGGGTACATGGTGGTCATAAAGGGATGGACATGGTCAGAAACAATGCTCAGGTAGGCCGTGGCATTTAAACGATGCCCAATTGGCACTAAGGGGCCTAAAGTGTGCCAAGAAAACATCCCCCACACCATTACACCACCACCACCAGCCTGCACAGTGGTAACAAGGCATGATGTTTTTTCTGTTTACGCCAAATTCTGACTCTACCATTTGAATGTCTCAAAAGAAATCGAGACTCATCAGACCAGGCAACATTTTTCCAGTCTTCAACTGTCCAATTTTGGTGAGCTCGTACAAATTGTAGCCTCTTTTTCCTATTTGTAGTGGAGATGAGTGGTACCCGGTGGGGTCTTCTGCTGTTGTAGCCCATCCGCCTCAAGGTTGTGCGTGTTGTGGCTTCACAAATGCTTTGCTGCATACCTTGGTTGTAACGAGTGGTTATTTCAGTCAAAGTTGCTCTTCTATCAGCTTGAATCAGTCAGCCCATTCTCCTCTGACCTCTAGCATCAACAAGGCATTTTCGCCCACAGGACTGCCGCATACTGGATGTTTTTCCCTTTGCACACCATTCTTTGTAAAACCTAGAAGTGGTTGTGCGTGAAAATCCCAGTAAAATCCCAGTCTTCAATCTCACTAGAACAGACAAAAAAAGTACACAGTTAACAATGTTACATGCACCATTCAACCTTGCAGGTCTTTTCCTGCAACTCTTAGCTTCTGCTGTGCTGAAGACCAGCAAGGAACAAGTTCTCTGCTTTCTGTGTGGACACACCTGTCAGCTGAGCTAGAGCACAGATGATAGACTAAACAAAACAAAGAAAAATACATTATGAAATACTGTTGTACTAAAATCATGTAAGGTTGTCATTGTATTTCAATAAAAGAACTAATAGGCCATTAAAAACAAAAATAGTACAAGATACATTTATATGGGAACCTTTCGGATATATAGGGCAAATCATGAATGAGAAAGACATGAGACAATATATTACTCGTCAAAATAAGAGTTATGCGTGTCGGTGTTTCCACTGGAGTTGTTTCTGCCTATAGCTATCATCTGTCATAAATATCATCATTGACATAAAAAAGAATTTTGGTGAAACTGCATTAAATTAATTTTACAACATCTGTCGATTTAGAAGCTTTAAATGAACTTTTTTAACGTTTTTAGTTATGTTAACTTTGTATTTCTTGTTATGTTAACTTCGATACAGCAATGTAGTTTAGACAACATAAAATATTTCATTTTGGCACGTGAACTAATTTGATTAATTTGGTAAGTCGATATAACACAGCACTTCGTGTTATGCCTACGACTGTAATTAGTTAGATGGATGAACATGTCAAGACATGCGCATATCTCTAAAGTACAACGTCACATTTTTCTTTCTGTACTCACAAGAGCGGGAATTTCATTCAAACTGCTTCAGCAACGGAAGAAATTTATCTTAAAATAATGTGGGTACAAATTCTTTCTTGTCGACCTCTGTTTTAATGTGTCAGACAGACAATGAAAATTTATTAGTGGAGAGACCATAAATTTGGAATTTTCTCTAGGTGATGTTACGTGTAACCATTTTTTCTCCTGTTAAAATATGTTATCATTGTTTAAGAATAATGAGTTTGCATTTTACAAGATTGTTGGAATGATGGCATCTATACCCAGCAAACATTTGGACGTTTAATGACCGTTGAAATGACGTCCCTCCGACACGTCCCGTCATGGTTGAAAAATAGTTCCGAAATGAAAGTTGAACGGACGTCTTTGACGTCAACTTGCCGTGTATTCGACGTCTTTTCGGCGTCTTTTCTGGACGTCTAATGTGTCGTCGTCTGGATGTTTTTTAAGATGTCTTTCTGCGTTATGTCAGTGTACTTATTAGCCTGAATATAAACGTCCTTATTGTGAAATGCACATCAGAATATAAATGGTTCAAAAAACGTCCAAAATCAGTCCAGTCAGACCTCAACGTCTATACAACGTTTAATCGACGTTTACATTACAAAACATTTCTTATTTGTATTAAATAAGTAAAAAACATATATTTATATAACATATACATACATATAAATATACAAATAAATATATATAATATATTTAAATATTTGTGTGCATTATATATAAACACATACATACATACACACATACAAATATAAAAGTATACAACATTTTTAAACAAAGGCTAAATATATAGTAGAACTGTAAATAGTAACAATTAAACATTATTTAAACAAGAATGAAAAGAACAAGAACATGAACACACACATGAATTATTTCTGTCAACGGGCTCATTTCCTATATCCCCCACCCCCAGCTCTTCCTGGAGCATGTTTTAGGTGTTCAGCCATTGCTGCCTCAATCTCGGAGTCTGTTGCATTTGCGCTCCATCTTTTTACTGCATCTGAGGGAATTGAATATAAAAAAAAATAAAAAAATTACAAAAGGGCAAAATTGTCTTTATGATCCTACAACGACATTAAAAATACATCTTGGAACAACATTATCAGTTTCATTAACGAAACATTAGAAAAAAGTAATCAACATGCATTACACGACATTTTTCTGTTGAATAATCTTTGGTTAATAAAAGATGTTCTGCATTAAATGTGTGCTAGGTGAATGAAAAAATAGCATGTCCCCTTCCCCTTCAAAACCACTGTGGTTGAGCAAGTTCCATAAGTAGGTGTGTAACTGTGTGAAAGTAAACAGGACATTTCTGTGGTCTTTAAGACAATATTCCTTCAATAGATAAAAGGTACCAATAAAAAAAAAATAAATAAGAAAAAGTACAAAATTTCACGTCATAAGGCCAAAATTACCTTGAATTATATTGAATATGATTGTATCTCTAAACGGCTTCTTTTGCAGTTGGCCACCACCCCTCATGTTGAATTTTGCCATTAAGGCATTCGACATGATTCTGTGAAAGAAATTACTCAGGATTACTTCACCATCAGGAAAATGTACATGTAAGGTCAATATTACAATTATTGTAGTTGTAATATTATCAGCATGTTACTAGCATGCAATGTTAAATCATACATTTTAACAACCACTCATCTGTCAGGTAACAAGTTCCCTGAACTATGTTCTTATCCATATCCACATTTTTTGAGACAACTAATTAGTCATTAATGGCTTACATTGAAATTATGTTTTGATTTTTTGGTTTTCAGTCTGGCAGACTAAGTCAGTAGACATCTAAAACCTTCTGAACTAGAAAATAGGCATGTATGTGAGGAGATATAATGTGTGAAAGATTAAATCTGTAATAAAAAAAAATAATACCCAAAGCTGGGTTTCTTATTTTGGCCAGAATATACATTTACATATACATTTTATTTCTGAATTATGCAGCAATACAAACAATGCAAGGTAAAATACATACCTGTTCATGACTTTATTGACACAGTCCCTGAGAGAAGATCCCCCAACTCTGGACAGTTGCTGAACCTAAATGTGACATCACAATCTGTAATACGATATTAAAGCACAGTTCAACTTTCCCTGGCAGTGTCTCTTTTGAAAAGTGTTCAAGAACATAACGCTCAATACCATAATAAATATACTGTCCACTGCATTTATTTTGAACTGGCACTCCTTGTGGAGTTTCAAGAAGAGTTCTAGCGTCTTTGGGAAGTCTATGGCCATGACGTCTGAGCACATCCAGAAGCTCATTTAATGCCTTGTGGGTCTGGTTTGTAGCAGTAGCCCAACTAGCCAAGTCCTTGTGAATAGATGGTGTTTCAACAATTGAACGTGAAGCCTCATCCAACTGCTCAGACTCAGTTTCAGTAGAATCAGTATCATAATTGTATTCTTCTTCATGTCTAATTGACACCACTGCTGCGCTAACAGAAGAACTACAGGCCACCATAAGATGTAATTCGTCGTGTGTTGATCCCTCCGTGAGGGGACTGCCCTCTCCCGCCAAGGCTGGCTCCACTGACCCCTCAGAATCAGAGCTGCTATCATATTCTACTAAGGAATCAACCTTTGCCCTTCGTCGTCTCCACTTCCTCTGGTACTCAGAGGACATGTTTAGCAAATCTAAAATTACGAAATTATTTTAAAGTAGTTACTGAAAACATCCATGTTAAAATTCATTTACAGACGCCAGCCCATGTTATTCTTGAGCGCTTCCTACATTTTGCTCAACATTTCACAGTCTCTTTCAGGTAATTTACTTTTTGAAAAATCTCAAAAGGCTACATTGAACAGTAAAACTTACTGGATCATTAAAACATACTGGTATGCTATTATTGACTGAATTTCATAGCTACTACAATATTTACCATTTGCTTGGGTTTTAACAAATTATTATTTTTTTTACTTTATTTAAAAGATCTTTCACTAAACATCTCGCTTTAAAGTCAATTTAAGCAGTTACAACAGCACTTCTTGCCCTACCAAACGCACTACTGATTTGCCCTCCCCCACTCCAATCTTATCTGAAATGATATCTTCCAGCTTCTGATTGACTGAACACACCTGATCCAGGTAACCAGCAGTGGGTAGGGCAGGGATAATTAGAAAACAATTAGGCCAGGTGTCCTTGAGGACCAGGGTTGGGAACCCCATATCTATTACACCATGTTCCTGCAGTAGCATGAAACTGCTCTGCTCATTTGTAATTATTTTTTAAGGCAGTGAAGCAAAATCCAGCAAACTTAACATTTTGGGGACTTGGTCATTTTGCTATCAGTTTTCCACCAAGAAGTTTGCTCAACTGCATAAAATAGCTCAACTTAAGTGTAGAGACCGCATGGGGCTTTATACCTGCGAACTCATGCTAACAGAGTTTGTTTTTAGGAGCAGCCTAACGTTAACACTACTAACTTTTAGCCTGCTAGTTAATTTTAGCCAAACTCAAACTACATTTTAGTTCCTTCGTGTCAAACGTAAAATTTATAAAACAATACAAAATGGACTTACCCAACAGTAGTTTTTTTATATAGATATATTAACTTTCACCCTCCTCTCTTCTTGAAAGTAAATAAGACTCGTGAAAATGCGTTAACTTTTCCTCTCCCTCTCTCAAGATAATCTGGAATATCGCGGTATATCGCGAGACTGCCAACTGTTTCCAAATTCAAATTAAAAAACTTTATGTATCCACATGGGGAAATAAAACGCACGCAGAGTAAAGCGAGTAAACTTTTTTTTTATTTGACAATCCACAACCAATTCGGACTTTAAATGGTAACCAGGTATGTACCTGTTCATATGTAAATGCATAAAAATAATAAAATAATTTTTTAATATTCGAAAACACGGGGCGCATAATGCCAAATGCAGTGGCTTCACAATCACAGAGTACTTTGTGAATAATTTGTCATAAAACAATATGTAAATAAACATTATTGTGCATTTCATTTAAAAAATATATCCTTTTCCCCCCACAATGAGTCTTGCTTGAATAGACGTGTAAAGGACGTCAGTGGCCGTCTTTTCACAACCTCTTAAAAACTACTCGGGGCACTTACTTTTTATTGCAGTATTAACCAAGGTGTAAGCACAGTCGCATTTGCATGTTTCGTGCTCAATTTCACAGTGGATTTAATAAAGGATCATGATGGACTGTAAATGCACGTGTAAAGGACGTCACATAGTGGACCTTCGCTCACACATGCACTCACTATTAAAATGCACTTAGCTAAAACTCAAAGTGACAGCTATACATGCAACTCCAGACAACTGTAGACATGTACAAATGTATCTGAATGCATTTTTAGGCAATGTTCTGTGTCACATATTTTTACCGATTTATGCCGTCCTACCCCGACCATTTTTGGCCAGGGACACGACGTTGCCGTCGGACCAATGTTAGCTGGGCAATTTCACAGTGGATTTAATAAAGGATCATGATGGACTGTAGATGCACGTGTAAAGGACGTCACATAGTGGACCTTCGCTCACACATGCACTCACTATTAAAATGCACTTAGCTAAAACTCAAAGTGACAGCTATACATGCAACCCCAGACAACTGTATACATGTACAAATGTATCTGAATGCATTTTTAGGCAATGTTCTGTGTCACATATTTTTACCAATTTATGCCGTCTTACCTCGACTGTTTTTGGCCGGGGACACAACGTCGCAGTCGGACCAATGTTTGCTGGGTATGATTGCGAACGTATCGCAAATGCTTTTATTTTCTAGACACATGCTGCCGGACTGGTTAAATTTTCTCAAGTATTAATGGTGTCGGTGCACTAGCTTTTTGTGTGTTAGATATGGGTTCTTTTAACAGATGTGTTCATTTTTAATTCGTTGCGTTGTACATGTATATTTTAAGGGCCAATGATATTTTTTCAATTTGGAAGTAAACATCAACTATTATTTTTTTAAACTAGCATGTAGTTTAAATTACTGTCACGTCACAGGGCGGAAGCAAGCGACGGGACTCCAGGAATAGGGGAACACCGGGTTTAATTGCACACAAGGCAGGCGAAAACACATTGACAATACAATGACCGGACTGGGGAAACAAACAGAAACGCAGACTAAATACAATGGACTAATTGACAACGACGAGGAGCGGACGATCGGGGCACGCCCCAGGGGAGGCAACGGACGCGACGAGACCGGGAACACGGGACCTGGAGAGACAAAAAAGAACATCTCAACGGGGCACAGGGAACAGTATGGACACACAGAACTGGCACAAGGTGGACAACTCAAACAATAAGTCACAAACCACGGGGAACGCAGACAAACACAAAGACACCATCGACGGAAACATGGGATCCGGGGACACTAAGGGCGCATTTCCACCGCACAAAGTACGGTACTTTCGCTTTTCCATTGACTTCCGGTCGAGTACCAGTACCGAAATCTCGAGTACCGAAAGTGCCAAACCAGTTGGGGTACTCCTTTGGTACTTCGGTACTTTGGGGTGTCGATTGGTTATGCAAATATCCTGCCGCTGAAACACAAAATACAACCGCCACTTTTGAAACACACAGCGAACAGAGCGATCACAGCGAGAAACAAAATAAAAAGCAGTGGAAACAAAAATATAAAAAAGTAAAATGGAAGGATGGACAAACGAGGAAACACAGGCTTTAATCGCCATATGGTCGGATGAACAGATCCAGTGGGATTTGGATGGCACGACTTGAAATAAAAAAGTTTTTGCCGCTCCCGGTGTTCCGGGCAATTCAGTTTCCCTATGTTTCTCCTATCTATCAGGAAATAATGTTTCCCCTAATATTAAAGCAAAGAGGTATGTGAAATGTCTGAAAATCACTCAGGTACATTATTACATGTGAATACAGTAGATCGTCACGCATGATATAGTCTTATAAGCAATACTATACCGTTTTCATCAAGAAATATCTCTATCCAGAGAATTAAGTAATTTCATTTATTATCTGTAAAAACAAAAAACATAGAAAAGGGGTGTGATGTTTTAAAATTAATATATGGCCTGTTTACCTCAAGAGCTTCGTAAAAAGACATGAAAACAACAGCTAAACTGTGTACAAATCAGCACGCGACAGGGGAAACATAGGGAAACTGAATTGCCGGTGTTCCGGGCAATTCAGTTTCCCTATGTTTCCCCCTGAAATGCGCGTTCACGATCTAATTTGAAATCAATACGCTAGATGGCAGACTTCCGAGAATTTCAATCCGGGTTTTGAAGCCTTTCTATATACATAAGTATTCCGTTCACCATATACGTTTTAAACGTCAAGTAACCACGATTGTATTTCTTTCCTGTTTATATGTCATTGTGTATTATACCAGATTTACAATAAATTAAAAAAGACATACGTTAATAAACAGCTGTCATGAAATGCTCGTATCGTCTTGGAAGAATTTGCTTCTATAACACGATTGCTATGAACCAACACATAAATAATGACTCGTATAAATAGTTTGGATTATGAGCAGTGTAAATCTATCATATTGATCTACATACAGAAGTTCGTGATACTGGATTTTATTTTATTTTTTCTATTATTATTGATTATTATTAAGTACTGCTTGGTTGCACTGAGCTGTCTATGCATCTATGTTATACTGACAGTGAAATACTCTCCAAAGTACCGCTCTCACTGCTAATATACAGGGGAAACCGATTTGCCCAGTGGCCAGGCAAAATGGTTCCCCCCTGCTATAAGGAATAAGCAGTAATTCCCAGGCACTATATTATCAAAGACAAATGCAATATTACAGTTGTTTTACTATGTACAATCATTTATTCTTGAACATATTTTTTGAACATCTGAACAACACACAAAAACAAAAATATCTTTTACATTAAAAAAATATGTATAGCATCTTGAATGTCTCAGACCTTTTTATTCACACAACATAAAAAATCCAGGTCTGTTGAATGTTTAGACCTATTTTTCAATGCAACACAAAAACATCCAGCTCCGCTGAATTAAAATAAATAAATAAGTACATAAATAGACAGATAAATAAATAAATAACACAACATAAAGCAACACTCTGGTCTGTTTAATTAAAATAAATAAAATTCCAAAATAATACGCTGAATTGTTCAGGCCTTTTTATTAACACCAGCCACAAAAAAAGTCCAGGTCTGTTGATGGGCTGCCAGCACAAGACAGATGGAACCACCTGTCGCATCCATTACAGGCAATCTGGGTGAAAGTAGAAATTATTGACATAGAAAAAATAATTAAAAAAACATCCTAGCTCATATAATTTGAACTTTTTTGGGTCAACCTCAGTGACATCCTAATAGAAGCAGATCTATGCTGAAAATAGTTATTTGTTAGCAAAATGCTGACAGGAACCATTGTTATGGTTATACTAATGTCTTTCATATAAGTACCTAATTAGCAGCAGTTCCATGGCACATATAAATAAATTAAAACTGAACATTTTAAGTGTGAAGAAAAATGTCCTATTCTTAGATAAGCTAAAAGAAAAGCTGTTAGTAATGTAGTTATCAGTCTTTGTGTCCAGTATTACTGAGTAAAATGTAAAGTGAATATATCAATTCTGCCATACCCATGAGTTGTCGCCATTTATTTCACCACAGGTACAACAGACTTCGCTCAAGTCATCTGTTATGTGCAACAAGAAATACAATTATTTGTAGTACAATATTGAAAGCATTCAGTGCATGTGCATATTTTTTCACCTTGGAACAAGCAGCAGACTACTTTACAGTTATCACCAGAAAAACAATTATTTACATGTTTGCAGCATATGCAATAAAAAATGTATGCTACAACAGATAGCCAGACTGACTGAGATACAATCTTGACAGTATTTACCTGATTCTGCCAGAACACATCTTGCGATTTCTTTCCTGAATGCGTCAATAGTCTTGTGTGAATTGCAAAACCACAAAGGGATGCCTTTCAGTAGTCGTTCTGCAAACTGGCAAGATTACGTCATTAGTAAGGCTTCTCTTCTAGACAAAATGCATACCTGAGTACTTTCTTCTTACCTTACACACAAATACTCCACAAGATGTTCCATCCTTCTGTAAGGAGTGTGGAGATGTGTCACACCTCCAGTGTGACACATTGCAGCCTTTATTCCTCATAAAGGCTCTTTAAAAAAGAAAATAATTTTATACCTGCCATGAGTAAGTAAAGTAATTTCAATCTCAAATTGTGTAAAGAATTTGCTGGAACTCATACATTTGAAAGTAAGCACTTCTTGATTAAATTTGACACATGACCTAAACATTTTCCATGCTGTATCACCAGTTCTGTCATGAGGTTTGCCTAATATGTCTTTTCCCTTACTGCACCAGAAATGTTAAGAAGAAGACTCCTCATGCCCTGCCTCAACATTTACAGCATTTAGCTGATGCTCTTATCTAAAGTGACATACATTCTGTGATTATAAGGAGGGTCTCCCTGAATTAAATAAGGGTTGCTCAGGGCCACAATGACTGGTATGGGAATCAAACTTAGATAGTTGCCTGCTTTAACCATTAGACTATTTCCAGCAACAAATAAAAGAAGATGTATTTGTGTGACAGGATATATGGCAAATATTTTTAGTAAATTAATTTCATTTCCTGGCCTCTAGGTTCTTATGGTACAACGTAGCTCATCTTTCTTACCTTGTGGCATCAAGACACTTTGACATCTTGGCCTTTGACTCTCCCATTGAATCCAAAAGAACTGTTTTTTTGAGGGATGGATACATAGCCTAAAAGAAAAAAACAAAACATGGTATATCTGAATAATTTGTTAAATAAATTGAGCTAAATGATTCTGTTTAATAAATTCATTCATATTTAATCATGCAAACTTTAAGCATAATCATTACAAGTCATTATACTTACAGCAAGACTCCAGTGTCCATGTTCACCTATAACCCCAAGAATGATTTCGAATTCGGTAGGGTCCCACTAAATAAAAGAGACAATGCATTTTATCTACACTAGTTTAATATTCTATTCTATCTAGTCCAACACATTTCATAACATTGAACAGGATATCAGGTCATTCAAAACATGTAAATGATTGGAAATTTACCTTTCTAAGGATGTTATATGATTGCCGCCATACTTTTCTCATGGCAAATGAATCAATCAGGAAAGCCTTTTCCTCTTTCTCCTGGTTGTTCTTCCTCACCATAGCATATATGTATGCATTTATAACCTTTGAGACAATTTAAAATATTCACATAAAAGCGACAGATTTCAGTTAATTCTGTTGCCCAAAATAGTTCAAATAAATGTCCTAACCTCACTCTCTAGTTCTCTTCCAGGTGCCATACGTGCAATGTCAAAACTGAACACTTTGTAGGCCCCAATTCTGGACAATATCACACATCTATTATCAGTCGAACTGGTTGACCAAGCCTGTTCAATGCCTAAAAAATAAGTTACATAAAAGTTAGACATGCGAGTCTGTAGATAACATATAATAATATAGAACATTTCAAGAAAAACTTTATTGAACACCAGATAAAGATGTTGTTTTCAAAGAATGCTTTGTCTACTTACTCTTATCAAATTTGGAGAGAGACGATCCAGGAGAATGAAGGCTGAGGTCTGCGGGTCCAGGAGAGGGAGGGCTGAGGTCTGCGGGTCCAGGAGAATGAAGGCTGAGGTCTGCGGGTCCAGGAGAGGGAGGGCTGAGGTCTGCGGGTCCAGCAGAGGGAGGGCTGAGGTCTGCGGGTCCAGCAGAGGGACTGCTTGGGTCTCCAAGTTCAGGAGAGGGAGAGCTGAGGTCTGCGGGTCCAGCAGAGGGAGGGCTTGGGTCTGCAGGTCCTTGAGAGTGAAAGCTTGGGTATGTGCTTTTATCTACTGGACCCACAGAAGCACCAGAGGGATATAGTCTATGTGGGACACGTGGACTGTCTTCCATGTAATGGATCAAGTGATCCAGGTTTATTTTGCTAAATTTGATCCCTTGGTCATTAATCAAGTCAGCATTCTTTCGTTGAATTTCTGTTATTTTAAATGGCCCAAGAAGATCTGGATCTAATTTTCCTCCCTTTCTTTGCTGACTTCTTATGTTTTTCCTGAGCACTTTATCCCCCACTTTAAAATTACGAGATGTCATATCCCTATGTTGGTCCGTTTTGGCTTTTATTTTTTGTCTTGATACTTTCATATTTTTTTTGACCACTTCAAAGACCTTTTCCTGCAGCTGAAGAGCAGGGTTGACAGCCTCAATCTGAATGGCTTGCTCCACTGTTTCATTGACCTTTATTAAATGCATAAGACATAACGAAATTAAAAAGAAGATATTTTTGCATAAACGTAACTTTTAAAATAAACTGAATATCTACTCACTTCGAATGTTTGTGGCACCTCTGAAAAGTATCGTGCTTCCCTTCCAAAAAGCAAATAGTAAGGGGAGTATTGAGTTGTAAGTTGCTTTTTGGTTCTTATGCTGAATGTAACGGCATCCAGATAGCGATCCCATTGGTTTGGTTCACCTTGATAAAGCTTTGCCAAAGCCCTGATTAACACAACATTAACAGTTAATTAATATAAGAATTAAGTAATATAACATGATGAATGTCATGTACAGTACATACACATATACATACACCGGTTCACAAATCCACGGTTCAGATCGTATCATGGTTTTGGGGCACAGTTCGGTTCACTCACTATTATATATATACACATACACACACACACACACACACAAACACACACACACCTCTGTATGGTCCCATTCATTTTTTCAACCAAACCATTGGTCTGGGGATGGTATGGAGAACAAAAACTCCGGTCGATTCCAAAGATGCTGCAGACTTCTTTGTTGACCTAGTTAAGAATATATATGTTAATTTTTTTCAATTCATAATAAATACTATGATCTGCAAAATAAATTACCACTAAATGTAGAACTTTGATGTTAAGTAAACACCAACGATTAGAACGGGATCAGCATTTCACACTAAAGTATAATCTTTAATAACTTGTTAAGAACAAGTATATATAGCCATGGAAAAAATTTAGAGACCACTTCACTTTTCTTCGTGTTCATTGCTTTTACAATTTGTTGGAGTGTGTCTGTATAAAATGTAAATGTTACTATTGTTCTATACACTATTGACCACACCCAGTTCAAAATTGCAAATTTAAAAAAAGGTTTGGAAAAAATAATTAATAGCAAATGTATATAATGTATTATACTTAGGAAATGACAAACTAAACAACAGTCATACACACACACACACACACACACACACACACACACATATATATATATATATATATATATATATATATATATATATATATATATATATATAAATAACTAACCTTGTTTACAAATTCCCTTCCCTGATCTGTCAGAATCCTTTTCGGTGCACCAAATCTGTAGCAAAAGTTCACTATGCACATAGTGACATCTTCAGCATTTTTCGATGGCAGTGGAAATGTTTCCACCCACTTCGTGAAATAATCTATCAGCACACATATGTACTGGTTTCCCCTGTCCGTCATGGCCAATTTGCCCACAAGATCCATGCCAATTAACTCCCATGGTTCAGTTACCTGTCAGACAAAATGTCATATATCAAAAAAATATATCAGTTGTTCAATTTAAAAGTCATCCAACATACTAATCAAAAATCAAATAATGAAGACTTACAATGATGGGTGTGTGCTCTTCTATGGATTTGACAGTCTTCTTTGATTGACATTCTGAGCATTGTTTAATCTGTAGTTAGAAAAAGAACATCTATTATGTTATTAAGAGAAAATATATTAGAAATAAAAATAGTGAATTATAGTGCATTCCTGAATTAATTCAGTAAAGTGCCATAGGTTGTTATACATTGCACGCAAAGTATTGAATGAAGCTCTAAGTTCAGGATTAATAACATACTTTTGTTGCTACTCTATGTAAAAGACTAAAAATAATATTAACAGTAATACAATGAATAACCCAAACTGATATTAATAATAACATCAAAACACAGATTAATTTAAGCACCTTGCAAGACATTTTTCCTTATGTCAGAAGGTCACGATGAAGTGTTTAAACTATGGTTTTGTAAGCTGTAGCATTACTGTACATGATTCACAAATGCTATTATTGATTCATTTTAGCCTGTGTGTAGTACTTAGTAATTACTTTTTATTGGTGGGTGGTAATGAACAATATTTAGTCCAACTTTTACACTTGTCTGTGATGATTAAAAACTGTGCAGTATCACAGTGCAGTTAATTTTTGTCAGTGGGACAAGATAACTGTTAATATAATAATGTACAAGAAAAAAAGAACTAACCCAGTTTCGAATATCAACTGTCATCCCAGGCCAATAATATCTATTGCAAATGGCGTCTTCGGTTTTCTCCTTTCCACTGTGTCCACCTGTTGCACTAGCATGGAACTCCCTGAAAACACTGTCTGCCTCGTCAGCGCCTTTCACAACCTTTACTAAATGTTCTTGACCCGTTTCCTTGTGTCGATTATAAAACAGGGCTCCATCTGTAGATTGGAAAAAAAAGACTAAATGACGATTTGTAATTAATTTATGATTTGTGATTCTACCGTACAGCACAACAGACCTATGAACTCTATCAAGGGATTATGTTTACCTTGCATGGGTGTCGCTGCCATTAAATCTGAGGGGGACGTGTCCCCCTCACATTTCATAATTATTCGTTTGGACCCCCCCCACATTTAACTTAAAATATTAGTTCACCCAGACCCCCCGCCAGTGTGTCCCCGCCACATTCAAAATGTTTCTGACGCCCCTGTTACCTCGTACAACATATTTCCGTGCTCGGCGCCGAATAACAAATTTTTCTGCCTTGCTTAATTGCTTGGGATAATTCCCCGTAGTGATGTAAGTAAATAAAATCTCGAATTGTACTGGATCCATCTTCCAGAAATGCTGCGCAGCACACAAAAACACAAGCCTAATGTTGTGCACCTTTTCGATATCTCGGGCCTATTTGCAGCATATGTATTAGTGCGTCGGTGAATCACGTTCTAAGAAGCGCAGTTAAAGCGCAGTGAAAAAACGTGCGTTACAATGTTACCATTCTATCAAAAATGTAAATAAACATTTATGTCACTTGGTTAAATACATTATCAAAATTAAATTGCACATATCTGGCAATGGTGTATGCAGGGTTCCTGATTTTAGAATAATGTAAAATATATATGTAAATAGTACACTGTAACTGGCGCATTAGAATCAATGTTTATGTGTTACAGTTGTATATAAATTAGTGCCGATATAACCGTCAGTATCACATGGACCTATAGACAGATCAGTGTGCTCAATATAGTGCCTGGGAATTACTGCTTATACCATATAGCAGGGGGGAACCATTTTGCCTGGCCACTGGGCAGATTGGTTTCCCCTGTATATTAGCAGTGAGAGCGGTACTTTGGAGAGTATTTCACTGTCAGTATAACATAGACCTATAGACAGATCAGTGTGTTCAATATAGTGCCTGGGAATTACTGCTTATACCACATAGCAGGGGGGAACCATTTTGCCTGGCCACTGGGCAGATTGGTTTCCCCTGTATATTAGCAGAGAGAGCGGTACTTTGGAGAGTATTTCACTGTCAGTATAACATAGATGCATAGACAGCTCAGTGCAACCAAGCAGTACTTAATAATAATCAATAATAATAGAAAAAATAAAATAAAATCCAGTATCACGAACTTCTGTATGTAGATCAATATGATAGATTTACACTGCTCATAATCCAAACTATTTATACGAGTCATTATTTATGTGTTGGTTCATAGCAATCGTGTTATAGAAGCAAATTCTTCCAAGACGATACGAGCATTTCATGACAGCTGTTTATTAACGTATGTCTTTTTTAATTTATTGTAAATCTGGTATAATACACAATGACATATAAACAGGAAAGAAATACAATCGTGGTTACTTGACGTTTAAAACGTATATGGTGAACGGAATACTTATGTATATAGAAAGGCTTCAAAACCCGGATTGAAATTCTCGGAAGTCTGCCATCTAGCGTATTGATTTCAAATTAGATCGTGAACGCGCATTTCAGGGGGAAACATAGGGAAACTGAATTGCCCGGAACACCGGCAATTCAGTTTCCCTATGTTTCCCCTGTCGCGTGCTGATTTGTACACAGTTTAGCTGTTGTTTTCATGTCTTTTTACGAAGCTCTTGAGGTAAACAGGCCATATATTAATTTTAAAACATCACACCCCTTTTCTATGTTTTTTGTTTTTACAGATAATAAATGAAATTACTTAATTCTCTGGATAGAGATATTTCTTGATGAAAACGGTATAGTATTGCTTATAAGACTATATCATGCGTGACGATCTACTGTATTCACATGTAATAATGTACCTGAGTGATTTTCAGACATTTCACATACCTCTTTGCTTTAATATTAGGGGAAACATTATTTCCTGATAGATAGGAGAAACATAGGGAAACTGAATTGCCCGGAACACCGTAATACCAAGCCGCTTGGAAGAAATGGGGCACACGCGAAACACCGAACAATGCCGCTTGAAAATCAAAAAACATAATTAAATAATAAGTAAGTGTACCTACGTAAATGTAATTGATGGCAGCATGATTAGGATTTTACTAAATCTTATACTGTGACAGAAGCTGTCATAACAATAAACCGCATTTTCCAGCCTCAACTGTTAGTTTTAAATTTCTGCTAAGAAAAGTAGCGGCTCCCAAGCGGATGGTTGGGGCTTCCTCTGGTGCGTCTCCCTGTCCGCGTTTCTTCCGCTTTTTCTTTTGCCGCCTATGATCTGTCTTAGATGTTTGAGCTGACCCATGCAAACATGTACACAGACCACCACACACACACATACACAAAACCTTCCTGATTCATTTAGTTTAATAAATACTCAATATCCAACCATTAACACAAATAGTGACATCCATGCCTTACATGCCAAGTAAAAAGGATCTAATGTTTTCTTTGATTTCATGTTGTCATATATGGTTTTAATTGTTAAGATGTCTTAATTCAGTTGAATAAATGAGTAGGCTACTGTGTTTATTAGGGCGGTCCACGGCACTATGGAAAATTTTGAATTTCATTAAAACCCACCTCCACAAGTTTAAATATGTTCTATCAGATGTAGTAAAGATATGATGTAAATATGGAGCAAATTGAACTACATTTAGAGGTCGCTCAAGGTCCCACAAGTTTGTTGTGGACTCAGATTAAGACAATTTGCCAAAATTCTAGGGTAAAATCAAATGAAAAAATTATCATCTCTTTAATTGCAAGTACTGTCATTAAATGGGAAGATGAAGGCGCAAAATTTCTTGGCTAAGGACCCAAGAGAATGGAATGACGACCCTTCGTACCAGGAACTTCAAACAGCAGCGTCAAAAATGAAGGTCGTGAATGATTGTGCAGAGAGAGCCATTGCATTGATGCAGCAATACAATTCATCCCTGACCAAGAACGAGGAGCAGAAGCAGTATCTCCTACGTTTGGTTGAAAGACACAGAAAGAAATATCCAACCTGCGCCAAGTCTACCCTTCTGAAAACGGAGTCGGGACAGCAACAGTGCGACACTGATGATAAAGAACATTAGAACGTTATGGGACAATATATAACAGTAAGAGTCCAGACAACCTGAATCCAAGATAGTATCAGCTAATTTGACATGTTTCTTCTGTTCTTTTTCACTCATGGAAATTCTAATTCTGTTTACTGCATGTTTTCCTTGTTTTATTGCATACAATTACACAATACAATATAGCTGTTGCAGTGTTGCATTACTACCAGCTTGAGCGACCTCTAAATAATGACCAATCATAATAAAATTTGGCAGACACATTTGTAATAAGGGGAAGAATAAAATTAGGGTTGTGGAGGGAAAGCTGTGTGAAGTTGTTAATTTTGGACCACCCTAGTGTTTATCCATAATGATGTTTGATGCATTACATTTTGTAAAACAAATCAGTTTTATTATTATACATAGAAAGTACATTTTAAGTTGAGGGAACTTAAATGATGAGTTGGAAAAACTAATATTTTTAAGGCAACCAAGGAAACCTTTTGGAATTGTTAGCACAACGTAAGATATTTTGATAAATTAATTAAAGTTTTAGTTCAGGAAACCTAAAAAACTACATCAATACAACTACAATCAAAGTTGACTAAACTTCAAATTTATAGTTGTTTAAATGCACCCAAACATGTCAACCTGATAAATACTCCTATGTTATACTAACAAAAGGTGGAGTAGTTTTTTGTTGGTGTAAATTGACTTTTAATGTTGAGTTAAATTACTAGAAATGTTCAATTAACATTAAATTTTAAGGCAACCAGGTTACTTCTAGATTTAAGTTGAAACAACAAACCATTTTTAACAGTGTAGACATTAATGACGGATCTGGGGAGTACTGACTCAGACGTGGACTAAATACACAGGATAGGTAGAAAATAACAGGCAACAGGTGATGACAATCAGGAAGTAACACGAGGTAACGAGGGGGCGTGGCACACACGAGGAGCGAACGAGCAGGTCATGACAATAGGGAAATAATATCCTACATCTGTATTTATAGTAAATTGATATGCATCCTTTATCCATGTTAAGCTCAAATACTTTAATAGAAAAAAACACTTTAACGCACATAACATATATACATGCATAGTAAAACAGTATATATATAAACTTTGATTCTTTATGCATTTCTCTGAAAGGACACCATGTAAAGCTGCTTCTTGTTTATTTGGTGTCGTTGAAGTGACAGGCTAGGGTGCTCAGGCTGACTTGCCTGATGTTGCTAAAAATCATACGATCATTTATGATGTGGCTTTGAATTTCTCTTAGCCTTATTTCATTATTTGCCAAAAAACAAATTTATAATTTATAATTAATTGTTCCTCAATTCGATTTCTTCCACCACACTGAACTTGTCTTTCAAGCCTTTAATAAAACAAGTGTAATGTAGATATTGGTCAGATTCTAGTACAGTTGTCTGTAAAATGCATGTGCCATAAAAGTAATATTTACAGTATATTTCATTTGAATTTTGGATTACATATACAGAGTGTGTGTTGTGTTGATTACATACCTATTCTCAAGGTGATATGTCTGAATAACAGAGGCAACAGTAAGACGACTCATGTTGGGCTGTACCCTCTGTCCAGCCTCTCTCATTGTCAACCCATGATTTATGACATGGTCAACTAATGTTGCTCAGATCTCATTCAAAAGTGCTGGTCTTCTTTGTCTTTGTTGTCCTCCTCCAGCTTTACCCCTACCCCTCACTCTTCCTCCACCTCTTTCTGGTGCTTCCATGGTTGTTGAACAATTGTAAATCTGGGGTGTATAGTCTTCAAATTCTGATTGTGGATTTAACTAATTGAGCAATGAGGTTCTTGGCCCAGTGGCACGTGTGAGTGGCCAATTGGCTCACTGGTGTGGTTGTTTGAATGGCTGTGTTTAAGAATGACAAAAAAGTGACTTTGTGCCTGATTCCAGTGTCTTACTTAGAGACATGTGTGTAGGGGGATGCAGAAGGTGTCATGTTCAATTGCAAATTGTGTGCAAAGGTAGATTATGTGTTTAGAATTTTGCGAACATGAGGGTACATTTTGAGGTGTCAGTCTTTGAGTGTCAGTTTTTAAAGTTGGGCTTTACATTTGATTCTAGTGTATTAGCAACTGAAAAAAACTTTAATTGTTAGCCAGGTTGATGTATAATTATGCTTCTGTACATTCTCTTATGTCAGGGGTGGCCAATCCTATCCACAAAGGGCTGGTGTGTATGCAGGTTTTTGGGATAAACTGTAGGTCAGCTGTTCAAACCCAGGTGTGAGGACTCTTCAGCCAATCAGTCCTGTAATTAGTAATCTAATTAGGGAGTTGCAGCGAAAACCCGCAGACACAACGGCCCTTTGCGGATAAGATTGGCCACCCCTGTCTTGTGTTTTCTGGGGCAATCCTTTACGAATGGAACCAAGTTTACGATAAACTGGTTTCTCTACTTAGTAACACTGTCAGGGATCCGGGCGGCTCGGGTGCGAGAACAAGGCATGGTGCAGGCACAGAAAGGATGGCAAATGACCCACTTGCGGCTCAGAGACAGACGGGGGTTTATTAAATATAACAGAAAACACTATAAACACAAAGAAACCAAAAGGACCACGAGGGGTCAAAACTAAAGGGGAAAATTAAAGACTTAATATCACAAAACAAAAACTAGGAAGGAAAATAGGATGCAGATCTAACCAAACTAACCAAGACAAGCAACAACCCACACATAGACAATGAACCACTGGGGAACTGAACAGAAGCAGGAACTAATACTAAAGGGGTAACGCGACTAACACAGGACAGGTGAGACTAATTAACAAAGACCAGGGAAACAGGGCACAGGTGAAACTAATAAACTCAAAGGAACTAAAAAACAGGGAAACTAAGAACTAACCAAGGAAACAGAAACCAACACTAGGGAACTAAACAGGTAAAGACACAAGCAGGGGCACAAGGAACAAAACCAAAACCAACTACAAAATCAGACACAAGGACTAACGTAACTCAAATGAAACACTAGGGAACAAAATTCAAAAACAGAGGAGGCGAGATTCAAACACAGGACAGAAGGGTACACAGACAACCATATACTCAACACATTGAGCCACATGACCAGACAGGCAACAGGGGAGAACAAAGACTAACATAAAGAACGGGATGACCAGCAACACCTGCTGGTCAAACGGGGAAGGGACATGGAAGGACCATAGCAGGGGCTGACCCTGACAAACACTTTACTTAAAGCAGACATATAAATGTATTATAGATACCTTCATAATACATTGTAATGTACTCATAAAGTATTATAACACGGCTATAAATAATTCTAAAAAGGCATAACTCATTATAGCTATGTTTACAATTTTTCTGAATTGCTAAAACACTATATTTCTGCCAATTGCCAAAACTTAGTTATTGAATTTAAGTGATGGTTTTTAGATATATTGGTAAGCAGAGTGATACATCCAATGTGAAATATCCAAGTGCGCTTATACTCTGATAGCAGCACTCATAGCACATCTCTTGTCCAATCAGATTCCTTGGTTGCAACTAACTTGTATGAAATGCATTATGAAGGTATTTATACTGCATTATAGCTGACTGCTTTAAATCAAGCATTACCCTCCACTCCATTAATCTTCCTATATGCAATGAAATTGTTGAATATGCAATGAGTTGTGCATCAGTTGAATGCAGCTGTCACGCCCAGCTTGTCCGATCCTCGTGTGTGCCACGCCCCCTCATTACCCACGTGTACTACCCTGATTGTTCCCAGCTGTTTGATGTTAGTTTTGGCCTGTTTAGTGTATATCAGTTTCCCAGATCTGTCATTAACGTTTGTCCTGTGCTGTTCTCCGTGCGTCCAAATAAACCCAATTTACCCGTATTTACGACTCCGTTCGTCTGCTTCCCCACTTCCTTGTTGTTTGCTTGTGCATCGATGTGACAGCAGCAACAGTACAGTTTTTTAATCTGAATGCCCACTTAGACATTTATAAATACAAAACTGAACCTTTACAAAACTTTGAAGGGACACTATGAGACACAGATAGAATTAGAATTATAAGCTCTTTGAAATATTTTGGGGAGAAGTGAAAAGCAGGTACAAATAAATATGTATGTAAATGGGTATTTAATGCCTCCTGTCTTTTCGTCTCTTGTTTTATAGTTACTGGATGACTGGGGAGCCCAATGATGATAGAGGAAATGAGGACTGTGCTGAGATATCTACAGAAAAAGACGCACTGAAGAATTGGAATGATCTGCCTTGCTCTGTAGAACGAAATTGGATTTGTGAGCGGGGAGAAGTTAATTAGGATCAACTAGAGATGGGCGATCCACGTTTTTTCAGTTCCGATCCGATTTCGATACACAACTGCCGATACCGATACAGATTCCGATACAAGAGCTCTTTTTACTTTGTTATACTTTACATATTATTTTTTTTAAGCTAGTAAATACAGATGGAAAAAATGTATGACAAAAAATATTTAATTAGGCTACTACAAACATACATAACGTACTGTTCCACCTCATTTGTTTTAAGCGTTTTTGAGGCATTTGCAGTTCAATATGAATATCTTCAAAGCAAATATAGATATACACAAGTGGCGAATGCTTAAAATTTTAACAGTTTTTCTCCCATTGGCATCAGCGCAGTTACACTTTTGTTGCGATGGCAGCCCCTCTTGTATCTCAAGCAACGAGTTCGCAAAACAGTCCAATTAAGTTAGCGACTCCCAAATCATCCATTGCTTTGTTTTGTCTCGCAGTTGCGTGCGCTTTGTTAAATGGGATTTTTACGGTGGCCGAGAGAGCTCAACACGCTGCAACTTCAAGAAAACACATGCAAACATAAAAAAACACACAACAAATTAAGAAAACGTCTCCATCAGTTTGACAACACAGGCGCTGCAAATACGGAAACACGCTGCAAACACACGAACGCGCAGCAAACACAAAAAACGCGCTGCAAACACAAAAAACGTGCTGCAAGCACAAAAAAAGCGCTGCAAATAGCAGGCACCACAACGGAAATGTTTCAGGGGGACCTCAAAAAGTGACGAACCCATCTGGGAGCTGATTATGGTGCGTTCCATTTGCCCTGGGAACTCGGATTCCGAGTTGGATTCCGAGTTTCAAAGCCGGAAGTGACGACATGCGCGCTCCCGTTTCTCGGAGATCCGAGAATGATCTCGGATAACGCAGAGGATCCCGAGTTCAGAATCGAAGATGGCTGCGCCCTTTATCAACAGAAGGGAAAGTTGTAGTTTTATCCTGTTTAAGCACTACTTCTCATTTCTGGCTCATTAAATCGGTCGCACACACTATACCGTCCAACTTATCTGTGGACGTGTTGCTACGGAGTTTTATACGTGAAGCACCGCGCGTAATGTGTTATCAAGTGATATGGCTAACAATGGCTACCAATTAACCGGTCTAGAATTGGATTTCATGATTAGTCGGATTATTTGTCGGATTTAAGGTAGTTCGGGCTAATTGTAAGTGAACGAAAATAAAGGCCATTTAAACTGAGGTACCTTAAATCCGACAAGTTGTCCGGCTAAGCAAAAAATCTTGCTTTTTCATATGGGTCGATGGTATTGCTACTTCTTTGGCAAATGGAACGTATCCAACTCGGTTTTTCCGAGTTTTTACCGGATGTGACGTAATCTCGGATTCCGAAAATCGGAATCCGAGGCAAATGGAATGCACGATTATTTGTTCAGTGGCTTTTGGTCAGAGCAGAGGTGTTGTGCGTGAACTAAAAGGTGTTTTTTTTTTAACAACCTGATCATACGATTCATTGGTCTTTTGGATATTATTAGACTAATCTGACGAATCACACACTTAACTGTGGAACGTTATTAATTTAATTGCCAATAAATATCTAAATAAATATATGCAAATAAATGGCAAAATTCTGCAGTGCTTCATTAATGGTTAAAATCAGGTCATAATTCATTATAGATTGATGGAAAAAAATATATTTTACAATTTATTCAGACCCCTTAATAATAATGAACAACGGAATACAAATAAAGCATGCTAAAATCGGTAACAGTTTTTTTTTTTTCAGATCAAAATGTATTGTCCGTTCTGTGGCTTTCAGCGGCCAACTTTGCACAAATTTTGTAGCTCATGTGGGCGAAATGTTACTTTTGTCGTGGAGAATGCCCCTAAACCTGCAGGTGAGGACCAGGTGTCATGCCAGGCTGTGCCCAGAGGTAATATGAACAAATAATCAGCTCCCAGATGGGTTCGTCACTTTTTGAGGTCCCCCTGAAACATTTCCGTTGTGGTGCCTGCTATTTGCAGCGCTTTTTTGTGTTTGCAGCACGTTTTTTGTATTTGCACCACGTTTTTTGTGTTTGCAGCGCGTTTTTTGTGTTTGCTGCGCGTTCGTGTGTTTGCAGCGCGTTTCCGTATTTGCAGCGCCTGTGTTGTCAAACTGATGGAGACGTTTTCTTAATTTGTTGTGTTTTTTTATGTTTGCATGTGTTTTCTTGAAGTTGCAGCGCGTTGAGCTCTCTCGGCCACCGTAGATTTTCCATTAAACGCTATTCCCACCTCAAAACCTTATTTTACATAGATTGCAAAACGCTGTGCTTCCGATTTCTGTTAAAAGCCTAAAATACTCCCAGATCGTCACGTCTTATCTTACGCTCCTCGTACTGCGAAGGGTATGCGCATGACCTCACAGCAGGCGGAAGTCACTGTACTCACACCCACTGAGTAGCAAAAAAGACTTAGCGGCAGTGATAGCGTTCGATTTGAATTCCGCAAAAACACACATGTAAAATGGGAAAGAGCTGTCGTGCGATTGATTGCCAAAAACTAAATAAGTAAGTATAGGACGTGGATCGGTCACGCATGGCCGATTCCCGATCCGTCAAATAGGTCTGGATCGGCGCCGATACCGATCCGAATATCCGTATCGGTGCATCTCTAGGATCAACACCAGACATATATAAAAATGATGATGATTATTTTTACATTAATAATAATAATAACAATAATAATAATATGACATTCCCTGCTAAGCAAATGTCTTTAGTTGTTGAAGCTGTTATGAAAATTAAGAGACAATATTCAATTTTCTTAAACATTTCTTTGGTGCTAGTCATGCTTTGTTTTGTATATTGGAATGCATTTTCAAGTGCTTACAGAAAAAATCTATAAGAAGAGCTAAAGTCCTTGGGCAGCAGGGGCATGGTGTTTTTGTCTCGATTACAGAAAACTTAATTCAAATATAATAAAAGACTCATCCTCTCACAAGAGTTGATTATGCATTGTATTAGGCTCTGCTTAGTTTTCTATCATTGACCTGAAAAATGGCTACTGGCAAGTGGATCTAACTGAATGGGATTCAGGGGAAAAAAATGGCGTTCACAATGGGAAGTGATTTATGACTTTAAGGTTATGCCCATGGTACTCACTTATGTGCCAGCAACATTATAAAGGCTGATGCTGCTGGTACTTCAGGGGCTTACTTGGAAGACTTGTCTGGTGTATCTAGATGATGTCGTTTTAATCCGCACATTAACTGACCAGCTAAAGCACTTAGAACAGTGTATACTGTATGTATACAATGGTACCTTAGAAAACAAAGTTAATTTGTTCCAGAAGGCCGGTCAAGTTGAGATTTGGTCGAGGTCCAAGTCGAATTTCCCTAGAAGAAATAATGTAAAGGAATTTAATCCATCCCAGACTCCCAAATGAGTGCCTATTTAAACCTATCTACCTGCCTAACTACTGATAAAAAGCTTTAACAATCAACATAAAACAAATATGCACATGAAACAGCTGACATGCAGTTTTCAGTCAAGTTGCAGCCTAATTTTGACTCATACAAGTTTTAGCAGGAACAGTCGTTTTCCAAAATTTCAGTCGAGGTACAAGTCGAAAAAAATTTGACAAACCCGTTCAAAGTCTGAGCTGCTAAAGGGGCTTTTGAGCTCCAAGGTTCTTCTGTATACTGTTTGTCCATGTTCGTCAAGGTTGTGTGTGTTGTTTTCTGCTGGATTAACAACAGTTATTGACAAAGCATAAAGAATTCTTTAGCATTTCAAAAAAAATTTAAGTAACTATGATCCATAGAGGAATGATCAGCTTTATCTAGTGAGAGGCGCTGCACAATTTCACCTTTATCTCACAGACACACACATGTGTGCTGTACAGTGGTTTAAGTAAATGACAATGTGCTCCTCTAGGCTAATCCTTTATTAAAATATAAGATTATTGCTAAATCGAAACCAGTTACCAAGCTTTGTTTAATGGTTTACCATTGGATTTATGTTTATTAATTATACTTGTTTTTTATTTCTTCTTATTCTTATGCCTACCATCAAGATTAAAACAGAGCTCGTGGCATTGCAGATTACATTCATGGTTGAGTGAAATTTTATTGTTTTCGGCATTTTTATTGTTTTGGGAGTTTTTGAAATTGGTGTATTAAACTTTGTTCCAGTGTTCTCTTAATGCTTTGTACAATAATCGTCTGATTGCTTTATTTTAATATTTCTAGGAATAATTCCTCACTCTCTATCCACTGCTCCCCCATGGTGTCACGATGGGAGACGTGGAAGCAGGAGCAGGGAGACATAGGATCAGGAACGAGGAATTAATTGTAATCAATGCTATTACAGGACATAGACACTTGTAATGTCAATGACTTGACTAGGGAAACAGACTTGAACGCGGACTGAAATAAACAAGACTAATTGGAAATAACAAGAAACAGCTGATGATATCGAGATTTCATACGAGGTTAATGATAGGGGCGTGGCTCACACGAGGATTGTATGAGGCGGGAGTGACAGAACTCCCCCCCCAACGGCGCATCTAAGGGGAGCGAAGGGACAAGACCAGGGACATGGGACCTGGAAAACAAAATCAAAACATCAACGAGGCACTGGGAACAGGACAGACACACAGAACAGACACAAAGGCAGTAACCAAGACAACAACTGACAAATGACGGGGAAAGCAAACAGTCACAGGGGGCGAGAGACAGCAGCTGGCGACCATGAGGCCGGAGGTAGGAGCAGGAGGGGACCTCGCAGGGGGCAAGAACACAAATGGAGGGACAGGCAGAAGAGGTGAGGAGGAAGTCGAAGGGGGCACCACGGGAGGTGAGGAGGAAGGTGAAGGGGACAGCAGTGAAGGGGAGGAGGAAGGCGAAGCCGTGGCAGGCGACAGTGCAGCCACAGCCGGCGAAGGCACAGTTGACCAACGAGTTGGCGACCAGTTGGAGCCAGGACCGAAGGCGGCCAAAGAGGCATTGGAGGGGGATCCACCGAGCAAGAGCCCGGGGAACTGCAGCTGACCGCTGAGCAGGAGCCAGAGGACCTGCAGGCGACCGCCAAGCCACAGCCACAGGGACTGAGCAGGAGCCAGGGGGCACGGCGGGTGGGACACGTCCCCGGCGCAGGTGTCCCAAGAGGTGGGGACCCGGTCAGGATTGACCACGCTGGGGTGATGGTCAGGGTGACCCCCCAGAGGGGTCCCATTCGAGCTCCTCCTCCATCTCCAATAAGGGAGGAGGAGTGATGGTCCATTAGTCGGGGACCTCCTTGGGCACAGGAGCCAGAGGCACGGAAGCAGAGTCTGGGGAATTAGGGATAGGGACTGGGATAGGCAGAGCAGGGACTTCAGGGGGTACAGCAGGAGTCACCAGAACAGGGGCATGAGTCACAGGAATATCGGGGGACGGATCATCATCCACCGACCCAGGAACAGCGGGGGGGCAGAGCATCGTCCGCTGGTACAGGAACCTCCAGGGGCACAGCCAGAACGGGCGGCGCAGGAATGAATTGGTAGCAGCGTACCCCCTGCTACCAACGACTCTTAATTAGTGTCTATAAATAGATTGCAATACCGCATGCATAAATATAAATACTGAAGTCGATTATTTCTCACCACCAAATGAATTTATTAATATATTTTAGTAATAGATTGTTGCTATCCGGTGGGAGAATTTCACAGTAGGGATGGGCACGGAAAAGGTTTTTGGTTCCCGTCCCATCCCATTCGCGTTGGAGGGTTTCCGTTCCCGTCCAATTTAACCACCAAATTTTCAAAACCCATTCCCATCCCGTTCAGTCCCATGGGATGTCATTCCCGTACCGTCCCATTCCCGTCAAATTTCAAAAAATCTTCTACCGCTCCCGTGTTTTTCATATATTTCCGTTAGCGCTTGTTTTCCGCGACCAGAGTGGCAGATATTTTTGACTAGGGTCCTGGGAAAGTTGCACCAGCATCATACTGGTGCATGCCATGGCAGAATTTCAGAATAGAAAAATACGCAGAACTTTATTTAATGTGCGGTTAGACGCTGTTAGAGACAGTTAAGTTATCTGTGACAAAGCTCTCCAGTGAGTGTCATGCCCCGATTGTCCGCTTCTTCCGTGTGCCAAGCCCCCTCGTTAACCCTGTGTGGATTCCCCGTGTTTACCAGCTATTCCTGATTGTTGTCAAACTTGTCATTAGTCCATTGTATTTAGTCCGTGTTTCCGTTTGTTTCTCCAGTCCTGTCATTGTATTGGAATTCTGCTTTACCACTAGTGTGTGTTCCTTTTGCTCATTAGACCCCGCATTTCTCCGATCCTATGTCTCCTCGCCTCTGCTTCCCCGGTCAGCGTTGTGACAGTGAACCTACTTCCATGCTGCAATGTGAACATTTGCCATGTTCCTAAAAATTCTGTTTATTGCAAAGTGTCTGACCACACAGACCTAGATCATACTGGACATATCAACTGGACATATTTTCCACTATTACAGATTGATGTCTTGCATATACTGATTTTATCGATTACTCAAGAACATACAATATAATTAATACCAATTGTTTTCACTGTAAAAATAATTCCCATGGTTGTTCATATTCTCATTCTTACTTAATATTTACTTTTTAATAATATATATAACGAACCGAATCAGGCTTAATCAAGATAGGTGATCTATCACTTTAACGATCCCCAAAATTAACCTCCTGGACCGGACAAATACAAATAAACGAATGATTAAACATTATATGCGTCTCTTTTTGTATGTTTTCTAAATAAGACAGCGTGCCCATACCCAACTGTAATAGCGATCTATTCTTTTAGTATTTATGTTAAAGCAAGACATTTATTTTATTACTTTTGTGGGATTAATCTTTGGAAACACTTAAATTTAATAAGCACAAAAACATATGACATAAACACGACTGTATTTTGTGTTTTACGGCTTTTTTGGAGGTCACCGACTCCGCTGTTGTGAGAATTACTGACTGTCTCGTTGTTCGAATTCGTGATTTCCCCCGCTCCCTCGTGTACCCCCTACAGCCGCTTGCGTACCCCAGAGGGTATGCGTACCCTAGTTTCGGAACTGCTGACTTAGAGAATAAACACAAGAAAGGGGTCAGTAACCCTGTGGCAGACGCCCTCTCCAAAACCTGACACCCTCGGTTACTCGCGACTCGTTCTCTGTTTTTCCTGGTTTTCTGTTCTTTTGTTTTTTTCGGTGCCTTTGATTGCTTATGTCTGTGATTGTGAACACCTGCCCGGGTTCACACTTGTGTGGGGGGTGTTACGTGCCGTAAGATTTGGAAGGTTGCCCTGCAGGTTCTCCGGACGTGCTGCCTTCGCCATTCGTCAGCCGCTCCTTCGACTGCGCCTTCTGGACCTGGCCACGCTTCTCGCGTCTTCGGAGCTGCTTCCGGTTCCTGAAAAGAAAAGGCCACGACTGGTGTACCTCGGGAGCTCTGCTCATTGTTTTTGACTATTGTGGTTTGCTTTATTGGTTTGGATTATTGTGCATGATGGTTTTCGTTTATCGGTTTCTGATTTTTGCCTCGCCCTTTCTCTGTATCTTCGCCTCGGCTTTGATTGTCTCTTTTTGGTTTTGATCTCCTGCCTGTTTGGTGACCATTCTTTTGCTCGCCCCCTCAGGCACTGTCGCTTTGGATTGTGTGTTTACTGTGCGTTTGTACTGTGGTTCGTACGGAGTGACTGCCTTTTTGTTTTGCGAGACGGGGTGATTTATTGTACCTTTGGTTATGGAGATAGCTTTAGTTTTGTTGTTTCGTTTTCCCTTTTTGTTACCATTAGGTTTAGATTAGTTTCGGGACGTGTTCATTGGCTGTTTTGTTTGTTGTTTTGGCCTGGGCCACTCCCGAAGTTTGTTGCACCTCGTGTTTGTAACCGTGTCTGTGAATAAATATAAAAAAACTACAAAAAAAGATCCCTTTGTTTCCTGTGTTCCTTTTTCCCGTTCCCTGGTTGTCTCGTCTGCCCCTCTCCTTTTCCCTTACCTTTCTGTTGGTCCTCAACCCTCGACTGGGGATCGTAACACACACACACACACACACACATACACATATACACTCACCTAAAGGATTATTAGGAACACCATACTACAGTATTTCTGAATTGCTAAAACACATTTTTTGAATGTTTCTCTCACTTTCTCAAAACCTTAAACACAAATCACCAAACTTAAGCTACACTGTCAAAACCTTTGACTTGTCTTGCTATATCAATCAATTGATTCAGAACTATGTTATCTTTACCCAAAACCAAACACTTTTCAGATAACACACACATCCAGCTAATGCATAAACACTACACAGCAGTCATTACACACTACACAGATAAATGCAAAACACTGCACTCAGGGCAGAGCAGGGGAAAAAATGTATTTACAGTTTTTCTCAATTGCTAAAACACTAAAACCCATTAGCTGAAGAAAGTTCTCAGTTGCCTGACCTCATTTAGCTAATTGTGCAGTCTGTTGTCAATACCTTAAACCATTTCACATGGTAAAACACCATATGCAGATCTTACTTAGACTTTTCAGCAAAACTCTAAACACATTCTCTTTCTCAAAACACATTCTACACTCTAATGCACACGTCATCCATACTGGTAAACACAAGCAGCAATGCTCAAATACAATTATGCTACGTTCACACTGCGAGCGGCGAGAGCGTCAAAGCGACCGGAAGTCATTCATTCTCTATGGGAGGGAGCGTCGGGAGGCGTCGGGAGGCGTCGAGGAGCGGCGCGGCGCGGCGCGATCTGGGCGGCGGGAGCGTCAGACAGAAGTTGAATCCAGTCAACTTTATGGTAATGAGCTGTGACGCGGTTGGGCGGCAACCAATGGGAATGCAGAGATGCTTCGCTAAAGAGAGCGCCGCAGAACATAAGCGTGTAAACTTTTGTTCCGACCCCACCGTTCCTAGGCACAATGGAGGAGAGACTTGTTATTGCTGTGGCCGGGTACCCAGTTATATATAATGTGTCTCTTTTTGCGTACAGGGACATAAATAAAAAAAATGAGGCATGGACCAGAGTGTCCGAAACAGTCGGTGTTCCAGGTGAGATGGTGAAGTGCATAATATATTTTTTTGTGAAAAAGGAAGGAGATCAGTAGTAATTTTGGCGCCATAGCAGAGAAAACAGTGCAAATTGTCGGTAATGTTAAACCTATTTATAGCATAACATAATTATGTGTTTTAGTCGAACTGTCGTGATACATTTTAAGTACTATTTATGTTAACTAAAGAAAATAATGATATTGCATTCAAATATTAATGGCATTAAAAATGGCATTAAAATATTAAGTGATAGCACATGTATAGTTCGAGCATTATATTATTAATTAAGCACATGTGACATTTTAGGGGAAATTAAGCAGTTTTTTGGGATTCTGATGCAATTACATGTTACCATGCAAACAAGCTGAACTGTGCATTTTGAAATGTAGGTAATTGTCTTTTCACTAGTTAACGAGTGTAAAAAAAGGTGGAAATCACTGAGGGACACCTATAGGAAAGAGAGGAAAAGGGAGGCAGAGAGGAAGAGGAGTGGTGCAGGAGCGAGCAGTGCCAGGCCATGGCGCTACAGTGGGGTCATGAGCTTCCTCAACCCCTTTCTGGACGACAGGGCCACGTCCAGTAATATGGATGGGTGGGGGGCTGCCCTGACCCCAGAGGAAGGTGAGGATGCCATGGCCGGGCATAGTCAGGCAGCACAGCAGAGCCAGGGGATCCAGGGAGAGCTGAGGCAGAGTCCAAGTTGTAGCCAGAGCCCACCACCACCAAGCCAGAGCCCACCACCACCAAGCCAGAACCCACCACCACCAAGCCAGAGCCAGTCAGGTCTGGAGGGGCAGGCAGAGCCCCAACAGAAAAGGAGAAAGAGGCAGCAGGGCACAGAATTTGAGGAGCGGATGCTCACTGTTTTGGAGACAGTGAATAGAAGGGAGAGCCCTCCTCCTGAGGACAGTGACAGCCTTTTTTTTAAAAGTCTCTTGGAGGACTTCAGGTCACTGTCTCATAGGAAAAGGCAGGACCTGAAGTTTCAGATACATAAATTAGTGTATGAGGCTAAATGTGAAGAGGATGGACACACAGACAGCATCTAACACTGAAGAGAGTAACGGGGTGCTGCTGTCAGCGCTGTGAGGGTGTGAGCTTAATTCCCTTGCAGTACTGTCAGCTGCACCTTGTGCTCTCTCCCACACACACACACGCACGCACGCGCACACAGACACAGACACACACACACACAAAGTTGGCAACATGTTCATTTTGTTCGAGGCCCTATTCATACAATTGTTTTTGTAATTTTTTCTATAAAAAAAAATTCACAACATTTCTGTGTTTTATATTATTTTCAAAATGTATCATACTCTAACAGAAAACGTGGGGGAGAGTGGGTGTTGTCACAGTTTTTTAAATGACTGTGAAGAATACATCAGTGTTGAAAATATCTTAATCTTGGGCACATGCTGTGTTCATTAGCTTTGTCATATGATTTTTCAGTGCAACATTTATTATCTAATAGTGCACTTCTGGCAGCCTGCTCCAAACGGTGGTAATTAATTGTGAATGTAGACTTGTTATATTTCATTTCCCAGCTGCTAGTTGTACTCCAATATTACTGTAACTAAACTCAGCATCTCAAGTGCGAGAGATCAGTGTCCAATTTACCCACCCACCTGCACATATCATATACAGCATACCACATAAAGCAATTAGCAGTGGTAAGTAAAACTTGTAAAGCACAATAAATAGCACAGTAACTAATACATTTTAGTAGAGGCTGCTGACACTTAGAAAAGATGATTTCAGTGTTTGGATGAAAGGTGACACTGTAATCAATTATTATCCTGAGGTATCTGCATGAATCAACCCTGTCTATAGGCTGGTTATTAACTGACAGTGTGGGGATGTTCTAGACATCAAAGTAGGATCTTATGATTAAATTGAAAAGAAAATGCTCTTTTTTGAGTAATTGGTGGCTCTTAAAAGAGCCTTTTAGCAGCCATGGATTATGCCATGGGTTGCCAGGGGACAACTCCTTCTGCAGAGAAATACGAAGCAAATGTCTCCTTGACACGGATAGCCTCCCGTGAGGAGTTGTTGCTGCCCACTTGGGTGACCTCCTGCAGGCCTGCAGCCTCTCCATCTCCAGCCGATTCCATGGGCATCACCCTGGTGCTCGCAGTCCTCCTCAGGAAGTTATGCAGGACACAGGTAGCCTTTACACAGATGTCCACATTGGCAGGACTGATGCCAATGACCCTTCTGTATATGCGCCACTGAGCAGCCAAAATGCCAAAGGCATTTTCAACAATCAGCCTTGCCCGGGACAGCCTGTAATTAAAAACTCTGTGCCTGCTGCAGAGGTTGGCTCCTGGATAAGGCCGCATGAGGTCTCGACGGAGCGGAAAGGCCTCATCCGCCACAAACACATGTGGCTGTGGCCCCAAATGCTCTGCACCTGGCAGCAGAGCATCTTCTGGCAAGCCAAGGGTCCCATCTCGGAGTGCCTGGCCGAAGGTGGAGTTAGACAGTGAGCCACCATCACTCGTCCTCCCATAGCTGCCCACATCCACTACCCGGAAGCAGCACTGGGCATCCACCACTGCCAGGAGCACAATAGAGAAAGTTCCCTTATAGTTATAGAATAGGGACCCAGAGTTATCAGGAGCCCTGATCACCACATGTTTCCCATCAATGGACCCAAGACAATTGGGGAAGTTCCACCGATGGAGAAAGTCAGTGGCAATCCTTTGCCAGTCCTCTGTGGTGGGGACTGGCATGAACTCCATCACCAAGGCATCCCATATGGCCCTGGCAACCTCAGCCACAATTCCTGCCACGGTGCTAACTCCGACACGATAGCTAAAAGCTATGGTGCGGTATGAATCACCAGTGGCTAAGAATCTGGAAGGGGGGAAGAAAAATACACACACACACACGCACACACACATGACAGAATGAGCATTAAACAATATTATCAATCAGTAAATAGTACCATAGCTGAATGACATGTCTAGATCATGTAAAACGCAAAGCAAATTAAATATAATTTTATTTATTCAAAAACTCACCGTAGACAAATTGCAAGGCGCTCAGCGGGACAAATAGCGCACTGATAGCTGGTGTCTAGCCTCGTAATGCGGGGCCCCACTTTTGACAGCAGGCTGTCAAACTGCCCCTTGTCCAGCCTGAAATACGTCTAGAACCTGCCATCATCCAGACGCAACTCCTGCACCAGCCGGTGATATTCCCCGTGCTGCTGACGCGCCTGGAGAATCGGGTGCACCCACTGCGATCTCCTACGTCTCCGTTTATGCAGGTAAATCAGTGCTGCACAAGTAACTACTTGGCGATCATCCATTGTGAGAAGGTAAATTTGAAAAGAAGCGCTACACTATTTATAGGTAACATTTTAAGTGGGAATGCAAATAACTGGCTCACAACAATATTTATTTGACAAATTATGTCCTATCAGGAGTCGGCGCAAAGATAAAAGCTACACGTTTGTTTGTTTTGCGGCCCCTTTAAAAAATTCTCAGAGCCTGGCATTCTGAGCGGCATTGTCCCCGCCCACTCTATGACGTCAGAGAGCGTCTCCGGCGTTGGCTAGCGTCGCGTTCAGGGCGGCGGGAGCGACGGCTGGCGCCTTTGACGCTCGCGGTGTGAACGTAGCATTAGAGATAACATGTCATTGATTGAACACAACCACTCAAAATTGATGTCACCTGTTTCAAATGATGTGACACAACCAATATAAGTCAGTTCAGAGAGCAAACAGGTTGTTGAAGGTAGAAAGGAGAAAGTCTGAGCATGGATAGAAGAAACAATGTGAGAGGACGAGTGCGTATGCAAGGTGGGTGACGAGGAGGAGGAGGATAACAAGAAAGAGGAAGAGGGTGAGGAAGAGGAAAAGGAGGAGGGCGGCAAGAAAGAGGAGGAGGAAGAGGAAGACAAAGAGTGGAAATATCTGATGAAATTCGAGCAACAGTCATAGACCATGTTCTTGTCCATGGACTGACAATGAGGGAAGCAGGACTAAGAGTGCAACCCAATTTGAGCCGATTTTCTGTGTCCACCATAGTAAGGACATTCAGAGAAGAGAACAGGTACAGTATACTACTCTATTTTTGTAATTGCAAATTTACTGTACTACACTCTATGCAACTGTTTCAATAGACATTTGTAAAGTTCATCACTGTATGTATAGTACTGCATGAATATTTGTTGTAACTGCACATCTACTTTTTGTAGAATTGCGAGGCTGCCACATGCAGGTGGAAGGATGGCTTTATTCACTCAAGAGCAAGAGGCTGTTATAGTGGGCATGGTCCTTCAAGATAATGTAATACGACTCAGAGAAATCCAGGAACGAGTGATACAAGACAACACACACTTCCAGGGAATCAACAGTGTGAGCATTTCCACAATTGACCGTGTCCTCCATCGTAACAGGATGCGATTGAAACAAGTATACAAAGTACCCTTTGAGCGCAACTCACCAAGGGTGAAAGAACTGCGAGCTCATTATGTGCAAGTAAGTGTACATTCAGAAACATTTACTGTAATCCAGATTTTCTACAGTACTAACACATGTGTGAATGACATTACTCTTCAGTACATACAATGTATGTGAATCAGAAGTGCATACAGTAGGCTTAATTGTACTCTACAGTATAGCACTGTCTCTGTATGACTTACAAAATTCTAAATACAGAATATTGTATTTCTACACAGACAATATTTGACTTGGAATCCTTGGACAGACCCCATGACTTCATCTTTGTCGATGAAGCAGGCTTCAATCTAACAAAGAGGAGACGGAGAGGCCGAAACATCATTGGACAGCGGGCCATTGTTGAAGTCCCTGGTCAACGAGGTGGCAATGTCACCATCTGTGCTGCGATTAGCAACCATGGTGTTCTACATCACCATGTTACACTCGGGCCATATAACACCCAGCACCTTCTAAGATTTATTGCCAATCTAAGAGATATTTTATTTGAGCTGCAGGTTCAAGATCATCAGGGTCAAGAGCTAAAAGAGAATCCCATTCCCACCTGTGTGATAGTGTGGGACAATGTCAGTTTCCACCGAGCTGCTCCGGTAAGGGAATGGTTTAACATCAATGAGCAGTTTATGAACTTGTACCTCCCTCCATACTCGCCTTTCCTGAATCCGATTGAGGAGTTTTTCTCCTCTTGGAGATGGAAAGTGTATAATAGACAACCCTACACCAGAGTAAATCTTCTGCAAGCCATGGATTTAGCTTGTGGTGATGTAGGTGAGGAATCATGTCAGGGCTGGATACGGCACACAAGAGGCTTCTTCCCCCGTTGCCTGAGGAGGGATAATATTGCTTGTGATGTTGAGGAAGTGCTCTGGCCTGACCCAGCCCAAAGACGAGAAGAAGCAAATCGATCACGTTTACTCCTTTGATTTTTGTCCCTTTTAGTATTGTATACTGTAGTACAGTGCATTGTATGCTGTTTACTGTACAATGAACAAACTGTATGGGCCAAAACATTGAGATTAAAAATTTGCTTCTCCCTGAGAACTATATGTTTTGAACAATGTGTTTTCTGTTTTTTGTTGTGTTGTTTACTGAGTGCTTGATAGTGTATATCATTTTGATCACTTTGTTTTTGATTTGAGAGCAGTGCTTGATTTTGAACACAGGTAAAACAGTTTTTAGGCGAAAGTTTCATTTTGCAAGAGGACTCAGAGGTTTTGTAAATAGTGCTTGAAGATGAGGTTATGCATTTAATGGTTTCAGAAAATGGAGCAAGGTTTCAGAAATTGTGTTTTAGCAATTGAGAAAAACTGTATTATGAAGTATTTACACAATCCTGCACACATATAAATGTAGTCACAAACAAAGAATGCAGCAGATCGATAGCAAGCAATGTCTTGGAATCATTCTGCCTCAGCATCATGCCTCTGGGCATGGTCAGGCCACAGGACCTCATCAACGTCACAGGCAATCCTGTCCCTTGCTAAACAACGGGGAAAGAATCCTTTAGCATTCCGAATCCAACCTTGAATCGCTTCCACTCCAATGTCGTCACATGCTGCATCCATTGACTGAATGAGATTTTCCTGTGCATAAGGATTTCTGTCATAGACCTTCCACCTCCATGCAGAAAAAATTCTTCAATGGGATTAAGGAAGGGCGAGAATGGTGGGAGGCACACATTTATAAAACGTGGGTTATTTTCAAACCACTCACAGATTCTAAGACCACGGTGAAAGTTCACATTGTCCCAGATTACCACATACATGGGATGCTCTGCCTGCTCATCACCTCTCTCTTCACGTCTCAGTAATGCTTCCTGTAGAGCATACAGAAACGTTATAAGATGGGCAGTGTTGTAAGGCCCTAAAGTCACATGGCGGTGAATAACCCCGTAGCTGCTGATGGCAGCACATATGGTCACGTTGCCACCACGCTGCCCTGGCAACTCTACAATGGCACGTTGACCAATAATGTTGCGGCCTCTCCTTCTCCTCTTGGTGAGATTGAAGCCAGCTTCATCCAAGAAGATGCACTCATGAGGCCTCTCCATGGAATCCAGTTGAAACAATCTCTATAGAAAAGAACAAAAATTTATTTTTGAAGTAACGTAAATTACATAGCATTCCAGGCTTCATGCCTCTATATACATGTGCTGCATTACATTCAACACAGTAAAGATGTACAGTAACTCAATAGTGCTGTCTAATCTCTGGACATGATTACTTACTTGTACATATTGATATCGTAGCTCTTTTACCCTTTCAGAATTTCTCTCAAATGGTACTCTGTAGGCTTGTTTGAGACTTATCAGGTTGTGTTTCAGGACACGGTCAATTGTGGAGAGACTCACACTGTTGATTCCTTCAAAGTTCACGTTGTCTTCCTCAACTCGCTGTTGTATTTCATGCAGACGAATGAGATTATTTTGAAGGACCATATTGACAATAATGGTCTCCTGCTGTTGTGAGAACATACCCCTCCTTCCACCGGCATGTGGCAGTCTTTCAATTCTAGCAAATAAAACCTCTTGTTAGAATTGTACAGACAGGCCTAATGCATTGAAATGTCACCAAATATGTACAATACATAAAATACTATTATTTTTAGTACTACTATTAGTTTTACTGTAATACTGCTAGAAAAGGGCCAATTTTTAGAGATATGTTACAGTAATTTACTGAGACGTTCCACAACTATACATACTGTACTGTAAGTTTGAGGGACCACAAATGATAGTACACTTACCTGTTCTCTTCTCTGAATGTCCTGACAATGGAGGCCACAGAGAACCTGCTTATATTTGGTTGAACACGTAGTCCTGCTTCCCTCATACTCATTCCATGAACCAGAACATGGTGTATGATTGTTGCTCTAATTTCATTGGAAATGATGGCTCTTCTTCTTCCTCCTCCTCTGTCTCCTCCTCCTCCTCTTCTGTCTCCTCCTCCTCTTCTGTCTCTTCCTCCTCCTCCTCCTCGTCCACTTCCACTTCCTCCTTCTCTCCTGCCCTCCATTGTGAAAATCACACATGCCATTTGGATTTCACATGGCTTTATATCCTGATTATTGATTAGGTGCAACACATTACTGATTTGAAACAGGTGTGTTAAATTTTGAGTGCTTGTGTGTTACCGATGACAACAGTGTGTTGCTTGTGTTTCACTTTTGGGGCTGTGTTGTGCCATTCTGAGTTGAAGTGCACCACAATGCTACGTGTGCCTTGTCAATGACAATGTGTTTACAGTTTTGCACAAAGACTGATTCCGATTTGCTAGTTGTGTCTAACCACATGAGAACTGTTTAAAGTTCTGCAAACTGTGTGATTCAATCAATAAAGTGGTTTGTACACTTGCAACTTTGGTTTTGCAAATGGATTTTAGTGTTTTAGCAATTCAGAAATACTGTAATACGGTGTTTGACCCCCTTTCGCCTTCAGAACTGCCTTAATTCTACATGGCATTGATTCAACAAGGTGCTGAATCAGTATTCTTTAGAAATGTTGTCCCATATTGATAGGATAACATCTTGCAGTTGATGGAGATTTGTGGGATGCACATCCCAAAGATGCTCTATTGGGTTGAGATCTGGTGACTGTGGGGGCCATTTTAGTACAGTGAACTCATTGTCATGTTCAAGAAACCAATTTGAAATGATTCGAGCTTTGTGACATGGTGCATTATCCTGCTGGAAGTAGCCATCAGAGGATGGGTACATGGTGGTCATAAAGGGATGGACATGGTCAGAAACAATGCTCAGGTAGGCCGTGGCATTTAAACGATGCCCAATTGGCACTAAGGGGCCTAAAGTGTGCCAAGAAAACATCCCCCACACCATTACACCACCACCACCAGCCTGCACAGTGGTAACAAGGCATGATGGATCCATGTTCTCATTCTGTTTACGCCAAATTCTGACTCTACCATTTGAATGTCTCAACAGAAATCGAGACTCATCAGACCAGGCAACATTTTTCCAGTCTTCAACTGTCCAATTTTGGTGAGCTCGTGCAAATTGTAGCCTCTTTTTCCTATTTGTAGTGGAGATGAGTGGTACCCGGTGGGGTCTTCTGCTGTTGTAGCCCATCCGCCTCAAGGTTGTGCGTGTTGTGGCTTCACAAATGCTTTGCTGCATACCTCGGTTGTAACGAGTGGTTATTTCAGTCAAAGTTGCTCTTCTATCAGCTTGAATCAGTCGGCCCATTCTCCTCTGACCTCTAGCATCAACAAAGCATTTTCGCCCACAGGACTGCCACATGCTGGATGTTTTTCCCTTTGCACACCATTCTTTGTAAACCCTAGAAATGGTTGTGCGTGAAAATCCCAGTAACTGAGCAGATTGTGAAATACTCAGACCGGCCTGTCTGGCACCAACAACCATGCCACGCTCAAAATTGCTTAAATCACCTTTCTTTCCCATTCTGACATTCAGTTTGGAGTTCAGGAGATTGTCTTGACCAGGACCACACCCCTAAATGCATTGAAGCAACTGCCATGTGATTGGTTGATTAGATAATTGCATTAATGAGAAATTGAACAGGTGTTCCTAATAATCCTCTAGGTGAGTGTATATCATGAGCAATGTCAGGAGGAAAGCCAGACATAACATGAAAATGAGACAGATTTTTGGTTAAAACGCACTCTCTTTTCACTCCAAAGCAAAGGGCCTTCTTCTCAAGAGCTGCTTTCACATGTCTGTAACTTTTTGCAGTGCAAAATCGACAGAAGAAATCACCTGAAAAACTTTCAATGAAGCCTGCAATACTGTGTGCCCCCAAATTATCAGCCACAACACTCTGCACTGTACCTCTAAGAGACTTGCCTAGTAAAGGGACATACACACCATGGTCCTCAAGATTTTTAAGGTCTTGAAGAAGAGGTTCTAACACTTTGTCGTAACCATATATTTTCACATCGATACTTTTGCAAAGTATTGCAAGAAAAATAGATGACAAAGATGAGTGCGAGCCAGGTGGCAGATTAACTAGTACCCAATAAACACCGCAAAGCTTGTGTTTCTTCCGAGAGGTGCCCAAGGGATTGCAGGTTTCAAAGTCATCCACATACAGACGAAGTGATATTCGTAATTCCTCAGCATTCAAAAATTTGTTTTCTTTAAAGTGCAAACCATCTTCAGGGGACCTCAATTCAAACAAAGGGTCAAGCTGAAGGTCCTGCTGTCCTCTATGATTTTCAATAATATTATCAAGAACTACTTTGTAATTTAATATTTGCTGCAATGATTTTAGCAGTGGGACATACTGAAAGGTGTGGTTTTTTTTGCGATCAAGTATGTAGGTAAGTGTTTCCACAGCACAGAATTTTTCTTTTTGTAATATCGTTTACGTTACGTTGATACGAAGGTAATGAGGGGGGCGTGGCACACATCGGGATCGTACGGAGCAGGGTGTGACAGAACCCCCCCCCCAAAGGCGCGCACACCGGGCGCGCCAGAGGAGAGGCGTGTGTAACCCATGTTAGAACATGACATAAATAAGAATAAATAGTTTAAAAGCTGCGTAGATAAATTTGAAATGTAAGTGATTCAATTAATATAAGTTAATTCATCAGAGTTAAAAAATGTGAATAATGTTAATACAACAATTTAATGTTTAAGGTTAAAAGCATGCTGATAGGAAATTCGCGGCACTGCTCCTTTTAAGGAACTAGTGACGCGAGACGCAGTACTTTAGTGACGGGAGACGCAGTACTCCGGTGGCGCGAGAGAGATCGGAGGGAATGAGCTGTGTTCAGTGAGCAGAGAAAGGAGTGAAAAGTTGATCTTGCAATTGAAAAGACATAACTTACCTGCTCGGGAATTGACAGGGATTTTATGATAACTAATCCACACCGGGTTTAGTTAAGTTTCTTTGCTTGGTTTGAAGCTCGGTCGGAGCGAAGATTAGTCTGCAGTGTGCGGATATACACACGCACAGACGGGATTCAAGATGGCGAGCCAGACCCAGACTTTTAACTCATCTTTTTCATCGCATCAATGAGGAAATCTCCTGCACACGGTGACTCGCTGCCAGAGTGGTAGGAGTATCAGGAATTTGTTTTGAACTGAACAGGAAACTGTTTGAATTATTATTTTTGGACGGAACTGAACTGAAACTCTCCGTTGAACTGAATAATTGAATTCACATTTGGACTTGAATTTGAGTTTAAGGTTTATACTTTTATTTTCATATTAAGTTCCTATGTTTGAATGTGATACGAAATGTTTATGGTTCATTTTGATTTGATTGCGTAAATTGAAGGTATTTTCTTACCTGTGAGAGGAAGGGAGAATTAACTCGGAAAGAGAAAGATAGAGATTCTAAAATAGGTATAACCTAGGAAAAGACCGATCTAATTTAGATTAGCCTGACAAAATAACTTAGACGAACTAAAGAATGAGGGAAAAAGAGTGAAATGCCCTTTCGCTGATTACATCTACCTCAAATATTAGAGATCTGCGGGGTATATTTTCCCATTTTGTTTTGCATATTCCATGTGTGTTTGTATTCAGTAAATTGCCGGCTTTTTGTATATAAATCAACGGTCTCTGGTGTAATTATTTTTGCTCCCCACTCCTTAGAACCTAGAACTGGTCCAGTGGCGCTGTAAGTGGTGTGATACCGGTGCTACAACTTGGCGAGCCAGCCAGGAGTGGCTTAAAGCATTTAAAACTAGAAACCAGAGACCGTATAGTATTATTATCAGTGATTCGTTATGGATGTTATTCAAACAAGTAGCGTGAAAATCCCTAATTCGGTCATAGTTAGTGGTATAGCTCGTACAGAAGCTGATGAAGAACTATATGATTTCCTGAAACAATATGGTTCCATTCGAAGGGTAATTCCGGTAGATTTCGCTGAGCCAGCGTCAGGCAAACAGGCTGTAGTAGAGTATGTGTATGGTACAGCTATGCAATCTCTCTTACCTTCATTGCCACGCAGACTCAGCAGTAAGATTCAGACTGATGTCACTTATCACATTAGAGCCCTAGCCAGTGTCTACACACCTGTAGCTAGCAAAACAGCTACACAGGTTTACCTTTCAGGGTTAAAGGACATTGCAAAACTGACTGGCAAGGACTTTGCAGCTGTCCTCAGGGAAGAGCTCTCCGCTATCAGTGAGGATGTTGATCTAGATCAATCAGAAACCCAAGATGAAGATACAGAACAGAACTCACCTGATACCCCAGGGCAGCATGTTCAACATCATTGGTCTCTACCACCATCTAAAGAAAAGACACGGCCTGCTCTGAAATTTTCTGACGTCAACCCACCTGACATACAAAAGGTAATAGTCGAGCACATAGTGAGGAATGAAGATTCTGCCTTGCAGGTGCACACTTCCTTGAGACTCAGACCCTTCTCTGGGCGCTTTCCCCGATCTAACAACGAAGTAGATTATGAGACATGGCGTTCCAATGTGGAACTTCTTCTTAAAGACACAACGCAGCCTGATCTTTACAAGTCACGGAAGCTTCTTGAAAGTCTCTTATCACCTGCCATCGATATTGTGAGGCACCTGACACCTGAATCTCCCCTTAACGCGTACTTAGAGATCTTGGACTCCGCTTTCGGCACCGTCGAGGATGGAGATGACCTTTTCGCAAAGTATCTTAACACAATGCAAGATAATGGTGAGAAACCCTCAGCTTATCTACAACGGCTGCGGGTGATGCTGAACACCACCCTCAGGAGGGGAGGTGTAACTGCAAGCGACCTTGACCGGCATCTTCTCAGACAGTTTGTCAGAGGCTGCTGGGACAACATCTTGATAGCTGAACTCCAGCTAGAACAAAAGAAACAGAACCCACCTACCTTTGCTGAACTTCTCCTGTTACTCCGCATAGCAGAAGATAAGCGTGCTTCCAAAGCATCCCGCATGAGACGACACCTCAATATTGCAAAGCCAAGAGCGTCTTCTTATTATCAGAGTATTTATGTGCAGAGTGAGGAGGACTGCAATCCACCTCAGCCAGCTCTTGATCACAGGTCCGAAATCCAAGACCTAAAGAAGCAAATAGCTGATTTACAGTCCCAGCTCACACGTATCACCCAGAAAGACAGTAGGAAGGCTAAATCAGCTGCCAGACCAGTAGCTCCCCAAACAGCCATCACTCCAACATCTCAAAGGCCGCACCACAGCCGAGATGTAAACAACAACACAAGCAATAGACCAAGGCCCTGGTATTGCTTTAGATGTGGTGAGGACGGACACATTAAACCTCAGTGTGAAAGTGAGCCGAACCCATCTCTTGTAGCTGAGAAGAGGAAGCAGCTAAGAGAAAAGCAGTTAACATGGGACAATGAAAATGGTGCTTCGAAGCCCAATCGTTTAAACTAGACCCAGTTCCGGTTGTGGGACAGACGGGGACTGGAACACAGACAAAGTGTCCCAAAAAGAAGCTGCACAGAGCCCGTGTGTATTCCCACACACAAAAACAGACAGTGACCCTGCCAAAAGGGCTGATTGGAGCCAAGTGCACTGCACAAGTGACCATAGGTAACAAAGACTGCAGATGCTTGTTGGATTCAGGCTCTCAGGTGACAACGATCCCCAACTCCTTCTATTTAGAGAACCTGTCACACTTACCTTTGAATTCTTTGAATGATCTGCTTGAAGTGGAAGGAGCCAACGGCCAAAGCGTCCCTTACCTTGGCTATATTGAGGCCACCATCAGATTTCCAAAGAGCGTGCTTGGAGTGGACATTGAGGTGCCCACACTGGTTTTAGTCGTACCTGACATGCGCTCCACCTTGTCATCAGTGCTTATAGGCACAAATGCTTTGGATGTCCTTTATGAAAAGTATGCAGATATCGCACCTCAGGACCATGAGTCTCTTCCTTACGGCTATAAAGTTGTTTTAAAGACCCTTGAAATCAGGAAAAGACAGTCTGTTGATTCCAGTTTAGGAGAGGTGAGACTTCATAGTAGGGACTTTGAGACTATTGCAGCTGGACAGACCAAAGTTCTTAAAGGAACAGTGAGTCGCAGGACAGCTGGTGTTGGAAATTGGGTGATGGTACAGTCACCAAAATTATTTTCCCTGCCAGGTGGCATCCTGGTGACGGATAGCTTGGTAAGCCTACCACCAAAACTACCACGCTGCATACCAGTCATGCTCAAGAATGAGTCACATCATGACATCACCCTATCCCCAAAGGCTGTAATAGCAGAGATACACGCTGTCAAGAGTGTTCAATCAATTAAGACCCCTGACTCAGACCTTCCCACAGAACCAGACCGAAAGTTAAATCTCAACCTTGACTTCACTGACTCTCCCGTACCCAATGAGTGGAAAGAGAGGATAACTGAGAAATTAAGTGCCATGCCAGAAGTGTTCGCACTGCACGAGCTTGATTTTGGTCACACCGACAAGATAAAACACCACATAACCCTCAGTGACGAGACAACATTCAAGCATAGACCAAGACCTATACACCCCCAAGACATAGAGGCTGTGCGTAACCACCTCCAGCAACTCCTTGATGCAGAAGTCATCCGTGAATCGGAGTCACCTTTCTCCTCGCCGATTGTCGTCGTCAGGAAAAAGAATGGCGATGTCAGACTCTGCATAGATTACAGAAAATTGAACACCCAAACAGTAAAAGATTCATACGCTTTACCTAATCTTGAGGAGTCATTCTCAGCGTTGACCGGATCCCGGTGGTTCTCAGTGCTCGATCTCAAATCAGGCTTCTATCAAATAGAGATGGAGGAAGCAGACAAACACAAGACCGCATTCGTCTGCCCACTAGGATTTTTCGAGTTTAACAGGATGCCTCAGGGAATAACTAATGCCCCTAGCACGTTCCAGAGGCTTATGGAGCGCTGTATGGGGGAGTTAAACTTGAAACAAGTCCTAGTTTTTCTTGATGACCTCATCATCTTCTCTTCGACGCTGAGGGAACACGAGGAAAGGTTGATGCGCGTGCTCAACCAATTGAAAGAGTTTGGTTTGAAACTGTCACCAGGGAAGTGCAAGTTCTTCCAAACTTCAGTAAAGTACCTCGGCCACATCGTGTCTGAAAAGGGCATCGAAACTGACCCAGATAAAGTAGCAGCATTAGAAACCTGGCCAAAACCAAACAATCTGAAAGAGCTAAGAACCTTCCTGGGCTTCTGCGGTTATTACCGCCGGTTTGTGAAGGACTACTCAAAGATTGTGAAGCCACTCAACGAGCTCACTGCTGGCTATCCACCGCTGAGAAAGCGCACTAAAACCACAGAGAGCCCTGAGAAATACTACAACCCAAAGGACCTCTTTGGTGACAGATGGACGTCTGCTTGTCAGGCAGCGTTCGACACCATAATCGGAAAACTGACAACAGCGCCCATCCTCGGGTTTGCTGACCCCAAACTCCCCTACATCTTACACACAGATGCGAGTACTTCGGGACTCGGCGCTGCCCTTTACCAGGAGCAACAAGGACGGAAGCGGGTAGTTGCCTACGCAAGTCGAGGTCTGTCGACATGTGAGTCCAAGTATCCTGCACACAAGTTAGAATTCCTTGCCCTTAAATGGGCAGTAACAGAGAAATTCCAGGATTATTTATATGGGAATACGTTCCTTGCTGTCACCGATAGCAATCCGCTAACATACATTCTTACCTCTGCTAAGCTTGATGCCGCAAGCTACAGATGGTTAGCCGCTCTGTCGACATTTGATTTCTAGCTACAATACAGAGCCGGTAAGCAGAATCAAGACGCGGATGGGCTGTCCAGGCGTCCCCACGGCAGATTACCTGATGACTTATCGTCGCAAAAAGAGTTGGAGAGGATACAACAATTCGCAAAAAGACACTTATCAGAGACTGATTATGCACACCTGGATGAAAACACCATCAAAGCTATCTGTGAGAGGCACTTGGTTCGCCAAGTGATCAACAATCACTCTGGGGAAACATCAGCCAGCGCCATCTTGGTTATGTCACTTGCCCATCATCCAAAGGCTCTACCACAAAGCTTTGAGGAAGAGAATCAGCTTGGTGGCTTACCTGTCATCCCTTCATTAGCACCAGCTGAATTGAGAGACAAGCAAAATGCTGATCCCTGCATTCGTGAAGTACTCAGGCAAGTGGAGTTAGAGGAGAGGCCCCCACCATCCTTGAAGAAGGAACTTCCTGAGCTTGGTCTCTTATTAAGGGAGTGGGACAAACTTATTGTCTTAAATGGTGTCTTGTATCGCAAGCGGCAAGAGGGTGCTCAAACTCACTACCAGCTTGTGCTCCCCGAAGTCCTGAGATCCTTAGTCCTCAAGAGCCTCCATGACGACATGGGCCACATGGGCGTAGAGCGCACTCTAGACCTTGTCCGGAAGCGCTTTTATTGGCCCAAAATGGCAGCCGAGGTAGAAGCTAAGATCAAAGCCTGCAACCGCTGCATACGACGTAAGGCTATTCCTGAGAAAGCTGCACCACTCGTCAACATCGTCGCAGCAAGACCACTTGAACTCGTGTGTATGGACTTTCTCAGTGTGGAGCCGGACTCCAGTAACACCAAAGACATTCTGGTCATTACCGACCATTTTACAAAATATGCAGTGGCTGTCCCCACCTCGAATCAGAAAGCCAGGACAGTGGCTAAGAACCTATGGGACCATTTTTTCGTCCATTATGGCATCCCTGAAAAACTCCACAGTGACCAAGGTCCCGACTTTGAGTCCCGAACAATAAAAGAGCTGTGTGAGCTCATTGGTACTCGAAAGATAAGAACCACCCCTTACCATCCGAGGGGGAACCCTGTAGAACGTTTCAACAGGACCCTGCTCAACATGTTGGGAACCCTCGAGAATCAGAAAAAGAGTCACTGGCGGGATTACGTCAAGCCATTAGTACACGCTTATAATTGCACCAAGAACGAGACAACTGGTTTTACCCCTTACGAGTTAATGTTCGGGCGTCAGCCAAGATTGCCAGTTGACCTAGCCTTTGGCCTACCGGTCAATCACCAGCCAGGTTCACACTCGCAATATGTTCGCAATCTGAAATCCCAACTCGAGAACAGTTACAGAGTAGCAACTGAGAATGCTAAAAAGACAGCTAGTCGCAACAAAGCGAGGTTTGACAAGCATGTTGTTAATTCCACCTTGAGAGAAGGTGACAGAGTCTTGGTTCGAAACGTCCGTCTTAGAGGCAAACATAAGTTGGCCGACAAGTGGGAGTCTGATGTGTATATTGTCCAGAAGCAGTCTGGAGACGTCCCAGTATATGTCGTGAGGCCTGAGACAAGAGATGGCCCACAAAGAACTCTTCATCGTGACCTCCTGCTGCCATGCGGTTTCCTTCCTGTGGCCTCAATCGAAAGTGAAACTAACCCATCAATGGCAGTTAGACGACCAAGAACTCGACAACATCCTAAAAATGACAGTTCAGATAGAGCTGATGGGGATGGATCCCAATCTGACTCTGAGGAATATCACTATGATGGACACAGAACCCTAAGAGTGGAAACATTAGGTTTTGACCCGACCCTTGAACCGATAGAACACTCACCAGAAAGGATTGATCCGGAACCCTCCAAAGAGTTGACTGCTGATAAGCAAGATCCTTCAAACGTGGCCAAAGCTCTTCCTGAAGATGTTCCTGTAGAGATTTGTGACCTAGACTTACCTGATCCTGAAGAGAGCAGCCCAATCGTTGGACAGGAAACTGGAAACCTACCTGAGGAAGGCCTAGATAGTGTCCATCCTTCTACTCAACTTGTTCGAGAGGGCGAAGAAGACACAAGTGTTATGGACCAGATTGACATCCAGACAGAACGTGACTGTTCTAGAAGACCTATCAGAGACAGGAAAGCAGCTAAAAGACTGACTTACCCTGAGTTAGGGAACCCGTTGGTTACAATGGTTCAGTCTTTATTTCAAACCTTGAGTGATGTGTTTATAGATTCCCTTGAAGAGCCTAGTTTTCCAAAAACCCCTAGAGTCATGACAGTATAGATTCAGAATGCACAGGGACGTGCATTAGGTAAAGAGGGGAGGATGTAACCCATGTTAGAACATGACATAAATAAGAATAAATAGTTTAAAAGCTGCGTAGATAAATTTGAAATGTAAGTGATTCAATTAATATAAGTTAATTCATCAGAGTTAAAAAATGTGAATAATGTTAATACAACAATTTAATGTTTAAGGTTAAAAGCATGCTGATAGGAAATTCGCGGCACTGCTCCTTTTAAGGAACTAGTGACGCGAGACGCAGTACTTTAGTGACGGGAGACGCAGTACTCCGGTGGCGCGAGAGAGATCGGAGGGAATGAGCTGTGTTCAGTGAGCAGAGAAAGGAGTGAAAAGTTGATCTTGCAATTGAAAAGACATAACTTACCTGCTCGGGAATTGACAGGGATTTTATGATAACTAATCCACACCGGGTTTAGTTAAGTTTCTTTGCTTGGTTTGAAGCTCGGTCGGAGCGAAGATTAGTCTGCAGTGTGCGGATATACACACGCACAGACGGGATTCAAGATGGCGAGCCAGACCCAGACTTTTAACTCATCTTTTTCATCGCATCAATGAGGAAATCTCCTGCACACGGTGACTCGCTGCCAGAGTGGTAGGAGTATCAGGAATTTGTTTTGAACTGAACAGGAAACTGTTTGAATTATTATTTTTGGACGGAACTGAACTGAAACTCTCCGTTGAACTGAATAATTGAATTCACATTTGGACTTGAATTTGAGTTTAAGGTTTATACTTTTATTTTCATATTAAGTTCCTATGTTTGAATGTGATACGAAATGTTTATGGTTCATTTTGATTTGATTGCGTAAATTGAAGGTATTTTCTTACCTGTGAGAGGAAGGGAGAATTAACTCGGAAAGAGAAAGATAGAGATTCTAAAATAGGTATAACCTAGGAAAAGACCGATCTAATTTAGATTAGCCTGACAAAATAACTTAGACGAACTAAAGAATGAGGGAAAAAGAGTGAAATGCCCTTTCGCTGATTACATCTACCTCAAATATTAGAGATCTGCGGGGTATATTTTCCCATTTTGTTTTGCATATTCCATGTGTGTTTGTATTCAGTAAATTGCCGGCTTTTTGTATATAAATCAACGGTCTCTGGTGTAATTATTTTTGCTCCCCACTCCTTAGAACCTAGAACTGGTCCAGTGGCGCTGTAAGTGGTGTGATACCGGTGCTACACGTGTTATGGAAATTTGGAGGTAGGAAGTAACAGATGAGTCCAATGGTTTAGCTTGGTTTCATTTATTGAGATATCTTTCTATGCGAGCTCGGGGAGACTCTCCACAGACAGTTCTGAGAAGTTCTCCAAATAGCAGACGCAGTTGCTTTCATTTTATACTGACAGACAAATGACCTTTCTCTGCAACCACAACCGGAAGACCCATGTCTGCTTTTGCACATTCTATGCTCAGGACAAGCTTTTCGTCTAGCACAAGCATCTTATATTTACCATATATAGAATAAAAATTCATCTCTTGTCTAGCTTAACATGGGTAAGGTCTAAAACCCCTCCCCAGTCTCTTGCATCTGTTTCTTCTATCATAGCAACCTTATTTTGCAGCCTAACTTCCTTAGTAACCATCAGACATCATGCTTGGTGGTAATTTTCCACTACAGGCGACGGACGAGACGAACCGGGAAAACAAAGCAGAACGTCAACCAAAAACAGGGAACAGAACGGAGACGCAGACCAAGAACAGGGACGAGAAGAAGGACAAGACACGACACAGAACAGGGAAGGCAGACAGGCAGACAAGGAAGGGAGACACAGAAGAAGGGGAGAAAGGCGGAACAAAAGGGCCAGGAGTGAACGAAGGAGACAAAGAGGGACGAGGAGCAGAGACAGGCGGGACAAACGGATAAGGGAGGAGGAACAAGGGGAGCACGAGGGAGCCCAGGCGGGCGACGGGCAGCGGCCGGAGGGGCCGCAGGGGAGAGGGAGGAGGGAGCAGGAGGGGACCACCCAGGGGCCAAGGGAACGGGATGAGGGAGTGACGGAGGGGACACGGAGGGAGCAGGAGGGAACACCAGCGGGACCGAGGACCGGCACCGAGGATCCAGGGGGGGACCCGGAGGGGACCGCCGACCCCGAGCCGGAGGACCCGCAGGCAGCCACCTAGCCACCGCCAGGGGCCGAACGGGCGAGCCAGGGGGCAGGGCGGGCGGGACCCGGGCCCGACGCCTATGTCCCCGTCCCTTACGGGACACCGAAAGGCGGGGTCCTGGGGGGCGTCGGCCTTGCCGGGGTAAGGGCGAGGGAGTCAGGAGGGAGGCAACAAGCGGGGCAGCCGGAGCCTCGGGCGTGGGGTTGTTGCAACCGCGGCCACATCAGGCAGCTCAGGCGCCGGCAGGACAGGCGAGACAGGCAGTTCAGGTGAGTGGCCAGCAGGGGGCGCCGCGGGCTGAGCGGCGTCCTCCTCCGCAGGCGTGCGGCCAGCAGGGGGCGCCGCGGGCAAAGCGGCGTCCTCCTCCAGCGGTGTGGCTGCAGGTGAGCAGGGCTGGCCGGGCAGGACAGGCGAGACGGGCAGGACAGGTGAGTGGACCACAGGAACCGCCGCGGGCAGAGCGGCATCTTCCTCCACCGGTGTGCGGCCAGCAGGGGGCGCCGCAACGGGCGCCGCCATCACGCGGCCAGCAGGGGGCGCAACCGCGGCCACCGCGGGCAGAGAGGCGGCAGCAGCAGGCAGTGCAGCCGCGGACATATCAGCGGCAGCAGCAGGCAGCGCAGCCGCAGGCAGAGCGGCGGCAACAGCAGCAGCAGGCGGTGCCGCGGGCAGGTCTGGAGCATGCAGGTCCGGAGCATGCAGGTCCGGAGCCGGCAGGAGGGGTGTTGAGCGCGTGGGCGCCCTCCCCTTTAGGGCTTTGGGAACCCGGGGAACGCCGTCTCTTACGGCGCGAATTCCGCCGTGCCCCAGACGCTCCGGCCGATAGAAGTAAGCCTCCATCGGAGGTGGCTTCTCCGGATGGGAGCTGGCCGGGCTGGTAGCGGCGGTGTCATCCCAGGCGGGGAGGAGAGAGCAGGCTCCCAGGAAGAGCGATGGAGTCTCTTCCTGCTGCTTCTCCCCTCGCTCGGTGAGCCGGCGCTGTAGCCGACGGAGGCATTTCCGGGCTTTGGTAAGCGGGTAGTCCTGCCCTGACGGGCGCTCTTTCTGGAGCAGGTCCCGGCCCCGGCTAGCCAGCTCCAGGGCTACCGGGTCCTCTTGGACCTCGGGCTGGGATTGCCAGTTCACAAAGACTTGCAGCAGTCCGAGCCGGTGGTGCTCGGACTGCTGCTTCGTGCTTTCGGAGAGATCAGTCATTCTGTCACGTTCGAGCTCGGGCGAGCAGGGAAGCAGGCGACGTGCAGCCAGAACGTCAGGTAAACGGGATTTATTCACAAAGACGGACAGGCACGGACAGGCACGGACATCTACGGACAATATAACAATGACTGATCTGGGGATGACTGACTCTGACAAGGACTAAATACACTAGACAAGCTGAGGGAAACGAGCAACAGGTGAGATCCATCAGGGAAGAACACGAGGTAATGAGGGGGGCGTGGCACACATAGTAGCTCGACAAAACTGTAATCTGCCCAGGGGATTCGGTCGGCCTAATTATTAACTGCATCATTTTTAATACTGGCGACCAACAACTACCGAACTTGCGTTCTATAAGTGTCCATACTATAAAACACACATGATATGCAGACAAATATTAATAATAAAAATTATATTAATGGGAATGAGCCTAACTAATACATGCAAAAGGTAATGTTGGATTAGCAAATTAGCATTAACATTGAACTCACGTTGCTCGACGTTAACTGCCGAACAGAAATAGACTTTGTGAAAACAAAGCGTCTAAAGCGACATCATATGACACTGACCAAAATTTTAAAATGTTTAATTGTTTGTTACCTTGTAGAAAGCTTCTCAAACCAACATTTATTCACCCAACCGCCAACAGTTACACTCGCTGGTCCAACGCGTTTGAAAAAAAAAGGCAGGCTGTGAGTCTGCTGCTGACGTGTTCGCAGTAGGAGGAGTTTCCAGACAAAACATAACTATTTTATTTATTCTTAAATTAACTGATTTTCATAGATTTCACATCCTTCAAGATTAAAAGAGATCTACAAGACTGATATATGTTCAGAAAAGGAACATAAGTAAATTATGTCTTATACTGTATACTAAATGTAGATTTGTAAATTCAACAATCCCCCTTCTCCCTTTTTTTCAGTGTGGTTACTGACTTTTCCCCTTCAGTCATGTCTGTTGCCTCAGAGAAGGGCACAAGAATGGCACATATAAGCTGAGTCCATTCAGGTGCTGAAAACACAAGATTGTCACTGTCACTGCATATTTCTGTGAGGGTTTTATGTTCTAAAGCGGTGAGAGCTCGAATTGACTTAAAGGTGCTGTTCCAGCGAGTCGTGTTCGATGCTGGGATACTCCTGTTCGTCCCAAAGCAAGCCTCAAATTTCTCTCTATACTGTGAGCTGCTGTGCACTAGTGAGGTGATCTTGGAGGCTTTAGCAATTGCTCAGGAAACAGCCTTAAGCTCCTTCATGCCATCATTGACGATGAGTTGGAGTGAGTGGGCAAAGCAAGACAGACGCTCACCTGATGAACATGGCGAAGCTGACTCAAATGCATCAATGTCTTCCCACATCATTTCATCATCTAAGTCCTCACATTCATATTTGATGCATTGTCAGTGATGATAAAACTTACTTTTAGACGAATACCATACTCCTCCACAATTTCCTCGAGCTGAAGCAATTCTTTCTCCACAATGCTTACCAGTGAAACCTCTGCAGTCCAGAAAAAAAGACTGCACAGTGTAGAAGCCCTTTGAGTCTTTCATGCAGATGTGAGCAGTAACTCCTAAGAATGAACGAAGCCTCCGATCAGACCAGAGGTCCGCAGTAACTGCCACATTTGACTGAGCCTTCAACTCTTCGATGATGTTTGCTTTAACCTTCTTCACTGACTCTGGTATAAGTTTCTCGGTCAGGATTCTTCTTGACACTGGTGTGTATTTGCAGTCCAGAACTTGTAAAAAGTGCCTGAAATGGGGATTTTCAACCAGAGACAGGGGTAAGCAGCAACCGATGACCAGATCATGCAGGATGGCATCTGTAATAGCCTGCTGCCTTGGCGAATGTTGGGCATATAACTGCACTTTCTGGGAAAATGAAGATATTGTGGGTTGTGTGCAGTCTGCCTGCGTGTGTGATCCTCTGCCCTTGTACTCCAAGTACCTACAAGTTAGAAAAGAGAAATGTAAGGTGTTGATTCATATTCAATCACAGCAAATCATCTTACTTTTACTAGAAAGACTTTAAAAAAGAAAAAATGGCAACATATTGTATAGCATAAAAAACATCCGGTCTTTTGTGTTGCAAAACTCTGCTTTTTCTATTGCGGTTGACACACTAACATACCATTACACAAGTGAGTCCCAAAATGCACAAAAGTGGGACATTTCAAAAACCAAAAATGCTTGTGTATTAACAAAAGGTAAAACCCTGTACATTGCACTGCCCTTATAAAGGCCTCTCACAAGTATACTGAAGCTCAAGAAATACAACAAATATAAGAAAACACAACTCTGCACTTGTACACAAACAATGGACACATTCTAAGCTGTGACTATACTGTAAAATAGTTATGTTTATTTGGTTTTAAATGAGGGCAACATTGGTCCACCTGCTGTTTTACCTGAGCAAATGCTATTGGTTTTAATGTGCTAGCTAGCGTCTGTCAGGTCTAGCAACATAGCACCGGCTCTCACATATTCACTGACACTCTTAAATACATATTCTTCTAGCGAATCCGTCAAATTAACATTAGTAATACAGTGCTGGTTCACTGATCTACAGTTAGTGACTTAACAAAGGGTAGTGAGCTAGCTGCTTGCAAAAAATCAAAATATCTCCCCCTGAACAAACAACTGTACTATGCGTGCAAACACGATATTCTTTGTCAGATTTAGGAGTTTTTCCTCATAGTTTGACAACAAGAAATGCAGAGCTAGTCAACGATCTTGTAGTTAGTTATCTTACCTTTCATGGTGCTTTCTCTCCAGATGCCTGGTGAATGTAGACGTTGTCCCAGCAGTCTCCGTCAAGGTGGTTCGACAAAATCGGCATACAGCAGAATGTTTCTTTTTCTGGGACGTTTTACAAATATACTCTTTGTGCTCTTTAAAACCAAAGTTAATTACTGCCGACTTCGCAGACATTTTCGGACATTTCTTTGCAGACTTCGCTATGATGCAATGTGTATGATGTGTGTGGACTGTGAAGCGCTGGCAGTGTCCATTGAGAAAATGTATACAATGTAACATTTTTAAAATAGATGCATCTGACTGGTTGCATTTGAATAGAGGCGCGTAATAATTAATGATACTGTTCTGTGAGGATGCATTGTTTTCGCTTTTTTCCCCCATCCCATCGAGACCGATATGTCCGAGACCAAGACAAGACCGAGAACAAATAGATTCGAGACCAAGACAAGACCGAGACCACAAAAAAATTGGCCTCAAGAACTACAGCACTATTCACTACCATGGCCTCTAGTGAAAAAAACATGCATTCCATGGGTAGAAATTTTGCCATTATTTTGTCCTTAAAGAAGAAATGGAGAACAACATCACAGTGAAATGCAAGTTATGCCTTCCAGCTGTGAAAATGCTCATCATCCAAGGACTCAACATCTAAATTAAAGAAATATTTACAAGTAACACCAAATGCAATCATTACACTACTACCCCTACTGAATTATATATTTTTGGGACTGTATGTGATGATGCTGGTGACAGGAATGGTGCTGGGTTAAAAACACAAGCCGTTTATGGCAGTTTAATTGAAGTTAAAGTATGAAATATGAATAACATACATAAAACAGATTTAAATGCAAATCACTACCACTATTAAACTGAACAATCATAATAACGTGTGACCGGTAGAGCCATACCTTTGTAGTAGCGGAACACGGCAACGGTGTAACAAGGAAAATATGTAATTTAAAATATGATCTGAGAGAAGGAGAATACCTTGAATACCAGCAAGATCGGAATTGTACAAACATAAGAATTAGCCTTCCCCTCGAAACCTAATTCTCCACAGTGAGATAGAGATAACTTTTCAAAACATTGTAATACCACACAACCATGTTACAGTATACCTTGGTCATACCTTAACTGTGGGGACTGCAATCCACAAGAAAAGCAGCAAACAAATATCACAAAAATAGAGCATTATGGTACAATATCAACAGAAACTCAGTACAGTGTACAATAACTGTGACTAATAAACACCACTTGCGACAACTCAAGAAGAATATCCATCCAATCCAACTTTATTTATAAAGCACTTTAAACAACCAGCACAGGACCAAAGTGCTGTTACAGTAAATAAGTTAGGAAAAATAGATAAAATGAAACAGCATCATAAAAATAAGAACAAAATAAAACACAATACATAACAGCCCTATATTAAAACAATATAAAACAACATATAATTAACTAAAACAATCAAAATTTGACCTGAGAGAGTGGGTGGGGTTATAAGGCAGTAGCAGCTCAGAGTGATAGGATGGGCCAAGGCCATGGAGGGCTTTAAAAGCAAACAAATTTAAAAAAAAAAAAAATTTTGTTTGCTTTTAAAGCCCTCCATGGCCTTGGCCCATCCTATCACTCTGAGCTGCTACTGCCTTATACTGCCAGTGGAGTGAAGCTAAAATAGGGGAAATGTGCTCAAACTTCCAAGTGCCAGTTAAAAGACGAGCGGCAGCATTTTGCACCCTCTGGAGGTGAACAATGGATGAAGCACTGACCCCTATATAAAGTGCATTATGGTAATCCAGCCGGGTGGTCACAAAGGCATGGATTACGGTCTCAAAGTGTTGCTGAGAAAGGATTGGCTTTATTTTAGCCAACTTCCTCAGCTGGAAGAAGCTTGATTTTACGACTGCCTTAATTTGACTGCCAAGCTTGTGCGCAGCGTCCACTTTGACCCCCAGGTTCGTGACAATTTGCTTTTTATACTGGTCCAAGGAATTTAAATACACATTGGCGGTCTCAGTGGGGCAGTGTTAATTTTGGCAGCAAATTTTCATTTAGTTTTAATCATAGTCTTTTGACTAAAATGTAATTTAGTTTTAGTCATAATTTAGTCATCTAAATTATTTTAGTTTTATTCTAGTTTTAATCGACTAAATATCATAAGATTATAGTTGAAATGAAGATTATAGGTGAAATGAAACCAATGGAACCAATACCAAAGGAATGGTATTAAGGTCTGACTGTGCAGTACAGAAATACACAGATTTCACTCTTATTCGAAACACAAACGTGTTTATTCATCAGTAAACTTCAGAAACTGAGTACTGTAAAATCAGTAGTGCCATTAACGCAAAAATAAAATCACTTCAAAGAAAAAGTGCATAGGCTATAATGCCACCACGCCTGTTCTCTCTGAATATTAAAATGAAAATAGATATTTGTAATATTTTTATTTGCTATTGTTCACTGTTAAATGTTTCACCTGAAATTCTCAAGTATGGTCAAAGGAAAAGCCCAATAATGGTATCAGGGATATATAACCATTATCAAGAAAAAAATTCCAAACATTGAAAATGTCACGCCCCGCTCCGTCCGCTCCCGATGTGTGCCACGCCCACCTCGTTACCTCGTGTGATTCCCTGATTGTCTCTTACCTGTGATTCGTTACCCTTAGCCTGTGTCTTGTATTTAGTCCGTGTCTAAGTCAGTGTACCCCAGATCTGTCATTGTTGTATAGTCCGTCGATGTCCGCACCTGTCCTTCTGCCCTTAAATAAACCTTCTACCGGACTTCCTGGCTTCGCTGCCTGCTTCCTTGCTCGCACTCCCCACCGAAGCTGACAGAATGACAGATCTCCCTGAAAGCACGAAGCAGCAGTCCGAGCACCACCGGCTCGGACTGCTGCAGGACTTCGTGTACTGGCATTCCCAGCCCGAGGTACAGGAGGACCCGGTAGCCCTGGAGCTGGCTAGCCGGGGCCGGGACCTGCTCCGGAAGGAGCGCCCGTCGGGGCAGGACTACCCTCTGGGCAAAGCCCGGAAATGCCTCCGTCGGCTGCAACGCCGGCTCGCCGAGCGAGGGGAGAGGCTGCAGGAGGAGACTCCGTCGCTCTTCCTGGGAGCCTGCTATCTCCTCCCCGCCTTTGATGACACCATCGCTACGAGCCTGGCCAGCTCGCATCCGGAGCAGCCCCCTCCGATGGAGGCTTTTTACTATCGGCCGGAGCGTCTGGGGCAAGGCGGAATTCGCGCCGCAAGAGACGGCGTTCCCCGGGTTCCCAAAGCCCGGAAAGAGAGGGCCCCCACGCGCTCAGCACCCTTCCTGCCGGCTCCAGACCTGCGTGTTCCGGATCTGCCCGCGGCACCGCCTGCTGCTGATGCCGCCGCTCTGCCCGCGACGTCGCCTGCTGCTGCTGCCGCCGCCGATCTGCCCGCGGCTGCGCTGCTTGCTGCCGCCGCCGATCTGCCCGCGGCTGCGCTGCCTGCTGCCGCCGGCGATCTGCCCGCGGCTGCGCTGCCTGCTGCCGCCGGCGATCTGCCCGTGACTGCGCTGCCTGGTTTGCCTGCAGTCCCGGTAGCCGGCCGCATGGAGGCCGCGCCCACCGAGGCGCCCCCTGCTGGCCGCGTGCTGGTGGCGCCCACCAAGGCGCCCCCTGCTGGCCGCGTGCTGGTGGCACCCGCCGAGGCGCCCCCTGCTGGCCGCGTGCTGGTGGCGCCCGCCGAGGCGCCCCCTGCTGACCACGTCACAGCGGCACCCGTCCCGCCTGACCCGCCTGTCCCACCTGACCTGCCCGTCCTGCCTGTTCTCCCTGCTGCAGCTGCCGCCGCTCTGCCTGCGGCACCGCCTGCTGCGGCTTCCGCCGCTTTACCAGCGGCACTGCCTTTCCTGCCTGCTGCAGCTTCTGCCGCTCTGCCCGCGGCACAGTCTGCTGCAGCTTCCGCCGCTTTGCCAGCGGACCCGCCTGTCCTGCCTGACCCGCTTGCCCTGCTTGTCCTGCCTGCTGCAGCTGCCGCCGCTCTGCCTGCGGCACCGCCTGCTGCAGCTTCCGCCACAATGCCAGCGGCACCACCTGACCCGCCTGTTCTGCCTGCAGTCCCTGCAGCTGCCACCACTCTGGCTGCGGCACCCGCCGCGGTGCCCCCTGCTGGCCGCGTGCTGGCGGCGCCTGCTGCGGCGCCCCCTGCTGGCCAAATGGTTGCGGCACCCGCCGAGGTGCCCCCTGCTGGCTGCGTGATGGCGGCGCCCCCTGCTGGCTGCGTGATGGCGGCGCCCCCTGCTGGCTGCGTGATGGCGGCGCCCCCTGCTGGCCGCGTGATGGCGGCGCCCGTCCTGCCGGCACCTGAACTGCCCGTCCTGCCGGCACCTGAACTGCCGGTCCTGCCGGCTCTTGAACTGCCTGTTTTGCCTGTCCTGCCGGCGCCTGAACGGCCTGAGGTGGCCACGGTTACGCCCCCTGCTGGCCGTGTGATGGCGGCGCCCGCCGTGGCGCTCCCTCCTGGTCGCGTGCTGGCGGCGCCCGCCAAGGCGCCCCCTGCTGACCGGACACCCGAGGCGCCTGCCCAAGCGGCCCCTGCTGGTCGCACGCCTGCAGCTGCCTCCGCTCTGCCTGAGGTGCACGCCGCGGTTGCGCCCCCTGTTGGCCACGTGCTGGTGGTGCCTGCTGAGGCGCCCCCTGTTGGCCACGTGCTGGTGGTGCCTGCAGCTGCAGCTGAGGTCCCGGTGCCGCCTCCGCCTGCACCCAAGCCCACCGAGGCGCCCCCTGCTGGACTCATGCCCGCGGCCCTGCCTGAGGCCGCCTCTCCCGTCATGCCCGCGGCCCTGCCTGAGGCCGCCTCTCCCGTCCTGCCCGCGGCCCTGCCTGAGGCCGCCCCTCCAGTCCTGCCCGCGGCCCTGCCTGAGGCCGCCCCTCCCGTCTTGCCTGCGGCCCTGCCTGAGGCCGCCTCTCCCGTCTTGCCCGCGGCCCTGCCTGAAGCCGCCTCTCCCGTCCTGCCCGCGGCCCTACCTGAGGCCCTGACTCCCTCGCCGTTACCCCGGCAAGGCCGACGCCCCCCAGGACCCCGCCTCTCCGTCTCCAGCAAGGGACGGGGACATAGGCGTAGGGCCCGGGTCCCGCCCGCCCTGCCCCCTGGCTCGCCCGTTCGGCCCCTGGCTGTGGCTCGGTGGCTGCCTGCGGGTCCTCCGGCTCGGGGTCGGCGGTCGCCGCCGGGTCCCCCCCTGCATCCTCGGTGCCGGTCCTCGGTCCCGCCTCCGGGTCCGTGTCGGTCGCCTCCGGGCCCCCCTGCTCCGGCTGGGCGTCGGACGGCGCCTTCGCCGGCTCCGGCTGCGCCTCCGCCTGCCGCGGCTTCCCCCTTCTGCCTGCCTGCACCGGTGTTCCCTCCTGCTCCCTCCGTGTCCCCTCCGTCACTCCCTCGTCCCATTCCCTTGGCCCCTGGGTGGTCCCCTTCAGCTCCCTTCTCCCTCCCGCCTGCGGCCCCTCCGGCCGCTGCCTGTCGCCCGCCTGGGCTCCCTCGGGCTCCCCTGTTTCCTCCTCCCTTTCCGTTCGTCCCGCCTGTCTCTCCTTCTGGTCCCTTTGTTCCTCCTTTTGGCACTCCTGGCCCTTTCGTGTCGCCTGTGGGTGTTCCCCCTGTGTCTCCCTTCTTGATCTGTCTGTCCGCCTTCCCTGTCCTCTGTCAGGTCCTGTCCTTCTTTTCGTCCCTGTTCTTGTTTTGCGTCTCCATCCTGTTCCCTGGTTTTGGTTGACGTTCTGTTTTGTCTTTCAGGTCCTGTTCCCCGGTTTCGTCCCGTCCGTCGCCTCCTCTCTGGCGCGCCCGGTGTGCGCGCCTTTGGGGGGGGGTTCTGTCACGCCCCGCTCCGTCCGCTCCCGATGTGTGCCACGCCCACCTCGTTACCTCGTGTGATTCCCTGATTGTCTCTTACCTGTGATTCGTTACCCTTAGCCTGTGTCTTGTATTTAGTCCGTGTCTAAGTCAGTGTACCCCAGATCTGTCATTGTTGTATAGTCCGTCGATGTCCGCACCTGTCCTTCTGCCCTTAAATAAACCTTCTACCGGACTTCCTGGCTTCGCTGCCTGCTTCCTTGCTCGCACTCCCCACCGAAGCTGACAGAAAACATACTTCTCAATGGCTATCAGTAGCAGGAAGTGCAACCATTCTATTTTAGCATTTTCAGCATCAAAATAATTACTTCTTCTAGGATAATTCCTGAAGGAATTCTGCATTGGAGAGCGGGGAAAACTTTCTGCCAGTCGATGTCAGAGATTGATAGATGGTTATAGGAAACGTCTCATTGAAGTTATTTCAGCCAAAGGGGGAAATACTAGCTATTAGGGCACAGGGTGTCCTAACTTTTTCCTCAGTAGGCATTGGCATCTTAGTTAATTTCTTTTGTGAAACAAGTGAATTTGTTTCTTGTTTTTTCATCGGTCATGCAATTAAATCACCTTTATCTACAAATATCATTTGAAACAAGATTTAATATTGATATGTTGATATTTCTTAATTAAGTACTAAATATTTAATGGGTGTCCTAATTTTTTCACATAACTGTATTAAGCCAAAATGACATGTTCCATATAATTTAAAAAGGTTTATTGGTGTTTTTTAAACAAAGAACTTCCATTGTATTTCCAGTCCAGTAAAAAAAAAAGAAAAAGAAATTTTAATCAAAATTGCATTCAAACTTCTAGCAGTTATACACTTAACTTTAAAATAATTAAAATAAATTGTGCTAGCCCAGTCAAAAAAAAAACACGAAAATAAATATTAAATAAACACTGAATTTAAACATGGATCAATCTATATACTGTAATAAACAATCAATAAATAAATATCAAAGAAAGTAAATAAATCCATAGTAAATAAATATATTAAAACTAAAGGGCCAAAAAAATGTTAAAACTAACAATCCAACAGAGAATTTGTTTTAATAATTGGTTTATTAAGTGCACTTTTTCTTTCTTTGTGCTACTCTTCAGGTTTAGAAAATCAAAATATATTGGATAGCACAGTCAATAAAATACAATAGAAATAAAAAAAAAACCTAACTTCTGTATCACTGGACTACAGACAGACCATCCAACTTTGGTGACAATCGGTCAAACAGGGGCGCTACGGCCACTGTTCATATATGTGGAACACCCACCTTGGCTAATTCAACTGAAATGTCCTCATTTGTAATAATACCTTCAATGAATTGTTAACTTTCCCTTCACCTGAGTCCATATTTTAATTTCCTTTCATTTTTCTGCCATTTGAGTCGTAGAAAATTATCAGACTTCATTTATAAGCCAGGCAGTGTATATTGCAGATTTCTCTATTTTTTTGTAATAAATTGGCCAGCAGGTGGAGACAGTGCTCTATTTATACTGCAATTTTTTGGATTTTGTTTTTTAATAAATTGGCCAGCAGGTGGAGTTACTCCTCTGTTTCATAAATGGCATTCAATTCTTTCAGGGCTTTTCATGTCTAAAAGAATAGTTTACAAAAGGAGAAAACCACTGTTGTTCTGAATATACAAGACAGCCTATGTTCACACAGGTAGTATAAACTAAGCTTAACCTGTATGACCTAGACTTACTACATTAGATACGCAGGTGCCTATTTCTACCTACTACACAAACCAGAACATCCTTTGGGCTTAGGCACTCCACCAGAGGGTTCTACATTCTATCCTACATTGGCATACTAAGGCTGCTCCTGCTAATGGCAGTAGTCAAACTGCCAGACCAGGGACTGCATGCATACATCAGGCTAATATTATATATTATGGCTATTCACTGTGAAATGTCCTTACAGTCTATTGTGTTTTTTCTTAAATGTTGGTCATGGCATTGTAATACTTTTTGTATGTGCATTTTTTTCACTGCCTGCTGGACCTGCCCTAATTGAAATTTATTCTGACCTTTACATGTGTATTTAACATGACTAAGAATATTGATTGTAGTAATGATTATAATATTTATTATTATTAATTAGAGACAGAATAGAAAACACGTTATACACATTTTAAAATTGCGATTAACTACATTTGTCTTAACCAAACATTTAGGTTTGTGTCATTGTTTCAGGAGGCTGAACAAGTACATCTAGGCCACAATAGTTGAGCCAGCACAATTGACATAATATTTCACATATAATGTGCAAACTATTCTTATATGAAGTGTATAAAGAGCACAAAGTGTGATAGTGGCACTTATATACATACTGCACAACCCCCAACATGGCAATCTTCTTCTGAATATACAATGTAGTGCAAGTCAACACAGGTAACACAAACAAAGCTGGATTGTTATTTTGACATCAATTTAATCATGACATCATGACTGTGAATTACATAACATGTTCCCCAATACAGAAATGTTACAACACATCATTGTAGAGTAAAAGCGAAAATAACTGAATGAATACCACAAAAAAAAAAAACTGTGAGACACTATAGCAATAAAGATCCAGAAACAGCACATTTTACTCAAGGTACCTTTGCTATCAGTCTATATATAGTGTGTGGAGATGATTTCCGGTAGATTTCACTTCAGGTATCTGTGTGTAGCTAATGTGGTCTGTGTGCACTGTCTGAGTCCTTTAGAAAACGCTTTGCTCATTGGCAAACCGGGTGCAGGGAAAGTTGATGTGGTGAGTTTGGCATCAGTGATATGAAGATATGGCACTGGAAAAGAGAGTAAAACCAGAAAGTTGTATGTGAGCCAACCACACACTGACAGTTGCACAGTAAAACTACTTCACAGATAAAAAATCTTTGAAAGCAGGCACTGTGATGTGTTACAGAAGCTTGATGTGGTGGGCATGGGGTCAGTAACATCAACAGCAGGCGCTAGAAAAAAGATTAAAACCACAAACCGGCATGTGAGTTAGACAAACACTGACAGCATGAAACTAAAACTACACCAAAGATGAAGAAACCTCTGACAGACGCAAACTCACAAGGTTAGTGCCTGCTCCTCTGACCACATAGCATTCAGTGTGATGTGTCACACTCCCAATCTAGGGCCATATAATGGAGAATGCAGTACAGCAGGGCTTGCATAGACAGATGTCCCTTGGCTTAATCCTCATGGTAGCACATGACAGTTGTGCATTGGTGACCTGACATTATAAACAGCAGAAGGCTGGTTAAAAGATGGACCATAATGTAGTAGACAGTTCTGACAATGCTTAGTTTGCTAATGTATAAGCTCATACGATGCAAACTCTCCTGTCTTAACTAAGATGCAGATGTTAAGTGAGAAACTGTGACTTACGCACCTTTGCTATACTCACCCAGTTGTGGCACATCCACTGTGCCTAGATGAATGTTTCTCACACACTGGCCAGTTTTCCCAGTTAGATCTTAGCTCATCCACATGTATGACTGTGTTTAGTGTTACTAAATTTTAGCTGTTTCAACTGCTGTAAAACAGAAATACACAAAACATACACATCACTCCAAAAAGTACGTCATATACACAATACCACAAGTCAAACTGTATGTGTGTCCAACATTTCCTTTTACAGTGTGAAACTACACTGTACAACACTATATAGAGAGATGTCAGTGTATGGTCTTACCTTAGCCCATAGATGTCTGTGCCTCTTCGCCGTTTCACCATTCTTTTCCATCTAAGCCTTGCTCTCTGACATTCTGTGTCTTTTCAGCATGTTTTGTAGTATATGACATTAGTTCAATAGTGTCTACATCTGATGGTACTTCTTCATTTCCTTACATTCATTTCATTATAATTATATATTCCATGTTATATACAGAACTACACATTTACATTTTTCAAAGGTGTGGTGGTTTGTAAAGAGGTTCAGTGCACTGTACTGGGCCACAACACAGAATTTCTATATAGGCAACAATAAATTTTATGAATAGTAAATTAAATCACAGGAGATCTAAAATTCATTTTTTGGGGGGAAAATTCATAACATTAAAAAATGTTGGCATACTGCTGTTGTGCAGCACTTGACAGAGTACATAACCTTCCTTTTCAAAGCCCACGTTGTTTGCTTTGTGCTAATCCTCCCCTAGCCCCCACACCAACCCCCAGTGCCAGGTGCCCCATCCTGCCCCCCCCCACACACACACCGAGCCCCAGCGACCCTCCCCTAAGCTTAGCCCTACGCCCAGTGGTACCCCAAGCACCCCACCCAAGATCAATCCCTAGTGACAGGCTCCCAGGCCCAGCCTTAGCCGCCTCTGCCCCAGCCCCAGTGCCAGCTCCCTGAAGCCCAGCTGCAGCCCCTTAAAGTTGGCCCCAACCCCCAAAGCCCAACATCAGCCCCAGCCCTAGTGCCAGCCCCTCAAACACCAGCCCCACTGCCAACCCCTGAGGCCCAGCTGCAGCCCCCTGAAGGCCAGCCCTAGCCCTACCCACCCACAGCCTACCACCAACCCCAGTGCTACCCCCTGATGGCCAGCCCCAGCCCTAACCCCCAAAGCTTGGTGCCAGCCCAAGCCTACCTGCCAACCCCCCGAAGGACAGCCACAGCCCCAGCTGCAGTGCCAGCCTCCCAAGGCTGACGCACCCCAGAAAACTATCACTCCAGCACGAAATGTATGTTTCTTACCAATAATGTCTTTTATACAGTTTCTTACAGACAATGTTGCACTACACATTCATGACGGCTGAAATACGTTAGCATTACTGAAACAGAGATGGTGTTTGTCAGAATGTCTTTCACATACACATGATCAATCAAAGTGCATTTCCCAGTGGTTGCTTCTTTGACAAGTTCAGTTCCCATGTTCTTCCATAAAATTAGCAATTGTACTTACTGCCAAAAGATTTTCATTGAAGTCTCCCATGATGATTTTCCCGCCTTCCACACTGTCCAACTGAGTGATAACTGCATCAGGTTCTTCTGAAACACTGCCAGATTATACGAGGGTGGTCTGTATAGTACCAAGACTGTTGTTCTTAGTAGGCCCACACTGAACTGCAGACACTCAATGTTGACACACTGCACATCAGTCACAGTACAGTTGGTATGTTCTTTATAATACACACCCATACCACCATGTTGTTGCTTCTTCAGTTCAGCAGAGATAGCATCACTACCATCATATGCCAGATGTCTGGGTTTCCTCAGAGTATGAAAATCCACTCAGCTGTACATCTTCTGTGTCCTCCTCTGAATTTAACCATGTCTCTATCAAACAGATGATATCAGCTTCCACATACAGCACCTTCTGTCTTGCTTTAGGTCATCCAGGTGACATGAAAGTCCTTCAACATTGTGCAGTAGAATCTTACATAATGATGGTACTTCCATAACAGGATCAATAAATGCAGGCATGCGTTGCATTGCAGTCTCAATGTCTTGTTTTGCATATATAGCAGTTACCTTAAAGTCTTCTATTATGAGGCCTTCCAGAGAAGTCACACGGCTTAATTCTACATATGCCTGTCCAGCTGCAAACATCTTTTTCAGTGATACAACAGCCTTATCCACTGTCAGACCTTGTACCTTGTGCACTGTACAAGCCCAAGCTAATTTCAATGGAAACTGACGTCGTGTTCCACCGCTGTTTGTAACTCTCTCCTTCTCTGGTTTGATTCGTGTAGCTTTGTCCAACCCTGCTTTTAGGCATGGCTTCTTTCCCCTGATTGACTTTCCAGCTACTTCGTTGTCAAATGTGACGTACACTCACCTAAAGGATTATTAGGAACACCTGTTCAATTTCTCATTAATGCAATTATCTAATCAACCAATCACATGGCAGTTGCTTCAATGCATTTAGGGGTGTGGTCCTGGTCAAGACAATCTCCTGAACTCCAAACTGAATGTCAGAATGGGAAAGAAAGGTGATTTAAGCAATTTTGAGCGTGGCATGGTTGTTGGTGCCAGACGGGCCGGTCTGAGTATTTCACAATCTGCTCAGTTACTGGGATTTTCACGCACAACCATTTCTAGGGTTTACAAAGAATGGTGTGCAAAGGGAAAAACATCCAGTATGCGGCAGTCCTGTGGGCGAAAATGCCTTGTTGATGCTAGAGGTCAGAGGAGAATGGGCCGACTGATTCAAGCTGATAGAAGGGCAACTTTGACTGAAATAACCACTCGTTACAACCGAAGTATGCAGCAAAGCATTTATGAAGCCACAACACGCACAACCTTGAGGCGGATGGGCTACAACAGCAGAAGACCCCACTGGGTACCACTCATCTCCACTACAAATAGGAAAAAGAGGCTACAATTTGTACGAGCTCACCAAAATTGGACAGTTGAAGACTGGAAAAATGTTGCCTGGTCTGATGAGTCTCGATTTCTTTTGAGACATTCAAATGGTAGAGTCAGAATTTGGCGTAAACAGAAAAAACATCATGCCTTGTTACCACTGTGCAGGCTGGTGGTGGTGGTGTAATGGTGTGGGGGATGTTTTCTTGGCACACTTTAGGCCCCTTAGTGCCAATTGGGCATCGTTTAAATGCCACGGCCTACCTGAGCATTGTTTCTGACCATGTCCATCCCTTTAAGACCACCATGTACCCATCCTCTGATGGCTACTTCCAGCAGGATAATGCACCATGTCACAAAGCTCGAATCATTTCAAATTGGTTTCTTGAACATGACAATGAGTTCACTGTACTAAAATGGCCCCCACAGTCACCAGATCTCAACCCAATAGAGCATATTTGGGATGTGGTGGAACGGGAGCTTCGTGCCCTGGATGTGCATCTCACAAATCTCCATCAACTGCAAGATGCTATCCTATCAATATGGCCCAACATTTCTAAAGAATGCTTTCAGCACCTTGTTGAATCAATGCCACGTAGAATTAAGGTAGTTCTGAAGGCGAAAGGGGGTCAAACACCGTATTAGTATGGTGTTCCTAATAATCCTTTAGGTGAGTGTATATTTCTGTTGGAAAATCCTCATCAGTATCAAAGCAGATGTCACTGACTGTACCAAATGCATCATTTACCAGGCCGTCTGAAACATCGATGTTTTTCAGCAGCATTACTCGTGCATTGACACTTACATGTAGTGATTCTGGGAGACATGTCTTCTGAACGTTTGCATGATGTCCATCTTTCCTTTCCAGTCTGCCAGTTGCAGCAACCCTTTCAAAACCCTGCGCATGAATGATGACATGGTCTGAGCATATCTTCCACAGCATATGGTAGTTATGCTGATCAGCTTCATCATTGGTTGCATAGATATGAAGAGCAGTACTGTCTTGTCCTTCGCCTGTCACACATCGTTTCAGCATAGCAATGTCTTCCTCCAGCATTACATCACCCTTTTTGCATTTCCTTAGCCGATTCAGCAACTGTGCAAACTCCATATCTTTCTGTCTCATAATTTCAGTCAGCTCCACCATAGCAAAATGATTCTGCCATAGATTCAGACCTTTACCCTCAGTATACAAAGCTTTCCCTTTCACAGGACAAAGCTGGTAGAAATCTCCAACAGCAATGACTGAAACATTTCCAAAAGCAGAATAATCTCCAATTTGTTTGATTTGTCTTAATCTGCCATGAATATACGCAAGAATCTTGTGAAATCATTGAAATTTCATCTATAATCAATATCTGCAGGTTTCCCAGTTCAGCTCTCAATGAATTTATTTTTTCATCTCCAAGTGGTTCATATGGCAACTTTACATGTTGCGATGTGGAAACAGGTATGTATCGTTGCAGCACTGATGTTGTAGGCACTAACCCCAGTCAGAGCAGTCAGTAACACGTGCGTCTCATTTGGATTATGTGACAACTGACACAAGATATGAGATGCCTCATAATGTATTGCTTTGATCAAGACCGACTTGCCCACACCTCCAGGTCCAGATATGAATACATGAAATGGTTCTGGATTTTCACCACGTGCCTTCTGTAAACACCAGTTTCGTATTTTGTAAAAGATCTCAGACTGCTTCTTGTTAAGTGAGCGAAGCAAAGCCATTGCTTCCTGTCTGGACATACCAGAAGTGTAACTCCCTCCAAGTTGAAAAAACGGACACAAGGCGTTCTTGATTTTTACTGGCATTTATTGCACACAGGTGCCACCGACGATGCCGTGAGAACTCATTGGCCGCATTAACTTGCAGGGGTTAATGAAAACACGATTTACAGTGTCACTCCTTTTCACTGCTGGAAAACTTCGTTGCGTGCTTCTGCATAGCTCTACCACCGAGTGAGAGAGGAAAGCATGCTGCCCTCTATCGAGTGTGGCGTGCAACTGAAAATATTGTCAACCCCAAACAACAGACTGAACATTGGTTCCACCCTGGAAACATTCTGTAAACCCTTCAAATGTGTATTTTAAACCGACAATGTATACATTAAATCTAATATATTAAAAATAAAAGTATTTTTAACTTATTTATTGTAACTTAAACCTTGAAATTATCTTAAACTGCATAACTGCTGCTGACGGCAGCCACACTCCCACCAAATCACTGGTGATTTTCAACTGAACTTCGTTGCAATCAAAAAAAAAAGGTGTAGATAGTCTCTTGGGTCAAACATAAGTTACAGAGACAGGAGTTCTGAACTATTCAGCTTCAAGTAGGGTAACTGTTTTGTGGATGGGTCTCTCGAGATACACTGGCTTATTAACTCTTTTCCCTTGGTCATCCAATGTCGCATCACTGATTAGCAGCTTGAGTTTCCTAATAATTCCATCCTCACCAGGGTACACCTTGGTTACCTTTGCCAACTTCCACTCATTTCTGGGTAGACTATTATCCATCAGCATCACAATGTCATTGATCTTCATTTCTCTGTGTTTTGTACCATTTTTCTCTCTGTTGAAGATTCAGCAAGTATTCCGATTTCCATCTGGTGCAAAATTCATTGGCCAGGTATTGCACCTTGCGCCATCTCTTGCGAAGATAAAGGTCTTCCTTCACAAACTCACCAGGTGGTGGTAAAACCACTGAAGACTTCATGGTCAGGATGTGATTCGGCGTAAGAGGCTGTGGACTAGTGGGATCATTCAACAGGTGAGTTGTTAAAGGCCTACTATTTATGATCGCCATGACTTCATAAAGGTAGGTACGCAAGGATGAAGTGTCAAGTCTTTTGGATGAATGATCCAGAATGGATGTCAAAACACTTCTAATCGTCCTGATCTGCCTTTCCCAGGCCCCACCCATATGGCTGGCAGATGCTGGGTTCATGATAAATTCACAACCTAGTTTCCTTAGGCTTTCTTGGTCCATTTCCTTTGTAGATTCCAAGAACTCTCGTCTTGCTCCAACAAAGTTGGTGCCCTGATCTGACCGAAGCTGTCGAACACTTCCACGTATGGCGATAAAGGTTCGAAGAGCATTAATAAAGGCATCACTGGTCATGTCGTCGAGAAGCTCTATATGCACAGCACGAGAGCACAGACATGTGAATAGCAGACCGTAGCGTTTAAGCTCTTTTCTTCCCTCCTTAACGTGAAACGGGCCAAAGCAGTCCATTCCACAATAGGCAAAGGGAGGCGCTGTTTCAACTCTTTCACGCGGTAAATCTGCCATTCTTTGTACTTCAGCACTCCTTCTGAATTTCCTACATTTGACACACTTGTAGATGTAGGAGGACACTGCGTGACTACATCCTAGTAGCCAAATGCCATTTGATCGCAGCTCATTCATAGTCATCCCACGTCCCTGGTGATGAACCTTTTGATGGAAGTGTTCAATCAGTAACCTTGATATGTGAGTTTTGCTCGGTAAGACCACTGGGTGTTTGATGTGTGGGTGTAAATCTGCATGCTCCAGCCGACCTCCCACTCTTAACACACCCTTTTCATCCAAGAAGGGATTCAGTTTGCGCAGTCTATTCGCACGATCTCTTGTAATTGTCTCCTTCGATTTCAGGTCTTTGATTTCTTCGGAAAACAGTTCGTTTTGGACAGTAGCTATGATGAAAAACTCTGCCTCTTTCCTCTCCTCAAGACTGGTGACTTCGTTTGTTCTGCACATCAGACCCTTGCGCTCTTTGACACATCGCATGAGTCGTGCAATGGCTTTAACTAGCCTTATCCAGTTTGAGAACCTTGAGAAATGATTGAGCAACGAATCTTCTGTAGTCAGTGTCTTATGGACAAAAGTCTTACGAAGTTCTGGATCTTCGGCTCCCAACTCTCCCACCTTTATGTCATCAGCAGGAAGTTTATCCTGCCAGAGAAAATCTGGACCGGTGAACCAGTTGGAAGTAATTAGTCCCTTCGCTGTCAGACCCCGTGATGCATGGTCAGCAGGATTGTTCTCAGAAGTCACATACCTCCATTGGTCTGGATCGGAACCTTCTTGGATACGCTGAATGCGATTTGCCACAAATATGTGAAACCTTCTAGCTTCGTTGTTGATGTATCCAAGAACAACCTTCGAATCTGTCCAGAAGAATTCTTTGGCTCGAACTTCCAACTCCCTTTTAAGCAGGTCACTCATTCGCACGGCAATAACTGCTGCTGATAGTTCAAGCCTGGGTACTGTGGTGACCTTTGTAGGAGTCACCCTGGCTTTGCCAATAACTAGAGAGCAGTGGACTTGGTTTGAGACACTGATTGCTCTCAAGTAAGAGCATTCACCGTACCCTTTAACACTCGCATCTGAGAAATGATGTAACTCACATCTTTCAACTTTCTCAAAACCTTCTGGGAGATAACAGCGCTGAATTTTGATGTCAGCCAGGTTCTTTAAATCTAACAGCCAAGACTCCCACCGTGGTTTGAGCGCTTCTGACAGTGGCTCATCCCATCCAACCTTGTCTTGACACATCTGTTGGAGTATTTGTTTTCCAACCAGAACAAATGGTGCCACAAAGCCAAGAGGGTCATAGATAGATGCCACAGTTGATAAGACTCCTCTTCTAGAAAGTGGGCGTTCATCCACAATCACTCTAAAATGGAACTGGTCTGAAACAATGCACCATTTGATTCCCAGAGCTCTCTCAATTTGGGACTCACCAAGAACCAAGTCACGATTTCGTACTGAATCTGCACGTTCACCCTCTGGAATGGATGCAAGTACCTCATGATTGTTGGAAATGAATTTGTGAATTCGCAGTTTGCCAGCACTGCAGAGTTGCCTTGCTTCCTTTACTAACTTGATGGCTTCATCCTTGGTTGCGACACTTGTGAGCCCATCGTCCACGTAAAAATTTCGTTCAATGAACTGAATGGTTGTTTCACTGTAGTGACCATGTCCTTGAGCAGCAACATGTTTCAACCCAAAGTTTGCGCAACCAGGGGAAGAGACAGCTCCAAATAGGTGCACTCGCATGCGATAGATTGATGGTTGAGCCTGGAAGTTTCCATCGTCCCACCAGAGAAATCTCAAGTAGTCCTGGTCCTCTGCTTTGACGTGAAACTGGTGGAACATACGCTCTATATCACACATTATAGCATCTTGTCCCTTGCGAAAGCGGCAGAGCACACCTATCAGGCTGTTCGTTAATTCTGGTCCGGTGAGAAGGTAATCATTTAATGACACGCCTTCAAATCTTGCTGAGCAGTCGAACACAACCCGTATTTTTCCTGGCTTGTGTGGGTGATACACCCCGTGATGAGGAATGTACCACACAGGACTGTTGTTAATTTCTCCTATTGGGACCCTTTGCGCATCCCCATTTGTTATGATTTCACTCATAAAGGCCGTGTAGTCCTTTTGGTATTGTTTGTCTTTTTCAAATCTTCTTTCCAAGCATCGAAGCCTGTGAACTGCACATGCCTTATTGTCTGGGAGATTTGGTCGATCTTTCTTGAAGGGAAGCGGCATTTCACAGTGACCATCTACTTTAATTTTGATTCCTTCTTCCATTATGGTTAGGAAACGCAAATCTTCCTGAGATAAATTAGCATCCTCCACTCTTCTCTCACTGAAGTCAGACTCAAGCATCCTCAGCACATCTGGTGGTGAAAAGAACTCCTTAACTTGGTTTCGACATATGTATTTCACTTCATTTGTGAGCTTCTTAGATGTCTGGAGATGAGGTTTCACTGACTTCACGACTATCTTGTGACTGCTTCCTATAGCATCACCATAGTCGACACATGGGCTAACGCAACCGACTATGCTCCATCCAAGATCTGTCCTTTGAGCAAATGGCTCATTGTCTTTACCTGGGACAACCTCTCGGGGTAGCAAAGCCTGTGGACAGTTATATCCTATGAGAAGCCCTACATCACACTCAATCAATGGAGCAATCTCCTCAGCAAGATGCTCTAGGTGTGGCCAGGCTCTTGCTGTTTTTGGTGTAGGAATGTGACTTAGATTGGCGGGGATGAACTCTCTTGAGTAGGTTACAGGGAGAGAAATCTTCTTTGATGAATAGAAACCTCTCACCTGCAGTCCAACTAACCTTCGACTTGGGATGATTGTATTTATGGATGAAAGTGTGGAGAGTTTTAACTGCATGGCTTCCCCTTTCATGTCCAGAGCTTCTGCCTTATCTTGCACAATGAATGTGGTATCGCTTTGGTTGTCAAGTAGTGCATATACAAGAATTTCATTCTCTGGGTTACTTGATGCAGATAACCAAACTGGGACAACTGTAGAGGAGTACATACTGTCCATGCCTCGCACTACTCTGTTTGATGTAGCTTCATTTGAATATTCAGGGGTGTGTTTGCTCTCTGTTCTTTCCGTTGACATAGCATATTTTGAGTTTTTTACACTCTCCACATGCTCATCGCCGCTTTTCTCTCTTCGGGTTGCTCTTTCGCGTTCTTCATGTAAGCATGTTGGGTGTTTTTCCTTACATGTTTCACAAACACTCCTCTTTTTGCAGGTCTTTGAATGATGTCCTGGTTGTAAACATCCAAAGCACAACTTCTTTGTCTGAACAAATTTAACACGTTCTTTAACTGGGTTTTCCTTGAATTTCCAGCATGTCTGAATACCATGATTGCATTTTCCACAAAAGGTGCATTTCTTGCGTTCTGCATTCTCTTCCGAGTTGCTCACAAGCACTTTTGCACCAATGTTTCGTGCCTTTGTTGTCTTTATTTTTTCAACATCATTGGACTTCAGGGCATGAAGTGAAGTTACTGGATTGCAAGCTATTTTTGCTTCCTTTGTGATGAATTCCACAAACTGACTGAAAGTAGGAAACACATGACAAGTTTCTTCTATCTCAATCACCTTCCTATTCCAACTGGCCACCAGCCAATCTGGCAGTTTTGTTAGAAGTTTTTGATTTTCATCACAGTCGTTCAATACTTCCAGACCCTTAATCTGGGACATTGCAGCCTGGCAGCCTCTAAGGAAGTCTGAAAAATCCCTCAGCTCAACACTGTCTTTGGGTCCAATTTTGGGCCATGCTGCAAGCTTATCCTTGAAAGCTTTAGCTATCACAAATGAGCTTCCAAATCTTTCTTCCAGGATATCCCATGCTGAGTTGTAAGCTGCATCCGTTCCTAATAGGAAATAACTTTCAATGGCCCTTTTTGCAGGTCCACCAACATATTTACGAAGGTAATAGACCCTTTCATTTACTGGAATGTTTTTCCTGCCTATTAGGGTTTGAAATGACATCTTCCAATCATTGTATCTTAGTGGGTCTCCCATGAAGACAGACGGTTCAGGTACTGGGAGACGGCTTACATTAATAGACTCTGCTATTGCTTCAGCGAGGACAGCGATACTATCTGCTTGGTGTATCACAGGATGCTCACGTGGACTCCTTATAGCTCCTGCAGATCTATGTTGCTGAGCTGCGTGGTTATGAAGTAACTCTGTTATTTCCTCATCTGAGCTTACATCTTGTTCATAAACTTGGAGCCGTGCCTTTACCGCACTTAGCTTCTTAACAGTCTGTAAGCGCTCTATTTGTCTGCGCTTCTCTTCCAGTGCTTTCTTTCTTGCCACATTTTCTTCCTCTTGTAATGCAATCCTCTTTCTATCTTCTTTTTCAAGGCTTTCAAGTTCTTGTTGTTCACATTCTATCTCCTGCAGGACCTTTAGTGCAGCTTGTGTGGCAGCCAGCTCTGCTACGGCCTCTTGTCTCTTAATGAAGGAGAGGCTTGACTTTCGTGAGTTTATGCTGGAACTGCTTGCAGAGCTTAAACTTCTTTGAAAGCCCTTACTTGTGCCTTGAGAAACTGAAGATGAAAACACTGAACTAGACTCAGGCCAGACTAAATCCTCTGTCTGAACATCTTCGTTATCTTTATTCTGAAGATAAGAGGTTGCATTGTCCAAGATTATTTTTGATACCGCGTCACAGGTGTCTACTCTACGACGGATCTCACTGTCTGGGGAAGCACATTTGCGCAGATCTTCATATGCGTGTTTCACATCTGCTGATGCACAACTTAACTTACAAATCAAATCCTTAACAACCTCAACGGAGGGGGCTCCCTTTATCATTTTCTTAGCTTGCTTGGCGGTTGCTTTCCATTTATCATAAGTTGTAGTGGAACGATGTTGAAGTTTTTTTGACTTATCATCATGCAGTTGCTGAGCCTTTTCAGTAGGCTTTCGAGGTCTCTGACTTCTTCGTGGCTCCTCTTCACGTGACTGCTGTACATTTGTGGCACTACTATCATCAAGTAAGTTGTCATTCTTAGTTTCATATTCAGTCCCTTGATCCATTCTGCAATGTTTACTTATTACTTGGCACAAAATAAAGTATAGCTATACCTTTAAACAGACATGCGGTTTAACAACAGACCAGCTCAATTGCCTGAAATATTAATAGCTTCAAGCTTAACCTTGCCTTTAGGTGAACTTGTCCAAACATCAAGAATGGATAATACCTTCAAGATTTTACAACACCTTAACCTGAATAAAATATCTGAATAAAATATATTAAAATATAAATATGTTGAACTTTTCCGAAAACCAACAACACATACAACGTGGCACTTAATTCTACAACACTTCTAGCATCCAAACAACACAAAAAGGTAAAATGACTTCACCTATAAAAGTCTTAATTGAACAGAACCATGAACTTAGAAAGGAAATATGCAGAGCACCAGATTACTTAAAGTTTCAGTTCTTGCGGTGTTCCTTTAAAGCAGTTGACCAAATTGATCTACTTCTTAACATTTAACTTGTTTTAAATGTATCACTTAAAGGATCATCCACGTAAAACTTCAACTGCTTGCTGCTTAGGTTACTGGCGTATGCACAGACTTATCTGTCTGATGCTAGAGTGCGATGAATTTCTTCTTGCTCAGTGGATGACGGGCACAGCTCCTCGTCTCCTCGCCTCATGTCGAGCAGACGTGAGTTCTCACTGTAACTCCCTCCAAGTTGAAAAAACGGACACAAGGCGTTCTTGATTTTTACTGGCATTTATTGCACACAGGTGCCACCGACGATGCCGTGAGAACTCATTGGCCGCATTAACTTGCAGGGGTTAATGAAAACACGATTTACAGTGTCACTCCTTTTCACTGCTGGAAAACTTCGTTGCGTGCTTCTGCATAGCTCTACCACCGAGTGAGAGAGGAAAGCATGCTGCCCTCTATCGAGTGTGGCGTGCAACTGAAAATATTGTCAACCCCAAACAACAGACTGAACATTGGTTCCACCCTGGAAACATTCTGTAAACCCTTCAAATGTGTATTTTAAACCGACAATGTATACATTAAATCTAATATATTAAAAATAAAAGTATTTTTAACTTATTTATTGTAACTTAAACCTTGAAATTATCTTAAACTGCATAACTGCTGCTGACGGCAGCCACAAGAAGGATTGTCATGGAACATATGGCGAGCTGGTCTTGGTAACAAGTCTGGTATCTAATCACGGTGTTCTCTCATTTCTGGCATTACATTGGACTTGCTGGCAAGTCACTCTAACCGTTCATGTTCAGTCTCCAGATCTCTGCCCAGGCATCTTCCATTGCACCATGCTGTTGTAGGTCTTCCTGAGCTTTGTCTATTGCAGGTGATTCCTTTTCAAAATTTGCCATGTTTGACTCCACAATCAGTTTCACTGAATGCAATTCATCATCAAGAAACTTGACACCACCAGAAGCAGAAGGTTTTAATTGTCCATCAAAGTAATGTGGTAGAAGAAGTTGCAAAATGCTGTGGTAATATTTTTCTGGGTCCTTTGTGGGTGAAAAGCGAGCATACCGAACAACAGCTGCATCTGTGCATGTCCTTTTCTTCACAAATCCTAATTTTCTATCCAACTCCACACTTCCAGGGCATGAGCTCTGAGACTTAGATAATATTCTGTACTCAGATGCAAATCTTGCCAGGCACATTCCTGCAAACTCTTCTGTTTCTGGTCTGGCTTTATATCTATCAGTGATACTGTTCATCCAAATACCCTGTTCATCCTCATTCTCAAACTCAGCTTTCTTCCGTATGACATTCAGTGGAAGGCTCATTTTCACCACATTCTCTCCAGTTGGGATGAACTGCACCTTTTGTGATCCCTCTTTCAACCTCATGTTAGTCAAACGATAAGCACTTTCCTGAGCTGAAATCTCCCATTGTTGCAGCTTTATTCCCCATCACCCCCAATAAAAATGTGGATCGCATTAACTATGTTCATTATAACGTTTTGCGCCTCTCCAAGGGGGAAATTGAGGGGTTAATTATACAATAATGCAATTACTAATTTCTAATAATACAGTGTCTAACATAATGCAGACAATAGACATGGGAACTGATACTAGGCCGGCAGGATGGGGTGATCTCATCCCATGCAGTTGGGAAAAATCAGGAACTGACAGCAAGCGAGCAGGTCAGGATGACCTCGTACCAGACAGCAGGAAGACAGGAACCCATCACATAACCGATGCTTCTTTTAACTTTTGCTTAACATAAAGGGGGGGGGAAACATGTACTCACTGACTAACTAGAGCAAATGTCGGAATATGTTGTAGTCACGTAGATGGAAAAAAACAGAAAAGAGGGGCCACACCCCAAAAGGCCTATAAAGGGACAAAGCTGATACCTATGGTTCGAGCTTCTTCCTGTACATGCTGAATGTATGTCAGATGGTCGCTCCCTGATTGCAATCTGTCAGAGAATAAACTGGTGACTTGCAACTACTCCTCGACTGTGCTGTGAATCTCTTCTCATCAACGGACCCGGCGGAGTTTGACTCCAACAGCTGCCATCCTGTACACTGAGATTATAACTTTGTTACTGATTGTAATGTTTAGAAATCATCCGACTCAAACACATACCGATCAGTCACGTATTCGTTCTTTATTATTATTTTAATTCCACCTCCTACTCTCCTTTCCCGGTCATTTTTATCTCTCTTAGCCTAGACCATCGGGACCTCTAGAGGACACTCCAGACATAACATTCCCCTTCTACCTAAAAGAAGCTTTACACTAACATAAGATATATACTGTAATATAGCCTTCAACCTTGAACATATTTTATTTTATTATGAACATATTAACCCTATTGCCTACCGTTCACCTATTGAGGTAACAAGTATAAACATCATTAACATTTACCTTCTAATTTCCTGGCTATGAACTGAACCCTTTAGTACCACAGAATAGTAACCTATTGTGCATCCATTACATAATCCTTAGTCCTAATAGTCTATAGAATATACAGGCTAAGCATCGCAAAAAAATCAACACGAAAGTGCTTGGCCCAATCTGTTTTTGTACCAGCAGTGGATCAGTAAACTGGGACTTCCCCTTCCTTACTCGAAAAGGCTTTAAGACTCTAACTTTGTCTCCAGGTTTTAAGGTTGTGGTGCTTGCATTACGTCTGTAGCAGAGCATGTGAGCGTAGTGGAGCGGTGAGAATTTCCGCTCCTCGCTCAATAGGCTGTTGGCTCCGCCCGTTCCGCCGCTCTAATTCACACTACGACGCTCCGCTCAACACCGCTCCTCGCTCCACTAAAATTTCCTCCCGCTCCAGTGAAATCGCTCCACGCTCGCTCCAATTTAAAAGAGGGACAAATAATCTGCATACCTAACAAATGTCACCTTAAACCGAAGCCTTATATCATAAAGAAATATGAGCAACGGCAACATTGCCACTCAGAAAATATTTATTTTTAAGCAACATATTGTCACGCACCGCTCCGTCTGATCCTAATGTGTGCCACGCCCACCTCGTTACCTCGTGTTCATCCCTGATTGTTCTCACCTGTTGCCTGTTACGTTTGCCTAGTCTTGTGTATTTAGTCCTAGTCTGAGTCAGTCTCCCTAGATTTGTCATTGATGTTCGCTGTCGTGTTTCCCCGGTCCTGTTTCCCTTCAATAAATCCCCGATTTTACCCGACTTTCTGGCTCCGTTTCCCTGCTTCCCAGATCACCTGCAAGCCGATCGTGACACATACATAGGCAACAACGGACACGTTTGGCAATGGCATTCCACACAAAAATAGGCTTAAAAATAAAGGAATCAATGGTCCGAATAGTCTATAGAATATACAGGCTAAGCATCTACGTTTTAAATTCCTCAATTTTTTCTGTTGATGCTGCTGCTGCGTCTCTATAAAATAAAATTTCACTGACAGCGTTACGTGAAATTTAAAAAATCCTATTAGACCTACTTTGAATGACAAAACAAATTTATTTGATTACCAATATTTACCAATATAGGCTTTTATACTTTAATTTATAGACTTGATATACTAGAACCATATAAAACTTCTTCACGTTTTGCTCTGGCTTCCGTCTGTTCGCATAAAACACTCTCGTGTTTCTGAGAAAAATGATTCCAAAGTGAATCTTTACTCACTGAAACAGTTTCACCACCTTGTTATTCTTGCTCTACATTATTGTCATCAATACGTTTGATAAGAATATTACACTTGTATGATCTATCAGTTTCCTTTGTGAAATACATTGCGAATCTCGGCCAATTTCTGTAATAGTCTTGATAATTGTACAGATGAATTCTGGGTAGATTTGGGCACGCCTCAGAATCGTAGTGTGAGCGGTATCGGAGCGAAGTTGGAGCGAGACAGAACGACCGCTCCAGCCTTAATTAAAAAAACTGCTCCGCGCTTCTGACTAAATTCTGACCGCTCCGCTCCTCGCTCACGCTCCGCTCCTCGCTCACGCTCTGCTCCGCTCACATGCTCTGGTCTGTAGTCGGTGTAGTGCTTGCTTTTCTGTTGGCCGTGCTTCACCCTCTCCCTGACCATGTGATGCTCGTCTTTCCTCATAGTAGGTAAGATGTTGCAAGTCTCGCCACCGGAGACCCGACAGCCAGATTACTGTAAATACAGGAAAACAAAAGAGAACCGGGAATCGCGTCTTGTCTCTGCCAGCTCCTATATATGTATGAGCGGCAACTGCAGGTAGCATCCGTATACACGATTTTCCTGTATCAAAATAAGAGTCTCTGCTCAGGTATGGGAAGAAGAGAAAAAAAAGGTAAGAGTCCCCTTTTAGTGTTTAATACAGACAAATATTGTCATATTTGTTAGGCATGTTTTGATATTTGTATATTGTCACATTTTCTGTGGGCACCACACTCTCCCTGACAAAAAGATCAAAGCTTCCCCTAACCAAACACTTTAATCACTCTTAATAAACAGCAGTTGTAACCCCATAAGGTGCATAGGCGGAAGGTAAATACCAATGAGGGTAAGTAATGGGTGTGGTGTAGTTGTGTAAACCCCAAACGAGCATGTGTGGGGTGGGGTAAGCAGTAACTGAATTCAGTGTGTGAATGTAGGGGTGGATCACAGGTTAGCCCAACGTATCATAGGTATAAATCTGTCTTGGCCTCCGCTCTCTAGCTGACCTTCTGACACTGGCCTCTTCTTCCATCCCCAGACCCTCAGCTCTGTCGACACCATCAGGCTCACTTTCTGTATTTGCTTCGTCTGCTTCATCAGCGTAAACTGGATGTTCCGCCTCAAGGTAAGTAGCTGTCCCTCTATCCGCTGGACTCTCATTTGCTCTTTGTACCTCTCTGTCCTGACACTGTTCTGGTTTCTCCCTTCCCTGTAGGACACAAGTGGTTTCCCTTACAGGAGCTCGCTCTGGGAGTTGGTCGCTTCCTGATGTTGGCCAATTGACTGGAGTCCTTAAACAGTATCCTCCTGTGCTACTCTCTGCATCAGAGCTTGCCAGATCACTGTCTTTGTCATCCATGTTGTTGTTTCTTGTGTGCCTCACTGTTTTTTTTTGTTTTTCAGGTCTCGTGGATCCGGTTGTCGTCGCTGGAGCTTCTACAGGTAGGTCGTTCACTAGTAGCAACAAGTTTCGATGTAGTGTCCTAGTCTTTCTACTGTCACTGTTCTCAGGATATACGAGATACACAGGGTTGTTTGATACTTGTTCCTTCACCACATACACAGCTTTTCCCAGTAGGACCGCAACTTTCCTGGGCCTCCTCTCTCCCTAAGGTTCCTAACCAATACTCGATCTCCTGCCTTCAGCATAACCCCCCTTACCTTCTGGTCATACTGAGCTTTCCCTCTCGCACTTGACTGCCGACTGTGACTCTCAGCGATCTTGTACGCTTCACTCATCCTGTGTGCCCACTGCTTTGCGTACCCCTTAGGTGTCGTTTCTTCCTCTGGGTCCACCAGACCAAAGATCAGATCAACTGGGAGATGGGGATGTCGTCCATAAAGTAGATAAAAGGGAGAGTACCCTGTGGCGAGTACAGTTGTATGCGTGTACAACCTGAGGTAAATAGTTCTTCCATCTCTCCTTTCTCGGTCTGTCAACGTCCTCAGCATTTGCAAGAGGGTCCGGTTGAACCTTTCCACGGGGTTCCCTTGCGGGTGATATGGCGATGTGTGGGAATGCCCAATGCCAGCAAGTTGTCTGAGGGTCCGGAACAATTCGTTTTCAAATTCACGGCCCTGATCATGGTGCAACTTAGCTGGATACCCAAAGCGCGGGATATAGTCCTGGAATAATCGCTCTGCTGCAGTCCGCCCTGACTTGTTTTTAGTTGGGTAGGCCTGAGCAAACCTGGTGAAATGATCCATAACCACCAGGATGTACTCATGCCCCCCACGGCTCGGCTCCTTGTGAAGGTAATCTATACACACCAGCTCCATAGGTGAGTGCGTTGTAATACAACTCATAGGTGCTCGGACATGTGCGGAGGGCTTCTTCTGCTTAATACAGGGACACTTCCTGGTCATGTACCCTTCTATCTCAGCTTTCATATACGGCCAGTAGAATCGATCCCTCGCCCAACTGAGTACTCTCTCTGTCCCCACATGTCCCATCCTGTTGTGGAGGTGCTCGAGGGCCAGCTGTTTATATTTGTTTGGCAGGACTATTTGCTTTCTCTCCATTGTCCTTCGGTAGAGAAGTCCCCCTTCCACATGGAGTTTACTCCACTCGTACAAGAGCTTCCTGCTGGTCCCTGTCAAGCTTCCTCTCATTTCCTCTGTTGGATTGACACCATCCACTTTCCACTGTCTTACTTGTGAAATTACTGGATCATCTCTTTGGGCTGTGACCAGTTCTTCCAGTCCAATTGTCGGCAGGCAGGTGGGAGATGGCTCTACTTTCTCCTCCACAGCAGACATGTACAAAGCGGCAATCCAGGCCACATACTTTTCCCCGGACACATGACTACCCTCCCAGGCCGCTTGTACAATACTGGTAGGTAGTTGTTCTGTACACTGTGACTCAAACGCTTAAATGTCCAGGGGAAGACGCGACAGCGTGTCAGCGTCAATGTTAACTCTTCCTGGCCGGTATTTGATGTCGAACCGGAAATCCGATGACTCCCCGACCCAGCGATGACCCACCGCGTTCAGCTTCGCAGTGCTCATCACGTAAGTCAGTGGGTTGTTATCGGTATACACAGTGAAGCGCTGGGCATAGAATAGGTAGTCCCGGAATTTTTCGCAGACTGCCCACTTCAAGGCCAGGAACTCCAGCTTGCCGCTGTGCAACTGATAGTTCCTCTCAGCCTTCGTCAGTGTCCTCGACCCATAGCCAATTACCCTCAGTTTTCCCTCCTGTCGCTGGTAGAGAATCGCTCCCAGGCCCTCTTCTGACGCGTCGGTGTGCAGCGTGAAAGGCAGGTCAAAGTTCGGATATGCCAGCACTGGTGGTTCCTCTAGCATGCCAACTAGTCTCTCCAGAGCTTGCTGATGGTCTCTCGTCCACTTCACTGGAGTCTTTGAGGGAACTTGTGGTCCCTTAGCTTTTCTTCGGCCGTGCAGGGCTTGCTGAGGCCCTGTCTTCGCCTGTAACAGCTTATACAGGGGCCTTGCAACTCTGGAGAAGTCCTGGATAAACGTTCGGTAATAGCTGAGGAACCCCAACAGCCTTCGTACATCCCCCACCGTCTGTGGGGTCCTGTGTGCGAGAGATCGAACAGCCTCCAGGTCCCTTGAATCTATCCTCACTCCATCAGCAGACACTAGGCGCCCCACGTACCTGACCTCTTTCCGGAACATCTCACATTTTTCAGGTTTCAGTTTTACGCCGTGACACCGAAGGGCCCTTAACACCCTCCTAAGGCTCTCAACATGCTCTGCAAATGACTTGGCGTAACATAGTACATCATCTAGGTAGGGTATGCAGCACTCATCCCTTAACGAGTCTAGCATCTCCTCCATGCTGCGTTGAAAAGCAGCAGGTGCATTTGATAGGCCAAAGGGGATCCGCACCCACTCATATAGGCCCCAAGGGGTAATGAACGCTGTCATGTGTCTGGAACCCTCGTCGATAAAGCCCTGGTGGTAGGCCTTACCCTGGTCTAAAATGCTAAACCAGGAATATCCCCCAAGAGTGTCAATTAACTCCTGTATCCTAGGCAATGGGTGTCGATCGGGAATGGTCTTTTTATTTAGGAGGCGGTAGTCCACACAGAGCCGGAGCTTGCCGTCCTTTTTCCTAACGCAAATCACTGGAGCGGCAGATGGCGACTTGGACTTGACGATCCATCCCTTGGCCAGGAGTTCTTGTATATAGCCTTTTACCTCACTGAACAGGGGTTTCGGCACAGCGGAATATGCCCTCTGAACTGGAATAGCATCTTGAAGGGTGATGGACATCTGTAGACTGGGGATGCATCCGATGTCATCGTCACCTTTGCTGAAGATGCTAGACTCCTCGTTTAGCATCTTCTGTACAATTTCACGTTGACTGTCACTCAGATGTCCCAAGTCAACAGGAGGATGCCATAAGCTCGTGTTCGTGCCTGCCTCCTCTGTCCCTGCCGTCTGGACCCTGACTGTCTGCCTTGCTCCACTTGATTTTCCAGGTTCCACTATTCTTTCTATCCGCTGCAGTGTCCCGAGGACCGTGCCCTGTGGTAGAACTACGTCACATCCTGTGTAATTCCCTATGGGTACAGATGTGTAAGGATCGCCGTTGTTAGGCATCTCCAAGAGACCCTCTCCGATATCCAAGTATCTCAGATGGGTGTTATCCTCTTGTGGCTCGAACAAGACTACTGAATCCAACTGTGCTAACTTTGACGTGATCCAGCATTGCACCCAAGCAACTTGTCCTGTTGGAATGATGACTCCCCTCTGGCCGACCTTCAGACGACCACATTCATCTTCTTCTGTAATCCGTATCACGTCAATTAGGGTTTGTGCCTTCTCACGTGGGACATCAATAGCTCCCGCTAATAGAGCAGTAAGTGTTTGCCTGAGCTGTTCGGGTTGACCCTGAATCAGCCCAGGAGTGGTCTCTCAATTGGCATTTTGCTTACCAGGAATGGCACATTGATGGACAGGCTGGGGTTCTCGTTTCCTAACAAGTTGATTGTAATGACTATCCATCCGTCAAATGGGATAGGATCTCCATTAACTGCACATACCTTCAGATCCTCCCCGCATCCCAGTAAGTCTTGCAGCAGCCTCACCTCGATATCAGGTAGGTATTTCTCTTTCCACACACGATCAACTATGCTGACCTGTGCCCCCATGTCGAGCAGTGCCCTCACGGTGAGTCCATTCAAGTTGCACTGGGTTAATGCTTTGCTTCCTATCAGTTTAATTATGGTGTCAGTTTTGGTCTGGTGAGGATCAAGACGGTTTGTTCCTCGGGTCCTGTGTTCCACTTTTGGGTCTGTTGATTTGCCGCTTTGTGTCTGGTTGGTACATCTTTGATCTATGGCTTTTGTTCCTTCAGGTCCCTCCAGCGTCGAGAGGGTCGAGTCAGTTTGGGACATTCGTTCTGCGGTCACTGGTTGTCCCTCTGCAGTGGCCGGTTCCCGTTTCCCTGCCGCTGAGGTCGTCTTAGGCACCCAGCTGCCCGGTGCCCCTCCTCACCACAAATAAAGCAATGTGGACAGTCCTGTCTCCCTTCTCCAGTACACTGTGAACAGCATCGCGAGCGGCCAACTCTGTGTGAGATTGGTTGGCTAGCTGAGCATTGGCAACCCCTCTCCACCCGTGCGGCCAGGGAGTGTTGTAGTGCATCAACCATGTTGGTAAGAGCGTCGATTCTCGCAGTCAGTTGTTTGATTGGGTCATTTTGGCTTTTTCTCGCGGCAGCCTCTGTCCTTCCTCCCTCGCCGCTGCCTGGTTCACTGTGGACTTGAGCACTACTCGCTGTGGATTGCTTCATTCTGGTCGGCGGGCCCAGTCGTCGCAGTCTCTCATTTTCATCACTGGTGACTTTCATTACGTGTCTGAGGATGGCATCATCGGTCACATTACTGTCAGCAAGCAGTGGCTTCAATTCGCTGCGGATGTCTTTACATCGGTGACTCAGACCTTGATATACTGTGTGTAAAAACACATCTTGCACAGTGGCTGCACTATACTTGCGGTCTGAATCAGCTTGCCTTGATGCATAAAGTATTTTCTGCTTCAACCCCATTACACGGTATAAGAACTGCTGAGGTGTCTCGTGGTCACTTTGTTTGGTACACATCAATTCTTGAAATAGTTCTGTGCTGCTCCGGTCCCCCAGGTGTGACTGCAGGAACCCTTTTAATTCATCTACTGTCATGTCATCCTTATTTATCAGCATCTCCTTGAAAATGCCGGGCTTGATGATTCTTAGCACACCTCTGATAATGTCAGTCTCGCTGAAGTTCTCTCTCAGGCCAGCATCCATTTGTCTGCATACATTGTTATATACAATGTATGACGAGTGGTCCCCAACCTGGCCCCCGTGTATCTTGAACTCGCAGGGCTGAATACATGGGAGTCCTACCATTGGGAATGTACTGCTGTGAGCTGTCAGCTAAGGTCGTTCAGTCCGGTGCAGGGGTGATGGTGGGATGGAGTTCCCCCGTGCGCCAGGTTGGGCTATATCAGTGTGCTGTGTGGGTGTTGTCATGTATTGTTGTATTTTCTTGCTAAGTGCTTCATACTCTACAAGCATTCTACTTAAATCTGTGTTCGTTCTAGGCTCAGCCCCCTTAACACCCCCTAAACCAACTACAGCCTGTGGTCTCAGGTAGGTGCCATTAGTGGTCAGTGGCTGTCCATCAGTAGGGGGTGGATGTGACACATGTGCAAGGTGAATGTTTGTATCAACATCAGATGTGCATTCAGTGTTGCAAAACTGTTTTGCAACACAGTCTCATGCAAGGACAACAGTCCACTCATACCTTGATCTTCAGTCTCAAGTAAAGAGTCACTTGACATAAAGGCAGTGATGTACTCAAAACAACCCTCACTGTCCTCCAGGTCCAGTTCAGATGAGTCTTTACCTTGTACAGGACCGATGATCTTGGCAATGCGGAACAGTTCATCAGCAGGTAGTGTGATCAGGTCTTTACGGATGTCCCACACTAAGCGTTTCCTTGTACAATCCTCCATGATCTCGTTTTCTGTCACCCCTTCCGTTGCAGCCTCGAACTCAGGATGGAGATAATCGCCTGCAGATTACCTGGCACGCACCTCGTGTCTCGTTGTCTGTGGATGTAGCAGCCGCCGGCCTCTAGCCCAACGCCGCCTGGTCCCAATGGTCCTGAAATGGTTGGATCAGCCTTCCGGTGTCACGTGAAGCCGATCCCAGACGAGCCCCCAAGAACCTGTTGCAAGTCTCGCCACCGGAGACCCGACAGCCAGATTACTGTAAATACAGGAAAACAAAAGAGAACCGGGAATCGCGTCTTGTCTCTGCCAGCTCCTATATATGTATGAGCGGCAACTGCAGATAGCGTCTGTATACGCGATTTTCCCATATCAAAATAAGAGTCTCTGCTCTGGTATGGGAAGAAGAGAAAAAAAAGGTAAGAGTCCCCTTTTAGTGTTTAATACAGACAAATATTGTCATATTTGTTAGGCATGTTTTGATATTTGTATATTGTCACATTTTCTGTGGGCACCACAAAGACATCCAATTTTGTATGCATTGGCCAGCCTCGAAGAAGTTGAAAAGGTGACACGTTTGTAGTGGCATGAGCCGTAGCTCAATAACTTTGGAGCATCGTAACTGCAGCAGTTTTCCAAGGAATTTGGTTTTTATCAGCACATTGAATAAACTGCTTCAAAACTTTGTTCCACCTGTAGGAATTATTAGCTCAGGTAATTTTTAATATCTCCACCAATATGTTTGAAATTAATTAAAGTTTAATTAATTATTATTTAATGCTGATTATTAACCAATGGTTATGCCGAATGGTCGGCTCCTCCAAACTCAATTGCGGTATCCCTGTGAATCTGTTAATGTGAGACTTAAATGGGATTCACTAATTACCAGTATCGTTTAGTAACCTGGGTTAGAAGGCTCGTCCAGCGAGCTGCATCACCAGGTAATGTAAACGATTGGTAGCGAAGCTCCCCTCACGGCCAATGAGTGAGAGTCTCGCGATGTTTCAGGCGAGTTTGAGGTTCAGAGCATGTAGCAAGATCGCACAGAGGCAGGAACTTAGTGTGAGTACTCAATGACGGAGGCTGAAGTTGTGTAAAAGACATGCATTTATTCCTAGCTAACACTACAACTAACATAAGACAGACATTACACCTAACACAAACAACAAACACGAAATAACGGAATAAAACAAACGATGTAATTATGAAAATGCAATGACCGGATTTAAATGAGTAATCTTAAATGGGAAATACTGTTCTGCAAAGCAAGCACAGTTTATGGAAACACGACCCTAAAGTCTTATAGTAGGTTAACAGAACAGCTTAAGTTGTTAGAATGAAAGGAAGTTGGTTTACTTGGTTGAAGAGTGGGGGGGGGTCTTGGCAGTTGATGGCAGAGCTGCTGAGCTGATGGCACTCAGGAAGGCGCGGCGTTTGGAGCAGTGGAGTGGAGTCCCTTTAGATTCTCTCTCCTGGTGAAGCTTTGTCTTGGGTGCTGTTCTCTGTTCAGCTGGGCCTTCACCGGAGGCCCCTTTGTTCTGAGGTGCTAGATTTTTATGGTCTAAAGTTCATGAATAGGGATGACCAGGAATTCGACTCCTGGCCCAATGGTTGGCCATCCATTTGGCGGGCTTTCGGAAGGGGGTCTGTATCAGTCCTTTTGGGATTTATGGCCCGACTGATTCTCCCTTTACTGATGATTTTCATTAAGCTGTTATAACTTTTGATACATCCACTTTTATGGTAATCACTGACCAGATTTGGAATCAGGGGTGATTAACAATCAGTTTGACACCAAACATGCCATACCAGCTTCACAGGTACATACCTCATACCATCTGTATTAATTGATTAAACAATTAATTATTTTATCTATGTGACTGATTCACATCAGTATAGGATACAGGTGTTTTGGGTTGCACCTCAACAGATGTTACACTTTGTGCAGACATTACATCAAATATTCATATTACAAACAGCACATCTTATCCATAGATAGGCGTGGCCATTAGTTTGTGGTAATATCAATATAAGTTGCACATTTGGACACAACATATTTTGGTTGGTGTGGCTTATGCCAATTCATCTTCTCCAGAATGGATAATGTACACCTTAATTCAGTTCTTTTTAATATAGTATGTTAGAACACAGAAACTTGGTAACGGTCCACCAAGATCAGATAAGGACCACAAAGGAATGTTGGAAGAGAAGGGGGGGTTTTAAGAAGACTCTCTAAAAGTTAGGACACATTGGTTACACTCACTTTCCAGATTCTTCTGGTATACCATGAGAACATATATACAATGGTAGCTATACCGATCTATTTATTTAAATTTATATGTGTTCAAGTGCAAAGGGGTAAAATAGGTGATACTCTGTGAACATGGTTATAAGGGTGGCACACAAAACACTAAGATTGTCTAAGGACACATACAAACATATCCTATCTGTATATTGAGACTAGTAGTCATGAGTAAATCAATATACAGGGTATACAAAAGCCAAACTTAAATGAAATTTCCTTTAGGGTGTTCGTCTGTTGGGTGATTGATATGTAAGGCAGAATGTATGGGGAGGGGGTTGTGTGCCAAGTCGAGGGAAGACAAGGGGGGCTTCCACAGCAAGTTCATTCCTTACCATGAAGTACGGAACCATATCCACAGAAACATCTTTTCTCGCTTGCGGTCAACCGGTTTGGATGCTGGCCCGCAGCTGTGACAATTGGGCACACGACTCACATTCCCTCGTGAACCACAGTATGCAGGGGAGAAAGTTCTGCAACGAGGGTAGGTTCTTCGACATGTTCATCCTCTGAAGAGCACAGCGGAATACGTGATAGGCAGTCGGCCACTTGATTCTTTACTGCAGGCCAGTATGTCACATCATACTGAAAGCACATAAGCCGCACAGACCAGCGGGCAATTTGCATACCAGCTCGGTTCATGCCCTTGGTGGCCAGTAGTGTAGTAAGAGCCTGGTGGTCTGTTCTGAGAGTAAATCGCCGCCCCCACAACAGCGTTCTCAACTTTTCCACTGCCCATATACATGCCAGTGCTTCCTTTTTGACAGTGGAATACTTCCTCTCAGCTGGCGTTAGTGTGCGAAAAGCAAATGCAACAATTCTCTCACTATTATCAGGATGTAGCTGAGTTAAAACTCCCCCTAGTCCCTAATCTGAAGCATCTGTAGTTACAAAAGTAGGAAAATCTGGGTCAAAAATAGAGAGAGCTGGGCTATCTATGAGCATAGTTTTCAGTTTTAAGAAACTGTCCTGAGCTTTGTCAGTCCAGGTAAATTTGGCCTGAGCTCCAGCTCGCAGAATATTTCTCAAAGGCTCCACTACTGTAGCATAATGTGGAAGAAACTTACTGAACCATGAAGTAAGACCCAAAAAAGAACGTAATGCGGGCATGTCTCGAGGTGCTGGCGCGTCTGCAATAGCTGTGATATGATTGGATGTAGGTCGCAGTCCTTCTTTGGAAATTACATGTTCAAGGTATGTTATACTCTCCTGGCTGAAAGAGCAGTTTTTTAAGATTAAAGGTCCTCAGGACCCAGTATTCACTTCACCTGAATCCTAATCAATAATGAAAACAATGGACCAGCCAGTGCAAAAGGGATGAAACTTTATGAAAAGACATGAACCTTGTCAAATACAGAACACAAGTATCAAAGTGGTAAATGCAATTGATGAGATAATAATTGCGGGTAAAACGGAAACACAGAACACAAGTGGTAAATGCAATTGATGAGATAATAATTGTGGGTAAAACGGAAACACAGAACACAAGTATCAAAGTGGCAAATGCAATTGATGAGATAATAATTGCGGGTAAAACGAAAACACAGAACACAAGTATCAAAGCTGCAAATGCAATTCTTGAAATAACTCAGTAATACAATAAATGATATGAACCTTGTCAAGAAAACACAGTAAAATCTAAAAACAACAACTACTACACTATAATAAAGTAAACTATTTACATTTAACTTCTACATTTCTTGCACACAATGTCGTAATGCTCCTTACACACCAGCGTCCCACACTGGCAACAGGCCATGCTGGTCTTTCGGTCCGCGGTGTAGTGGCACATGCCGCATCTCTTCCGCTTTGATTTAGTTTCCAGGGCTGGCGGGACTACAGTGGGTTGCGATTGGGTGAGCTGGACGTCTTAGGGGTGGGTGTCACTGAGCTGGGCGTCCCTAATCGCTCTCACCGTTGCAGCAGCGTGGATGCCTCAGGGAAGACGCGTTTGCTGCTGAACGGTGGGAGCGATTAGGGCTACACCCAGTTCCTGCAGAAATAGCCTGCGTCTGTTTTAGACCTGCCTTCCAACTGGGATGGAGCTCCTTCCAGACGATGTAGGCATTGTGCGCCGAAATGTCCAGAACATTGTAAAAAAGGTGCACGGGGCCAGCAAGCCGTGTTTCCTTTGCATGTATAATTTGAAATTAGTTGATCCATGGTATCAACCCCCCCCTCCTTAGTTTTATTGCAATCCATTATAATTTCGGGTTTTCGGTCTCGCCTTTGGGATAAATTTGGTTGGCTGTGCAGTGTGCTCATTAGGATGATGCTTTTATTTTTTTTTGCCAAGTACGAGACGAGTGTCATGTTTTGGGCGAAGGCGAATTTCGACGAATGTAGCCGCCTGCCCCTAGTCGTTAGCAGGGCAGGCGGCAGCTCTGGACGATTTCTGCGCACAGTGCCTAACATCGTCAGGTGATGCTGGAGGAGCTCCTGTCCCAGACCGAAGGAGGTAAAAAAATTGTCCAATGTAATGTTGTGCCCCGCCAACTCCTCAGACAAATCCAGCACCACGTTTTGGGCAAAATCGACTTCCCGCGCCTCCCCCGGAGGTTTCCTGGTGTACATTTTGACCCACCAGCAGTAGCTCGTCTTGGCGTCGCAGAGCACCCAGATATTCAGTCCATACCTGCCGGGTTTGCGAGGCACATACTGCCTGAAGGAGCAGCGTCCTGCAAGAACACATCGAGGGAATACAAATTTGTTATCAAACGAAGCAATCAGATACATTATTAAATTATTTATAGTGGACCAGGTGGCCCCGTTCACGCTTAGTTGACCAGGCGGCCGCATTTACACATTTACCCATTCACGCGTAGTTCAACAGACGGCCACATTAACATGTAGTTGACCAGGCGGCCATAATTACATGTAGTTGACCAAGCAGTCACGTTTATATCCAGTGGACCAGGCGGCCCCATAACCGCTTAGTTGACCAGGCGATCGCATTCACACGTAGTTGACCAGGCAGTCGCATTTACATTTAGTTGATCAGGCGGCCCCATTCACACGTAGTTGACCAGGCAGTCGCATTTACATTTACTGGACCAGGCGGCCACATTAACGCGTAGTTGACCAGGCAGCCCCATTAATGCTTAGTTAAGCAGGCGGCCCCATTCACACGTGGTTGGCTAAGCGGCCGCGTTCACATTTAGTGGACCAGGTGGCCTCATTCAGGCTTAGTTGACCAGGCGGCCACATTTACATGTAGTGGACCAGGTGGCGTGATTCATTATACATTTTTAGTAACCCGTTACAATGTAATTCCTAAGTGATTTAGTAACTACTCAGATACAAATCATGAACAAGGTAACTGGTTGAAATACATGATCCATTACGATTCATTGCTAATGAACATGAGATCTATATTTGAACTATAAACGTATAACAATTTATCTAAATTGTAGAGCAGTAATAGCGTATATTACTAACCTTTAAATGGTACCAGACGCTCGTCAATTGTGAGATCGTGGCCGAGATTGTACATGGCAGGCAGGTTTCTTGACCACATCTCCCATACTTCGCGGATCGGTGCAAGCTTGTCCGATGCCCGTCTGGCTTGCCGAGTTGACCTGTCATCGAATCAGAGTGCCGCTGTTATCTGGCCAAACCGCCCCTTGCGCATCGTCGCTGGGAAGATTGGTCTCCCTATGTTTAGGTCCCAGAGACTGGAGAGAGATTCTCCCCTGGATTTGAAGACCCCAGCAGAATACAGACGCCGACGAAGGCATCATATTCTTCCAGGGTGAGTTCTGTCCAGTTGGTGGAAAACTGTTTTCTCCCTTCCAGGTGTGTCATCTCCACGATGATTCTTTCTCTTTTCATCGGAATGAATGTCTTGAACGTAGACAAAATATCGTCCACCCGTGACACGCACAGCCGTGTTGGTCCAGGCGTCTTCTTTAGCACATGTTGCTCTGGAAGTCTGCCTCTGTCGCGCTGAGGTGCGCTGCTTGATCCAGATATTTCTGCGTTGCGGGATGCAAAAATTTCATCTCGGGAGCAGACCTCCTCATACACTGAATTGCTTATACTGCTGG